>NW_028123986.1:0-1200000 GCF_965194805.1 Balaenoptera borealis | reverse complement strand
GCATGAGATACCCAGAAGATGGTACACCGTGTGATGGGGAAAGGTTTCTAAAACGCACCTCATTTCTCATCTGCCTGTGCCCGGGTTCGCCATTCCAGCCACTTTACTAGCAATCTCCCTCCTTGGAGCATCAGCACCTTTAACCTCCTGTTCCGTACAGGTTGCAATTTGTCCTGAGGATGAACGGGAAGACGTGGAACCAATGAGAGACTAGCTCTTGGTGTTGGGACAGGCACAGGTCACTCTATTTTCCCATCAGGAAGAAGAATTAACCACAGGCTCAGCCTGCCACCCGGAACCAGAACAGGGCCTGAAGCCATCCTGCGCTTTGCGGCCAGCTCCCTAAAAAGCGAGTTGTAAAATGGAGGTTCAGGGCACTGCAATTCACAAACCTGCAGACTTATAAATGATAACTCTCATCCACAAATATATTGAGGGAAGGCAAAGAAGAGGATTTGAAATCAAGGCAGAATTGCAGGAAACAGATTTCAGGAGGTAGATTCGAATCGCCTTTAAAGCACATGAAAAGCGGCAAAACGTTGACAATGATGCCCTTGGCCAAAAAGGGCATATGCGTTTTTTCCTGAATATATTCAGGAAAAAACGCATACGCCCTTTTTGGCCAACCAAGCAACCTGGAAAGGCAAATCAGCGCTACAAAGATGTCTCGCTTCCCATCGGTCAAAAGGGCCATGCTGAAAAATGTGTCAAAACCAGAAATGCAGGACAGGCCATGGAGAAATGGGAGCCTTGCTACACTGATGGGCGGGATGTAAATTGTCAACAGCCACTCTGGAGAACTGTACGGTGAGTCCTGAAACGTCTGAAAAGCAAAGCTTAGAGAGCATAGGGCACTTCCACTCATGGGGGTATAAATTGGGAAAATTAAAATTCAGCAAGACACAAGCACCCCAAAGTTTAGGACTGCTCTGTTGACAAGGACCTCCACTTCATTCCACCTTCAATATCCCAGGAAAGAGAAAAATGGATAAAGAAGTTGTGGTCCTTATGTACAATGGAATATCACTCAGCCATGAAATCAATGTCATAAGGCTAGTAGCAGCATGATGAGTGGATTTAGGTACGACGATTCTAAGTGAAATAAGTCACACAGAAAAGGACACTTCTCATAAGGTATCACTTATAGAGGGAATGTAAAAACCGTTACACTTGAACTGAATTACAAAACAGAACAGAGTCACACATGCAGAAAACACACTATGGCTGCTTAACGGGAAAGGTGAGGTGGGGTGATACATAAAACAAGGGTTTCAAATTAGCTCAGATACCGTTCCATAAACCCAATATGTAATAGACAAGACCTACTCCTTGCTCAGAGAACTGGACTCAACACGCCCTATTCACCGCACAAGAATATATCTGACTAGTAATAATCTTAAAAGCTATGTATTGATATCTCTCTGTTAGTGTGTCAAGTGGGTGTAAAGCGGCATAAACACAGCAGTGAAAAGCAGCTAAACCCCATTATAAAAATAAATTACTTTGAAAAACCCATGAAACAAAGACAGTGAAAGAGAGAGAAATTCTTACACAATGCGTTCAGGGGCTGTGATGCAACCTGGATTGACCATATCTAGACCCACAGCTGGATGAGACATAAGGGTGGACACTGTTGCGGCTGAGAGGTTTGGTGAGGTTGGGTGAGCAAACGCAGACCCTTTAAAGTAATACTGCGTGGTACCCATCGCATGGGTCCCAAATCTCCAGGTTCAAGGGCATCTTCCTACATCAAAAACATGCATGAGAAACCCAGAAGATGGTACACCGTGTGATGGGGAAAGGTTTCTAAAACGCACCTCATTTCTCATCTCCTTGTCCTCGGGTTCGCCATTCCAGCCACTTTACTAGCAATCTCCCTCCTTGGAGCATCATCACCTTTAACCTCCTGTTCCGTACAGGTTGCAATTTGTCCTGAGGATGAACGGGAAGATGTGGAACCAATGAGAGACTAGCTCTTGGTGTTGGGACAGGCACAGGTCACTCTATTTTCCCATCAGGAAGAAGAATTAACCACAGGCTCAGCCTGCCCCCCGGACCAGAACAGGGCCTGAAGCCATCCTGCGCTTTTGCGGCCATCTCCCAAAAACGCGAGTCGTAAAATGGAGGTTCAGGGCACTGCAATTCACAAACCTGCAGAGTTATAAATGATAACTCTCGTCCACAAATATATTGAGGGAAGGCAAAGAAGAGGATTTGAAATCAAGGCAGAATTGCAGGAAACAGATTTCAGGAGGTAGATTCGAATCGCCTTTAAAGCACATGAAAAGCGGCAAAACGTTGACAATGATGCCCTTGGCCAAAAAGGGCGTATGCGTTTTTTCCTGAATATATTCAGGAAAAAACGCATACGCCCTTTTTAGCCAACCAAGCAACCTGGAAAGGCAAATCAGCGCTACAAAGATGTCTCGCTTCCCATCGGTCAAAAGGGCCATGCTGAAAAAAGTGTCAAAATCAGAAATGCAGGACAGGCCATGGAGAAATGGGAGCCTTGCTACGCTGATGGGCGGGATGTAAATTGTCAACAGCCACTCTGGAGAAGCGTACGGTGAGTCCTGAAACATCTAAAAAGCAAAGCTTAGAGAGCATAGGGCACTTCCACTCATGGGGGTATAAATTGGGAAAATTAAAAATCAGCAAGACACAAGCACCCCAAAGTTTAGGGCTGCTCTGTTGACAAGGACCTCCACTTCATTCCACCTTCAATATCCCAGGAAAGAGAAAAATGGATAAAGAAGTTGTGGTCCTTATGTACAATGGAATATCACTCAGCCATGAAATCAATGTCATAAGGCTAGTAGCAGCATGATGAGTGGATTTAGGTACGACGATTCTAAGTGAAATAAGTCACACAGAAAAGGACACTTCTCATAAGGTATCACTGATAGAGGGAATGTAAAAACCGTTACACCTGAACAGAATTACAAAACAGAACAGAGTCACACATGCAGAAAACACACTATGGCTGCTTAGCGGGAAAGGTGAGGTGGGGTGACACATAAAACAAGGGTTTCAAATTAGCTCAGATACCGTTCCATAAACCCAATATGTAATAGACAAGACCTACTCCTTGCTCAGAGAACTGGACTCAACACGCCCTATTCACCGCACAAGAATATATCTGACTAGTAATAATCTTAAAACCTATGTATTGATATCTCTCTGTTAGTGTGTCAAGTGTGTGTAAAGCGGCATAAACACAGCAGTGAAAAGCAGCTAAACCCCATTATAAAAATAAATTACTTTGAAAAACCCATGAAACAAAGACAGTGAAAGAGATAGAAATTCTTACACAATGCGTTCACGGGCTGTGATGCAACCTGGATTGACCATATCTAGACCCACAGCTGGATGAGACATAAGGGTGGACACTCTTGGGGCTGAGAGGTTTGGTGAGGTTGGGTGAGCAAACGCAGACCCTTTAAAGTAATACTGCATGGTACCCATCGCATGGGTCCCAAATCTCCAGGTTCAACGGCATCTTCCTACATCGAAAACATGCATGAGAAACCCAGAAGATGGTACACCGTGTGATGTGGAAAGGTTTCTAAAACGCACCTCATTTCTCCTCTCCTTGTGGCCGGGTTCGCTATTCCAGCACTTTACTAGCAATCTCCCTACTTGGACCATCAGCACCTTTAACCTCCTGTCCCGTACAGGTTGCAATTTGTCCTGAGGATGAACGGGAAGACGTGGAACCAATGAGAGACTAGCTCTTGGTGTTGGGACAGGCACAGGTCACTCTATTTTCCCATCAGGAAGAAGAATTAACCACAGGCTCAGCCTGCCACCCGGAACCAGAACAGGGCCTGAAGCCATCCAGCGCAATTGCGGCCAGCTCCCTAAAAAGCGAGTTGTAAAATGGAGGTTCAGGGCACTGCAATTCACAAACCTGCAGACTTATAAATGATAACTCTCGTCCACAAATATATTGAGGGAAGGCAAAGAAGAGGATTTGAAATCAAGGCAGAATTGCAGGAAACAGATTTCAGGAGGTAGATTCGAATCGCCTTTAAAGCACATGAAAAGCAGCAAAACGTTGACAATGATGCCCTTGGCCAAAAAGGGCGTATGCGTTTTTTCCTGAATATATTCAGGAAAAAACGCATACGCCCTTTTTGGCCAACCAAGCAACCTGGAAAGGCAAATCAGCGCTACAAAGATGTCTCGCTTCCCATCGGTCAAAAGGGCCATGCTGAAAAAAGTGTCAAAATCAGAAATGCAGGACAGGCCATGGAGAAATGGGAGCCTTGCTACGCTGATGGGCGGGATGTAAATTGCCAACAGCCACTCTGGAGAAGCGTACGGTGAGTCCTGAAACATCTAAAAAACAAAGCTTAGAGAGCATAGGGCACTTCCACTCATGGGGTTATAAATTGGGAAAATGAAAAATCAGCAAGACACAAGCACCCCAAAGTTTAGGGCTGCTCTGTTGACAAGGACCTCCACTTCATTCCACCTTCAATATCCCAGGAAAGAGAAAAATGGATAAAGAAGTTGTGGTCCATATGTACAATGGAATATCACTCAGCCATGAAATCAATGTCATAAGGCTAGTAGCAGCATGATGAGTGGATTTAGGTACGACGATTCTAAATGAAATAAGTCACACAGAAAAGGACACTTCTCATAAGGTATCACTTATAGAGGGAATGTAAAAACCGTTACACTTGAACTGAATTACAAAACAGAACAGAGTCACACATGCAGAAAACACACTATGGCTGCTTAACGGGAAAGGTGAGGTGGGGTGATACATAAAACAAGGGTTTCAAATTAGCTCAGATACCGTTCCATAAACCCAATATGTAATAGACAAGACCTACTCCTTGCTCAGAGAACTGGACTCAACACGCCCTATTCACCGCACAAGAATATATCTGACTAGTAATAATCTTAAAACCTATGTATTGATATCTCTCTGTTAGTGTGTCAAGTGGGTAAAAAGCGGCATAAACACAGCAGTGAAAAGCAGCTAAACCCCATTATAAAAATAAATTACTTTGAAAAACCCATGAAACAAAGACAGTGAAAGAGAGAGAAATTCTTACACAATGCGTTCAGGGGCTGTGATGCAACCTGGATTGACCATATCTAGACCCACAGCTGGATGAGACATAAGGGTGGACACTGTTGCGGCTGAGAGGTTTGGTGAGGTTGGGTGAGCAAACGCAGACCCTTTAAAGTAATACTGCGTGGTACCCATCGCATGGGTCCCAAATCTCCAGGTTCCAGGGCATCTTCCTACATCGAAAACATGCATGAGATACCCAGAAGATGGTACACCGTGTGATGGGGAAAGGTTTCTAAAACGCACCTCATTTCTCATCTGCCTGTGCCCGGGTTCGCCATTCCAGCCACTTTACTAGCAATCTCCCTCCTTGGAGCATCAGCACCTTTAACCTCCTGTTCCGTACAGGTTGCAATTTGTCCTGAGGATGAACGGGAAGACGTGGAACCAATGAGAGACTAGCTCTTGGTGTTGGGACAGGCACAGGTCACTCTATTTTCCCATCAGGAAGAAGAATTAACCACAGGCTCAGCCTGCCACCCGGAACCAGAACAGGGCCTGAAGCCATCCTGCGCTTTGCGGCCAGCTCCCTAAAAAGCGAGTTGTAAAATGGAGGTTCAGGGCACTGCAATTCACAAACCTGCAGACTTATAAATGATAACTCTCATCCACAAATATATTGAGGGAAGGCAAAGAAGAGGATTTGAAATCAAGGCAGAATTGCAGGAAACAGATTTCAGGAGGTAGATTCGAATCGCCTTTAAAGCACATGAAAAGCGGCAAAACGTTGACAATGATGCCCTTGGCCAAAAAGGGCATATGCGTTTTTTCCTGAATATATTCAGGAAAAAACGCATACGCCCTTTTTGGCCAACCAAGCAACCTGGAAAGGCAAATCAGCGCTACAAAGATGTCTCGCTTCCCATCGGTCAAAAGGGCCATGCTGAAAAATGTGTCAAAACCAGAAATGCAGGACAGGCCATGGAGAAATGGGAGCCTTGCTACACTGATGGGCGGGATGTAAATTGTCAACAGCCACTCTGGAGAACTGTACGGTGAGTCCTGAAACGTCTGAAAAGCAAAGCTTAGAGAGCATAGGGCACTTCCACTCATGGGGGTATAAATTGGGAAAATTAAAATTCAGCAAGACACAAGCACCCCAAAGTTTAGGACTGCTCTGTTGACAAGGACCTCCACTTCATTCCACCTTCAATATCCCAGGAAAGAGAAAAATGGATAAAGAAGTTGTGGTCCTTATGTACAATGGAATATCACTCAGCCATGAAATCAATGTCATAAGGCTAGTAGCAGCATGATGAGTGGATTTAGGTACGACGATTCTAAGTGAAATAAGTCACACAGAAAAGGACACTTCTCATAAGGTATCACTTATAGAGGGAATGTAAAAACCGTTACACTTGAACTGAATTACAAAACAGAACAGAGTCACACATGCAGAAAACACACTATGGCTGCTTAACGGGAAAGGTGAGGTGGGGTGATACATAAAACAAGGGTTTCAAATTAGCTCAGATACCGTTCCATAAACCCAATATGTAATAGACAAGACCTACTCCTTGCTCAGAGAACTGGACTCAACACGCCCTATTCACCGCACAAGAATATATCTGACTAGTAATAATCTTAAAAGCTATGTATTGATATCTCTCTGTTAGTGTGTCAAGTGGGTGTAAAGCGGCATAAACACAGCAGTGAAAAGCAGCTAAACCCCATTATAAAAATAAATTACTTTGAAAAACCCATGAAACAAAGACAGTGAAAGAGAGAGAAATTCTTACACAATGCGTTCAGGGGCTGTGATGCAACCTGGATTGACCATATCTAGACCCACAGCTGGATGAGACATAAGGGTGGACACTGTTGCGGCTGAGAGGTTTGGTGAGGTTGGGTGAGCAAACGCAGACCCTTTAAAGTAATACTGCGTGGTACCCATCGCATGGGTCCCAAATCTCCAGGTTCAAGGGCATCTTCCTACATCAAAAACATGCATGAGAAACCCAGAAGATGGTACACCGTGTGATGGGGAAAGGTTTCTAAAACGCACCTCATTTCTCATCTCCTTGTCCTCGGGTTCGCCATTCCAGCCACTTTACTAGCAATCTCCCTCCTTGGAGCATCATCACCTTTAACCTCCTGTTCCGTACAGGTTGCAATTTGTCCTGAGGATGAACGGGAAGATGTGGAACCAATGAGAGACTAGCTCTTGGTGTTGGGACAGGCACAGGTCACTCTATTTTCCCATCAGGAAGAAGAATTAACCACAGGCTCAGCCTGCCCCCCGGACCAGAACAGGGCCTGAAGCCATCCTGCGCTTTTGCGGCCATCTCCCAAAAACGCGAGTCGTAAAATGGAGGTTCAGGGCACTGCAATTCACAAACCTGCAGAGTTATAAATGATAACTCTCGTCCACAAATATATTGAGGGAAGGCAAAGAAGAGGATTTGAAATCAAGGCAGAATTGCAGGAAACAGATTTCAGGAGGTAGATTCGAATCGCCTTTAAAGCACATGAAAAGCGGCAAAACGTTGACAATGATGCCCTTGGCCAAAAAGGGCGTATGCGTTTTTTCCTGAATATATTCAGGAAAAAACGCATACGCCCTTTTTAGCCAACCAAGCAACCTGGAAAGGCAAATCAGCGCTACAAAGATGTCTCGCTTCCCATCGGTCAAAAGGGCCATGCTGAAAAAAGTGTCAAAATCAGAAATGCAGGACAGGCCATGGAGAAATGGGAGCCTTGCTACGCTGATGGGCGGGATGTAAATTGTCAACAGCCACTCTGGAGAAGCGTACGGTGAGTCCTGAAACATCTAAAAAGCAAAGCTTAGAGAGCATAGGGCACTTCCACTCATGGGGGTATAAATTGGGAAAATTAAAAATCAGCAAGACACAAGCACCCCAAAGTTTAGGGCTGCTCTGTTGACAAGGACCTCCACTTCATTCCACCTTCAATATCCCAGGAAAGAGAAAAATGGATAAAGAAGTTGTGGTCCTTATGTACAATGGAATATCACTCAGCCATGAAATCAATGTCATAAGGCTAGTAGCAGCATGATGAGTGGATTTAGGTACGACGATTCTAAGTGAAATAAGTCACACAGAAAAGGACACTTCTCATAAGGTATCACTGATAGAGGGAATGTAAAAACCGTTACACCTGAACAGAATTACAAAACAGAACAGAGTCACACATGCAGAAAACACACTATGGCTGCTTAGCGGGAAAGGTGAGGTGGGGTGACACATAAAACAAGGGTTTCAAATTAGCTCAGATACCGTTCCATAAACCCAATATGTAATAGACAAGACCTACTCCTTGCTCAGAGAACTGGACTCAACACGCCCTATTCACCGCACAAGAATATATCTGACTAGTAATAATCTTAAAACCTATGTATTGATATCTCTCTGTTAGTGTGTCAAGTGGGTGTAAAGCGGCATAAACACAGCAGTGAAAAGCAGCTAAACCCCATTATAAAAATAAATTACTTTGAAAAACCCATGAAACAAAGACAGTGAAAGAGATAGAAATTCTTACACAATGCGTTCACGGGCTGTGATGCAACCTGGATTGACCATATCTAGACCCACAGCTGGATGAGACATAAGGGTGGACACTCTTGGGGCTGAGAGGTTTGGTGAGGTTGGGTGAGCAAACGCAGACCCTTTAAAGTAATACTGCATGGTACCCATCGCATGGGTCCCAAATCTCCAGGTTCAACGGCATCTTCCTACATCGAAAACATGCATGAGAAACCCAGAAGATGGTACACCGTGTGATGTGGAAAGGTTTCTAAAACGCACCTCATTTCTCCTCTCCTTGTGGCCGGGTTCGCTATTCCAGCACTTTACTAGCAATCTCCCTACTTGGACCATCAGCACCTTTAACCTCCTGTCCCGTACAGGTTGCAATTTGTCCTGAGGATGAACGGGAAGACGTGGAACCAATGAGAGACTAGCTCTTGGTGTTGGGACAGGCACAGGTCACTCTATTTTCCCATCAGGAAGAAGAATTAACCACAGGCTCAGCCTGCCACCCGGAACCAGAACAGGGCCTGAAGCCATCCAGCGCAATTGCGGCCAGCTCCCTAAAAAGCGAGTTGTAAAATGGAGGTTCAGGGCACTGCAATTCACAAACCTGCAGACTTATAAATGATAACTCTCGTCCACAAATATATTGAGGGAAGGCAAAGAAGAGGATTTGAAATCAAGGCAGAATTGCAGGAAACAGATTTCAGGAGGTAGATTCGAATCGCCTTTAAAGCACATGAAAAGCAGCAAAACGTTGACAATGATGCCCTTGGCCAAAAAGGGCGTATGCGTTTTTTCCTGAATATATTCAGGAAAAAACGCATACGCCCTTTTTGGCCAACCAAGCAACCTGGAAAGGCAAATCAGCGCTACAAAGATGTCTCGCTTCCCATCGGTCAAAAGGGCCATGCTGAAAAAAGTGTCAAAATCAGAAATGCAGGACAGGCCATGGAGAAATGGGAGCCTTGCTACGCTGATGGGCGGGATGTAAATTGCCAACAGCCACTCTGGAGAAGCGTACGGTGAGTCCTGAAACATCTAAAAAACAAAGCTTAGAGAGCATAGGGCACTTCCACTCATGGGGTTATAAATTGGGAAAATGAAAAATCAGCAAGACACAAGCACCCCAAAGTTTAGGGCTGCTCTGTTGACAAGGACCTCCACTTCATTCCACCTTCAATATCCCAGGAAAGAGAAAAATGGATAAAGAAGTTGTGGTCCATATGTACAATGGAATATCACTCAGCCATGAAATCAATGTCATAAGGCTAGTAGCAGCATGATGAGTGGATTTAGGTACGACGATTCTAAATGAAATAAGTCACACAGAAAAGGACACTTCTCATAAGGTATCACTTATAGAGGGAATGTAAAAACCGTTACACTTGAACTGAATTACAAAACAGAACAGAGTCACACATGCAGAAAACACACTATGGCTGCTTAACGGGAAAGGTGAGGTGGGGTGATACATAAAACAAGGGTTTCAAATTAGCTCAGATACCGTTCCATAAACCCAATATGTAATAGACAAGACCTACTCCTTGCTCAGAGAACTGGACTCAACACGCCCTATTCACCGCACAAGAATATATCTGACTAGTAATAATCTTAAAACCTATGTATTGATATCTCTCTGTTAGTGTGTCAAGTGGGTAAAAAGCGGCATAAACACAGCAGTGAAAAGCAGCTAAACCCCATTATAAAAATAAATTACTTTGAAAAACCCATGAAACAAAGACAGTGAAAGAGAGAGAAATTCTTACACAATGCGTTCAGGGGCTGTGATGCAACCTGGATTGACCATATCTAGACCCACAGCTGGATGAGACATAAGGGTGGACACTGTTGCGGCTGAGAGGTTTGGTGAGGTTGGGTGAGCAAACGCAGACCCTTTAAAGTAATACTGCGTGGTACCCATCGCATGGGTCCCAAATCTCCAGGTTCCAGGGCATCTTCCTACATCGAAAACATGCATGAGATACCCAGAAGATGGTACACCGTGTGATGGGGAAAGGTTTCTAAAACGCACCTCATTTCTCATCTGCCTGTGCCCGGGTTCGCCATTCCAGCCACTTTACTAGCAATCTCCCTCCTTGGAGCATCAGCACCTTTAACCTCCTGTTCCGTACAGGTTGCAATTTGTCCTGAGGATGAACGGGAAGACGTGGAACCAATGAGAGACTAGCTCTTGGTGTTGGGACAGGCACAGGTCACTCTATTTTCCCATCAGGAAGAAGAATTAACCACAGGCTCAGCCTGCCACCCGGAACCAGAACAGGGCCTGAAGCCATCCTGCGCTTTGCGGGAGCTCCCTAAAAAGCGAGTTGTAAAATGGAGGTTCAGGGCACTGCAATTCACAAACCTGTAGACTTATAAATGATAACTCTCGTCCACAAATATATTGAGGGAAGGCAAAGAAGAGGATTTGAAATCAAGGCAGAATTGCAGGAAACAGATTTCAGGAGGTAGATTCGAATCGCCTTTAAAGCACATGAAAAGCGGCAAAACGTTGACAATGATGCCCTTGGCCAAAAAGGGCGTATGCGTTTTTTCCTGAATATATTCAGGAAAAAACGCATACGCCCTTTTTGGCCAACCAAGCAACCTGGAAAGGCAAATCAGCGCTACAAAGATGTCTCGCTTCCCATCGGTCAAAAGGGCCATGCTGAAAAATGTGTCAAAACCAGAAATGCAGGACAGGCCATGGAGAAATGGGAGCCTTGCTACACTGATGGGCGGGATGTAAATTGTCAACAGCCACTCTGGAGAACTGTACGGTGAGTCCTGAAACGTCTGAAAAGCAAAGCTTAGAGAGCATAGGGCACTTCCACTCATGGGGGTATAAATTGGGAAAAGTAAAATTCAGCAAGACACAAGCACCCCAAAGTTTAGGACTGCTCTGTTGACAAGGACCTCCACTTCATTCCACCTTCAATATCCCAGGAAAGAGAAAAATGGATAAAGAAGTTGTGGTCCTTATGTACAATGGAATATCACTCAGCCATGAAATCAATGTCATAAGGCTAGTAGCAGCATGATGAGTGGATTTAGGTACGACGATTCTAAGTGAAATAAGTCACACAGAAAAGGACACTTCTCATAAGGTATCACTTATAGAGGGAATGTAAAAACCGTTACACTTGAACTGAATTACAAAACAGAACAGAGTCACACATGCAGAAAACACACTATGGCTGCTTAACGGGAAAGGTGAGGTGGGGTGATACATAAAACAAGGGTTTCAAATTAGCTCAGATACCATTCCATAAACCCAATATGTAATAGACAAGACCTACTCCTTGCTCAGAGAACTGGACTCAACACGCCCTATTCACCGCACAAGAATATATCTGACTAGTAATAATCTTAAAAGCTATGTATTGATATCTCTCTGTTAGTGTGTCAAGTGGGTGTAAAGCGGCATAAACACAGCAGTGAAAAGCAGCTAAACCCCATTATAAAAATAAATTACTTTGAAAAACCCATGAAACAAAGACAGTGAAAGAGAGAGAAATTCTTACACAATGCGTTCAGGGGCTGTGATGCAACCTGGATTGACCATATCTAGACCCACAGCTGGATGAGACATAAGGGTGGACACTGTTGCGGCTGAGAGGTTTGGTGAGGTTGGGTGAGCAAACGCAGACCCTTTAAAGTAATACTGCGTGGTACCCATCGCATGGGTCCCAAATCTCCAGGTTCAAGGGCATCTTCCTACATCAAAAACATGCATGAGAAACCCAGAAGATGGTACACCGTGTGATGGGGAAAGGTTTCTAAAACGCACCTCATTTCTCATCTCCTTGTCCTCGGGTTCGCCATTCCAGCCACTTTACTAGCAATCTCCCTCCTTGGAGCATCATCACCTTTAACCTCCTGTTCCGTACAGGTTGCAATTTGTCCTGAGGATGAACGGGAAGATGTGGAACCAATGAGAGACTAGCTCTTGGTGTTGGGACAGGCACAGGTCACTCTATTTTCCCATCAGGAAGAAGAATTAACCACAGGCTCAGCCTGCCCCCCGGACCAGAACAGGGCCTGAAGCCATCCTGCGCTTTTGCGGCCAGCTCCCAAAAACGCGAGTCGTAAAATGGAGGTTCAGGGCACTGCAATTCACAAACCTGCAGAGTTATAAATGATAACTCTCGTCCACAAATATATTGAGGGAAGGCAAAGAAGAGGATTTGAAATCAAGGCAGAATTGCAGGAAACAGATTTCAGGAGGTAGATTCGAATCGCCTTTAAAGCACATGAAAAGCGGCAAAACGTTGACAATGATGCCCTTGGCCAAAAAGGGCGTATGCGTTTTTTCCTGAATATATTCAGGAAAAAACGCATACGCCCTTTTTAGCCAACCAAGCAACCTGGAAAGGCAAATCAGCGCTACAAAGATGTCTCGCTTCCCATCGGTCAAAAGGGCCATGCTGAAAAAAGTGTCAAAATCAGAAATGCAGGACAGGCCATGGAGAAATGGGAGCCTTGCTACGCTGATGGGCGGGATGTAAATTGTCAACAGCCACTCTGGAGAAGCGTACGGTGAGTCCTGAAACATCTAAAAAGCAAAGCTTAGAGAGCATAGGGCACTTCCACTCATGGGGGTATAAATTGGGAAAATTAAAAATCAGCAAGACACAAGCACCCCAAAGTTTAGGGCTGCTCTGTTGACAAGGACCTCCACTTCATTCCACCTTCAATATCCCAGGAAAGAGAAAAATGGATAAAGAAGTTGTGGTCCTTATGTACAATGGAATATCACTCAGCCATGAAATCAATGTCATAAGGCTAGTAGCAGCATGATGAGTGGATTTAGGTACGACGATTCTAAGTGAAATAAGTCACACAGAAAAGGACACTTCTCATAAGGTATCACTGATAGAGGGAATGTAAAAACCGTTACACCTGAACAGAATTACAAAACAGAACAGAGTCACACATGCAGAAAACACACTATGGCTGCTTAGCGGGAAAGGTGAGGTGGGGTGACACATAAAACAAGGGTTTCAAATTAGCTCAGATACCGTTCCATAAAACCAATATGTAATAGACAAGACCTACTCCTTGCTCAGAGAACTGGACTCAACACGCCCTATTCACCGCACAAGAATATATCTGACTAGTAATAATCTTAAAACCTATGTATTGATATCTCTCTGTTAGTGTGTCAAGTGGGTGTAAAGCGGCATAAACACAGCAGTGAAAAGCAGCTAAACCCCATTATAAAAATAAATTACTTTGAAAAACCCATGAAACAAAGACAGTGAAAGAGATAGAAATTCTTACACAATGCGTTCACGGGCTGTGATGCAACCTGGATTGACCATATCTAGACCCACAGCTGGATGAGACATAAGGGTGGACACTCTTGGGGCTGAGAGGTTTGGTGAGGTTGGGTGAGCAAACGCAGACCCTTTAAAGTAATACTGCATGGTACCCATCGCATGGGTCCCAAATCTCCAGGTTCAAGGGCATCTTCCTACATCGAAAACATGCATGAGAAACCCAGAAGATGGTACACCGTGTGATGTGGAAAGGTTTCTAAAACGCACCTCATTTCTCCTCTCCTTGTGGCCGGGTTCGCTATTCCAGCACTTTACTAGCAATCTCCCTACTTGGACCATCAGCACCTTTAACCTCCTGTCCCGTACAGGTTGCAATTTGTCCTGAGGATGAACGGGAAGACGTGGAACCAATGAGAGACTAGCTCTTGGTGTTGGGACAGGCACAGGTCACTCTATTTTCCCATCAGGAAGAAGAATTAACCACAGGCTCAGCCTGCCCCCAGGAACCAGAACAGGGCCTGAAGCCATCCTGCGCTTTTGCGGCCAGCTCCCTAAAAAGCGAGTTGTAAAATGGAGGTTCAGGGCACTGCAATTCACAAACCTGTAGACTTATAAATGATAACTCTCGTCCACAAATATATTGAGGGAAGGCAAAGAAGAGGATTTGAAATCAAGGCAGAATTGCAGGAAACAGATTTCAGGAGGTAGATTCGAATCGCCTTTAAAGCACATGAAAAGCAGCAAAACGTTGACAATGATGCCCTTGGCCAAAAAGGGCGTATGCGTTTTTTCCTGAATATATTCAGGAAAAAACGCATACGCCCTTTTTGGCCAACCAAGCAACCTGGAAAGGCAAATCAGCGCTACAAAGATGTCTCGCTTCCCATCGGTCAAAAGGGCCATGCTGAAAAAAGTGTCAAAATCAGAAATGCAGGACAGGCCATGGAGAAATGGGAGCCTTGGTACGCTGATGGGCGGGATGTAAATTGCCAACAGCCACTCTGGAGAAGCGTACGGTGAGTCCTGAAACATCTAAAAAACAAAGCTTAGAGAGCATAGGGCACTTCCACTCATGGGGTTATAAATTGGGAAAATGAAAAATCAGCAAGACACAAGCACCCCAAAGTTTAGGGCTGCTCTGTTGACAAGGACCTCCACTTCATTCCACCTTCAATATCCCAGGAAAGAGAAAAATGGATAAAGAAGTTGTGGTCCTTATGTACAATGGAATATCACTCAGCCATGAAATCAATGTCATAAGGCTAGTAGCAGCATGATGAGTGGATTTAGGTACGACGATTCTAAGTGAAATAAGTCACACAGAAAAGGACACTTCTCATAAGGTATCACTTATAGAGGGAATGTAAAAACCGTTACACTTGAACTGAATTACAAAACAGAACAGAGTCACACATGCAGAAAACACACTATGGCTGCTTAACGGGAAAGGTGAGGTGGGGTGATACATAAAACAAGGTTTTCAAATTAGCTCAGATACCATTCCATAAACCCAATATGTAATAGACAAGACCTACTCCTTGCTCAGAGAACTGGACTCAACACGCCCTATTCACCGCACAAGAATATATCTGACTAGTAATAATCTTAAAACCTATGTATTGATATCTCTTGGTTAGTGTGTCAAGTGGGTAAAAAGCGGCATAAACACAGCAGTGAAAAGCAGCTAAACCCCATTATAAAAATAAATTACTTTGAAAAACCCATGAAACAAAGACAGTGAAAGAGAGAGAAATTCTTACACAATGCGTTCACGGGCTGTGATGCAACCTGGATTGACCATATCTAGACCCACAGCTGGATGAGACATAAGGGTGGACACTGTTGCGGCTGAGAGGTTTGGTGAGGTTGGGTGAGCAAACGCAGACCCTTTAAAGTAATACTGCGTGGTACCCATCGCATGGGTCCCAAATCTCCAGGTTCAAGGTCATCTTCCTACATCGTAAACATGCATGAGATACCCAGAAGATGGTACACCGTGTGATGGGGAAAGGTTTCTAAAACGCACCTCATTTCTCATCTGCCTGTGCCCGGGTTCGCCATTCCAGCCACTTTATTAGCAATCTCCCTCCTTGGAGCATCAGCACCTTTAACCTCCTGTTCCGTACAGGTTGCAATTTGTACTGAGGATGAACGGGAAGACGTGGAACCAATGAAAGACTAGCTCTTGGTGTTGGGACAGGCACAGGTCACTCTATTTTCCCATCAGGAAGAAGAATTAACCACAGGCTCAGCCTGCCCCCCGGAACCAGAACAGGGCCTGAAGCCATCCTGCGCTTTTGCGGCCAGCTCCCAAAAAAGCGAGTTGTAAAATGGAGGTTCAGAGCACTGCAATTCACAAACCTGCAGACTTATAAATGATAACTCTCATCCACAAATATATTGAGGGAAGGCAAAGAAGAGGATTTGAAATCAAGGCAGAATTGCAGGAAACAGATTTCAGGAGGTAGATTCGAATCGCCTTTAAAGCACATGAAAAGCGGCAAAACGTTGACAATGATGCCCTTGGCCAAAAAGGGCGTATGCGTTTTTTCCTGAATATATTCAGGAAAAAACGCATACGCCCTTTTTGGCCAACCAAGCAACCTGGAAAGGCAAATCAGCGCTACAAAGATGTCTCGCTTCCCATCGGTCAAAAGGGCCATGCTGAAAAAAGTGTCAAAACCAGAAATGCAGGACAGGCCATGGAGAAATGGGAGCCTTGCTACACTGATGGGCGGGATGTAAATTGTCAACAGCCACTCTGGAGAAGTGTACGGTGAGTCCTGAAACGTCTAAAAAGCAAAGCTTAGAGAGCATAGGGCACTTCCACTCATGGGGTTATAAATTGGGAAAATGAAAAATCAGCAAGACACAAGCACCCCAAAGTTTAGGGCTGCTCTGTTGACAAGGACCTCCACTTCATTCCACCTTCAATATCCCAGGAAAGAGAAAAATGGATAAAGAAGTTGTGGTCCATATGTACAATGGAATATCACTCAGCCATGAAATCAATGTCATAAGGCTAGTAGCAGCATGATGAGTGGATTTAGGTACGACGATTCTAAGTGAAATAAGTCACACAGAAAAGGACACTTCTCATAAGGTATCACTTATAGAGGGAATGTAAAAACCGTTACACTTGAACTGAATTACAAAACAGAACAGAGTCACACATGCAGAAAACACACTATGGCTGCTTAACGGGAAAGGTGAGGTGGGGTGATACATAAAACAAGGGTTTCAAATTAGCTCAGATACCGTTCCATAAACCCAATATGTAATAGAGAAGACCTACTCCTTGCTCAGAGAACTGGACTCAACACGCCCTATTCACCGCACAAGAATATATCTGACTAGTAATAATCTTAAAAGCTATGTATTGATATCTCTCTGTTAGTGTGTCAAGTGGGTGTAAAGTGGCATAAACACAGCAGTGAAAAGCAGCTAAACCCCATTATAAAAATAAATTACTTTGAAAAACCCATGAAACAAAGACAGTGAAAGAGAGAGAAATTCTTACACAATGCGTTCAGGGGCTGTGATGCAACCTGGATTGACCATATCTAGACCCACAGCTGGATGAGACATAAGGGTGGACACTGTTGCGGCTGAGAGGTTTGGTGAGGTTGGGTGAGCAAACGCAGACCCTTTAAAGTAATACTGCGTGGTACCCATCTCATGGGTCCCAAATCTCCAGGTTCAAGGGCATCTTCCTACATCGAAAACATGCATGAGAAACCCAGAAGATGGTACACCGTGTGATGTGGAAAGGTTTCTAAAACGCACCTCATTTCTCATCTCCTTGTGGCCGGGTTCGCTATTTCAGCCGCTTTACTAGCAATCTCCCTACTTGGAGCATCAGCACCTTTAACCTCCTGTTCCGTACAGGTTGCAATTTGTCCTGAGGATGAACGGGAAGACGTGGAACCAATGAGAGACTAGCTCTTGGTGTTGGGACAGGCACAGGTCACTCTATTTTCCCATCAGGAAGAAGAATTAACCACTGGCTCAGCCTGCCACCCGGAACCAGAACAGGGCCTGAAGCCATCCTGCGCAATTGCGGCCAGCTCCCTAAAAAGCGAGTTGTAAAATGGAGGTTCAATGCACTGCAATTCACAAACCTGCAGACTTATAAATGATAACTCTCATCCACAAATATATTGAGGGAAGGCAAAGAAGAGGATTTGAAATCAAGGCAGAATTGCAGGAAACAGATTTCAGGAGGTAGATTCGAATCGCCTTTAAAGCACATGAAAAGCGGCAAAACGTTGACAATGATGCCCTTGGCCAAAAAGGGCGTATGCGTTTTTTCCTGAATATATTCAGGAAAAAACGCATACGCCCTTTTTAGCCAACCAAGCAACCTGGAAAGGCAAATCAGCGCTACAAAGATGTCTCGCTTCCCATCGGTCAAAAGGGCCATGCTGAAAAAAGTGTCAAAATCAGAAATGCAGGACAGGCCATGGAGAAATGGGAGCCTTGCTACGCTGATGGGCGGGATGTAAATTGTCAACAGCCACTCTGGAGAAGCGTACGGTGAGTCCTGAAACATCTAAAAAGCAAAGCTTAGAGAGCATAGGGCACTTCCACTCATGGGGGTATAAATTGGGAAAATTAAAAATCAGCAAGACACAAGCACCCCAAAGTTTAGGGCTGCTCTGTTGACAAGGACCTCCACTTCATTCCACCTTCAATATCCCAGGAAAGAGAAAAATGGATAAAGAAGTTGTGGTCCTTATGTACAATGGAATATCACTCAGCCATGAAATCAATGTCATAAGGCTAGTAGCAGCATGATGAGTGGATTTAGGTACGACGATTCTAAGTGAAATAAGTCACACAGAAAAGGACACTTCTCATAAGGTATCACTGATAGAGGGAATGTAAAAACCGTTACACCTGAACAGAATTACAAAACAGAACAGAGTCACACATGCAGAAAACACACTATGGCTGCTTAGCGGGAAAGGTGAGGTGGGGTGACACATAAAACAAGGGTTTCAAATTAGCTCAGATACCGTTCCATAAAACCAATATGTAATAGACAAGACCTACTCCTTGCTCAGAGAACTGGACTCAACACGCCCTATTCACCGCACAAGAATATATCTGACTAGTAATAATCTTAAAACCTATGTATTGATATCTCTCTGTTAGTGTGTCAAGTGGGTGTAAAGCGGCATAAACACAGCAGTGAAAAGCAGCTAAACCCCATTATAAAAATAAATTACTTTGAAAAACCCATGAAACAAAGACAGTGAAAGAGATAGAAATTCTTACACAATGCGTTCACGGGCTGTGATGCAACCTGGATTGACCATATCTAGACCCACAGCTGGATGAGACATAAGGGTGGACACTCTTGGGGCTGAGAGGTTTGGTGAGGTTGGGTGAGCAAACGCAGACCCTTTAAAGTAATACTGCATGGTACCCATCGCATGGGTCCCAAATCTCCAGGTTCAAGGGCATCTTCCTACATCGAAAACATGCATGAGAAACCCAGAAGATGGTACACCGTGTGATGTGGAAAGGTTTCTAAAACGCACCTCATTTCTCCTCTCCTTGTGGCCGGGTTCGCTATTCCAGCACTTTACTAGCAATCTCCCTACTTGGACCATCAGCACCTTTAACCTCCTGTCCCGTACAGGTTGCAATTTGTCCTGAGGATGAACGGGAAGACGTGGAACCAATGAGAGACTAGCTCTTGGTGTTGGGACAGGCACAGGTCACTCTATTTTCCCATCAGGAAGAAGAATTAACCACAGGCTCAGCCTGCCACCCGGAACCAGAACAGGGCCTGAAGCCATCCAGCGCAATTGCGGCCAGCTCCCTAAAAAGCGAGTTGTAAAATGGAGGTTCAGGGCACTGCAATTCACAAACCTGCAGACTTATAAATGATAACTCTCGTCCACAAATATATTGAGGGAAGGCAAAGAAGAGGATTTGAAATCAAGGCAGAATTGCAGGAAACAGATTTCAGGAGGTAGATTCGAATCGCCTTTAAAGCACATGAAAAGCAGCAAAACGTTGACAATGATGCCCTTGGCCAAAAAGGGCGTATGCGTTTTTTCCTGAATATATTCAGGAAAAAACGCATACGCCCTTTTTGGCCAACCAAGCAACCTGGAAAGGCAAATCAGCGCTACAAAGATGTCTCGCTTCCCATCGGTCAAAAGGGCCATGCTGAAAAAAGTGTCAAAATCAGAAATGCAGGACAGGCCATGGAGAAATGGGAGCCTTGGTACGCTGATGGGCGGGATGTAAATTGCCAACAGCCACTCTGGAGAAGCGTACGGTGAGTCCTGAAACATCTAAAAAACAAAGCTTAGAGAGCATAGGGCACTTCCACTCATGGGGTTATAAATTGGGAAAATGAAAAATCAGCAAGACACAAGCACCCCAAAGTTTAGGGCTGCTCTGTTGACAAGGACCTCCACTTCATTCCACCTTCAATATCCCAGGAAAGAGAAAAATGGATAAAGAAGTTGTGGTCCTTATGTACAATGGAATATCACTCAGCCATGAAATCAATGTCCTAAGGCTAGTAGCAGCATGATGAGTGGATTTAGGTACGATGATTCTAAGTGAAATAAGTCACACAGAAAAGGACACTTCTCATAAGGTATCACTTATAGAGGGAATGTAAAAACCGTTACACTTGAACTGAATTACAAAACAGAACAGAGTCACACATGCAGAAAACACACTATGGCTGCTTAACGGGAAAGGTGAGGTGGGGTGATACATAAAACAAGGGTTTCAAATTAGCTCAGATACCGTTCCATAAACCCAATATGTAATAGACAAGACCTACTCCTTGCTCAGAGAACTGGACTCAACACGCCCTATTCACCGCACAAGAATATATCTGACTAGTAATAATCTTAAAAGCTATGTATTGATATCTCTCTGTTAGTGTGTCAAGTGGGTGTAAAGCGGCATAAACACAGCAGTGAAAAGCAGCTAAACCCCATTATAAAAATAAATTACTTTGAAAAACCCATGAAACAAAGACAGTGAAAGAGAGAGAAATTCTTACACAATGCGTTCAGGGGCTGTGATGCAACCTGGATTGACCATATCTAGACCCACAGCTGGATGAGACATAAGGGTGGACACTGTTGCGGCTGAGAGGTTTGGTGAGGTTGGGTGAGCAAACGCAGACCCTTTAAAGTAATACTGCGTGGTACCCATCGCATGGGTCCCAAATCTCCAGGTTCAAGGTCATCTTCCTACATCGTAAACATGCATGAGATACCCAGAAGATGGTACACCTTGTGAGGGGAAAGGTTTCTAAAACGAACCTCATTTCTCATCTGCCTGTGCCCGGGTTCGCCATTCCAGCCACTTTACTAGCAATCTCCCTCCTTGGAGCATCAGCACCTTTAACCTCCTGTTCCGTACAGGTTGCAATTTGTACTGAGGATGAACGGGAAGACGTGGAACCAATGAAAGACTAGCTCTTGGTGTTGGGACAGGCACAGGTCACTCTATTTTCCCATCAGGAAGAAGAATTAACCACAGGCTCAGCCTGCAACCCGGAACCAGAACAGGGCCTGAAGCCATCCTGCGCTTTTGCGGCCAGCTCCCTAAAAAGCGAGTTGTAAAATGGAGGTTCAGAGCACTGCAATTCACAAACCTGCAGACTTATAAATGATAACTCTCATCCACAAATATATTGAGGGAAGGCAAAGAAGAGGATTTGAAATCAAGGCAGAATTGCAGGAAACAGATTTCAGGAGGTAGATTCGAATCGCCTTTAAAGCACATGAAAAGCGGCAAAACGTTGACAATGATGCCCTTGGCCAAAAAGGGCGTATGCGTTTTTTCCTGAATATATTCAGGAAAAAACGCATACGCCCTTTTTGGCCAACCAAGCAACCTGGAAAGGCAAATCAGCGCTACAAAGATGTCTCGCTTCCCATCGGTCAAAAGGGCCATGCTGAAAAAAGTCTCAAAACCAAAAATGCAGGACAGGCCATGGAGAAATGGGAGCCTTGCTACACTGATGGGCGGGATGTAAATTGTCAACAGCCACTCTGGAGAAGTGTACGGTGAGTCCTGAAACGTCTAAAAAGCAAAGCTTAGAGAGCATAGGGCACTTCCACTCATGGGGGTATAAATTGGGAAAATTAAAAATCAGCAAGACACAAGCACCCCAAAGTTTAGGGCTGCTCTGTTGACAAGGACCTCCACTTCATTCCACCTTCAATATCCCAGGAAAGAGAAAAATGGATAAAGAAGTTGTGGTCCTTATGTACAATGGAATATCACTCAGCCATGAAATCAATGTCATAAGGCTAGTAGCAGCATGATGAGTGGATTTAGGTACGACGATTCTAAGTGAAATAAGTCACACAGAAAAGGACACTTCTCATAACGTATCACTTATAGAGGGAATGTAAAAACTGTTACACTTGAACTGAATTACAAAACAGAACAGAGTCACACATGCAGAAAACACACTATGGCTGCTTAACGGGAAAGGTGAGGTGGGGTGATACATAAAACAAGGTTTTCAAATTAGCTCAGATACCATTCCATAAACCCAATATGTAATAGACAAGACCTACTCCTTGCTCAGAGAACTGGACTCAACACGCCCTATTCACCGCACAAGAATATATCTGACTAGTAATAATCTTAAAACCTATGTATTGATATCTCTGTTAGTGTGTCAAGTGGGTGTAAAGCGGCATAAACACAGCAGTGAAAAGCAGCTAAACCCCATTATAAAAATAAATTACTTTGAAAAACCCATGAAACAAAGACAGTGAAAGAGATAGAAATTCTTACACAATGCGTTCACGGGCTGTGATGCAACCTGGATTGACCATATCTAGACCCACAGCTGGATGAGACATAAGGGTGGACACTCTTGGGGCTGAGAGGTTTGGTGAGGTTGGGTGAGCAAACGCAGACCCTTTAAAGTAATACTGCGTGGTACCCATCGCATGGGTCCCAAATCTCCAGGTTCAAGGGCATCTTCCTACATCGAAAACATGCATGAGAAACCCAGAAGATGGTACACCGTGTGATGTGGAAAGGTTTCTAAAACGCACCTCATTTCTCATCTCCTTGTGGCCGGGTTCGCTATTCCAGCCGCTTTACTAGCAATCTCCCTACTTGGAGCATCAGCACCTTTAACCTCCTGTTAAGTACAGGTTGCAATTTGTCCTGAGGATGAACTGGAAGACGTGGAACCAATGAGAGACTAGCTCTTGGTGTTGGGACAGGCACAGGTCACTCTATTTTCCCATCAGGAAGAAGAATTAACCACAGGCTCAGCCTGCCACCCGGAACCAGAACAGGGCCTGAAGCCATCCTGCGCCTTTGCGGCCAGCTCCCTAAAAATCGAGTTGTAAAATGGAGGTTCAGGGCACTGCAATTCACAAACCTGCAGACTTATAAATGATAACTCTCATCCACAAATATATTGAGGGAAGGCAAAGAAGAGGATTTGAAATCAAGGCAGAATTGCAGGAAACAGATTTCAGGAGGTAGATTCGAATCGCCTTTAAAGCACATGAAAAGCGGCAAAACGTTGACAATGATGCCCTTGGCCAAAAAGGGCGTATGCGTTTTTTCCTGAATATATTCAGGAAAAAGCGCATACGCCCTTTTTGGCCAACCAAGCAACCTGGAAAGGCAAATCAGCACTACACAGATGTCTCGCTTCCCATCGGTCAAAAGGGCCATGCTGAAAAAAGTGTCAAAACCAGAAATGCAGGACAGGCCATGGAGAAATGGGAGCCTTGCTACACTGATGGGCGGGATGTAAATTGTCAACAGCCACTCTGGAGAAGTGTACGGTGAGTCCTGAAACGTCTAAAAAGCAAAGCTTAGAGAGCATAGGGCACTTCCACTCATGGGGGTATAAATTGGGAAAATTAAAAATCAGCAAGACACAAGCACCCCAAAGTTTAGGGCTGCTCTGTTGACAAGGACCTCCACTTCATTCCACCTTCAATATCCCAGGAAAGAGAAAAATGGATAAAGAAGTTGTGGTCCTTATGTACAATGGAATATCACTCAGCCATGAAATCAATGTCATAAGGCTAGTAGCAGCATGATGAGTGGATTTAGGTACGACGATTCTAAGTGAAATAAGTCACACAGAAAAGGACACTTCTCATAAGGTATCACTGATAGAGGGAATGTAAAAACCGTTACACTTGAACTGAATTACAAAACAGAACAGAGTCACACATGCAGAAAACACACTATGGCTGCTTAACGGGAAAGGTGAGGTGGGGTGATACATAAAACAAGGGTTTCAAATTAGCTCAGATACCGTTCCATAAACCCAATATGTAATAGACAAGACCTACTCCTTGCTCAGAGAACTGGACTCAACACGCCCTATTCACCGCACAAGAATATATCTGACTAGTAATAATCTTAAAACCTATGTATTGATATCTCTCTGTTAGTGTGTCAAGTGGGTAAAAAGCGGCATAAACACAGCAGTGAAAAGCAGCTAAACCCCATTATAAAAATAAATTACTTTGAAAAACCCATGAAACAAAGACAGTGAAAGAGAGAGAAATTCTTACACAATGCGTTCAGGGGCTGTGATGCAACCTGGATTGACCATATCTAGACCCACAGCTGGATGAGACATAAGGGTGGACACTGTTGCGGCTGAGAGGTTTGGTGAGGTTGGGTGAGCAAACGCAGCCCCTTTAAAGTAATACTGCGTGGTACCCATCGCATGGGTCCCAAATCTCCAGGTTCAAGGGCATCTTCCTACATCAAAAACATGCATGAGAAACCCAGAAGATGGTACACCGTGTGATGGGGAAAGGTTTCTAAAACGCACCTCATTTCTCATCTCCTTGTGCTCGGGTTCGCCATTCCAGCCACTTTACTAGCAATCTCCCTCCTTGGAGCATCATCACCTTTAACCTCCTGTTCCGTACAGGTTGCAATTTGTCCTGAGGATGAACGGGAAGACGTGGAACCAATGAGAGACTAGCTCTTGGTGTTGGGACAGGCACAGGTCACTCTATTTTCCCATCAGGAAGAAGAATTAACCACAGGCTCAGCCTGCCCCCCGGAACAAGAACAGGGCCTGAAGCCATCCTGCGCTTTTGCGGCCAGCTCCCAAAAACGCGAGTCGTAAAATGGAGGTTCAGGGCACTGCAATTCACAAACCTGCAGAGTTATAAATGATAACTCTCGTCCACAAATATATTGAGGGAAGGCAAAGAAGAGGATTTGAAATCAAGGCAGAATTGCAGGAAACAGATTTCAGGAGGTAGATTCGAATCGCCTTTAAAGCACATGAAAAGCGGCAAAACGTTGACAAAGATGCCCTTGGCCAAAAAGGGCGTATGCGTTTTTTCCTGAATATATTCAGGAAAAAACGCATACGCCCTTTTTGGCCAACCAAGCAACCTGGAAAGGCAAATCAGCGCTACAAAGATGTCTCGCTTCCCATCGGTTAAAAAGGCCATGCTGAAAAAAGTGTCAAAACCAGAAATGCAGGACAGGCCATGGAGAAATGGGAGCCTTGCTACACGGATGGGCGGGATGTAAATTGCCAACAGCCACTCTGGAGAAGCGTACGGTGAGTCCTGAACATCTAAAAAACAAAGCTTAGAGAGCATAGGGCACTTCCACTCATGGGGGTATAATTTGGGAAAATTAAAAATCAGCAAGACACAAGCACCCCAAAGTTTAGGGCTGCTCTGTTGACAAGGACCTCCACTTCATTCCACCTTCAATATCCCAGGAAAGAGAAAAATGGATAAAGAAGTTGTGGTCCTTATGTACAATGGAATATCACTCAGCCGTGAAATCAATGTCATAAGGCTAGTAGCAGCATGATGAGTGGATTTAGGTACGACGACTCTAAGTGAAATAAGTCACACAGAAAAGGACACTTCTCATAAGGTATCACTGATAGAGGGAATGTAAAAACCGTTACACTTGAACTGAATTACAAAACAGAACAGAGTCACACATGCAGAAAACACACTATGGCTGCTTCACGGGAAAGGTGAGGTGGGGTGATACATAAAACAAGGGTTTCAAATTAGCTCAGATACCGTTCCATAAACCCAATATGTAATAGACAAGACCTACTCCTTGCTCAGAGAACTGGACTCAACACGCCCTATTCACCGCACAAGAATATATCTGACTAGTAATAATCTTAAAACCTATGTATTGATATCTCTCTGTTAGAGTGTCAAATGGGTAAAAAGTGGCATAAACACAGCAGTGAAAAGCAGCTAAACCCCATTATAAAAATAAATTACTTTGAAAAACCCATGAAACAAAGACAGTGAAAGAGATAGAAATTCTTACACAATGCGTTCACGGGCTGTGATGCAACCTGGATTGACCATATCTAGACCCACAGCTGGATGAGACATAAGGGTGGACACTCTTGGGGCTGAGAGGTTTGGTGAGGTTGGGTGAGCAAACGCAGACCCTTTAAAGTAATACTGCGTGGTACCCATCGCATGGGTCCCAAATCTCCAGGTTCAAGGGCATCTTCCTACATCGAAAACATGCATGAGAAACCCAGAAGATGGTACACCGTGTGATGTGGAAAGGTTTCTAAAACGCACCTCATTTCTCATCTCCTTGTGGCCGGGTTCGCTATTCCAGCCGCTTTACTAGCAATCTCCCTACTTGGAGCATCAGCACCTTTAACCTCCTGTTCCGTACAGGTTGCAATTTGTCCTGAGGATGAACTGGAAGACGTGGAACCAATGAGAGACTAGCTCTTGGTGTTGGGACAGGCACAGGTCACTCTATTTTCCCATCAGGAAGAAGAATTAACCACAGGCTCAGCCTGCCACCCGGAACCAGAACAGGGCCTGAAGCCATCCTGCGCCTTTGCGGCCAGCTCCCTAAAAATCGAGTTGTAAAATGGAGGTTCAGGGCACTGCAATTCACAAACCTGCAGACTTATAAATGATAACTCTCATCCACAAATATATTGAGGGAAGGCAAAGAAGAGGATTTGAAATCAAGGCAGAATTGCAGGAAACAGATTTCAGGAGGTAGATTCGAATCGCCTTTAAAGCACATGAAAAGCGGCAAAACGTTGACAATGATGCCCTTGGCCAAAAAGGGCGTATGCGTTTTTTCCTGAATATATTCAGGAAAAAGCGCATACGCCCTTTTTGGCCAACCAAGCAACCTGGAAAGGCAAATCAGCACTACACAGATGTCTCGCTTCCCATCGGTCAAAAGGGCCATGCTGAAAAAAGTGTCAAAACCAGAAATGCAGGACAGGCCATGGAGAAATGGGAGCCTTGCTACACTGATGGGCGGGATGTAAATTGTCAACAGCCACTCTGGAGAAGTGTACGGTGAGTCCTGAAACGTCTAAAAAGCAAAGCTTAGAGAGCATAGGGCACTTCCACTCATGGGGGTATAAATTGGGAAAATTAAAAATCAGCAAGACACAAGCACCCCAAAGTTTAGGGCTGCTCTGTTGACAAGGACCTCCACTTCATTCCACCTTCAATATCCCAGGAAAGAGAAAAATGGATAAAGAAGTTGTGGTCCTTATGTACAATGGAATATCACTCAGCCATGAAATCAATGTCATAAGGCTAGTAGCAGCATGATGAGTGGATTTAGGTACGACGATTCTAAGTGAAATAAGTCACACAGAAAAGGACACTTCTCATAAGGTATCACTGATAGAGGGAATGTAAAAACCGTTACACTTGAACTGAATTACAAAACAGAACAGAGTCACACATGCAGAAAACACACTATGGCTGCTTAACGGGAAAGGTGAGGTGGGGTGATACATAAAACAAGGGTTTCAAATTAGCTCAGATACCGTTCCATAAACCCAATATGTAATAGACAAGACCTACTCCTTGCTCAGAGAACTGGACTCAACACGCCCTATTCACCGCACAAGAATATATCTGACTAGTAATAATCTTAAAACCTATGTATTGATATCTCTCTGTTAGTGTGTCAAGTGGGTAAAAAGCGGCATAAACACAGCAGTGAAAAGCAGCTAAACCCCATTATAAAAATAAATTACTTTGAAAAACCCATGAAACAAAGACAGTGAAAGAGAGAGAAATTCTTACACAATGCGTTCAGGGGCTGTGATGCAACCTGGATTGACCATATCTAGACCCACAGCTGGATGAGACATAAGGGTGGACACTGTTGCGGCTGAGAGGTTTGGTGAGGTTGGGTGAGCAAACGCAGCCCCTTTAAAGTAATACTGCGTGGTACCCATCGCATGGGTCCCAAATCTCCAGGTTCAAGGGCATCTTCCTACATCAAAAACATGCATGAGAAACCCAGAAGATGGTACACCGTGTGATGGGGAAAGGTTTCTAAAACGCACCTCATTTCTCATCTCCTTGTGCTCGGGTTCGCCATTCCAGCCACTTTACTAGCAATCTCCCTCCTTGGAGCATCATCACCTTTAACCTCCTGTTCCGTACAGGTTGCAATTTGTCCTGAGGATGAACGGGAAGACGTGGAACCAATGAGAGACTAGCTCTTGGTGTTGGGACAGGCACAGGTCACTCTATTTTCCCATCAGGAAGAAGAATTAACCACAGGCTCAGCCTGCCCCCCGGAACAAGAACAGGGCCTGAAGCCATCCTGCGCTTTTGCGGCCAGCTCCCAAAAACGCGAGTCGTAAAATGGAGGTTCAGGGCACTGCAATTCACAAACCTGCAGAGTTATAAATGATAACTCTCGTCCACAAATATATTGAGGGAAGGCAAAGAAGAGGATTTGAAATCAAGGCAGAATTGCAGGAAACAGATTTCAGGAGGTAGATTCGAATCGCCTTTAAAGCACATGAAAAGCGGCAAAACGTTGACAAAGATGCCCTTGGCCAAAAAGGGCGTATGCGTTTTTTCCTGAATATATTCAGGAAAAAACGCATACGCCCTTTTTGGCCAACCAAGCAACCTGGAAAGGCAAATCAGCGCTACAAAGATGTCTCGCTTCCCATCGGTTAAAAAGGCCATGCTGAAAAAAGTGTCAAAACCAGAAATGCAGGACAGGCCATGGAGAAATGGGAGCCTTGCTACACGGATGGGCGGGATGTAAATTGCCAACAGCCACTCTGGAGAAGCGTACGGTGAGTCCTGAACATCTAAAAAACAAAGCTTAGAGAGCATAGGGCACTTCCACTCATGGGGGTATAATTTGGGAAAATTAAAAATCAGCAAGACACAAGCACCCCAAAGTTTAGGGCTGCTCTGTTGACAAGGACCTCCACTTCATTCCACCTTCAATATCCCAGGAAAGAGAAAAATGGATAAAGAAGTTGTGGTCCTTATGTACAATGGAATATCACTCAGCCGTGAAATCAATGTCATAAGGCTAGTAGCAGCATGATGAGTGGATTTAGGTACGACGACTCTAAGTGAAATAAGTCACACAGAAAAGGACACTTCTCATAAGGTATCACTGATAGAGGGAATGTAAAAACCGTTACACTTGAACTGAATTACAAAACAGAACAGAGTCACACATGCAGAAAACACACTATGGCTGCTTCACGGGAAAGGTGAGGTGGGGTGATACATAAAACAAGGGTTTCAAATTAGCTCAGATACCGTTCCATAAACCCAATATGTAATAGACAAGACCTACTCCTTGCTCAGAGAACTGGACTCAACACGCCCTATTCACCGCACAAGAATATATCTGACTAGTAATAATCTTAAAACCTATGTATTGATATCTCTCTGTTAGAGTGTCAAATGGGTAAAAAGTGGCATAAACACAGCAGTGAAAAGCAGCTAAACCCCATTATAAAAATAAATTACTTTGAAAAACCCATGAAACAAAGACAGTGAAAGAGAGAGAAATTCTTACACAATGCGTTCAGGGGCTGTGATGCAACCTGGATTGACCATATCTAGACCCACAGCTGGATGAGACATAAGGGTGGACACTGTTGCGGCTGAGAGGTTTGGTGAGGTTGGGTGAGCAAATGCAGACCCTTTAAAGTAATACTGCGTGGTACCCATCGCATGGGTCCCAAATCTCCAGGTTCAAGGGCATCTTCCTACATCGAAATCATGCATGAGAAACCCAGAAGATGGTACACCGTGTCATGTGGAACGGTTTCTAAAACGCACCTCATTTCTCATCTCCTTGTGCCCGGGTTCGCTATTCCAGCCGCTTTACTAGCAATCTCCCTACTTGGAGAATCAGCACCTTTAACCTCCTGTTCCGTACAGGTTGCAATTTGTCCTGAGGATGAAGGGGAAGACGTGGAACCAATGAGAGACTAGCTCTTGGTGTTGGGACAGGCACAGGTCACTCTATTTTCCTATCAGGAAGAAGAATTAACCACAGGCTCAGCCTGCCACCCGGAACCAGAACAGGGCCTGAAGCCATCCTGCGCTATTGCGGCCAGCTCCCTAAAAAGCGAGTTGTAAAATGGAGGTTCAGGGCACTGCAATTCACAAAACTGCAGACTTATAAATGATAACTCTCGTCCACAAATATATTGAGGGAAGGCAAAGAAGAGGATTTGAAATCAAGGCAGAATTGCAGGAAACAGATTTCAGGAGGTAGATTCGAATCGCCTTTAAAGCACATGAAAAGCGGCAAAACGTTGACAATGATGCCCTTGGCCAAAAAGGGCGTATGCGTTTTTTCCTGAATATATTCAGGAAAAAACGCATACGCCCTTCTTGGCCAAGCAAGCAACCTGGAAAGGCAAATCAGTGCTACAAAGAAGTCTCGCTTCCCATCGGTCAAAAGGGCCATGCTGAAAAAACTGTCAAAACCAGAAATGCAGGACATGCCATGGAGAAATGGGAGCCTTGCTACACTGATGGGCGGGATGTAAATTGCCAACAGCCACTCTGGAGAAGCGTACGGTGTGTCCTGAAACATCTAAAAAACACAGCTTAGAGAGCATAGGGCACTTCCACTCATGGGGGTATAAATTGGGAAAATGAAAAATCAGCAAGACACAAGCACCCCAAAGTTTAGGGCTGCTCTGTTGACAAGGACCTCCACTTCATTCCACCTTCAATATCCCAGGAAAGAGAAAAATGGATAAAGAAGTTGTGGTCCTTATGTACAATGGACTATCACTCAGCCATGAAATCAATGTCATAAGGCTAGTAGCAGCATGATGAGTGGATTTAGGTACGACGATTCTAAGTGAAATAAGTCACACAGAAAAGGACACTTCTCATAAGGTATCACTTATAGAGGGAATGTAAAAACCGTTACACTTGAACTGAATTACAAAACAGAACAGAGTCACACATGCAGAAAACACACTATGGCTGCTTAACGGGAAAGGTGAGGTGGGGTGATACATAAAACAAGGGTTTCAAATTAGCTCAGATACCGTTCCATAAACCCAATATGTAATAGACAAGACCTACTCCTTGCTCAGAGAACTGGACTCAACACGCCCTATTCACCGCACAAGAATATATCTGACTAGTAATAATCTTAAAACCTATGTATTGATATCTCTCTGTTAGTGTGTCAAGTGGGTGTAAAGCGGCATAAACACAGCAGTGAAAAGCAGCTAAACCCCATTATAAAAATAAATTACTTTGAAAAACCCATGAAACAAAGACAGTGAAAGAGAGCGAAATTCTTACACAATGCGTTCACGGGCTGTGATGCAACCTGGATTGACCATATCTAGACCCACAGCTGGATGAGACATAAGGGTGGACACTCTTGGGGCTGAGAGGTTTGGTGAGGTTGGGTGAGCAAACGCAGACCCTTTCAACTAATACTGCGTGGTACCCATCGCATGGGTCCCAAATCTCCAGGTTCAAGGGCATCTTCCTACATCGAAAACATGCATGAGAAACCCAGAAGATGGTACACCGTGTGATGTGGAAAGGTTTCTAAAACGCACCTCATTTCTCATCTCCTTGTGCCCGGGTTCACTATTCCAGCCGCTTTACTAGCAATCTCCCTACTTGGAGCATCAGCACCTTTAACCTCCTGCTCCGTACAGGTTGCAATTTGTCCTGAGGGTGAACTGGAAGACGTGGAACCAATGAGAGACTAGCTCTTGGTGTTGGGACAGGCACAGGTCACTCTATTTTCCCATCAGGAAGAAGAATTAACCACAGGCTCAGCCTGCCCCCGGAACCAGAACAGGGCCTGAAGGCATCCTGCGCTTTTGCGGCCAGCTCCCTAAAAAGCGAGTTGTAAAATGGAGGTTCAGGGCACTGCAATTCACAAACCTGCAGAGTTATAAATGATAACTCTCGTCCACAAATATATTGAGGGAAGGCAAAGAAGAGGATTTGAAATCAAGGCAGAATTGCAGGAAACAGATTTCAGGAGGTAGATTCGAATCGCCTTTAAAGCACATGAAAAGCGGCAAAACGTTGACAATGATGCCCTTGGCCAAAAAGGGCGTATGCGTTTTTTCCTGAATATATTCAGGAAAAAACGCATACGCCCTTTTTGGCCAACCAAGCAACCTGGAAAGGCAAATCAGCGCTACAAAGATGTCTCGCTTCCCATCGGTCAAAAGGGCCATGCTGAAAAAAGTGTCAAAACCAGAAATGCAGGACAGGCCGTGGAGAAATGGGAGCCTTGCTACACTGATGGGCGGGATATAAATTGTCAACAGCCACTCTGGAGAAGTGTACGGTGAGTCCTGAAACGTCTAAAAAGCAAAGCTTAGAGAGCATAGGGCACTTCCACTCATGGGGGTATAAATTGGGAAAATTAAAAATCAGCAAGACACAAGCACCCCAAAGTTTAGGGCTGCTCTGTTGACAAGGACCTCCACTTCATTCCACCTTCAATATCCCAGGAAAGAGAAAAATGGATAAAGAATTTGTGGTCCTTATGTACAATGGAATATCACTCAGCCGTGAAATCAATGTCATAAGGCTAGTAGCAGCATGATGAGTGGATTTAGGTACGACGACTCTAAGTGAAATAAGTCACACAGAAAAGGACACTTCTCATAAGGTATCACTTATAGAGGGAATGTAAAAACCGTTACACTTGAACTGAATTACAAAACAGAACAGAGTCACACATGCAGAAAACACACTATGGCTGCTTAACGGGAAAGGTGAGGTGGGGTGATACATAAAACAAGGGTTTCAAATTAGCTCAGATACCATTCCATACAGCCAATATGTAATAGACAAGACCTACTCCTTGCTCAGAGAACTGGACTCAACACGCCCTATTCACTGCACAAGAATATATCTGACTAGTAATAATCTTAAAAGCTATGTATTCATATCTCTCTGTTAGTGTGTCAAGTGGGTGTAAAGCGGCATAAACACAGCAGTGAAAAGCAGCTAAACCCCATTATAAAAATAAATTACTTTGAAAAACCCATGAAACAAAGACAGTGAAAGAAAGAGAAATACTTACACAATGCGTTCAGGGGCTGTGATACAACCTGGATTGACCATATCTAGACCCACAGCTGGATGAGACATAAGGGTGGACACTGTTGCGGCTGAGAGGTTTGGTGAGGTTGGGTGAGCAAATGCAGACCCTTTAAAGTAATACTGCGTGGTACCCATCGCATGGGTCCCAAATCTCCAGGTTCAAGGGCATCTTCCTACATCGAAATCATGCATGAGAAACCCAGAAGATGGTACACCGTGTCATGTGGAACGGTTTCTAAAACGCACCTCATTTCTCATCTCCTTGTGCCCGGGTTCGCTATTCCAGCCGCTTTACTAGCAATCTCCCTACTTGGAGAATCAGCACCTTTAACCTCCTGTTCCGTACAGGTTGCAATTTGTCCTGAGGATGAAGGGGAAGACGTGGAACCAATGAGTGACTAGCTCTTGGTGTTGGGACAGGCACAGGTCACTCTATTTTCCCATCAGGAAGAAGAATTAACCACAGGCTCAGCCTGCCACCCGGAACCAGAACAGGGCCTGAAGCCATCCTGCGCTATTGCGGCCAGCTCCCTAAAAAGCGAGTTGTAAAATGGAGGTTCAGGGCACTGCAATTCACAAAACTGCAGACTTATAAATGATAACTCTCGTCCACAAATATATTGAGGGAAGGCAAAGAAGAGGATTTGAAATCAAGGCAGAATTGCAGGAAACAGATTTCAGGAGGTAGATTCGAATCGCCTTTAAAGCACATGAAAAGCGGCAAAACGTTGACAATGATGCCCTTGGCCAAAAAGGGCGTATGCGTTTTTTCCTGAATATATTCAGGAAAAAACGCATACGCCCTTCTTGGCCAAGCAAGCAACCTGGAAAGGCAAATCAGTGCTACAAAGAAGTCTCGCTTCCCATCGGTCAAAAGGGCCATGCTGAAACAACTGTCAAAACCAGAAATGCAGGACATGCCATGGAGAAATGGGAGCCTTGCTACACTGATGGGCGGGATGTAAATTGCCAACAGCCACTCTGGAGAAGCGTACGGTGTGTCCTGAAACATCTAAAAAACACAGCTTAGAGAGCATAGGGCACTTCCACTCATGGGGGTATAAATTGGGAAAATGAAAAATCAGCAAGACACAAGCACCCCAAAGTTTAGGGCTGCTCTGTTGACAAGGACCTCCACTTCATTCCACATTCAATATCCCAGGAAAGAGAAAAATGGATAAAGAAGTTGTGGTCCTTATGTACAATGGACTATCACTCAGCCATGAAATCAATGTCATAAGGCTAGTAGCAGCATGATGAGTGGATTTAGGTACGACGATTCTAAGTGAAATAAGTCACACAGAAAAGGACACTTCTCATAAGGTATCACTTATAGAGGGAATGTAAAAACCGTTACACTTGAACTGAATTACAAAACAGAACAGAGTCACACATGCAGAAAACACACTATGGCTGCTTAACGGGAAAGGTGAGGTGGGGTGATACATAAAACAAGGGTTTCAAATTAGCTCAGATACCGTTCCATAAACCCAATATGTAATAGACAAGACCTACTCCTTGCTCAGAGAACTGGACTCAACACGCCCTATTCACCGCACAAGAATATATCTGACTAGTAATAATCTTAAAACCTATGTATTGATATCTCTCTGTTAGTGTGTCAAGTGGGTGTAAAGCGGCATAAACACAGCAGTGAAAAGCAGCTAAACCCCATTATAAAAATAAATTACTTTGAAAAACCCATGAAACAAAGACAGTGAAAGAGAGCGAAATTCTTACACAATGCGTTCACGGGCTGTGATGCAACCTGGATTGACCATATCTAGACCCACAGCTGGATGAGACATAAGGGTGGACACTCTTGGGGCTGAGAGGTTTGGTGAGGTTGGGTGAGCAAACGCAGACCCTTTCAACTAATACTGCGTGGTACCCATCGCATGGGTCCCAAATCTCCAGGTTCAAGGGCATCTTCCTACATCGAAAACATGCATGAGAAACCCAGAAGATGGTACACCGTGTGATGTGGAAAGGTTTCTAAAACGCACCTCATTTCTCATCTCCTTGTGCCCGGGTTCACTATTCCAGCCGCTTTACTAGCAATCTCCCTACTTGGAGCATCAGCACCTTTAACCTCCTGCTCCGTACAGGTTGCAATTTGTCCTGAGGGTGAACTGGAAGACGTGGAACCAATGAGAGACTAGCTCTTGGTGTTGGGACAGGCACAGGTCACTCTATTTTCCCATCAGGAAGAAGAATTAACCACAGGCTCAGCCTGCCCCCGGAACCAGAACAGGGCCTGAAGGCATCCTGCGCTTTTGCGGCCAGCTCCCTAAAAAGCGAGTTGTAAAATGGAGGTTCAGGGCACTGCAATTCACAAACCTGCAGAGTTATAAATGATAACTCTCGTCCACAAATATATTGAGGGAAGGCAAAGAAGAGGATTTGAAATCAAGGCAGAATTGCAGGAAACAGATTTCAGGAGGTAGATTCGAATCGCCTTTAAAGCACATGAAAAGCGGCAAAACGTTGACAATGATGCCCTTGGCCAAAAAGGGCGTATGCGTTTTTTCCTGAATATATTCAGGAAAAAACGCATACGCCCTTTTTGGCCAACCAAGCAACCTGGAAAGGCAAATCAGCGCTACAAAGATGTCTCGCTTCCCATCGGTCAAAAGGGCCATGCTGAAAAAAGTGTCAAAACCAGAAATGCAGGACAGGCCGTGGAGAAATGGGAGCCTTGCTACACTGATGGGCGGGATGTAAATTGTCAACAGCCACTCTGGAGAAGTGTACGGTGAGTCCTGAAACGTCTAAAAAGCAAAGCTTAGAGAGCATAGGGCACTTCCACTCATGGGGGTATAAATTGGGAAAATTAAAAATCAGCAAGACACAAGCACCCCAAAGTTTAGGGCTGCTCTGTTGACAAGGACCTCCACTTCATTCCACCTTCAATATCCCAGGAAAGAGAAAAATGGATAAAGAATTTGTGGTCCTTATGTACAATGGAATATCACTCAGCCGTGAAATCAATGTCATAAGGCTAGTAGCAGCATGATGAGTGGATTTAGGTACGACGACTCTAAGTGAAATAAGTCACACAGAAAAGGACACTTCTCATAAGGTATCACTTATAGAGGGAATGTAAAAACCGTTACACTTGAACTGAATTACAAAACAGAACAGAGTCACACATGCAGAAAACACACTATGGCTGCTTAACGGGAAAGGTGAGGTGGGGTGATACATAAAACAAGGGTTTCAAATTAGCTCAGATACCGTTCCATAAACCCAATATGTAATAGACAAGACCTACTCCTTGCTCAGAGAACTGGACTCAACACGCCCTATTCACCGCACAAGAATATATCTGACTAGTAATAATCTTAAAACCTATGTATAGATATCTCTCTGTTAGTGTGTCAAGTGGGTGTAAAGCGGCATAAACACTGCAGTGAAAAGCAGCTAAACCCCATTATAAAAATAAATTACTTTGAATAACCCATGAAACAAAGACAGTGAAAGAGAGCGAAATTCTTACACAATTCGTTCAGGGGCTGTGATGCAACCTGGATTGACCATATCTAGACCCACAGCTGGATGAGACATAAGGGTGGACACTCTTGGGGCTGAGAGGTTTGGTGAGGTTGGGTGAGCAAACGCAGACCCTTTCAAGTAATACTGCGTGGTACCCATCGCATGGGTCACAAATCTCCAGGTTCAAGGGCATCTTCCTACATCGAAAACATGCATGAGAAACCCAGAAGATGGTACACCGTGTGATGTGGAAAGGTTTCTAAAACGCACCTCATTTCTCATCTCCTTGTGGCCGGGTTAGCTATTCCAGCCGCTTTACTAGCAATCTCCCTACTTGGAGCATCAGCACCTTTAACCTCCTGTTCCGTACAGGTTGCAATTTGTCCTGAGGATGAACTGGAAGACGTGGAACCAATGAGAGACTAGCTCTTGGTGTTGGGACAGGCACAGGTCACTCTATTTTCCCATCAGGAAGAAGAATTAACCACAGGCTCAGCCTGCCCCCGGAACCAGAACAGGGCCTGAAGGCATCCTGCGCTTTTGCGGCCAGCTCCCTAAAAAGCGAGTTGTAAAATGGAGGTTCAGGGCACTGCAATTCACAAACCTGCAGAGTTATAAATGATAACTCTCGTCCACAAATATATTGAGGGAAGGCAAAGAAGAGGATTTGAAATCAAGGCAGAATTGCAGGAAACAGATTTCAGGAGGTAGATTCGAATCGCCTTTAAAGCACATGAAAAGCGGCAAAACGTTGACAATGATGCCCTTGGCCAAAAAGGGCGTATGCGTTTTTTCCTGAATATATTCAGGAAAAAACGCATACGCCCTTTTTGGCCAACCAAGCAACCTGGAAAGGCAAATCAGCGCTACAAAGATGTCTCGCTTCCCATCGGTCAAAAGGGCCATGCTGAAAAAAGTCTCAAAACCAAAAATGCAGGACAGGCCATGGAGAAATGGGAGCCTTGCTACACTGATGGGCGGGATGTAAATTGTCAACAGCCACTCTGGAGAAGTGTACGGTGAGTCCTGAAACGTCTAAAAAGCAAAGCTTAGAGAGCATAGGGCACTTCCACTCATGGGGGTATAAATTGGGAAAATGAAAAATCAGCAAGACACAAGCACCCCAAAGTTTAGGGCTGCTCTGTTGACAAGGACCTCCACTTCATTCCACCTTCAATATCCCAGGAAAGAGAAAAATGGATAAAGAAGTTGTGGTCCTTATGTATAATGGAATATCACTCAGCCGTGAAATCAATGTCATAAGGCTAGTAGCAGCATGATGAGTGGATTTAGGTACGACGACTCTAAGTGAAATAAGTCACACAGAAAAGGACACTTCTCATAAGGTATCACTTATAGAGGGAATGTAAAAACCGTTACACTTGAACTGAATTACAAAACAGAACAGAGTCACACATGCAGAAAACACACTATGGCTGCTTAACGGGAAAGGTGAGGTGGGGTGATACATAAAACAAGGGTTTCAAATTAGCTCAGATACCGTTCCATAAACCCAATATGTAATAGACAAGACCTACTCCTTGCTCAGAGAACTGGACTCAACACGCCCTATTCACCGCACAAGAATATATCTGACTAGTAATAATCTTAAAAGCTATGTATTGATATCTCTCTGTTAGTGTGTCAAGTGGGTGTAAAGCGGCATAAACACAGCAGTGAAAAGCAGTTAAACCCCATTATAAAAATAAATTACTTTGAAAAACCCATGAAACAAAGACAGTGAAAGAGAGCGAAATTCTTACACAATGCGTTCAGGGGCTGTGATGCAACCTGGATTGACCATATCTAGACCCACAGCTGGATGAGACCTAAGGGTGGACACTGTTGCGGCTGAGAGGTTTGGTGAGGTTGGGTGAGCAAACGCAGACACTTTAAAGTAATACTGCGTGGTACCCATCGCATGGGTCCCAAATCTCCAGGTTCAAGGGCATCTTCCTACATCGAAAACATGCATGAGAAACCCAGAAGATGGTACACCGTGTGATGGGGAAAGGTTTCTAAAACGCACCTCATTTCTCATCTTCTTGTGCTCGGGCTCGCCATTCCAGCCACTTTACTAGCAATCTCCCTCCTTGGAGCATCATCACCTTTAACCTCCTGTTCCGTACAGGTTGCAATTTGTCCTGAGGATGAACGGGAAGACGTGAAACCAATGAGAGACTATCTCTTGGTGTTGGGACAGGCACAGGTCACTCTATTTTCCAATCAGGAAGAAGAATTAACCACAGGCTCAGCCTGCCCCCCGGAACAAGAACAGGGCCTGAAGCCATCCTGCGCTTTTGCGGCCATCTCCCAAAAACGCGAGTTGTAAAATGGAGGTTCAGGGCACTGCAATTCACAAACCTGCAGAGTTATAAATGATAACTCTCGTCCACAAATATATTGAGGGAAGGCAAAGAAGAGGATTTGAAATCAAGGCAGAATTGCAGGAAACAGATTTCAGGAGGTAGATTCGAATCGCCTTTAAAGCACATGAAAAGCGGCAAAACGTTGACAATGATGCCCTTGGCCAAAAAGGGCGTATGCGTTTTTTCCTGAATATATTCAGGAAAAAACGCATACGCCCTTTTTGGCCAACCAAGCAACCTGGAAAGGCAAATCAGCGCTACAAAGATGTCTCGCTTCCCATCGGTCAAAAGGGCCATGCTGAAAAAAGTGTCAAAACCAGAAATGCAGGACAGGCCATGGAGAAATGGGAGCCCTGCTACACTGATGGTCGGGATGTAAATTGTCAACAGCCACTCTGGAGAAGCGTACGGTGAGTCCTGAAACGTCTAAAAAGCAAAGCTTAGAGAGCATAGGGCACTTCCACTCATGGGGATATAAATTGGGAAAATTAAAAATCAGCAAGACACAAGCACCCCAAAGTTTAGGGCTGCTCTGTTGACAAGGACCTCCACTTCATTCCACCTTCAATATCCCAGGAAAGAGAAAAATGGATAAAGAAGTTGTGGTCCTTATGTACAATGGAATATCACTCAGCCATGAAATCAATGTCATAAGGCTAGTAGCAGCATGATGAGTGGATTTAGGTACGATGATTCTAAGTGAAATAAGTCACACAGAAAAGGACACTTCTCATAAGGTATCACTGATAGAGGGAATGTGAAAACCGTTACACTTGAACTGAATTACAAAACAGAACAGAGTCACACATGCAGAAAACACACTATGGCTGCTTCACGGGAAAGGTGAGGTGGGGTGATACATAAAACAAGGGTTTCAAATTAGCTCAGATACCGTTCCATAAAACCAATATGTAATAGACAAGACCTACTCCTTGCTCAGAGAACTGGACTCAACACGCCCTATTCACCGCACAAGAATATATCTGACTAGTAATAATCTTAAAACCTATGTATAGATATCTCTCTGTTAGTGTGTCAAGTGGGTGTAAAGCGGCATAAACACTGCAGTGAAAAGCAGCTAAACCCCATTATAAAAATAAATTACTTTGAATAACCCATGAAACAAAGACAGTGAAAGAGAGCGAAATTCTTACACAATTCGTTCAGGGGCTGTGATGCAACCTGGATTGACCATATCTAGACCCACAGCTGGATGAGACATAAGGGTGGACACTCTTGGGGCTGAGAGGTTTGGTGAGGTTGGGTGAGCAAACGCAGACCCTTTCAAGTAATACTGCGTGGTACCCATCGCATGGGTCACAAATCTCCAGGTTCAAGGGCATCTTCCTACATCGAAAACATGCATGAGAAACCCAGAAGATGGTACACCGTGTGATGTGGAAAGGTTTCTAAAACGCACCTCATTTCTCATCTCCTTGTGGCCGGGTTAGCTATTCCAGCCGCTTTACTAGCAATCTCCCTACTTGGAGCATCAGCACCTTTAACCTCCTGTTCCGTACAGGTTGCAATTTGTCCTGAGGATGAACTGGAAGACGTGGAACCAATGAGAGACTAGCTCTTGGTGTTGGGACAGGCACAGGTCACTCTATTTTCCCATCAGGAAGAAGAATTAACCACAGGCTCAGCCTGCCCCCGGAACCAGAACAGGGCCTGAAGGCATCCTGCGCTTTTGCGGCCAGCTCCCTAAAAAGCGAGTTGTAAAATGGAGGTTCAGGGCACTGCAATTCACAAACCTGCAGAGTTATAAATGATAACTCTCGTCCACAAATATATTGAGGGAAGGCAAAGAAGAGGATTTGAAATCAAGGCAGAATTGCAGGAAACAGATTTCAGGAGGTAGATTCGAATCGCCTTTAAAGCACATGAAAAGCGGCAAAACGTTGACAATGATGCCCTTGGCCAAAAAGGGCGTATGCGTTTTTTCCTGAATATATTCAGGAAAAAACGCATACGCCCTTTTTGGCCAACCAAGCAACCTGGAAAGGCAAATCAGCGCTACAAAGATGTCTCGCTTCCCATCGGTCAAAAGGGCCATGCTGAAAAAAGTCTCAAAACCAAAAATGCAGGACAGGCCATGGAGAAATGGGAGCCTTGCTACACTGATGGGCGGGATGTAAATTGTCAACAGCCACTCTGGAGAAGTGTACGGTGAGTCCTGAAACGTCTAAAAAGCAAAGCTTAGAGAGCATAGGGCACTTCCCCTCATGGGGGTATAAATTGGGAAAATGAAAAATCAGCAAGACACAAGCACCCCAAAGTTTAGGGCTGCTCTGTTGACAAGGACCTCCACTTCATTCCACCTTCAATATCCCAGGAAAGAGAAAAATGGATAAAGAAGTTGTGGTCCTTATGTATAATGGAATATCACTCAGCCGTGAAATCAATGTCATAAGGCTAGTAGCAGCATGATGAGTGGATTTAGGTACGACGACTCTAAGTGAAATAAGTCACACAGAAAAGGACACTTCTCATAAGGTATCACTTATAGAGGGAATGTAAAAACCGTTACACTTGAACTGAATTACAAAACAGAACAGAGTCACACATGCAGAAAACACACTATGGCTGCTTAACGGGAAAGGTGAGGTGGGGTGATACATAAAACAAGGGTTTCAAATTAGCTCAGATACCGTTCCATAAACCCAATATGTAATAGACAAGACCTACTCCTTGCTCAGAGAACTGGACTCAACACGCCCTATTCACCGCACAAGAATATATCTGACTAGTAATAATCTTAAAAGCTATGTATTGATATCTCTCTGTTAGTGTGTCAAGTGGGTGTAAAGCGGCATAAACACAGCAGTGAAAAGCAGTTAAACCCCATTATAAAAATAAATTACTTTGAAAAACCCATGAAACAAAGACAGTGAAAGAGAGCGAAATTCTTACACAATGCGTTCAGGGGCTGTGATGCAACCTGGATTGACCATATCTAGACCCACAGCTGGATGAGACCTAAGGGTGGACACTGTTGCGGCTGAGAGGTTTGGTGAGGTTGGGTGAGCAAACGCAGACCCTTTAAAGTAATACTGCGTGGTACCCATCGCATGGGTCCCAAATCTCCAGGTTCAAGGGAATCTTCCTACATCGAAAACATGCATGAGAAACCCAGAAGATGGTACACTGTGTGATGGGGAGAGGTTTCTAAAACGCACCTCATTTCTCATCTCCTTGTGCTCGGGTTTGCGATTCCAGCCACTTTACTAGCAATCTCCCTACTTGGAGCATCAGCACCTTTAACCTCCTGTTCCATACAGGTTGCAATCTGTCCTGAGGATAAACGGGAAGACGTGGAACCAACGAGAGACTAGCTCTTGGTGTTGGGACAGGCACAGGTCACTCTATATTCCCATCAGAAAGAAGAATTAACCACAGGCTCAGCCTGCCCCCCGGAACCAGAACAGGGCCTGAAGCCATTCTGCGATTTTGCGGCCAGCTCCCTTAAAAACGAGTTGTAAAATGGAGGTTCAGGGCACTGCAATTCACAAACCTGCAGAGTTATAAATGATAACTCTCGTCCACAAATATATTGAGGGAAGGCAAAGAAGAGGATATGAAATCAAGGCAGAATTGCAGGAAACAGATTTCAGGAGGTAGATTCGAATCGCATTTAAAGCACATGAAAAGCGGCAAAACATTGACAATGATGCCCTTGGCCAAAAAGGGCGTATGCGTTTTTTCCTGAATATATTCAGGAAAAAACGCATACGCCCTTTTTGGCCAACCAAGCAACCTGGAAAGGCAAATCAGCGCTACAAAGAAGTCTCGCTTCCCATCGGTCAAAAGGGCCATGCTGAAAAAAGTGTAAACATCAGAAATGCAGGACAGGCCATGGAGAAATGGGAGCCTTGCTACACTGATGGGCGGGATGTAAATTGCCAAGAGCCACTCTGGAGAAGTGTCCGGTGAGTCCTGAAACATCTGAAAAACACAGCTTAGAGAGCATTGGGCACTTCCACTCATGGGGGTATAAATTGGGAAAATTAAAAATCAGCAAGACACAAGCACCCCAAAGTTTAGGGCTGCTCTGTTGACCAGGACCTCCACTTCATTCCACCTTAAATATCCCAGGAAAGAGAAAAATGGATAAAGAAGTTGTGGTCCTTATGTACAATGGAATATCACTCAGCCATGAAATCAATGTCGTAAGGTTAGTAGCAGCATGATGAGTGGATTTAGGTACGACGATTCTAAGTGAAATAAGTCACACAGAAAAGGACACTTCTCATAAGGTATCACTGATAGAGGGAATGTAAAAACCGTTACACTTGAACTGAATTACAAAACAGAACAGAGTCACACCTGCAGAAAACACACTATGGCTGTTTAACGGGAAAGGTGAGGTGGGGTGATACATAAAACAAGGGTTTCAAATTAGCTCAGATACCGTTCCATAAACCCAATATGTAATAGACAAGACCTACTCCTTGCTCAGAGAACTGGACTCAACACGCCCTATTCACCGCACAAGAATATATCTGACTACTAATAATCTTAAAACCTATGTATTGATATCTCTCTGTTAGTGTGTCAAGTGGGTGTAAAGCGGCATAAACACAGCAGTGAAAAGCAGCTAAACCGCATTATGAAAATAAATTACTTTTAAAAACCCATGAAACAAAGACAGTGAAAGAGAGAAATTCTTACACAATGCGTTCAGGGGCTGTGATGCAACCTGGATTGACCATATCTAGACCCACAGCTGGATGAGACCTAAGGGTGGACACTCTTGGGGCTGAGAGGTTTGGTGAGGTTGGGTGAGCAAACGCAGACCCTTTAAAGTAATACTGCGTGGTACCCATCGCATGGGTCCCAAATCTCCATGTTCAAGGGCATCTTCCTACATCAAAAACATGCATGAGAAACCCAGAAGATGGTACACCGTGTGATGGGGAAAGGTTTCTACAACGCACCTCATTTCTCATCTCCTTGTGCCCGGGTTCGCCATCCCAGCCGCTTTACTAGCAATCTCCCTATTTGGAGCATCAGCACCTTTAACCTCCTGTTCCCTACAGGTTGCAATTTTTCCTGAGGATGAACGGGAAGACGGGGAACCAATGAGAGACCGGCTCTTGGTGTTGGGACAGGCACAGGTCACTCTATTTTCCCATCAGGAAGAAGAATTAACCACAGGCTCAGCCTGACCCCGGAACCAGAACAGGGCCTGAAGCCATCCTGCGCTCTTGCGGCCAGCTCCCAAAAACGCGAGTTGTAAAATCGAGCTTCAGGGCACTGCAATTCACAAACCTGCAGAGTTATAAATGATAACTCTCGTCCACAAATATATTGAGGGAAGGCAAAGAAGAGGATATGAAATCAAGGCAGAATTGCAGGAAACAGATTTCAGGAGGTAGATTCGAATCGCCTTTAAAGCACATGAAAAGCGGCAAAACTTTGACAATGATGCCCTTGGCCAAAAAGGGCGTATGCGTTTTTTCCTGAATATATTCAGGAAAAAACGCATACGCCCTTTTTGGCCAACCAAGCAACCTGGAAAGGCAAATCAGCGCTACAAAGAAGTCTCGCTTCCCATCGGTCAAAAGGACCATGCTGAAAAAAGTGTCAAAACCAGAAATGCAGGACAGGCCATGGAGAAATGGGAGCCTTGCTACACTGATGGGCGGGATGTAAATTGCCAACAGCCACTCTGGAGAAGTGTACGGTGAGTCCTGAAACATCTAAAAAACACAGCTTAGAGAGCATAGGGCACTTCCACTCATGGGGGTATAAATTGGGAAAATGAAAAATCAGCAAGACACAAGCACCCCAAAGTTTAGGGCTGCTCTGTTGACAAGGACCTCCACTTCATTCCACCTTCAATATCCCAGGAAAGAGAAAAATGGGTAAAGAAGTTCTGGTCCTTATGTACAATGGAATATCACTCAGCCATGAAATCAATGTCATAAGGCTAGTAGCAGCATGATGAGTGGATTTAGGTACGACGATTCTAAGTGAAATAAGTCACACAGAAAAGGACACTTCTCATAAGGTATCACTGATAGAGGGAATGTAAAAACCGTTACACTTGAACTGAATTACAAAACAGAACAGAGTCACACATGCAGAAAACACACTATGGCTGTTTAACGGGAAAGGTGAGGTGGGGTGATACATAAAACAAGGGTTTCAAATTAGCTCAGATACCGTTCCATAAACCCAATATGTAATAGACAAGACCTACTCCTTGCTCAGAGAACTGGACTCAACACGCCCTATTCACCGCACAAGAATATATCTGACTACTAATAATCTTAAAACCTATGTATTGATATCTCTCTGTTAGTGTGTCAAGTGGGTGTAAAGCGGCATAAACACAGCAGTGAAAAGCAGCTAAACCGCATTATGAAAATAAATTACTTTTAAAAACCCATGAAACAAAGACAGTGAAAGAGAGAAATGCTTACACAATGCGTTCAGGGGCTGTGATGCAACCTGGATTGACCATATCTAGACCCACAGCTGGATGAGACCTAAGGGTGGACACTCTTGGGGCTGAGAGGTTTGGTGAGGTTGGGTGAGCAAACGCAGACCCTTTAAAGTAATACTGCGTGGTACCCATCGCATGGGTCCCAAATCTCCAGGTTCAAGGGCATCTTCCTACATCAAAAACATGCATGAGAAACCCAGAAGATGGTACACCGTGTGATGGGGATAGGTTTCTAAAACGCACCTCATTTCTCATCTCCTTGTGCCCGGGTTCGCCATGCCAGCCGCTTTACTAGCAATCTCCCTACTTGGAGCATCAGCACCTTTAACCTCCTGTTCCGTACAGGTTGCAATTTTTCCTGAGGATGAACGGGAAGACGGGGAACCACTGAGAGACTGGCTGTTGGTGTTGGGACAGGCACAGGTCACTCTATTTTCCCATCAGGAAGAAGAATTAACCACAGGCTCAGCCTGCCCCCCGGAACCAGAACAGGGCCTGAAGCCATCCTGCGCTTTTGCGGCCAGCTCCCAAAAACGCGAGGTGTAAAATCGAGCTTCATGGCACTGCAATTCACAAACCTGCAGAGTTATAAATGATAACTCTCGTCCACAAATATATTGAGGGAAGGCAAAGAAGAGGATTTGAAATCAAGGCAGAATTGCAGGAAACAGATTTCAGGAGGTAGATTCGAATCTCCTTTAAAGCACATGAAAAGCGGCAAAACGTTGACAATGATGCCCTTGGCCAAAAAGGGCGTATGCGTTTTTTCCTGAATATATTCAGGAAAAAACGCATACGCCCTTTTTGGCCAACCAAGCAACCTGGAAAGGCAAATCAGCGCTACAAAGAAGTCTCGCTTCCCATCGGTCAAAAGGGCCATGCTGAAAAAAGTGTCAAAACCAGAAATGCAGGACAGGCCATGGAGAAATGGGAGCCTTGCTACACTGATGGGCGGGATGTAAATTGCCAACAGCCACTCTGGAGAAGTGTACGGTGAGTCGTGAAACATCTAAAAAACACAGCTTAGAGAGCATAGGGCACTTCCACTCATGGGGGTATAAATTGGGAAAATTAAAAATCAGCAAGACACAAGCACCCCAAAGTTTAGGGCTGCTCTGTTGACAAGGACCTCCACTTCATTCCACCTTAAATATCCCAGGAAAGAGAAAAATGGGTAAAGAAGTTGTGGTCCTTTTGTACAATGGAATATCACTCAGCCATGAAATCAATGTCATAAGGCTAGTAGCAGCATGATGAGTGGATTTAGGTACGACGATTCTAAGTGAAATAAGTGACACAGAAAAGGACACTTCTCATAAGGTATCACTGATAGAGGGAATGTAAAAACCGTTACACTTGAACTGAATTACAAAACAGAACAGAGTCACACCTGCAGAAAACACACTATGGCTGTTTAACGGGAAAGGTGAGGTGGGGTGATACATAAAACAAGGGTTTCAAATTAGCTCAGATACCGTTCCATAAACCCAATATGTAATAGACAAGACCTACTCCTTGCTCAGAGAATTGGACTCAACACGCCCTATTCACCGCACAAGAATATATCTGACTAGTAATAATCTTAAAACCTATGTATTGATATCTCTCTGTTAGTGTGTCAAGTGGGTGTAAAGCGGCATAAACACAGCAGTGAAAAGCAGCTAAACCGCATTATGAAAATAAATTACTTTTAAAAACCCATGAAACAAAGACAGTGAAAGAGAGAAATTCTTACACAATGCGTTCAGGGGCTGTGATGCAACCTGGATTGACCATATCTAGACCCACAGCTGGATGAGACCTAAGGGTGGAAACTCTTGGGGCTGAGAGGTTTGGTGAGGTTGGGTGAGCAAACGCAGACCCTTTAAAGTAATACTGCGTGGTACCCATCGCATGGGTCCCAAATCTCCAGGTTCAAGGGCATCTTCCTACATCAAAAACATGCATGAGAAACCCAGAAGATGGTACACCGTGTGATGGGGAAAGGTTTCTAAAACGCACCTCATTTCTCATCTCCTTGTGCCCGGGTTCGCCATCCCAGCCGCTTTACTAGCAATCTCCCTACTTGGAGCATCAGCACCTTTAACCTCCTGTTCCCTACAGGTTGCAATTTTTCCTGAGGATGAACGGGAAGACGGGGAACCAATGAGAGACTGGCTGTTGGTGTTGGGACAGGCACAGGTCACTCTATTTTCCCATCAGGAAGAAGAATTAACCACAGGCTCAGCCTGCCCCCCGGAACCAGAACAGGGCCTGAAGCCATCCTGCGCTTTTGCGGCCAGCTCCCAAAAACGCGAGGTGTAAAATCGAGCTTCATGGCACTGCAATTCACAAACCTGCAGAGTTATAAATGATAACTCTCGTCCACAAATATATTGAGGGAAGGCAAAGAAGAGGATTTGAAATCAAGGCAGAATTGCAGGAAACAGATTTCAGGAGGTAGATTCGAATCTCCTTTAAAGCACATGAAAAGCGGCAAAACGTTGACAATGATGCCCTTGGCCAAAAAGGGCGTATGCGTTTTTTCCTGAATATATTCAGGAAAAAACGCATACGCCCTTTTTGGCCAACCAAGCAACCTGGAAAGGCAAATCAGCGCTACAAAGAAGTCTCGCTTCCCATCGGTCAAAAGGGCCATGCTGAAAAAAGTGTCAAAACCAGAAATGCAGGACAGGCCATGGAGAAATGGGAGCCTTGCTACACTGATGGGCGGGATGTAAATTGCCAACAGCCACTCTGGAGAAGTGTACGGTGAGTCGTGAAACATCTAAAAAACACAGCTTAGAGAGCATAGGGCACTTCCACTCATGGGGGTATAAATTGGGAAAATTAAAAATCAGCAAGACACAAGCACCCCAAAGTTTAGGGCTGCTCTGTTGACAAGGACCTCCACTTCATTCCACCTTAAATATCCCAGGAAAGAGAAAAATGGGTAAAGAAGTTGTGGTCCTTTTGTACAATGGAATATCACTCAGCCATGAAATCAATGTCATAAGGCTAGTAGCAGCATGATGAGTGGATTTAGGTACGACGATTCTAAGTGAAATAAGTGACACAGAAAAGGACACTTCTCATAAGGTATCACTGATAGAGGGAATGTAAAAACCGTTACACTTGAACTGAATTACAAAACAGAACAGAGTCACACCTGCAGAAAACACACTATGGCTGTTTAACGGGAAAGGTGAGGTGGGGTGATACATAAAACAAGGGTTTCAAATTAGCTCAGATACCGTTCCATAAACCCAATATGTAATAGACAAGACCTACTCCTTGCTCAGAGAATTGGACTCAACACGCCCTATTCACCGCACAAGAATATATCTGACTAGTAATAATCTTAAAACCTATGTATTGATATCTCTCTGTTAGTGTGTCAAGTGGGTGTAAAGCGGCATAAACACAGCAGTGAAAAGCAGCTAAACCGCATTATGAAAATAAATTACTTTTAAAAACCCATGAAACAAAGACAGTGAAAGAGAGAAATTCTTACACAATGCGTTCAGGGGCTGTGATGCAACCTGGATTGACCATATCTAGACCCACAGCTGGATGAGACCTAAGGGTGGACACTCTTGGGGCTGAGAGGTTTGGTGAGGTTGGGTGAGCAAACGCAGACCCTTTAAAGTAATACTGCGTGGTACCCATCGCATGGGTCCCAAATCTCCATGTTCAAGGGCATCTTCCTACATCAAAAACATGCATGAGAAACCCAGAAGATGGTACACCGTGTGATGGGGAAAGGTTTCTAAAACGCACCTCATTTCTCATCTCCTTGTGCCCGGGTTCGCCATCCCAGCCGCTTTACTAGCAATCTCCCTACTTGGAGCATCAGCACCTTTAACCTCCTGTTCCCTACAGGTTGCAATTTTTCCTGAGGATGAACGGGAAGACGGGGAACCAATGAGAGACTGGCTCTTGGTGTTGGGACAGGCACAGGTCACTCTATTTTCCCATCAGGAAGAAGAATTAACCACAGGCTCAGCCTGCCCCCCGGAACCAGAACAGGGCCTGAAGCCATCCTGCGCTTTTGCGGCCAGCTCCCAAAAACGCGAGGTGTAAAATCGAGCTTCATGGCACTGCAATTCACAAACCTGCAGAGTTATAAATGATAACTCTCGTCCACAAATATATTGAGGGAAGGCAACGAAGAGGATTTGAAATCAAGGCAGAATTGCAGGAAACAGATTACAGGAGGTAGATTCGAATCTCCTTTAAAGCACATGAAAAGCGGCAAAACGTTGACAATGATGCCCTTGGCCAAAAAGGGCGTATGCGTTTTTTCCTGAATATATTCAGGAAAAAACGCATACGCCCTTTTTGGCCAACCAAGCAACCTGGAAAGGCAAATCAGCGCTACAAAGAAGTCTCGCTTCCCATCGGTCAAAAGGGCCATGCTGAAAAAAGTGTCAAAACCAGAAATGCAGGACAGGCCATGGAGAAATGGGAGCCTTGCTACACTGATGGGCGGGATGTAAATTGCCAACAGCCACTCTGGAGAAGTGTACGGTGAGTCGTGAAACATCTAAAAAACACAGCTTAGAGAGCATAGGGCACTTCCACTCATGGGGGTATAAATTGGGAAAATTAAAAATCAGCAAGACACAAGCACCCCAAAGTTTAGGGCTGCTCTGTTGACAAGGACCTCCACTTCATTCCACCTTAAATATCCCAGGAAAGAGAAAAATGGGTAAAGAAGTTCTGGTCCTTATGTACAATGGAATATCACTCAGCCATGAAATCAATGTCCTAAGGCTAGTAGCAGCATGAAGAGTGGATTTAGGTACGACGATTCTAAGTGAAATAAGTCACACAGAAAAGGACACTTCTCATAAGGTATCACTGATAGAGGGAATGTAAAAACCGTTACACATGAACTGAATTACAAAACAGAACAGAGTCACACATGCAGAAAACACACTATGGCTGCTTAACGGGAAAGGTGAGGTGGGGTGATACATAAAACAAGGGTTTCAAATTAGCTCAGATACCGTTCCATAAACCCAATATGTAATAGACAAGACCTACTCCTTGCTCAGAGAACTGGACTCAACACGCCCTATTCACCGCACAAGAATATATCTGACTAGTAATAATCTTAAAACCTATGTATTGATATCTCTCTGTTAGTGTGTCAAGTGGGTGTAAAGCGGCATAAACACAGCAGTGAAAAGCAGCTAAACCCCATTATGAAAATAAATTACTTTGAAAAACCCATGAAAGAAAGACAGTGAAAGAGAGAGACATTCTTACACAATGCGTTCAGGGGCTGTGATGCAACCTGGATTGACCATATCTAGACCCACAGCTGGATGAGACATAAGGGTGGACACTCTTGGGGCTGAGAGGTTTGGTGAGGTTGGGTGAGCAAACGCAGACCATTTAAAGTAATACTGCGTGGTACCCATCGCATGGGTCCCAAATCTCCAGGTTCAAGGGCATCTTCCTACATCGAAAACATGCATGAGAAACCCAGAAGATGGTACACCGTGTGATGGGGAAAGGTTTCTAAAACGCACCTCATTTCTCATCTCCTTGTGCCCGGGTTCGCCATTCCAGCCACTTTACTAGCAATCTCCCTACTTGGAGCATCAGCACCTTTAACCTCCTGTTCCGTACAGGTTGCAATTTTTCCTGAGGATGAACGGGAAGACGTGGAACCAATGAGAGACTGGCTCTTGGTGTTGGGACAGGCACAGGTCACTCTATTTTCCCATCAGGAAGAAGAATTAACCACAGGCTCATCATACCCCCGGAACCAGAACAGGGCCTGAAGCCATCCAGTGCTTTTGCGGCCAGCTCCCAAAAAAGCGAGTTTTAAAATGGAGCTTCAGGGCACTGCAATTCACAAACCTGCAGAGTTATAAATGATAACTCTCGTCCACAAATATATTGAGGGAAGGCAAAGAAGAGGATTTGAAATCAAGGCAGAATTGCAGGAAACAGATTTCAGGAGGTAGATTCGAATCTCCTTTAAAGCACATGAAAAGCGGCAAAACGTTGACAATGATGCCCTTGGCCAAAAAGGGCGTATGCGTTTTTTCCTGAATATATTCAGGAAAAAACGCATACGCCCTTTTTGGCCAACCAAGCAACCTGGAAAGGCAAATCAGCGCTACAAAGAAGTCTCGCTTCCCATCCGTCAAAAGGGCCATGCTGAAAAAAGTGTCAAAACCAGAAATGCAGGACAGGCCATGGAGAAATGGGAGCCTTGCTACACTGATGGGCGGGATGTAAATTGCCAACAGCCACTCTGGAGAAGTGTACGGTGAGTCCTGAAACATCTAAAAAACACAGCTTAGAGAGCATAGGGCATTTCCACTTATGGGGTTATGAATTGGGAAAACTAAAAATCAGCTAGACACAGGCACACCAAAGTTTAGGGCTGCTCTGTTGACAAGAACCTCCTCTTCATTACACCTTAAATATCCCAGGAAATAGGAAAATGGATAACGATGTTGTGGTCCTTATGTACAATGGAATATCACTCAGCCATGAAATCAATGTCATAAGGCTATTAGCCGCATGATGAGTGGATTTATGTTCGACGATTCTAAGTGAAATAAGTCACACAGAAAAAGACACTTATCATAAGATATCACTTGTAGAGGGAATGTAAAAACCGTTACACTTGAACTGAATTACAAAACAGAACAGAGTCACACATTTAGAAAACACACTATGGCTGCTTAACGGGAAAGGTGAGGTGGGGTGATGCATAAAACGAGGGTTTCATATTAGCTCAAATACCGATCCATAAACCCAATATGTAATAGACAAGACCTACTCCTTGCTCAGTGAAGTGGATGCAACACCCCCTATTCAACGAACAAGAATATATCTGACTAGTAAAAATCTTAAAACCTATGTATTGATTTCTCTCTGTAAGTGAATCAAGTGGGTGTAAAGGGGCATAAACACAGCAGTGAAAATCAGGTAAACCCCATTATAAAAATAAATTACTTTAAAATCCCAAAAAACAAAGACAGTGATAGAGGGAGAAATTTTTACATAATTCGTTCCGGGGCTGTGATGCAACCTGGTGTGACCATATCTAGACCCACAGCTGGATGAGAAATAAAGCTGGACACTCTTGGGGCTGAAGGTCTCTTTCCCTATTTACCAGATTGGGAACGTAGAAAGGCTGCCACCCTCTGGCCGTTACCTGCAAAAGCAGCTTTAAAACCTGTGCTAATGGTCACTTCATATGAACAAGTACTTCAGGGCTGTAAATGAAACGTGCCCTCCAAATGTCTTGAGGGAGGTAATGGCCAAAAATTTTGAAAATGTGACACTTACTTTAAGAAAACACTTTGAAGAACTAAGCTGTAATCACAGTTTGATAAATAAAAGGGCATGCTTTAAAGCTCAATTTCAACAGATTATGGGACACATGCAAATTCAACCACAGATAGGTATCAGCTCGCACCTGTTAGAATGACCATCAGCAAGAAAACTACAAACAATAAATATTGAAGGTGTTTTGGAGAAATGCATACCCTCAATTTTAAGTGGGACATAACCTGGAAAGAGCCACTAATGAGAACTGAATGGTGGTGCCTTTAAAACATACACACTGAGCTACCATATGATACAGCAAGCCCACTCCTTGGCCTATAACATAAGAAGATATAACTGGAAAGACACAGGCAAGCAAATGTGCATTGCAGCAGTATTACAATAGCCAAGACATGGAGGCAACCAGAAAGTCCATCAAGAGGTGCGTGGCCAAAGAAGAACTGGTACACGTACAGATGGAATATTAGCCAGGGAAAAAAATGAAACAATGCCATTTGCAGCACCATGTATGATTCTTGAGGTAATCAGGCAAATTGTACTAAGTCAGAAAGCAAAAGACACATATCCTATAATATCACTTATAGGTCTTAGCTAAAAATTGATACCAATGAAGATATTTCCACAGAGAAATGCAATCACAGATTCATTAAACAAACTTATGGTTCACCAAATGGAAAGGTGTGAGGATTGGATACATTAGGATATTGGGTTAAGATAGATATAGAAACACATGTGAAATATGTAATCACCAAAGACCTACGTAATACCAAGACAAGACTACTCAACATCGTGTCATAACCTACATGGGAAAATGATCCAAAGAAGAATAGATATATGTATATGTTTAAAAGAACCACATCTTTCACACCTAGAAGAAACAAAACATTTTAATTAAATTTGCTCTGACAAAAAATAAAAATTAAATTAAAAAAAGAACAAGAAGTAATGAGACATAAACTTAAGGGGCTATTTGCTGGCACATTGCATTCTAATTTACAACCAGAACATGACTTCCATTAAGGCTCTGTCATCACTAATAAAGCAGCTTTATAAGCAATGTTGAAGGTAGCTTAAAAGAAGTCTCACTAATTATTGATAGTAACAAGGAAACAAAGAAAAGTAAAAAATCTCACTGCAAAAAGTATACATAGGGTAAGGATAGTAGATCAAACACTTATTAAACTTCTGTAAAGAATAAAAGACAACAGTAGTATGTTTTTTTAAAAAGAGAGGGCCCAAATAAATCTGAAATGAAAGAGATGATGTTACAACGGACACCACAGAAATACAAAGTATCCTAAGATACACACAGGGTAACTCAGGGCTCAGACTGGACAGAGCCCACTCTCCAGTCCCCTGTACATGACTTACAGGAGCCTCAGGAACTGAGGAGGGGGTCCCTGAGGAGAGGCTCAAGATAGAATATGGTAGGCATTAACATGACTGCATTCATCTTAAACATGCCTGAACTACATTCACACGAGATGATTTTGTCCTGTATGTACATCGGCACCTCTAGTTGGAACTGCAGATCTTTGGCTTCAACACCTCTACTGACAACATTAGCGTCACCTGCTGTGGACCGTCTCCTATAGGATTTCTAGAATCACAAAACATCGAAGCTTCACAGGACCCAGAGTCTGTGCAACTCCACACAGAGTCTCAGAGTCTCAACTCCACTCAGATACTCCACTCTTGGAGGGCACACACAAAGTAGTGTGCACATCAGGACCCAGGGGAAGGAGCAGTGACCCTGTAGGAGAATGACCAGAACTACCTGCTACTTTTAGAGGGTCTCCTGCAGAGGCAGGTGGTGGCTGTGGCTGTGGCTCACCGTGAGGACAACGACACTGGCAGCAGAAGTTCTGGGAAATACTCCTTGGTGTGAGCCCTCCCAGAGTCCGCCATTAGCCCCACCAAGAGCAAGGTAGGCTCCAGGGCTGGGTCGCCTCAGGCCAAACAACCAACAGGGAGGGAACCCAGCCCCATGCATCAGCAGACAAGCGGATTAAACTTTTTATTAAAGTTTTATTTAATCCGTAGACAAGCGGATTAAAGCTCTGCCCACCAAAGCAACACCCAGCTCTACCCACCACCAGTCCTTCCCATCAGGAAGCTTGCACAAGCCTCTAAGATAGACTCATCCACCGGAGAGCAGACAGCAGAAGCAAGAAGAACTACAATTCTGCAGCCTGTGGAAGGAAAACCACATTCACAGAAAGATAGACAAAATGAAAAGGCAGAGGACTTTATACCAGATCAAGGAACAAGATAAAACCCCAGAAAAAAAAACGAAATGAGGTGGAGATAGGGAACCTTCCAGAAAAAAAATTCAGAATAATGATAGTGAAGTTGAGCCAAGACCTTGGAAAAAGAAAGGAGGCAAAGATCGAGAAGATGCAAGAAATGTTTAACAAAGACCTAGAAGAATTAAGGAACAAACACCTAGAAGAATTAAAGAACAAACAAACAGAGGTGAACAATGGAATAACTGAAATGAAAAATACACTAGAAGGAATCAGTAGCAGAATAACTGTGGCAGAAGAACGGATAAGTGACCTGGAAGACAGAAAGGTGGAAATCACTGCCATGGAACAGAATAAAGAAAAAGAATGAAAATAAACGAAGACACCCCAAGAGTCCTCTGGGACAACATTAAACGCAACAACATTCGCATTATAGGGGTCCCAGAAGGAGAAGAGAGAGAGAAAGGACCCGAGAATATATTTAAAGAGATAATGGTCAAAAACTTCCCTAGCATGGGAAAAGAAATAGCCACCCAAGTCCAGAAGCACAGAGTGTCCCAGGCAGGATAAACCAAAGGAGAAAAATGACAAGACACATAGTAATCAAATTGACAAAAATTAACGACAAAGAAAAATGATTGAAAGCAGCAAGGGAAAAATGACAAATAACATACAAGGGAACTCCCATAAGGATAACAACTGATTTCTCAGCAGAAAATCTACAAGCCAGAAGGAAGTGGCATGATAAATTTAAAGTGATGAAAGGGAAGAACCTACAACCAAGAGTACTCCACCCTGCAAAGAGCTCATTCAGATTTGATGGAGAAATCAAAAGCCTTACAGACAAGCAAAAGTTAAGAGAATTCAGCACCATGAAACCAGCTCTACACCAAATGCTAAAGGAACTTCTCTAAGTGGGAAACACAAGAGAAGAAAAGGACCCACCAAGACAAACCCATAACAATTAAGAAAATAGTAGTAGGAACATACATATCGATAATTACCTTAAACGTGAATGCACTACATGTTCCAACCAAAAGACACAGGCTCGCTGAATGGATACAAAAACAAGACCCATATATATGCTGTCTACAAGAGATCCATTTCAGACCTAGGGACACATACAGACTCAAAGTGAGGCGATGGAAAAATATATTCTATGCAAATGAAAATCAAAAGAAAGCTGGAGTAGCAATACTCATATCAGATAAAATAGACTTTAAAATAAAGAATGTTACAAGAGACAAGGAAAGGCACTACATAATGGTCAGGGGATCAATCCAAGAAGAAGATATAACAATTATAAATATATATGTACCCAAAATAGGAGCAGCTCAATGTATAAGGCAACTGCTAACAGCTATAAAAGAGTAAATCGACAGTAACACAATAATAGCGGGGGACTTTAACAGCTCACTTACACCAGTGGAGATCAGCCAGACAGAAAATTAATAAGGAAACACAAGCTTTAAATGACACAATAGACCAGATAGAGTTAATTGATATTTATAGGACATTCCATCCAAAAACAGCAGATTACACGTTCTTCTCAACTGCACACGGAACATTCTCCAGGATAGATCACATCTTGGGTCACAGATAAAGCCTCAGTAAATTTAAGAAAACTGAAATCATATCAAGCAGCTGTTCCGACCACAATGCTATGAGATTAGAAATCAATTACACGGAAAAAACCGTAAAAAACACAAACACATGGAGGCTAAACAACACGTTACTAAATAACCAAGCGATCACTGAAGAAATCAAAGAGGAAATCAAAAACTACCTAGAGACAAATGACAACAAAAACACGATGATCCAAAACCTATGGGATGCAGCAAAAGGAGTTCTAAGAGGGAAGTTTATAGCAATACAAGCCTACCTCAAGAAACAAGAAAAATCTCAAATAAACAATCTAACCTTACACCTAGAGGAACTAGAGAAAGAAGAACAAAACCCAAAGTTAGTAGAAGGAAAGAAATCATAAAGATCAGAGCAGAAATAAATGAAATAGAAACAAAGAAAACGAAAGCAAAGATCAATAAAACTAAAAGCTGGTTCTTTGAGAAGATAAGCAAAAATGATCAACCTTTAGCCGGACTCCAGAAAAAGAGGGAGAGGACGCAAATCAACAAAATTAGAAGTGAAAAAGCAGAAGTTATAACAGACACCACAGGAATACAAAGCATCCTAAGAGACTACTACAAGCAACTCTAGGCCAATAAAATGGACAATCTGGAAGAAATGGACAAATTCTTAGAAAGGGATAACCTTCTAAGACTGAACCAGGAAGAAATAGAAAATATGAACAAACCTATCACAAGCAATGAAATTGAAACTGTGATTAAAAATCTTCCAACAAACAAAAGTCCAGAACCAGATGGCATCACAGGTGAATTCTATCAAACATTTAGAGCAGAGCTAACACCCAACCTTCTCAAATTCTTCAAAACAATTGCAGCGGAAGGAACACTCCCAAACTCATTCTATGAGACCACCATCACCCTGATACCAAAATCAGACAGAGATACTACAAGGAAAGAAAATTATAGACCAATATCACTGATGAATATAGATGTAAAAATCCTCAACAAAATACTAGCAAACAGAATCGAACAACACATTAAAAGGATCATACACCATGATCAAGTGGGGTTTATCCCAGGGATGCAAGGATTCTTCAATATACACAAATCAATGTGATACACCATATTAACAAATTGTAGAATAAAACCATATGATCATCTCAATAGATGAAGGAAAAGATTTTGAGAAAATTCAACACTCATTTACGATAAAAACTCTGCAGAGTGTGGGCATAGAGGGAAACTACCTCAACATAATAAAGGCCATATATGACAAACCCACAGCAAACAACATTCTCAATGGTGAAAAACTGAAAGCGTTTCCTCTAAGATCAGGAACAAGACGAGGATGTCCACTCTCACCACTGCTATTCAACATAGTTTTGGAAGTCCTAGCCATGGCAATCAGAGAAGAAAAAGAAATAAAAGGAATACAAAAAGGAAAAGAAGAAGTAAAATTGTCACTGTTTGCAGATGACATGATATTACAGATAGAGAATCCTAAAGATGCCACCAGAAAACCACTGGAGCTAATCAATGAATTTGGTAAAGTTGCAGGATACAAAATTAATGCACAGAAATTGCTTGCATTCCTATACACTAACAATGAAAGATCAGAAAGAGAAATTAAGGAAACAATCCCATTACCACTGCAACAAAAAGAATAAAATACCTAGGAATAAACCTACCTAAGGAAGTAAAAGACCTGTACTCAGAAAACTATAAGACACTGATGAAAGAAATCAAAGATGATATAAACAGATGGAGACATATACCATGTTCTCGGATTAGAAGAATCAATATTGTGAAAATGACTATACTACCCAAAGCAATCTACAGATTCAATGCAATCCCGATCAAAATACCTTTGGCATTTTCTACAGAACAAGAAAAAAAAATCTTAAAATTTGTAGGGAGACACAAAAGACCCTGGATAGCCAAAGCAGTCTTGAGGGGGGAAAAAAAAGAGCTGGAGGAATCAGACTTCCAGACTTCAGACTATATTGCAAAGCTACAGTAATCAAGATAATATGGTACTGACACAAGAACAGAAATATAGGTCAATAGAACAGGATAGAAAGCACAGAGATAAACCCACGTACCTATGGTTCACTAATCTATGACAAAGGAGGCAAGGGTATACAATGGAGAAAAGACAGTGTCTTCAGCAAGTGGTGCTGGGAAAACTGGACAGTTACATGTAAAAGAATGAAATTAGTACACACCCTAACACCATACGCAAAAATAAACTCAAAATGGATTAGAGACCTAAATATAAGACCAGCCACTATAAAACTCTTAGAGGAAAACATAAGCAGAACAGTCTATGACATAAATCACAGCAAGATCCTTTTTGACCCACCTCCTAGAGAAATGGAAATAAAAACAAAAATAAAAAAATGGGACCGAATGAAACATAAATTCTTTTGCACAGCAAAGGAAAACATAAGCAAGATGAAAAGACAACCATCAGAATGGGAGAAAATATTTTCAAATGAAGCAAATGGCAAAGGATTAATCTCCAAAAAGCAGCTCATGTAGCTCAATATCACAAAACCAAACAACCCAATCCAAAAATGGGCAGAAGACCTAAATAGACATTTCTCCAAAGAAGATATACAGGTTGCCAACAAACACATGAAAGGATGCTGAACATCACTAATCATTAGAGAAATGCAAATCAAAACTACAGTGAGGTATCACCTCACACCAGTCAGAATGGCCATCATCAAAAAATCTACCAACAATAAATGCTGGAGAGGCATTTATTGGAGCAAAGGGAACCCTCTTGCACTGTTGGTGGGAATGTAAATTGATATAGCCACTAGGGAGAACGGTATGGGGGTTCCTTAAAAACTAAAAATAGAACTACCATACAACCCAGCAAACCCACTCCTGGACATTTACCCTGAGAAAACCATAATTCAAAAAGAGTCATGTACCACAATGTTCACTGTAGCTCTATTTACAATAGCCAGGACATGGAAGCAACCTAAGTGTCCATCAACAGATAAATGGATAAGGAAGATGTGGCACAAATATACAATGGAACATTATTCAGCCATAAAAAGAAACGAAATTGAGTTACTTTTAGTGAGGTGGATGGATCTAGAGTCTGTCCTACAGAGTGAAGTAAGTCAGAAAGAGAAAAACAAATACCGTATGCTAACACATATATATGGAATCTTAAAAAAAAAGTTTATGAAGAACCTAGGGGCAGGAAAGGATTAAGGACACAGACGTAGAGAAAGGACTTGAGGACATGGGGAGAGGGAAGGGTAAGCTGGGACAAAGTGAGAGAGTGGTATGGACATATATACACTACCAAATGTAAAATTGATAGCTACTGGGAAGCAGCCACATAGCACAGGGAGATCAGCTCTGTGCTTTGTGACCACCTAAAAGGGTGGGATAAGGGAGTGAGAGGGAGGTGCAAGAGGGAGGGGATATGGTGTTATATGTATACGCACAGCTGATTCACTTTTTTATACAGCAGAAACTAACACACAATTGTAAAGCAATTATACTCCAATAAAGATGTAAAAGAAAAAAAAAAAGCCCAGAGATAAACCTACACACCTATGGCCCACTAATCTATGACAAAGGAGGCAAGGGTATACAAAGGAGAAAAGACAGTCTCTTCAATAAGTGGTGCTGGGAAAAATGGACAGCTACATGTAAAAGAATGAAATTAGAACACTCCCTAACACCATACACAAAAAATAAACTCAAAATGGATTAGAGACCGAAATGTAAGACCGGACACTATAAAACTCTTAGAGGAAAACATAGGAAGAATACTCTTTGACATAAATCACAGCAAGATCTTTTTTGATCCACCTCCTAGAGTAATGGAATAAAAAAAAATAAACATATGGGAGCAAATGAAACCTAAAAGCTTTTGCAAAGCAAAGGAAACTACAAACAAGACGAAAAGACAACCCTCACAATGGGAGAAAATATTTGCAAACGAATCAATGGACAAAGGATTAATCTCCAATGTATATAAACAGCTCATGCAGCTCAACAGTAAAAAAAACAAACAACCCAATCCAAAAATGGGCAGATGACGTAAATAGACATTTGTCCCAAGAAGACATACAGATGACCAAGAAGCACATGAAAAGCTGCTCAACATCACTAATTATTAGAGAAATATAAATCAAAACTACAATGAGGTATCGCCTCACACGAGTTAGAATGGGCATCATCAGAAAATCTACAAGCAACAAATGCTGGAGAGGGTGTGGAGAAAAGGGAACCCTCTTACACTATTTGTGGGAATGTAAATTGATACAGTCACGATGGAGAACAGTATGGAGGTTCCTTAAAAAACTAAAAATAGAATTACCATATGACCCAGCAATCCCACTACTGGCCATATACCCAGAGAAAACCATAATTCAAAAAGACATATTCACCACAATATTCATTGCAGTACTATTTACAATAGCCAGGTCATGGAAGCAACCTAAATGCCCATAGACAGACGAACAGAAAAGATGTGCTACATATATAAAATGGAATATTACTCAGCCATAAAAAGGAATGAAATTGGGTCATTTGTAGAGACGTGGATAGATCTAGAGACTGTCATACAGAGTGAAGTAAGTCAGAAAGAGAAAAACAAATATCGTATATTAACGCATACATGTGGAACCTAGAAAAATGGTAAAGATGAACCGGTTTGCAAGGCAGAAATAGAGACACAGATGTAGAGAACAAATGTATGGACACCAAGGGGGGAAAGTGGCAGGGTGGTGGTGGTGGGATGAATTGCGAGCCTGGGATTGACATATATACACTTATATGTATAAAATAGGTTACCAATAAGAGCCTGCTGTATAAAAAAATGAATAAAATAAATTCAAAAATTAAAAAATAAGTAATACTTAAAAAAATAAAACAGAAAAAAAAGTTCTGTCCTTCCCATAGACGTATTTATATGAATGAATTATTTCCATGCTTATATCCATAAATACAAAAAGAGGAATAAAACTTACCTTGAACCAAAAAAGAAAAAAAAAAAAAAAAAAACAGAACCCACTGGTCATACAGAGGAAAACCCTATCAGGGCACTTGCTCCAGGGGTAAACAATTCTGAAGTTGGTCACAGGTGGGGAATCATCTCCCATGCAGCCAGCAGCCCCCACACGAGGAGCGTCCTCATTGCAAAGCTGGGGGACCGTGAGGAGGCGTCTCTGAGTAAACGTGAGCTGAGCCCCAGGCCAGCTGCTGCTGAACTTTTCCCACCCTTCCCAGGTAAAACACCTGAATGTGTGCAAAGACTTTAAAAACTAGAGGAAGGGGCTTGGAGTCACACCAGCGACAGCACGCAGGCCGACTTGGTGCCTGCAGGCCAGCCAGGATGGTCCTGGCCCCGGGCGCTCGTCTGGAAGCTTTCCATTTCCCTGCCTGAGGTACCCCTCCTGTCCCGGCCCCCACTGCTTTTTTCCTTCCTCACCTCTGCCCGGGGAGAAATTCCAGCAGCAAGTATGGGTGACACATCCTCTTCTTTAGCAGGTGGCAGCCCGGCAACTCCTGCAGAAAGTCCAGCAGAGCCCCAGTCACACTGGGCCACTCATAGAGCCGTGGGCCCTACTCCCTCCCACCAGCCCAACCCCGAGACTGCTGACGGGGCAGAGAATATGGCGTCAGGCACAGCTGCAGAGGCTTTTGCTGCCTGGAGGGGTGTTTATATTGACCTCAACCCAGGCACACCTGGGAAGGGCTGGCCGGCCGGGTCAGGCTGCCCAGGTCAGCCAATCCTCGCCCCTCAGAGGCTCAGAGTTGCAGAAAATGGGCCTTGCTGCACCGGCCAGATCCAAGGAACAGGTGTAGGGTCCCGAGAGTCAGGATAGATAAGGGGCGGCAGCCCTGGCTTGTTTTCGAATCATTTTATCTGGTCCATGAGTGGGAGACAACTTCAAGAAGACCCTCTGCTAATGAGAGGAACCCAGGAGTCAGGGAGAGGAGGGGTGGTGGGTGGAGACAGAGGCCTGGTGCCCCGGCTGCAGTGGAAGCCCCTGGAAGACCAGGCAGAGGGAGGCCGCACAGAGTGAAGCCTAGGGTCACAGACCTGTTGGAGCTGCTGTTTGTTAGTTCAAGCTCTGCTCTGAGGTGCTCTGTGTCAGCTCTGAGTGACAGGGGTGCTGGGGGTGCTCTGCAATGAGGGCTACGTGCACGGTTCCTGTGTGCCCAGCCCTGCCGGGGTACCTGTCCACGGGAGCTCCATATCCAGGGAGGGGCCTGCCCACGAGAGCCCCGTGGGCTGCTGCGTACCTGCCCAGGTGAGCTCCATATCCTGGGAGGGGCCTGACCACAAGAGCCCCGTGGGCTGCTGGGGACCTGGTAGAGGACGCCAGGACAGTCAGTGAAGCCACAGAGGATATACATCTAGTAGTTCCTAATTCCTACACCCTGCTGGTCATTCTACCATCCACCAGGACATGGCATTCTGTATTAGACTTCAATGATGCCTTCTTCTGTATTCCATTAGTCCCAGAGTCACAAGAAATTTTGGCTGTGAGTGGCAGGACTCAACCTACAACAAAAACAATACTGCTGGGCCGTCCTGCCCCAGGGGTTCAAAAATTCCCACACCATCTTTGGGGAAACGTTAGCTAAAGACCTAAAAGATCTACCTCTGGAGAAGGGAACCCTCCTTCAATATGCAGATGACATTCTGATCACCAGCCCGACTAAGGAGGCCTCTGAACTACCTAGCCAATAAAAGATAGAAGGTGTCCAAGGAAAAGGCTCAAATATCACAAACTAAGGTGGCCTTCCTGGGCTTCATTCGCACAGAAGGTCGGAGAAGCCCACCCCAGGAAAGGGAAGAAGCCATCTGCAGCCTCACCTTTCCTGAAACTAGAAGACAGCTTAGGGGTTCCTGGGGAGACCGGGGTTTGCTGCATCTGGATCCCTAACTACAGTCTAATAGCTGGGCCTCTATATGAAACACTGAAAGGAAAAGATGATGATCCTTTTGAATAGAATCCAGAAGCAGCCTTTCAAGAATGGAAAGAGCAGTCAATTCAGACCCTGGCCCTGGACCTCCCTAATTTAGCTAAACCCTTTGACCTTTACAATCCTGGTCCAAGGCGAATCGCCCTTGGAGTATTAGTGCAAAAACTGGGACCACTTGAAATGGAACAATGCAAGAATGCCCTCCAGGCATTGGCCAGCCACCCCATCCGACCAGGATACTGGGGGTATCTAAAAATCTGGAAATCAACAGCCCGCAATGCCAGCTCCCTCCTAAGGGAAAAGGACGCCACTTGGTGATCCTAACCACCCACCATGCCCTGAAGTTGCAGGGATTGCTCCTTGGCACAATGACCTCGAGTGAGGAGGCCCTCCAACGCCAACCTCCAGAGAGACAACCTGGGGCAATGGGCCCCCATGACGACTCGTGTGACCATCACTTGACCTGGAGCTTCTCTCAGAAAACAACAAGAGTGTGCCCCAAAAGAGCAGACTATTGCTTACAGGACTTACTGCACCCAGAGCGGAGCTAATAAACTTGGCAGGGGAACCGTAAATAACGCTGCCACCATAGAAAAGCCTACAGACACCGCGGTGACGGCGGCCAGTGAGACCGGCTGTACTCCTGGCTACTTCAAAAGGCCGTTGACTGAGTGGCCGTCATGGTCCTGGATCACCACCGGCCCTGGACTGTCTGGGAGTTGAGCAAGCAGGGCTCTGACACCTGGTCCTGTTTGTACGTTAATTCAGTGGCCTAACTGAAGAAAGCACAGACTACTGGTCAGAGCATCTAGGCTGGCAGAAACCGTTCAGCCTAAGGGGGCCGAACCAATGTGGAGCAGGGTAAAACCGCCCACCCCCCCAGCGTCTCTGCACATCTCTTTCCTGGACCCTTAAAGGTCATTAGAATCTATAAAACTTCCAATGCTGGTGCTCAGGCAGACGAGCAGTGAGGGAGGAGGCCTGCGGACAATCAACCTCACCTGGAGGCTGCTGGGGAGAAGTCCTGCCCCTCCCCCCGGGTATGAGGACACCCAACTCAGCATGAAGCATTTACAGAAGACGTGTCTGCACCCTCAGCGCCCCAAGAATGAGGAATGGGACAAAAGGCAGAGGAGGGCTTTGTCACTGGCAAAGCCCATTAAAAATTCCTGGGAGATAAAAATAGAATCTGGGCAATAAAATAAAGTCTAACCATTTTTTCCTTTGTGCTTTGTCTAATTTCACTTGCTCCTAGGTTTCCACATGCAGAGGTCCCACACCCGACACTTCAGACCCGATTTCCTCGTGCAAAATGGCTGGGCCGACACCTCAGCTCGTGGGGCCCCGTGCAGACTCTGCGACATAGAGCCTGAGCTCCAGCCAACCTGGCCCTCGAGAGCTCCGCCCCCTCCCTCCCGCTGATGCTGACAGGATCCCTACACAGCAGCCCGGCCCACAACCCGCAGGGGAGCACACACTCTCACCTCTCCATTCTCTGATCAAAATGTAAAGTTTTCCTTTGCTTCTGAACCAAAGTCAGTCTCGATCTGTTGGCTCCAATGACACTGGGCAGGGAGACCCTTGTTGGGGCCCACTCTGCAGGATCAGTAACAGAATTTGAGAACATTGTAACTTCAATGAACAGATGTGTGAGCCAAACTGTAATTAACATAGAGCAGTGTATAAGGCTCGTGTAAAAGAAGATGTTTCTAACACTTCCATTTGATATTTCCATCACTTTATTATAAGCAAGTTCAGTGGAGGGGTTTGTCTTATTTGTCAGGTCAAGAGTAGAGAAATGCAGTAATTTCTTTCCAAGGATGTACATCTAATAATCTTGGTTGAAGTTTCAACCTTGTTTGGAATGATTTTCCATTGAAAATGATACCTCTCTTTCAGCTCCTAGATTTCTGAGAAGTATAAAATCTTATATTTTTTATTACCAAAGGGGAAAGGTGGGAGGAGGGATAAATTAACAGTTTCAGATTAACATATACACACTGCTATGTATAAAATATATCATCAACAAGGAACTACTGTATAGCACAGGGAACTATACTCAATATTTTGTAATGACCCCTGAGGGGAAATAATCTGAAAAACAATAGATATCTATATCGACATCATCTATCAACTACAGATAAAATGGAAACTAAAGGAGGCCGATGGTGAGCGTTTCTGAACCTGAAGACTTCAATCATCTAAAGTTCGGACTCTGCCTACGGCCCAAGTCCCTTAATGAACACACATGTACCAGTAGCTTAAAAATTCCCCAGATTGGAGTTCGGGGAGACACTAATTTGGAAAAATCCCTTGTGTTCTCCTTACATACACGGGACCTTTCCTACAGCTAAAACATGCCTGTGACACCCAGAAGATGGAACACGGTTGGATCAGGAAGATTTTGGAAAAGGCACCAAAACGCCTAATTTCCTGGTTGTTGGGTTCACCCCTCCAGCCTTTTTCCTTAAAATCTCCCCACTTGAGGATGTCAGCACCTTCAACATCCAGTTGCACAGAAATCGGAATTTGTCCAAAGGAAGAAGGGGAAGGAGGAGAAACAAGGAGAGCCAAGCCCTAGATATTCGGAGAGGCACATGTCACTCTATTTTCCAGTCAGGAAGAAGAATTAAGCAAAGGCTTAGCCTGCCACCGGGAACCAGAGTAGGGCCAGAAGCAAACAAGCGGTTCTGCGGAAAGCTCCCAAAAAAGCGAGTTGAAAAATGGAGCTCATGGGCACTGCAATTAACAAATCTGCAGAGTTATAAATGATAACTCTCGTCCACAAATATATTGAGGGAAGGCAACGAAGAGGATTTGAAATCAAGGCAGAATTGCAGGAAACAGATTTCAGGAGTTAGATTCGAATCACCCCTAAAGCACACGAAAAGCGTCAAAACGTCGACAATGATGCACTTGGCCAAAAAGAGCATATGCGTTTTTTTCTGAATGAATTCAGGAAAAAACCCATAGGCCCTTTTTGGCCAACCAAGCAAGCCGGATATGCAATTCAGCTCTACAAAGAAGTCTGACATCCCATCGGTCAAAATGGCTTTCCTACAAAAGTGTAAAAACAAGAAAAGCAGGAGAGGCCAGGGAGTAAAGGGAGCTTTGTTACACTGATGGGTGGGGTGTAAATTGCCAATGACGACTCTGGAGAAGGGTATGGTGTTTCCTAAAACATCTAAAAAACACAGCTAGAGAGAAAGGGGCACATCGACTCATGGGCGTATAAATTGGGAAAACTAAAAATTAGCAAGACACAGGCACCCCAAACTTTAGGGCTGCTCTGTTGACAAGAACCTCCACTTAATTCCACCTTAAATATCCAAGGAAAGAGAAAAATGGATAAAGAAGTTGTGGTCCTTATGTACAATGGAATATCACTCAGCCATGAAATCAATGTCCTAAGGTTAGTAGCAGCATGATGAGTGGATTTAGGTACGACGATTCTAAGTGAAATAAGTCACACAGAAAAAGACACTTCTCATAAGGTATCACTTATAGAGGGAATGTAAAAAGCGTTACACTTGAACTGAATTACAAAACAGAACAGAGTCACACATGCAGAAAACACACTATGGCTGCTTAACGGGAAAGGTGAGGTGGGGTGATACATAAAAAAAGGGTTTCAAACTAGCTCAGATACCGTTCCATAAACCCAATATGTAATAGACAAGACCTACTCCTTGCTCAGAGAACTGGACTCAACACGCCCTATTCACCGCACAAGAATATATCTGACTAGTAATAATCGTAAAACCTATGTATTGATATCTCTCTGTTAGTGTGTCAAGTGGGTGTAAAGCGGCATAAACACAGCAGTGAAAAGCAGCTAAACCCCATTATGAAAATAAATTACTTTGAAAAACCCATGAAACAAAGACAGTGAAAGAGAGAGAAATTCTTACACAATTCGTTCAGGGGCTGTGATGCAAACTGGATTGACCATATCTAGACGCACAGTTGGATGAGACATAAGGGTGGACACTCTTGGGGCTGAGAGGTTTGGTGAGGTTGGGTGAGCAAATGCAGACCCTTTAAAGTAATACTGCGTGGTACCCATCGCATGGGTCCCAAATCTCCAGGTTCAAGGGCATCTTCCTACATCGAAATCATGCATGAGAAACCCAGAAGATGGTACACTGTGTGATGGGGAGAGGTTTCTAAAACGCACCTCATTTCTCATCTCCTTGTGCTCGGGTTTGCGATTCCAGCCACTTTACTAGCAATCTCCCTACTTGGAGCATCAGCACCTTTAACCTCCTGTTCCGTACAGGTTGCAATTTTTCCTGAGGATGAACGGGAAGACGGGGAACCAATGAGAGACTAGCTCTTGGTGTTGGGACAGGCACAGGTCACTCTATTTTCCCATCAGGAAGAAGAATTAACCACAGGCTCAGCCTGCCCCGCGGAACTAGAACAGGGCCTGAAGCCATCCTGCGCTTGTGCGGCCAGCTCCCAAAAAAGCGAGTTGTAAAATGGAGCTTCAGGGCACTGCAATTCACAAACCTGCAGAGTTATAAATGATAACTCTCGTCCACAAACATATTGAGGGAAGGCAAAGAAGAGGATTTGAAATCAAGGCAGAATTGCAGGAAACAGATTTCAGGAGGTAGATTCGAATCGCCTTTAAAGCACATGAAAAGCGGCAAAAGGTTGACAATGATGCCCTTGGCCAAAAAGCGCGTATGCGTTTTTTCCTGAATATATTCAGGAAAAAACGCATACGCCCTTTTTGGCCAACCAAGCAACCTGGAAAGACAAATCAGCGCTACAAAGAACTCTCGCTTCCCATCGGTCAAAAGGGCCATGCTGAAAAATGTGTCAAAACCAGAAATGCAGGACAGGCCATGGAGAAATGGGAGCCTTGCTACACTGATGGGCGGGATGTAAATTGCCAACAGCCACTCTGGAGAAGTGTACGGTGTGTCCTGAAACATCTAAAAAACACAGCATAGAGAGAATAGGGCACATCCACTCATGGGGTTATAAATTGGGAAAATGAAAAATCAGCAAGACACAAGCACACAAAAGTTTAGGGCTGCTCTGTTGACAAGGACCTCCACTTCATTCCATCTTAAATATCCCAGGAAAGAGAAAAATAGATAAAGAAGTTGTGGTCCTTATGTACAATGGAATATCACTCAGCCATGAAATCAATGTCATAAGGTTAGTAGCAGCATGATGAGTGGATTTAGGTACGACGATTCTAAGTGAAATAAGTCACACAGAAAAGGACACATCTCGTAAGGTATCACTTATAGAGGGAATGTAAAAACCGTTACACTTGAACTGAATTACAAAACAGAACAGAGTCACACATGCAGAAAACACACTATGGCTGCTTAACGGGAAAGGTGAGGTGGGGTGATACATAAAACAAGGGTTTCAAATTAGCTCAGATACCATTGCATAAACCCAATATGTAATAGACAAGACCTACTCCTTGCTCAGAGAACTGGACTCAACACGCCCTATTCACCGCACAAGAATATATCTGACTAGTAATAATCGTAAAACCTATGTATTGATATCTCTCTGTTAGTGTGTCAAGTGGGTGTAAAGCGGCATAAACACAGCAGTGAAAAGCAGCTAAATCCCATTATGAAAATAAATTACTTTGAAAAACCCATGAAACAAAGACAGTGAAAGAGAGAGAAATTCTTACACAATGCGTTCAGGGCCTGTGATGCAACCTGGATTGACCATATCTAGACCCACAGCTGGATGAGACATAAGGGTGGACACTCTTGGGGCTGAGAGGTTTGGTGAGGTTGGGTGAGCAAACACAGACCCTTTAAAGTTATACTGCGTGGTACCCATCGCATGGGTCCCAAATCTCCAGGTTCAAGGGCATCTTCCTACATCGAAAACATGCATGAGAAACCCAGAAGATGGTACACCGTGTGATGGGGAAAGGTTTCTAAAACGCACCTCATTTCTCATCTCCTTGTGCCCGGGTTCGCCAATCCAGCCGCTTTACTAGCAATCTCCCTACTTGGAGCATCAGCACCTTTAACCTCCTGTTCCGTACAGGTTGCAATTTGTCCTGAGGATGAACGGGAAGACGTGGAACCAACGAGAGACTAGCTCTTGGTGTTGGGACAGGCAAAGGTCACTCTATTTTCCCATCAGGAATAAGAATTTACCACAGGCTCAGCCTGCCCCCCGGAACCAGAACAGGGCCTGAAGCCATCCTGCGCTTTTGCGGCCAGCTCCCAAAAAAGCGAGTTGTAAAATGGAGGTTCAGGGCACTGCAATTCACAAACCTGCAGAGTTATAAATGATAACTCTCGTCCACAAATATATTGAGGGAAGGCAAAGAAGAGGACTTGAAATCAAGGCAGAATTGCAGGAAACAGATTTCAGGAGATAGATACGAATCGCCTTTAAAGCACATGAAAAGCGGCAAAACGTTGACAATGATGCCCTTGGCCAAAAAGGGCGTATGCGTTTTTTCCTGAATATATTCAGGAAAAAACGCATACGCCCTGTTTGGCCAAGCAAGCAACCAGGAAAGGCAAATCAGCGCTACAAAGAAGTCTCGCTTCCCATCGGTCAAAAGGGCCATGCTGAAAAAAGTGTCAAAACCAGAAATGCAGGACAGGCCATGGAGAAATGGGAGCCTTGCTACACTGATGGGCAGGATGTAAATTGCCAAGAGCCACTCTGGAGAAGTGTCCGGTGAGTCCTGAAACATCTGAAAAACACAGCTTAGAGAGCATAGGGCACTTCCACTCATGGGGGTATAAATTGGGAAAATGAAAAATCAGCAAGACACAAGCACCCCAAAGTTTAGGGCTGCTCTGTTGACCAGGACCTCCACTTCATTCCACCTTAAATATCCCAGGAAAGAGAAAAATGGATAAAGAAGTTGTGGTCCTTATGTACAATGGAATATCACTCAGCCATGAAATCAATGTCGTAAGGTTAGTAGCAGCATGATGAGTGGATTTAGGTACGACGATTCTAAGTGAAATAAGTCACACAGAAAAGGACACTTCTCATAAGGTATCACTGATAGAGGGAATGTAAAAACCGTTACACTTGAACTGAATTACAAAACAGAACAGAGTCACACATGCAGAAAACACACTATGGCTGCTTAACGGGAAAGGTGAGGTGGGGTGATACATAAAACAAGGGTATCAAATTAGCTCAGATACCGTTCCATAAACCCAATATGTAATAGACAAGACCTACTCCTTGCTCAGAGAACTGGACTCAACACGCCCTATTCACCACACAAGAATATATCTGACTAATAATAATCGTAAAACCTATGTATTGATATCTCTCTGTTAGTGTGTCAAGTGGGTGTAAAGCGGCATAAACACAGCAGTGAAAAGCAGCTAAACCCCATTATAAAAATAAATTACTTTGAAACACCCATGAAATAAAGACAGTGAAAGTGAGAGAAATTCTTACACAATGCGTTCAGGGCCTGTGATGCAACCTGGATTGACCATATCTAGACCCACAGCTGGATGAGACATAAGGGTGGACACTCTTGGGGCTGAGAGGTTTGGTGAGGTTGGGTGAGCAAACACAGACCCTTTAAAGTTATACTGCGTGGTACCCATCGCATGGGTCCCAAATCTCCAGGTTCAAGGGCATCTTCCTACATCGAAAACATGCATGAGAAACCCAGAAGATGGTACACCGTGTGATGGGGAAAGGTTTCTAAAACGCACCTCATTTCTCATCTCCTTGTGCCCGGGTTCGCCAATCCAGCCGCTTTACTAGCAATCTCCCTACTTGGAGCATCAGCACCTTTAACCTCCTGTTCCGTACAGGTTGCAATTTGTCCTGAGGATGAACGGGAAGACGTGGAACCAACGAGAGACTAGCTCTTGGTGTTGGGACAGGCAAAGGTCACTCTATTTTCCCATCAGGAATAAGAATTTACCACAGGCTCAGCCTGCCCCCCGGAACCAGAACAGGGCCTGAAGCCATCCTGCGCTTTTGCGGCCAGCTCCCAAAAAAGCGAGTTGTAAAATGGAGGTTCAGGGCACTGCAATTCACAAACCTGCAGAGTTATAAATGATAACTCTCGTCCACAAATATATTGAGGGAAGGCAAAGAAGAGGACTTGAAATCAAGGCAGAATTGCAGGAAACAGATTTCAGGAGATAGATACGAATCGCCTTTAAAGCACATGAAAAGCGGCAAAACGTTGACAATGATGCCCTTGGCCAAAAAGGGCGTATGCGTTTTTTCCTGAATATATTCAGGAAAAAACGCATACGCCCTGTTTGGCCAACCAAGCAACCAGGAAAGGCAAATCAGCGCTACAAAGAAGTCTCGCTTCCCATCGGTCAAAAGGGCCATGCTGAAAAAAGTGTCAAAACCAGAAATGCAGGACAGGCCATGGAGAAATGGGAGCCTTGCTACACTGATGGGCAGGATGTAAATTGCCAAGAGCCACTCTGGAGAAGTGTCCGGTGAGTCCTGAAACATCTGAAAAACACAGCTTAGAGAGCATAGGGCACTTCCACTCATGGGGGTATAAATTGGGAAAATGAAAAATCAGCAAGACACAAGCACCCCAAAGTTTAGGGCTGCTCTGTTGACCAGGACCTCCACTTCATTCCACCTTAAATATCCCAGGAAAGAGAAAAATGGATAAAGAAGTTGTGGTCCTTATGTACAATGGAATATCACTCAGCCATGAAATCAATGTCGTAAGGTTAGTAGCAGCATGATGAGTGGATTTAGGTACGACGATTCTAAGTGAAATAAGTCACACAGAAAAGGACACTTCTCATAAGGTATCACTGATAGAGGGAATGTAAAAACCGTTACACTTGAACTGAATTACAAAACAGAACAGAGTCACACATGCAGAAAACACACTATGGCTGCTTAACGGGAAAGGTGAGGTGGGGTGATACATAAAACAAGGGTATCAAATTAGCTCAGATACCGTTCCATAAACCCAATATGTAATAGACAAGACCTACTCCTTGCTCAGAGAACTGGACTCAACACGCCCTATTCACCACACAAGAATATATCTGACTAATAATAATCGTAAAACCTATGTATTGATATCTCTCTGTTAGTGTGTCAAGTGGGTGTAAAGCGGCATAAACACAGCAGTGAAAAGCAGCTAAACCCCATTATAAAAATAAATTACTTTGAAACACCCATGAAATAAAGACAGTGAAAGTGAGAGAAATTCTTACACAATGCGTTCAGGGCCTGTGATGCAACCTGGATTGACCATATCTAGACCCACAGCTGGATGAGACATAAGGGTGGACACTCTTGGGGCTGAGAGGTTTGGTGAGGTTGGGTGAGCAAACACAGACCCTTTCAAGTAATACTGCGTGGTACCCATCGCATGGGTCCCAAATCTCCAGGTTCAAGGGCATCTTCCTACATCGAAAACATGCATGAGAAACCCAGAAGATGGTACACCGTGTGATGGGGAAAGGTTTCTAAAAGGCACCTCATTTCTCATCTCCTTGTGCCCGGGTTCGCCATTCCAGCCGCTTTACTAGAAAGCTCCCTACTTGGAGCATCAGCACCTTTAACCTCCTGTTCCATACAGGTTGCAATCTGTCCTGAGGATAAACGGGAAGACGTGGAACCAGCGAGAGACTAGCTCTTGGTGTTGGGACAGGCACAGGTCACTCTATATTCCCATCAGAAAGAAGAATTAACCACAGGCTCAGCCTGCCCCCCGGAACCAGAACAGGGCCTGAAGCCATTCTGCGATTTTGCGGCCAGCTCCCTTAAAAACGAGTTGTAAAATGGAGGTTCAGGGCACTGCAATTCACAAACCTGCAGAGTTATAAATGATAACTCTCGTCCACAAATATATTGAGGGAAGGCAAAGAAGAGGATATGAAATCAAGGCAGAATTGCAGGAAACAGATTTCAGGAGGTAGATTCGAATCGCATTTAAAGCACATGAAAAGCGGCAAAACGTTGACAATGATGCCCTTGGCCAAAAAGGGCGTATGCGTTTTTTCCTGAATATATTCAGGAAAAAACGCATACGCCCTTTTTGGCCAACCAAGCAACCTGCAAAGGCAAATCAGCGCTACAAAGAAGTCTCGCTTCCCATCGGTCAAAAGGGCCATGCTGAAAAATGTGTCAAAACCAGAAATGCAGGACAGGCCATGGAGAAATGGGAGCCTTGCTACACTGATGGGCGGGATGTAAATTGCCAACAGCCACTGTGGAGAAGTGTACGGTGAGTCCTGAAACATCTGAAAAACACAGCTTAGAGAGCATAGGGCACTTCCACTCATGGGCGTATAAATTGGGAAAATTAAAAATCAGCAAGACACAAGCACCTCAAAGTTTAGGGCTGCTCTGTTGACCAGGACCTCCACTTCATTCCACCTTCAATATCCCAGGAAAGAGAAAAATGGGTAAAGAAGTTGTGGTCCTTATGTACAAAGGAATATCACTCAGCCATGAAATCAATGTCATAAGGCTAGTAGCAGCATGATGAGTGGATTTAGGTACGACGATTCTAAGTGAAATAAGTCACACAGAAAAGGACACTTCTCATAAGGTATCACTGATAGAGGGAATGTAAAAACCGTTACACTTGAACTGAATTACAAAACAGAACAGAGTCACACATGCAGAAAACACACTATGGCTGCTTAACGGGAAAGGTGAGGTGGGGTGATACATAAAAGAAGGTTTTCAATTTAGCTCAGATACCGTTCCATAAACCCAATATGTAATAGACAAGACCTACTCCTTGCTCAGAGAACTGGACTCAACACGCCCTATTCACGGCACAAGAATATATCTGACTAGTAATAATCGTAAAACCTATGTATTGATATCTCTCTGTTAGTGTGTCAAGTGGGTGTAAAGCGGCATAAACACAGCAGTGAAAAGCAGCTAAATCCCATTATGAAAATAAATTACTTTGAAAAACCCATGAAACAAAGACAGTGAAAGAGAGAGAAATTCTTACACAATGCGTTCAGGGCCTGTGATGCAACCTGGATTGACCATATCTAGACCCACAGCTGGATGAGACATAAGGGTGGACACTCTTGGGGCTGAGAGGTTTGGTGAGCTTGGGTGAGCAAACACAGACCCTTTAAAGTAATACTGCGTGGTACCCATCACATGGGTCCCAAATCTCCAGGTTCAAGGGCATCTTCCTACATCGAAAACATGCATGAGAAACCCAGAAGATGGTACACCGTGTGATGGGGAAAGGTTTCTAAAACGCACCTCATTTCTCATCTCATTGTGCCCGGGTTCGCCATTCCAGCCGCTTTACTAGCAATCTCCCTACTTGGAGCATCAGCACCTTTAACCTCCTGTTCCGTACAGGTTGCAATTTGTCCTGAGGATGAACGGGAAGACGTGGAACCAACGAGAGACTAGCTCTTGGTGTTGGGACAGGCACAGGTCACTCTATTTTCCCATCAGGAAGAAGAATTAACCACAGGCTCAGCCTGCCCCCCGCAACCAGAACAGGGCCTGAAGCCATCCTGCGCTTTTGCGGCCAGCTCCCAAAAAAGCGAGTTGTAAAATTGAGCTTCAGGGCACTGCAATTCACAAACCTGCAGAGTTATAAATGATAACTCTCGTCCACAAATATATTGAGGGAAGGCAAAGAAGAGGATTTGAAATCAAGGCAGAATTGCAGGAAACAGATTTCAGGAGGTATATTCGAATCGCCTTTAAAGCACATGAAAAGCGGCAAAACGTTGACAATGATGCCCTTGGCCAAAAAGGGCGTATGCGTTTTTTCCTGAATATATTCAGGAAAAAACGCATACGCCCATTTTGGCCAACCAAGCAACCTGGAAAGGCAAATCAGCGCTACAAAGAAGTCTCGCTTCCCATCGGTCAAAAGGGCCATGCTGAAAAAAGTGTCAAAACCAGAAATGCAGGACAGGCCATGGAGAAATGGGAGCCTTGCTACACTGATGGGCGGGATGTAAATTGCCAAGAGCCACTCTGGAGAAGTGTCCGGTGAGTCCTGAAACATCTGAAAAACACAGCTTAGAGAGCATAGGGCACTTCCACTCATGGGGGTATAAATTGGGAAAATTAAAAATCAGCAAGACACAAGCACCCCAATGTTTAGGGCTGCTCTGTTGACCAGGACCTCCACTTCATTCCACCTTCAATATCCCAGGAAAGAGAAAAATGGATAAAGAAGTGGTGGTCCTTATGTACAATGGAATATCACTCAGCCATGAAATCAATGTCGTAAGGTTAGTAGCAGCATGATGAGTGGATTTAGGTACGACGATTCTAAGTGAAATAAGTCACACAGAAAAGGACACTTCTCATAAGGTATCACTGATAGAGGGAATGTAAAAACCGTTACACTTGAACTGAATTACAAAACAGAACAGAGTCACACATGCAGAAAACACACTATGGCTGCTTAACGGGAAATGTGAGGTGGGGTGATACATAAAACAAGGGTATCAAATTAGCTCAGATACCGTTCCATAAACCCAATATGTAATAGACAAGACCTACTCCTTGCTCAGAGAAGTGGACACAACACGCCCTATTCACCGCACAAGAATATAACTGACTAATAATAATCGTAAAACCTATGTATTGATATCTCTCTGTTAGTGTGTCAAGTGGGTGTAAAGCGGCATAAACACAGCAGTGAAAAGCAGCTAAACCCCATTATAAAAATAAATTACTTTGAAACACCCATGAAACAAAGACAGTGAAAGAGAGAGAAATTCTTAGACAATGCGTTCAGGGGCTGTGATGCAACCTGGATTGACCATATCTAGACGCACAGCTGGATGAGACATAAGGGTGGACACTCTTGGGGCTGAGAGGTTTGGTGAGGTTGGGTGAGCAAACACAGACCCTTTAAAGTAATACTGCGTGGTACCCATCGCATGGGTCCCAAATCTCCAGGTTCAAGGGCATCTTCCTACATCAAAAACATGCATGAGAAACCCAGAAGATGGTACACCGTGTGATGGGGAAAGGTTTCTAAAACGCACCTCATTTCTCATCTCCTTGTGCCTGGGTTCGCAATTCCAGCCACTTTACTAGCAAGCTCCCTACTTGGAGCATCAGCACCTTTAACCTCCTGTTCCATACAGGTTGCAATCTGTCCTGAGGATAAACGGGAAGACGTGGAACCAACGAGAGACTAGCTCTTGGTGTTGGGACAGGCACAGGTCACTCTATATTCCCATCAGAAAGAAGAATTAACCACAGGCTCATCCTGCCCCCTGGAACCAGAACAGGGCCTGAAGCCGTCCTGCGCTTTTGCGGCCAGCTACCAAAAAAGCGAGTTGTAAAATGGAGGTTCAGGGCACTGCAATTCACAAACCTGCAGAGTTATAAAGGATAACTCTCGTCTACAAATATATTGAGGGAAGGCAAAGAAAAGGATTTGAAATCATGGCAGAATTGCAGGAAACAGATTTCAGGAGGTAGATACGAATCGCCTTTAAAGCACATGAAAAGCGGCAAAACGTTGACAATGATGCCCTTGGCCAAAAAGGGCGTATGCGTTTTTTCCTGAATATATTCAGGAAAAAACGCATACGCCCTTTTTGGCCAACCAAGCAACCTGGAAAGGCAAATCAGCGCTACAAAGAAGTCTCGCTTCCCATCGGTCAAAAGGGCCATGCTGAAAAAAGTGTCAAAACCAGAAATGCAGGACAGGCCATGGAGAAATGGGAGCCTTGCTACACTGATGGGCAGGATGTAAATTGCCAAGAGCCACTCTGGAGAAGTGTCCGGTGAGTCCTGAAACATCTGAAAAACACAGCTTAGAGAGCATAGGGCACTTCCACTCATGGGGGTATAAATTGGGAAAATGAAAAATCAGCAAGACACAAGCACCCCAAAGTTTAGGGCTGCTCTGTTGACCAGGACCTCCACTTCATTCCACCTTAAATATCCCAGGAAAGAGAAAAATGGATAAAGAAGTTGTGGTCCTTATGTACAATGGAATATCACTCAGCCATGAAATCAATGTCGTAAGGTTAGTAGCAGCATGATGAGTGGATTTAGGTACGACGATTCTAAGTGAAATAAGTCACACAGAAAAGGACACTTCTCATAAGGTATCACTGATAGAGGGAATGTAAAAACCGTTACACTTGAACTGAATTACAAAACAGAACAGAGTCACACATGCAGAAAACACACTATGGCTGCTTAACGGGAAAGGTGAGGTGGGGTGATACATAAAACAAGGGTATCAAATTAGCTCAGATACCGTTCCATAAACCCAATATGTAATAGACAAGACCTACTCCTTGCTCAGAGAACTGGACTCAACACGCCCTATTCACCACACAAGAATATATCTGACTAATAATAATCGTAAAACCTATGTATTGATATCTCTCTGTTAGTGTGTCAAGTGGGTGTAAAGCGGCATAAACACAGCAGTGAAAAGCAGCTAAACCCCATTATAAAAATAAATTACTTTGAAACACCCATGAAATAAAGACAGTGAAAGTGAGAGAAATTCTTACACAATGCGTTCAGGGCCTGTGATGCAACCTGGATTGACCATATCTAGACCCACAGCTGGATGAGACATAAGGGTGGACACTCTTGGGGCTGAGAGGTTTGGTGAGGTTGGGTGAGCAAACACAGACCCTTTAAAGTTATACTGCGTGGTACCCATCGCATGGGTCCCAAATCTCCAGGTTCAAGGGCATCTTCCTACATCGAAAACATGCATGAGAAACCCAGAAGATGGTACACCGTGTGATGGGGAAAGGTTTCTAAAACGCACCTCATTTCTCATCTCCTTGTGCCCGGGTTCGCCAATCCAGCCGCTTTACTAGCAATCTCCCTACTTGGAGCATCAGCACCTTTAACCTCCTGTTCCGTACAGGTTGCAATTTGTCCTGAGGATGAACGGGAAGACGTGGAACCAACGAGAGACTAGCTCTTGGTGTTGGGACAGGCAAAGGTCACTCTATTTTCCCATCAGGAATAAGAATTTACCACAGGCTCAGCCTGCCCCCCGGAACCAGAACAGGGCCTGAAGCCATCCTGCGCTTTTGCGGCCAGCTCCCAAAAAAGCGAGTTGTAAAATGGAGGTTCAGGGCACTGCAATTCACAAACCTGCAGAGTTATAAATGATAACTCTCGTCCACAAATATATTGAGGGAAGGCAAAGAAGAGGACTTGAAATCAAGGCAGAATTGCAGGAAACAGATTTCAGGAGATAGATACGAATCGCCTTTAAAGCACATGAAAAGCGGCAAAACGTTGACAATGATGCCCTTGGCCAAAAAGGGCGTATGCGTTTTTTCCTGAATATATTCAGGAAAAAACGCATACGCCCTGTTTGGCCAACCAAGCAACCAGGAAAGGCAAATCAGCGCTACAAAGAAGTCTCGCTTCCCATCGGTCAAAAGGGCCATGCTGAAAAAAGTGTCAAAACCAGAAATGCAGGACAGGCCATGGAGAAATGGGAGCCTTGCTACACTGATGGGCAGGATGTAAATTGCCAAGAGCCACTCTGGAGAAGTGTCCGGTGAGTCCTGAAACATCTGAAAAACACAGCTTAGAGAGCATAGGGCACTTCCACTCATGGGGGTATAAATTGGGAAAATGAAAAATCAGCAAGACACAAGCACCCCAAAGTTTAGGGCTGCTCTGTTGACCAGGACCTCCACTTCATTCCACCTTAAATATCCCAGGAAAGAGAAAAATGGATAAAGAAGTTGTGGTCCTTATGTACAATGGAATATCACTCAGCCATGAAATCAATGTCGTAAGGTTAGTAGCAGCATGATGAGTGGATTTAGGTACGACGATTCTAAGTGAAATAAGTCACACAGAAAAGGACACTTCTCATAAGGTATCACTGATAGAGGGAATGTAAAAACCGTTACACTTGAACTGAATTACAAAACAGAACAGAGTCACACATGCAGAAAACACACTATGGCTGCTTAACGGGAAAGGTGAGGTGGGGTGATACATAAAACAAGGGTATCAAATTAGCTCAGATACCGTTCCATAAACCCAATATGTAATAGACAAGACCTACTCCTTGCTCAGAGAACTGGACTCAACACGCCCTATTCACCACACAAGAATATATCTGACTAATAATAATCGTAAAACCTATGTATTGATATCTCTCTGTTAGTGTGTCAAGTGGGTGTAAAGCGGCATAAACACAGCAGTGAAAAGCAGCTAAACCCCATTATAAAAATAAATTACTTTGAAACACCCATGAAATAAAGACAGTGAAAGTGAGAGAAATTCTTACACAATGCGTTCAGGGCCTGTGATGCAACCTGGATTGACCATATCTAGACCCACAGCTGGATGAGACATAAGGGTGGACACTCTTGGGGCTGAGAGGTTTGGTGAGGTTGGGTGAGCAAACACAGACCCTTTCAAGTAATACTGCGTGGTACCCATCGCATGGGTCCCAAATCTCCAGGTTCAAGGGCATCTTCCTACATCGAAAACATGCATGAGAAACCCAGAAGATGGTACACCGTGTGATGGGGAAAGGTTTCTAAAAGGCACCTCATTTCTCATCTCCTTGTGCCCGGGTTCGCCATTCCAGCCGCTTTACTAGAAAGCTCCCTACTTGGAGCATCAGCACCTTTAACCTCCTGTTCCATACAGGTTGCAATCTGTCCTGAGGATAAACGGGAAGACGTGGAACCAGCGAGAGACTAGCTCTTGGTGTTGGGACAGGCACAGGTCACTCTATATTCCCATCAGAAAGAAGAATTAACCACAGGCTCAGCCTGCCCCCCGGAACCAGAACAGGGCCTGAAGCCATTCTGCGATTTTGCGGCCAGCTCCCTTAAAAACGAGTTGTAAAATGGAGGTTCAGGGCACTGCAATTCACAAACCTGCAGAGTTATAAATGATAACTCTCGTCCACAAATATATTGAGGGAAGGCAAAGAAGAGGATATGAAATCAAGGCAGAATTGCAGGAAACAGATTTCAGGAGGTAGATTCGAATCGCATTTAAAGCACATGAAAAGCGGCAAAACGTTGACAATGATGCCCTTGGCCAAAAAGGGCGTATGCGTTTTTTCCTGAATATATTCAGGAAAAAACGCATACGCCCTTTTTGGCCAACCAAGCAACCTGCAAAGGCAAATCAGCGCTACAAAGAAGTCTCGCTTCCCATCGGTCAAAAGGGCCATGCTGAAAAATGTGTCAAAACCAGAAATGCAGGACAGGCCATGGAGAAATGGGAGCCTTGCTACACTGATGGGCGGGATGTAAATTGCCAACAGCCACTGTGGAGAAGTGTACGGTGAGTCCTGAAACATCTGAAAAACACAGCTTAGAGAGCATAGGGCACTTCCACTCATGGGCGTATAAATTGGGAAAATTAAAAATCAGCAAGACACAAGCACCTCAAAGTTTAGGGCTGCTCTGTTGACCAGGACCTCCACTTCATTCCACCTTCAATATCCCAGGAAAGAGAAAAATGGGTAAAGAAGTTGTGGTCCTTATGTACAAAGGAATATCACTCAGCCATGAAATCAATGTCATAAGGCTAGTAGCAGCATGATGAGTGGATTTAGGTACGACGATTCTAAGTGAAATAAGTCACACAGAAAAGGACACTTCTCATAAGGTATCACTGATAGAGGGAATGTAAAAACCGTTACACTTGAACTGAATTACAAAACAGAACAGAGTCACACATGCAGAAAACACACTATGGCTGCTTAACGGGAAAGGTGAGGTGGGGTGATACATAAAAGAAGGTTTTCAATTTAGCTCAGATACCGTTCCATAAACCCAATATGTAATAGACAAGACCTACTCCTTGCTCAGAGAACTGGACTCAACACGCCCTATTCACGGCACAAGAATATATCTGACTAGTAATAATCGTAAAACCTATGTATTGATATCTCTCTGTTAGTGTGTCAAGTGGGTGTAAAGCGGCATAAACACAGCAGTGAAAAGCAGCTAAATCCCATTATGAAAATAAATTACTTTGAAAAACCCATGAAACAAAGACAGTGAAAGAGAGAGAAATTCTTACACAATGCGTTCAGGGCCTGTGATGCAACCTGGATTGACCATATCTAGACCCACAGCTGGATGAGACATAAGGGTGGACACTCTTGGGGCTGAGAGGTTTGGTGAGCTTGGGTGAGCAAACACAGACCCTTTAAAGTAATACTGCGTGGTACCCATCACATGGGTCCCAAATCTCCAGGTTCAAGGGCATCTTCCTACATCGAAAACATGCATGAGAAACCCAGAAGATGGTACACCGTGTGATGGGGAAAGGTTTCTAAAACGCACCTCATTTCTCATCTCATTGTGCCCGGGTTCGCCATTCCAGCCGCTTTACTAGCAATCTCCCTACTTGGAGCATCAGCACCTTTAACCTCCTGTTCCGTACAGGTTGCAATTTGTCCTGAGGATGAACGGGAAGACGTGGAACCAACGAGAGACTAGCTCTTGGTGTTGGGACAGGCACAGGTCACTCTATTTTCCCATCAGGAAGAAGAATTAACCACAGGCTCAGCCTGCCCCCCGCAACCAGAACAGGGCCTGAAGCCATCCTGCGCTTTTGCGGCCAGCTCCCAAAAAAGCGAGTTGTAAAATTGAGCTTCAGGGCACTGCAATTCACAAACCTGCAGAGTTATAAATGATAACTCTCGTCCACAAATATATTGAGGGAAGGCAAAGAAGAGGATTTGAAATCAAGGCAGAATTGCAGGAAACAGATTTCAGGAGGTATATTCGAATCGCCTTTAAAGCACATGAAAAGCGGCAAAACGTTGACAATGATGCCCTTGGCCAAAAAGGGCGTATGCGTTTTTTCCTGAATATATTCAGGAAAAAACGCATACGCCCATTTTGGCCAACCAAGCAACCTGGAAAGGCAAATCAGCGCTACAAAGAAGTCTCGCTTCCCATCGGTCAAAAGGGCCATGCTGAAAAAAGTGTCAAAACCAGAAATGCAGGACAGGCCATGGAGAAATGGGAGCCTTGCTACACTGATGGGCGGGATGTAAATTGCCAAGAGCCACTCTGGAGAAGTGTCCGGTGAGTCCTGAAACATCTGAAAAACACAGCTTAGAGAGCATAGGGCACTTCCACTCATGGGGGTATAAATTGGGAAAATTAAAAATCAGCAAGACACAAGCACCCCAATGTTTAGGGCTGCTCTGTTGACCAGGACCTCCACTTCATTCCACCTTCAATATCCCAGGAAAGAGAAAAATGGATAAAGAAGTGGTGGTCCTTATGTACAATGGAATATCACTCAGCCATGAAATCAATGTCGTAAGGTTAGTAGCAGCATGATGAGTGGATTTAGGTACGACGATTCTAAGTGAAATAAGTCACACAGAAAAGGACACTTCTCATAAGGTATCACTGATAGAGGGAATGTAAAAACCGTTACACTTGAACTGAATTACAAAACAGAACAGAGTCACACATGCAGAAAACACACTATGGCTGCTTAACGGGAAATGTGAGGTGGGGTGATACATAAAACAAGGGTATCAAATTAGCTCAGATACCGTTCCATAAACCCAATATGTAATAGACAAGACCTACTCCTTGCTCAGAGAAGTGGACACAACACGCCCTATTCACCGCACAAGAATATAACTGACTAATAATAATCGTAAAACCTATGTATTGATATCTCTCTGTTAGTGTGTCAAGTGGGTGTAAAGCGGCATAAACACAGCAGTGAAAAGCAGCTAAACCCCATTATAAAAATAAATTACTTTGAAACACCCATGAAACAAAGACAGTGAAAGAGAGAGAAATTCTTAGACAATGCGTTCAGGGGCTGTGATGCAACCTGGATTGACCATATCTAGACGCACAGCTGGATGAGACATAAGGGTGGACACTCTTGGGGCTGAGAGGTTTGGTGAGGTTGGGTGAGCAAACACAGACCCTTTAAAGTAATACTGCGTGGTACCCATCGCATGGGTCCCAAATCTCCAGGTTCAAGGGCATCTTCCTACATCAAAAACATGCATGAGAAACCCAGAAGATGGTACACCGTGTGATGGGGAAAGGTTTCTAAAACGCACCTCATTTCTCATCTCCTTGTGCCTGGGTTCGCAATTCCAGCCACTTTACTAGCAAGCTCCCTACTTGGAGCATCAGCACCTTTAACCTCCTGTTCCATACAGGTTGCAATCTGTCCTGAGGATAAACGGGAAGACGTGGAACCAACGAGAGACTAGCTCTTGGTGTTGGGACAGGCACAGGTCACTCTATATTCCCATCAGAAAGAAGAATTAACCACAGGCTCATCCTGCCCCCTGGAACCAGAACAGGGCCTGAAGCCGTCCTGCGCTTTTGCGGCCAGCTACCAAAAAAGCGAGTTGTAAAATGGAGGTTCAGGGCACTGCAATTCACAAACCTGCAGAGTTATAAAGGATAACTCTCGTCTACAAATATATTGAGGGAAGGCAAAGAAAAGGATTTGAAATCATGGCAGAATTGCAGGAAACAGATTTCAGGAGGTAGATACGAATCGCCTTTAAAGCACATGAAAAGCGGCAAAACGTTGACAATGATGCCCTTGGCCAAAAAGGGCGTATGCGTTTTTTCCTGAATATATTCAGGAAAAAACGCATACGCCCTTTTTGGCCAACCAAGCAACCTGGAAAGGCAAATCAGCGCTACAAAGAAGTCTCGCTTCCCATCGGTCAAAAGGGCCATGCTGAAAAAAGTGTCAAAACCAGAAATGCAGGACAGGCCATGGAGAAATGGGAGCCTTGCTACACTGATGGGCGGGATGTAAATTGCCAAGAGCCACTCTGGAGAAGTGTCCGGTGAGTCCTGAAACATCTGAAAAACACAGCTTAGAGAGCATAGGGCACTTCCACTCATGGGGGTATAAATTGGGAAAATTAAAAATCAGCAAGACACAAGCACCCCAAAGTTTAGGGCTGCTCTGTTGACCAGGACCTCCACTTCATTCCACCTTAAATATCCAAGGAAAGAGAAAAATGGATAAAGAAGTTGTGGTCCTTATGTACAATGGAATATCACTCAGCCATGAAATCAATGTCGTAAGGTTAGTAGCAGCATGATGAGTGGATTTAGGTACGACGATTCTAAGTGAAATAAGTCACACAGAAAAGGACACTTCTCATAAGGTATCACTGATAGAGGGAATGTAAAAACCGTTACACTTGAACTGAATTACAAAACAGAACAGAGTCACACATGCAGAAAACACACTATGGCTGCTTAACGGGAAAGGTGAGGTGGGGTGATACATAAAACAAGGGTATCAAATTAGCTCAGATACCGTTCCATAAACCCAATATGTAATAGACAAGACCTACTCCTTGCTCAGAGAACTGGACTCAACACGCCCTATTCACCACACAAGAATATATCTGACTAATAATAATCGTAAAACCTATGTATTGATATCTCTCTGTTAGTGTGTCAAGTGGGTGTAAAGTGGCATAAACACAGCAGTGAAAAGCAGCTAAACCCCATTATAAAAATAAATTACTTTTACAAACCCATGAAACAAAGACAGTGAAAGAGAGAGAAATTCTTAGACAATGCGTTCAGGGGCTGTGATGCAACCTGGATTGACCATATCTAGACCCACAGCTGGATGAGACATAAGGGTGGACACTCTTGGGGCTAAGAGGTTTGGTTAGGTTGGGTGAGCAAACACAGACCCTTTCAAGTAATACTGCGTGGTACCCATCGCATGGGTCCCAAATCTCCAGGTTCAAGGGCATCTTCCTACATCGAAAACATGCATGAGAAACCCAGAAGATGGTACACCGTGTGATGGGGAAAGGTTTCTAAAAGGCACCTCATTTCTCATCTCCTTGTGCCCGGGTTCGCCATTCCAGCCGCTTTACTAGAAAGCTCCCTACTTGGAGCATCAGCACCTTTAACCTCCTGTTCCATACAGGTTGCAATCTGTCCTGAGGATAAACGGGAAGACGTGGAACCAGCGAGAGACTAGCTCTTGGTGTTGGGACAGGCACAGGTCACTCTATATTCCCATCAGAAAGAAGAATTAACCACAGGCTCAGCCTGCCCCCCGGAACCAGAACAGGGCCTGAAGCCATTCTGCGATTTTGCGGCCAGCTCCCTTAAAAACGAGTTGTAAAATGGAGGTTCAGGGCACTGCAATTCACAAACCTGCAGAGTTATAAATGATAACTCTCGTCCACAAATATATTGAGGGAAGGCAAAGAAAAGGATTTGAAATCATGGCAGAATTGCAGGAAACAGATTTCAGGAGGTAGATACGAATCGCCTTTAAAGCACATGAAAAGCGGCAAAACGTTGACAATGATGCCCTTGGCCAAAAAGGGCGTATGCGTTTTTTCCTGAATATATTCAGGAAAAAACGCATACGCCCTTTTTGGCCAACCAAGCAACCTGGAAAGGCAAATCAGCGCTACAAAGAAGTCTCGCTTCCCATCGGTCAAAAGGGCCATGCTGAAAAAAGTGTCAAAACCAGAAATGCAGGACAGGCCATGGAGAAATGGGAGCCTTGCTACACTGATGGGCGGGATGTAAATTGTCAACAGCCACTCTGGAGAAGTGTACGGTGAGTCCTGAAACGTCTAAAAAGCAAAGCTTAGAGAGCATAGGGCACTTCCACTCATGGGGGTATAAATTGGGAAAATTAAAAATCAGCAAGACACAAGCACCCCAAAGTTTAGGGCTGCTCTGTTGACAAGGACCTCCACTTCATTCCACCTTCAATATCCCAGGAAAGAGAAAAATGGATAAAGAAGTTGTGGTCCTTATGTACAATGGAATATCACTCAGCCATGAAATCAATGTCATAAGGCTAGTAGCAGCATGATGAGTGGATTTAGGTACGACGATTCTAAGTGAAATAAGTCACACAGAAAAGGACACTTCTCATAAGGTATCACTGATAGAGGGAATGTAAAAACCGTTACACTTGAACTGAATTACAAAACAGAACAGAGTCACACATGCAGAAAACACACTATGGCTGCTTAACGGGAAAGGTGAGGTGGGGTGATACATAAAACAAGGGTTTCAAATTAGCTCAGATACCGTTCCATAAACCCAATATGTAATAAACAAGACCTACTCCTTGCTCAGAGAACTGAACTCAACACGCCCTATTCACCGCACAAGAATATATCTGACTAGTAATAATCTTAAAACCTATGTATTGATATCTCTCTGTTAGTGTGTCAAGTGGGTGTAAAGCGGCATAAACACAGCAGTGAAAAGCAGCTAAATCCCATTATGAAAATAAATTACTTTGGAAAACCCATGAAACAAAGACAGTGAAAGAGAGAGAAATTCTTACACAATGCGTTCAGGGCCTGTGATGCAACCTGGATTGACCATATCTAGACCCACAGCTGGATGAGACATAAGGGTGGACACTCTTGGGGCTGAGAGGTTTGGTGAGGTTGGGTGAGCAAACACAGACCCTTTAAAGTAATACTGCGTGGTACCCATCGCATGGGTCCCAAATCTCCAGGTTCAAGTGCATCTTCCTACATCGAAAACATGCATGAGAAACCCAGAAGATGGTACACCGTGTGATGGGGAAAGGTTTCTAAAACGCACCTCATTTCTCATCTCCTTGTGCCCGGATTCGCCATTCCAGCCGCTTTACTAGCAATCTCCCTACTTGGAGCATCAGCACCTTTAACCTCCTGTTCCGTACAGGTTGCAATTTGTCCTGAGGATGAACGGGAAGACGTGGAACCAACGAGAGACTAGCTCTTGGTGTTGGGACAGGCACAGGTCACTCTATTTTCCCATCAGGAAGAAGAATTAACCACAGGCTCAGCCTGCCACCCGGAACCAGAACAGGGCCTGAAGCCATCCTGCGCTTTTGCGGCCAGCTCCCAAAAAAGCGAGTTGTAAAATGGAGCTTCAGGGCACTGCAATTCACAAACCTGCAGAGTTATAAATGATAACTGTCGTCCACAAATATATTGAGGGAAGGCAAAGAAGAGGATTTGAAATCAAGGCAGAATTGCAGGAAACAGATTTCAGGAGGTATATTCGAATCGCCTTTAAAGCACATTAAAAGCGGCAAAACGTTGACAATGATGCCCTTGGCCAAAAAGGGCGTATGCGTTTTTTCCTGAATATATTCAGGAAAAAACGCATACGCCCTTTTTGGCCAACCAAGCAACCTGGAAAGGCAAATCAGCGCTACAAAGAAGTCTCGCTTCCCATCGGTCAAAAGGGCCATGCTGAAAAAAGTGTCAAAACCAGAAATGCAGGACAGGCCATGGAGAAATGGGAGCCTTGCTACACTGATGGGCGGGATGTAAATTGCCAAGAGCCACTCTGGAGAAGTGTCCGGTGAGTCCTGAAACATCTGAAAAACACAGCTTAGAGAGCATAGGGCACTTCCACTCATGGGGGTATAAATTGGGAAAATTAAAAATCAGCAAGACACAAGCACCCCAAAGTTTAGGGCTGCTCTGTTGACCAGGACCTCCACTTCATTCCACCTTCAATATCCCAGGAAAGAGAAAAATGGATAAAGAAGTGGTGGTCCTTATGTACAATGGAATATCACTCAGCCATGAAATCAATGTCGTAAGGTTAGTAGCAGCATGATGAGTGGATTTAGGTACGACCATTCTAAGTGAAATAAGTCACACAGAAAAGGACACTTCTCATAAAGTATCACTGATAGAGGGAATGTAAAAACCGTTACACTTGAACTGAATTACAAAACAGAACAGAGTCACACATGCAGAAAACACACTATGGCTGCTTAACGGGAAAGGTGAGGTGGGGTGATACATAAAAGAAGGTTTTCAATTTAGCTCAGATACCGTTCCATAAACCCAATATGTAATAGACAAGACCTACTCCTTGCTCAGAGAAGTGGACACAACACGCCCTATTCACCGCACAAGAATATATCTGACTAATAATAATCGTAAAACCTATGTATTGATATCTCTCTGTTAGTGTGTCAAGTGGGTGTAAAGCGGCATAAACACAGCAGTGAAAAGCAGCTAAACCCCATTATAAAAATAAATTACTTTGAAACACCCATGAAACAAAGACAGTGAAAGAGAGAGAAATTCTTAGACAATGCGTTCAGGGGCTGTGATGCAACCTGGATTGACCATATCTAGACGCACAGCTGGATGAGACATAAGGGTGGACACTCTTGGGGCTGAGACGTTTGGTGAGGTTGGGTGAGCAAACACAGACCCTTTAAAGTAATACTGCGTGGTACCCATCGCATGGGTCCCAAATCTCCAGGTTCAAGGGCATCTTCCTACATCAAAAACATGCATGAGAAACCCAGAAGATGGTACACCGTGTGATGGGGAAAGGTTTCTAAAACGCACCTCATTTCTCATCTCCTTGTGCCTGGGTTCGCAATTCCAGCCACTTTACTAGCAAGCTCCCTACTTGGAGCATCAGCACCTTTAACCTCCTGTTCCATACAGGTTGCAATCTGTCCTGAGGATAAACGGGAAGACATGGAACCAACGAGAGACTAGCTCTTGGTGTTGGGACAGGCACAGGTCACTCTATATTCCCATCAGAAAGAAGAATTAACCACAGGCTCATCCTGCCCCCTGGAACCAGAACAGGGCCTGAAGCCGTCCTGCCCTTTTGCGGCCAGCTACCAAAAAAGCGAGTTGTAAAATGGAGGTTCAGGGCACTGCAATTCACAAACCTGCAGAGTTATAAATGATAACTCTCGTCCACAAATATATTAAGGGAAGGCAAAGAAAAGGATTTGAAATCATGGCAGAATTGCAGGAAACAGATTTCAGGAGGTAGATACGAATCGCCTTTAAAGCACATGAAAAGCGGCAAAACGTTGACAATGATGCCCTTGGCCAAAAAGGGCGTATGCGTTTTTTCCTGAATATATTCAGGAAAAAACTCATACGCCCTTTTTGGCCAACCAAGCAACCTGGAAAGGCAAATCAGCGCTACAAAGAAGTCTCGCTTCCCATCGGTCAAAAGGGCCATGCTGAAAAAAGTGTCAACACCAGAAATGCAGGACAGGCCATGGAGAAATGGGAGCCTTGCTACACTGATGGGCGGGATGTAAATTGCCAAGAGCCACTCTGGAGAAGTGTCCGGTGAGTCCTGAAACATCTGAAAAACACAGCTTAGAGAGCATAGGGCACTTCCACTCATGGGGGTATAAATTGGGAAAATTAAAAATCAGCAAGACACAAGCACCCCAAAGTTTAGGGCTGCTCTGTTGACCAGGACCTCCACTTCATTCCACCTTAAATATCCCAGGAAAGAGAAAAATGGATAAAGAAGTTGTGGTCCTTATGTACAATGGAATATCACTCAGCCATGAAATCAATGTCGTAAGGTTAGTAGCAGCATGATGAGTGGATTTAGGTACGACGATTCTAAGTGAAATAAGTCACACAGAAAAGGACACTTCTCATAAGGTATCACTGATAGAGGGAATGTAAAAACCTTTACACTTGAACTGAATTACAAAACAGAACAGAGTCACACATGCAGAAAACACACTATGGCTGCTTAACGGGAAAGGTGAGGTGGGGTGATACATAAAACAAGGGTATCAAATTAGCTCAGATACCGTTCCATAAAACCAATATGTAATAGACAAGACCTACTCCTTGCTCAGAGAACTGGACTCAACACGCCCTATTCACGGCACAAGAATATATCTGACTAGTAATAATCGTAAAACCTATGTATTGATATCTCTCTGTTAGTGTGTCAAGTGGGTGTAAAGCGGCATAAACACAACAGTGAAAAACAGCTAAATCCCATTATGAAAATAAATTACTTTGAAAAACCCATGAAACAAAGACAGTGAAAGAGAGAGAAATTCTTACACAATGCGTTCAGGGCCTGTGATGCAACCTGGATTGACCATATCTAGACCCACAGCTGGATGAGACATAAGGGTGGACACTCTTGGGGCTGAGAGGTTTGGTGAGGTTGGGTGAGCAAACACAGACCCTTTAAAGTAATACTGCGTGGTACCCATCGCATGGGTCCCAAATCTCCAGGTTCAAGGGGATCTTCCTACATCGAAAACATGCATGAGAAACCCAGAAGATGGTACACCGTGTGATGGGGAAAGGTTTCTAAAACGCACCTCATTTCTCATCTCCTTGTGCCCGGATTCGCCATTCCAGCCGCTTTACTAGCAATCTCCCTACTTGGAGCATCAGCACCTTTAACCTCCTGTTCCGTACAGGTTGCAATTTGTCCTGAGGATGAACGGGAAGACGTGGAACCAACGAGAGACTAGCTCTTGGTGTTGGGACAGGCACAGGTCACTCTATTTTCCCATCAGGAAGAAGAATTAACCACAGGCTCAGCCTGCCCCCCGGAACCAGAACAGGGCCTGAAGCCATCCTGCGCTTTTGCGGCCAGCTCCCAAAAAAGCGAGTTGTAAAATGGAGCTTCAGGGCACTGCAATTCACAAACCTGCAGAGTTATAAATGATAACTGTCGTCCACAAATATATTGAGGGAAGGCAAAGAAGAGGATTTGAAATCAAGGCAGAATTGCAGGAAACAGATTTCAGGAGGTATATTCGAATCGCCTTTAAAGCACATGAAAAGCGGCAAAACGTTGACAATGATGCCCTTGGCCAAAAAGGGCGTATGCGTTTTTTCCTGAATATATTCAGGAAAAAACGCATACGCCCATTTTGGCCAACCAAGCAACCTGGAAAGGCAAATCAGCGCTACAAAGAAGTCTCGCTTCCCATCGGTCAAAAAGGCCATGCTGAAAAAAGTGTCAAAACCAGAAATGCAGGACAGGCCATGGAGAAATGGGAGCCTTGCTACACTGATGGGCGGGATGTAAATTGCCAAGAGCCACTCTGGAGAAGTGTCCGGTGAGTCCTGAAACATCTGAAAAACACAGCTTAGAGAGCATAGGGCACTTCCACTCATGGGGGTATAAATTGGGAAAATTAAAAATCAGCAAGACACAAGCACCCCAAAGTTTAGGGCTGCTCTGTTGACCAGGACCTCCACTTCATTCCACCTTCAATATCCCAGGAAAGAGAAAAATGGATAAAGAAGTGGTGGTCCTTATGTACAATGGAATATCACTCAGCCATGAAATCAATGTCGTAAGGTTAGTAGCAGCATGATGAGTGGATTTAGGTACGACGATTCTAAGTGAAATAAGTCACACAGAAAAGGACACTTCTCATAAGGTATCACTGATAGAGGGAATGTAAAAACCGTTACACTTGAACTGAATTACAAAACAGAACAGAGTCACACATGCAGAAAACACACTATGGCTGCTTAACGGGAAATGTGAGGTGGGGTGATACATAAAACAAGGGTATCAAATTAGCTCAGATACCGTTCCATAAACCCAATATGTAATAGACAAGACCTACTCCTTGCTCAGAGAAGTGGACACAACACGCCCTATTCACCGCACAAGAATATATCTGACTAATAATAATCGTAAAACCTATGTATTGATATCTCTCTGTTAGTGTGTCAAGTGGGTGTAAAGCGGCATAAACACAGCAGTGAAAAGCAGCTAAACCCCATTATAAAAATAAATTACTTTGAAACACCCATGAAACAAAGACAGTGAAAGAGAGAGAAATTCTTAGACAATGCGTTCAGGGGCTGTGATGCAACCTGTATTGACCATATCTAGACGCACAGCTGGATGAGACATAAGGGTGGACACTCTTGGGGCTGAGACGTTTGGTGAGGTTGGGTGAGCAAACACAGACCCTTTAAAGTAATACTGCGTGGTACCCATCGCATGGGTCCCAAATCTCCAGGTTCAAGGGCATCTTCCTACATCGAAAACATGCATGAGAAACCCAGAAGATGGTACACCGTGTGATGGGGAAAGGTTTCTAAAAGGCACCTCATTTCTCATCTCCTTGTGCCCGGGTTCGCCATTCCAGCCGCTTTACTAGAAAGCTCCCTACTTGGAGCATCAGCACCTTTAACCTCCTGTTCCATACAGGTTGCAATCTGTCCTGAGGATAAACGGGAAGACGTGGAACCAACGAGAGACTAGCTCTTGGTGTTGGGACAGGCACAGGTCACTCTATATTCCCATCAGAAAGAAGAATTAACCACAGGCTCAGCCTGCCCCCCGGAACCAGAACAGGGCCTGAAGCCATTCTGCGATTTTGCGGCCAGCTCCCTTAAAAACGAGTTGTAAAATGGAGGTTCAGGGCACTGCAATTCACAAACCTGCAGAGTTATAAATGATAACTCTCGTCCACAAATATATTGAGGGAAGGCAAAGAAGAGGATATGAAATCAAGGCAGAATTGCAGGAAACAGATTTCAGGAGGTAGATTCGAATCGCATTTAAAGCACATGAAAAGCGGCAAAACGTTGACAATGATGCCCTTGGCCAAAAAGGGCGTATGCGTTTTTTCCTGAATATATTCAGGAAAAAACGCATACGCCCTTTTTGGCCAACCAAGCAACCTGGAAAGGCAAATCAGCGCTACAAAGAAGTCTCGCTTCCCATCGGTCAAAAGGGCCATGCTGAAAAAAGTGTCAACACCAGAAATGCAGGACAGGCCATGGAGAAATGGGAGCCTTGCTACACTGATGGGCGGGATGTAAATTGCCAACAGCCACTGTGGAGAAGTGTACGGTGAGTCCTGAAACATCTGAAAAACACAGCTTAGAGAGCATAGGGCACTTCCACTCATGGGGGTATAAATTGGGAAAATTAAAAATCAGCAAGACACAAGCACCCCAAAGTTTAGGGCTGCTCTGTTGACCAGGACTTCCACTTCATTCCACCTTAAATATCCCAGGAAAGAGAAAAATGGGTAAAGAAGTTGTGGTCCTTATGTACAATGGAATATCACTCAGCCATGAAATCAATGTCATAAGGCTAGTAGCAGCATGATGAGTGGATTTAGGTACGACGATTCTAAGTGAAATAAGTCACACAGAAAAGGACACTTCTCATAAGGTATCACTGATAGAGGGAATGTAAAAACCGTTACACTTGAACTGAATTACAAAACAGAACAGAGTCACACATGCAGAAAACACACTATGGCTGCTTAACGGGAAAGGTGAGGTGGGGTGATACATAAAAGAAGGTTTTCAATTTAGCTCAGATACCGTTCCATAAACCCAATATGTAATAGACAAGACCTACTCCTTGCTCAGAGAACTGGACTCAACACGCCCTATTCATGGCACAAGAATATATCTGACTAGTAATAATCGTAAAACCTATGTATTGATATCTCTCTGTTAGTGTGTCAAGTGGGTGTAAAGCAGCATAAACACAGCAGTGAAAAGCAGCTAAATCCCATTATGAAAATAAATTACTTTGAAAAACCCATGAAACAAAGACAGTGAAAGAGAGAGAAATTCTTACACAATGCGTTCACGGGCTGTGATGCAACCTGGATTGACCATATCTAGACCCACAGCTGGATGAGACATAAGGGTGGACACTCTTGGGGCTGAGAGGTTTGGTGAGGTTGGGTGAGCAAACACAGACCCTTTAAAGTAATACTGCGTGGTACCCATCACATGGGTCCCAAATCTCCAGGTTCAAGGGCATCTTCCTACATCGAAAACATGCATGAGAAACCCAGAAGATGGTACACCGTGTGATGGGGAAAGGTTTCTAAAACGCACCTCATTTCTCATCTCCTTGTGCCCGGATTCGCCATTCCAGCCGCTTTACTAGCAATCTCCCTACTTGGAGCATCAGCACCTTTAACCTCCTGTTCCGTACAGGTTGCAATTTGTCCTGAGGATGAACGGGAAGACGTGGAACCAACGAGAGACTAGCTCTTGGTGTTGGGACAGGCACAGGTCACTCTATTTTCCCATCAGGAAGAAGAATTAACCACAGGCTCAGCCTGCCCCCCGGAACCAGAACAGGGCCTGAAGCCATCCTGCGCTTTTGCGGCCAGCTCCCAAAAAAGCGAGTTGTAAAATGGAGCTTCAGGGCACTGCAATTCACAAACCTGCAGAGTTATAAATGATAACTGTCGTCCACAAATATATTGAGGGAAGGCAAAGAAGAGGATTTGAAATCAAGGCAGAATTGCAGGAAACAGATTTCAGGAGGTATATTCGAATCGCCTTTAAAGCACATGAAAAGCGGCAAAACGTTGACAATGATGCCCTTGGCCAAAAAGGGCGTATGCGTTTTTTCCTGAATATATTCAGGAAAAAACGCATACGCCCTTTTTGGCCAACCAAGCAACCTGGAAAGGCAAATCAGCGCTACAAAGAAGTCTCGCTTCCCATCGGTCAAAAGGGCCATGCTGAAAAAAGTGTCAAAACCAGAAATGCAGGACAGGCCATGGAGAAATGGGAGCCTTGCTACACTGATGGGCGGGATGTAAATTGCCAAGAGCCACTCTGGAGAAGTGTCCGGTGAGTCCTGAAACATCTGAAAAACACAGCTTAGAGAGCATAGGGCACTTCCACTCATGGGGGTATAAATTGGGAAAATTAAAAATCAGCAAGACACAAGCACCCCAAAGTTTAGGGCTGCTCTGTTGACCAGGACCTCCTCTTCATTCCACCTTCAATATCCCAGGAAAGAGAAAAATGGATAAAGAAGTGGTGGTCCTTATGTACAATGGAATATCACTCAGCCATGAAATCAATGTCGTAAGGTTAGTAGCAGCATGATGAGTGGATTTAGGTACGACCATTCTAAGTGAAATAAGTCACACAGAAAAGGACACTTCTCATAAAGTATCACTGATAGAGGGAATGTAAAAACCGTTACACTTGAACTGAATTACAAAACAGAACAGAGTCACACATGCAGAAAACACACTATGGCTGCTTAACGGGAAAGGTGAGGTGGGGTGATACATAAAAGAAGGTTTTCAATTTAGCTCAGATACCGTTCCATAAACCCAATATGTAATAGACAAGACCTACTCCTTGCTCAGAGAAGTGGACACAACACGCCCTATTCACCGCACAAGAATATATCTGACTAATAATAATCGTAAAACCTATGTATTGATATCTCTCTGTTAGTGTGTCAAGTGGGTGTAAAGCGGCATAAACACAGCAGTGAAAAGCAGCTAAACCCCATTATAAAAATAAATTACTTTGAAACACCCATGAAACAAAGACAGTGAAAGAGAGAGAAATTCTTAGACAATGCGTTCAGGGGCTGTGATGCAACCTGGATTGACCATATCTAGACGCACAGCTGGATGAGACATAAGGGTGGACACTCTTGGGGCTGAGACGTTTGGTGAGGTTGGGTGAGCAAACACAGACCCTTTAAAGTAATACTGCGTGGTACCCATCGCATGGGTCCCAAATCTCCAGGTTCAAGGGCATCTTCCTACATCAAAAACATGCATGAGAAACCCAGAAGATGGTACACCGTGTGATGGGGAAAGGTTTCTAAAACGCACCTCATTTCTCATCTCCTTGTGCCTGGGTTCGCAATTCCAGCCACTTTACTAGCAAGCTCCCTACTTGGAGCATCAGCACCTTTAACCTCCTGTTCCATACAGGTTGCAATCTGTCCTGAGGATAAACGGGAAGACATGGAACCAACGAGAGACTAGCTCTTGGTGTTGGGACAGGCACAGGTCACTCTATATTCCCATCAGAAAGAAGAATTAACCACAGGCTCATCCTGCCCCCTGGAACCAGAACAGGGCCTGAAGCCGTCCTGCCCTTTTGCGGCCAGCTACCAAAAAAGCGAGTTGTAAAATGGAGGTTCAGGGCACTGCAATTCACAAACCTGCAGAGTTATAAATGATAACTCTCGTCCACAAATATATTAAGGGAAGGCAAAGAAAAGGATTTGAAATCATGGCAGAATTGCAGGAAACAGATTTCAGGAGGTAGATACGAATCGCCTTTAAAGCACATGAAAAGCGGCAAAACGTTGACAATGATGCCCTTGGCCAAAAAGGGCGTATGCGTTTTTTCCTGAATATATTCAGGAAAAAACTCATACGCCCTTTTTGGCCAACCAAGCAACCTGGAAAGGCAAATCAGCGCTACAAAGAAGTCTCGCTTCCCATCGGTCAAAAGGGCCATGCTGAAAAAAGTGTCAACACCAGAAATGCAGGACAGGCCATGGAGAAATGGGAGCCTTGCTACACTGATGGGCGGGATGTAAATTGCCAAGAGCCACTCTGGAGAAGTGTCCGGTGAGTCCTGAAACATCTGAAAAACACAGCTTAGAGAGCATAGGGCACTTCCACTCATGGGGGTATAAATTGGGAAAATTAAAAATCAGCAAGACACAAGCACCCCAAAGTTTAGGGCTGCTCTGTTGACCAGGACCTCCACTTCATTCCACCTTAAATATCCCAGGAAAGAGAAAAATGGATAAAGAAGTTGTGGTCCTTATGTACAATGGAATATCACTCAGCCATGAAATCAATGTCGTAAGGTTAGTAGCAGCATGATGAGTGGATTTAGGTACGACGATTCTAAGTGAAATAAGTCACACAGAAAAGGACACTTCTCATAAGGTATCACTGATAGAGGGAATGTAAAAACCTTTACACTTGAACTGAATTACAAAACAGAACAGAGTCACACATGCAGAAAACACACTATGGCTGCTTAACGGGAAAGGTGAGGTGGGGTGATACATAAAACAAGGGTATCAAATTAGCTCAGATACCGTTCCATAAAACCAATATGTAATAGACAAGACCTACTCCTTGCTCAGAGAACTGGACTCAACACGCCCTATTCACGGCACAAGAATATATCTGACTAGTAATAATCGTAAAACCTATGTATTGATATCTCTCTGTTAGTGTGTCAAGTGGGTGTAAAGCGGCATAAACACAGCAGTGAAAAACAGCTAAATCCCATTATGAAAATAAATTACTTTGAAAAACCCATGAAACAAAGACAGTGAAAGAGAGAGAAATTCTTACACAATGCGTTCAGGGCCTGTGATGCAACCTGGATTGACCATATCTAGACCCACAGCTGGATGAGACATAAGGGTGGACACTCTTGGGGCTGAGAGGTTTGGTGAGGTTGGGTGAGCAAACACAGACCCTTTAAAGTAATACTGCGTGGTACCCATCACATGGGTCCCAAATCTCCAGGTTCAAGGGGATCTTCCTACATCGAAAACATGCATGAGAAACCCAGAAGATGGTACACCGTGTGATGGGGAAAGGTTTCTAAAACGCACCTCATTTCTCATCTCCTTGTGCCCGGATTCGCCATTCCAGCCGCTTTACTAGCAATCTCCCTACTTGGAGCATCAGCACCTTTAACCTCCTGTTCCGTACAGGTTGCAATTTGTCCTGAGGATGAACGGGAAGACGTGGAACCAACGAGAGACTAGCTCTTGGTGTTGGGACAGGCACAGGTCACTCTATTTTCCCATCAGGAAGAAGAATTAACCACAGGCTCAGCCTGCCCCCCGGAACCAGAACAGGGCCTGAAGCCATCCTGCGCTTTTGCGGCCAGCTCCCAAAAAAGCGAGTTGTAAAATGGAGCTTCAGGGCACTGCAATTCACAAACCTGCAGAGTTATAAATGATAACTGTCGTCCACAAATATATTGAGGGAAGGCAAAGAAGAGGATTTGAAATCAAGGCAGAATTGCAGGAAACAGATTTCAGGAGGTATATTCGAATCGCCTTTAAAGCACATGAAAAGCGGCAAAACGTTGACAATGATGCCCTTGGCCAAAAAGGGCGTATGCGTTTTTTCCTGAATATATTCAGGAAAAAACGCATACGCCCATTTTGGCCAACCAAGCAACCTGGAAAGGCAAATCAGCGCTACAAAGAAGTCTCGCTTCCCATCGGTCAAAAAGGCCATGCTGAAAAAAGTGTCAAAACCAGAAATGCAGGACAGGCCATGGAGAAATGGGAGCCTTGCTACACTGATGGGCGGGATGTAAATTGCCAAGAGCCACTCTGGAGAAGTGTCCGGTGAGTCCTGAAACATCTGAAAAACACAGCTTAGAGAGCATAGGGCACTTCCACTCATGGGGGTATAAATTGGGAAAATTAAAAATCAGCAAGACACAAGCACCCCAAAGTTTAGGGCTGCTCTGTTGACCAGGACCTCCACTTCATTCCACCTTCAATATCCCAGGAAAGAGAAAAATGGATAAAGAAGTGGTGGTCCTTATGTACAATGGAATATCACTCAGCCATGAAATCAATGTCGTAAGGTTAGTAGCAGCATGATGAGTGGATTTAGGTACGACGATTCTAAGTGAAATAAGTCACACAGAAAAGGACACTTCTCATAAGGTATCACTGATAGAGGGAATGTAAAAACCGTTACACTTGAACTGAATTACAAAACAGAACAGAGTCACACATGCAGAAAACACACTATGGCTGCTTAACGGGAAATGTGAGGTGGGGTGATACATAAAACAAGGGTATCAAATTAGCTCAGATACCGTTCCATAAACCCAATATGTAATAGACAAGACCTACTCCTTGCTCAGAGAAGTGGACACAACACGCCCTATTCACCGCACAAGAATATATCTGACTAATAATAATCGTAAAACCTATGTATTGATATCTCTCTGTTAGTGTGTCAAGTGGGTGTAAAGCGGCATAAACACAGCAGTGAAAAGCAGCTAAACCCCATTATAAAAATAAATTACTTTGAAACACCCATGAAACAAAGACAGTGAAAGAGAGAGAAATTCTTAGACAATGCGTTCAGGGGCTGTGATGCAACCTGTATTGACCATATCTAGACGCACAGCTGGATGAGACATAAGGGTGGACACTCTTGGGGCTGAGACGTTTGGTGAGGTTGGGTGAGCAAACACAGACCCTTTAAAGTAATACTGCGTGGTACCCATCGCATGGGTCCCAAATCTCCAGGTTCAAGGGCATCTTCCTACATCGAAAACATGCATGAGAAACCCAGAAGATGGTACACCGTGTGATGGGGAAAGGTTTCTAAAAGGCACCTCATTTCTCATCTCCTTGTGCCCGGGTTCGCCATTCCAGCCGCTTTACTAGAAAGCTCCCTACTTGGAGCATCAGCACCTTTAACCTCCTGTTCCATACAGGTTGCAATCTGTCCTGAGGATAAACGGGAAGACGTGGAACCAACGAGAGACTAGCTCTTGGTGTTGGGACAGGCACAGGTCACTCTATATTCCCATCAGAAAGAAGAATTAACCACAGGCTCAGCCTGCCCCCCGGAACCAGAACAGGGCCTGAAGCCATTCTGCGATTTTGCGGCCAGCTCCCTTAAAAACGAGTTGTAAAATGGAGGTTCAGGGCACTGCAATTCACAAACCTGCAGAGTTATAAATGATAACTCTCGTCCACAAATATATTGAGGGAAGGCAAAGAAGAGGATATGAAATCAAGGCAGAATTGCAGGAAACAGATTTCAGGAGGTAGATTCGAATCGCATTTAAAGCACATGAAAAGCGGCAAAACGTTGACAATGATGCCCTTGGCCAAAAAGGGCGTATGCGTTTTTTCCTGAATATATTCAGGAAAAAACGCATACGCCCTTTTTGGCCAACCAAGCAACCTGGAAAGGCAAATCAGCGCTACAAAGAAGTCTCGCTTCCCATCGGTCAAAAGGGCCATGCTGAAAAAAGTGTCAAAACCAGAAATGCAGGACAGGCCATGGAGAAATGGGAGCCTTGCTACACTGATGGGCGGGATGTAAATTGCCAACAGCCACTGTGGAGAAGTGTACGGTGAGTCCTGAAACATCTGAAAAACACAGCTTAGAGAGCATAGGGCACTTCCACTCATGGGGGTATAAATTGGGAAAATTAAAAATCAGCAAGACACAAGCACCCCAAAGTTTAGGGCTGCTCTGTTGACCAGGACTTCCACTTCATTCCACCTTAAATATCCCAGGAAAGAGAAAAATGGGTAAAGAAGTTGTGGTCCTTATGTACAATGGAATATCACTCAGCCATGAAATCAATGTCATAAGGCTAGTAGCAGCATGATGAGTGGATTTAGGTACGACGATTCTAAGTGAAATAAGTCACACAGAAAAGGACACTTCTCATAAGGTATCACTGATAGAGGGAATGTAAAAACCGTTACACTTGAACTGAATTACAAAACAGAACAGAGTCACACATGCAGAAAACACACTATGGCTGCTTAACGGGAAAGGTGAGGTGGGGTGATACATAAAAGAAGGTTTTCAATTTAGCTCAGATACCGTTCCATAAACCCAATATGTAATAGACAAGACCTACTCCTTGCTCAGAGAACTGGACTCAACACGCCCTATTCATGGCACAAGAATATATCTGACTAGTAATAATCGTAAAACCTATGTATTGATATCTCTCTGTTAGTGTGTCAAGTGGGTGTAAAGCAGCATAAACACAGCAGTGAAAAGCAGCTAAATCCCATTATGAAAATAAATTACTTTGAAAAACCCATGAAACAAAGACAGTGAAAGAGAGAGAAATTCTTACACAATGCGTTCACGGGCTGTGATGCAACCTGGATTGACCATATCTAGACCCACAGCTGGATGAGACATAAGGGTGGACACTCTTGGGGCTGAGAGGTTTGGTGAGGTTGGGTGAGCAAACACAGACCCTTTAAAGTAATACTGCGTGGTACCCATCACATGGGTCCCAAATCTCCAGGTTCAAGGGCATCTTCCTACATCGAAAACATGCATGAGAAACCCAGAAGATGGTACACCGTGTGATGGGGAAAGGTTTCTAAAACGCACCTCATTTCTCATCTCCTTGTGCCCGGATTCGCCATTCCAGCCGCTTTACTAGCAATCTCCCTACTTGGAGCATCAGCACCTTTAACCTCCTGTTCCGTACAGGTTGCAATTTGTCCTGAGGATGAACGGGAAGACGTGGAACCAACGAGAGACTAGCTCTTGGTGTTGGGACAGGCACAGGTCACTCTATTTTCCCATCAGGAAGAAGAATTAACCACAGGCTCAGCCTGCCCCCCGGAACCAGAACAGGGCCTGAAGCCATCCTGCGCTTTTGCGGCCAGCTCCCAAAAAAGCGAGTTGTAAAATGGAGCTTCAGGGCACTGCAATTCACAAACCTGCAGAGTTATAAATGATAACTGTCGTCCACAAATATATTGAGGGAAGGCAAAGAAGAGGATTTGAAATCAAGGCAGAATTGCAGGAAACAGATTTCAGGAGGTATATTCGAATCGCCTTTAAAGCACATGAAAAGCGGCAAAACGTTGACAATGATGCCCTTGGCCAAAAAGGGCGTATGCGTTTTTTCCTGAATATATTCAGGAAAAAACGCATACGCCCTTTTTGGCCAACCAAGCAACCTGGAAAGGCAAATCAGCGCTACAAAGAAGTCTCGCTTCCCATCGGTGAAAAGGGCCATGCTGAAAAAAGTGTCAAAACCAGAAATGCAGGACAGGCCATGGAGAAATGGGAGCCTTGCTACACTGATGGGCGGGATGTAAATTGCCAAGAGCCACTCTGGAGAAGTGTCCGGTGAGTCCTGAAACATCTGAAAAACACAGCTTAGAGAGCATAGGGCACTTCCACTCATGGGGGTATAAATTGGGAAAATTAAAAATCAGCAAGACACAAGCACCCCAAAGTTTAGGGCTGCTCTGTTGACCAGGACCTCCTCTTCATTCCACCTTCAATATCCCAGGAAAGAGAAAAATGGATAAAGAAGTGGTGGTCCTTATGTACAATGGAATATCACTCAGCCATGAAATCAATGTCGTAAGGTTAGTAGCAGCATGATGAGTGGATTTAGGTACGACCATTCTAAGTGAAATAAGTCACACAGAAAAGGACACTTCTCATAAAGTATCACTGATAGAGGGAATGTAAAAACCGTTACACTTGAACTGAATTACAAAACAGAACAGAGTCACACATGCAGAAAACACACTATGGCTGCTTAACGGGAAAGGTGAGGTGGGGTGATACATAAAAGAAGGTTTTCAATTTAGCTCAGATACCGTTCCATAAACCCAATATGTAATAGACAAGACCTACTCCTTGCTCAGAGAAGTGGACACAACACGCCCTATTCACCGCACAAGAATATATCTGACTAATAATAATCGTAAAACCTATGTATTGATATCTCTCTGTTAGTGTGTCAAGTGGGTGTAAAGCGGCATAAACACAGCAGTGAAAAGCAGCTAAACCCCATTATAAAAATAAATTACTTTGAAACACCCATGAAACAAAGACAGTGAAAGAGAGAGAAATTCTTAGACAATGCGTTCAGGGGCTGTGATGCAACCTGGATTGACCATATCTAGACGCACAGCTGGATGAGACATAAGGGTGGACACTCTTGGGGCTGAGACGTTTGGTGAGGTTGGGTGAGCAAACACAGACCCTTTAAAGTAATACTGCGTGGTACCCATCGCATGGGTCCCAAATCTCCAGGTTCAAGGGCATCTTCCTACATCAAAAACATGCATGAGAAACCCAGAAGATGGTACACCGTGTGATGGGGAAAGGTTTCTAAAACGCACCTCATTTCTCATCTCCTTGTGCCTGGGTTCGCAATTCCAGCCACTTTACTAGCAAGCTCCCTACTTGGAGCATCAGCACCTTTAACCTCCTGTTCCATACAGGTTGCAATCTGTCCTGAGGATAAACGGGAAGACATGGAACCAACGAGAGACTAGCTCTTGGTGTTGGGACAGGCACAGGTCACTCTATATTCCCATCAGAAAGAAGAATTAACCACAGGCTCATCCTGCCCCCTGGAACCAGAACAGGGCCTGAAGCCGTCCTGCCCTTTTGCGGCCAGCTACCAAAAAAGCGAGTTGTAAAATGGAGGTTCAGGGCACTGCAATTCACAAACCTGCAGAGTTATAAATGATAACTCTCGTCCACAAATATATTAAGGGAAGGCAAAGAAAAGGATTTGAAATCATGGCAGAATTGCAGGAAACAGATTTCAGGAGGTAGATACGAATCGCCTTTAAAGCACATGAAAAGCGGCAAAACGTTGACAATGATGCCCTTGGCCAAAAAGGGCGTATGCGTTTTTTCCTGAATATATTCAGGAAAAAACTCATACGCCCTTTTTGGCCAACCAAGCAACCTGGAAAGGCAAATCAGCGCTACAAAGAAGTCTCGCTTCCCATCGGTCAAAAGGGCCATGCTGAAAAAAGTGTCAACACCAGAAATGCAGGACAGGCCATGGAGAAATGGGAGCCTTGCTACACTGATGGGCGGGATGTAAATTGCCAAGAGCCACTCTGGAGAAGTGTCCGGTGAGTCCTGAAACATCTGAAAAACACAGCTTAGAGAGCATAGGGCACTTCCACTCATGGGGGTATAAATTGGGAAAATTAAAAATCAGCAAGACACAAGCACCCCAAAGTTTAGGGCTGCTCTGTTGACCAGGACCTCCACTTCATTCCACCTTAAATATCCCAGGAAAGAGAAAAATGGATAAAGAAGTTGTGGTCCTTATGTACAATGGAATATCACTCAGCCATGAAATCAATGTCGTAAGGTTAGTAGCAGCATGATGAGTGGATTTAGGTACGACGATTCTAAGTGAAATAAGTCACACAGAAAAGGACACTTCTCATAAGGTATCACTGATAGAGGGAATGTAAAAACCTTTACACTTGAACTGAATTACAAAACAGAACAGAGTCACACATGCAGAAAACACACTATGGCTGCTTAACGGGAAAGGTGAGGTGGGGTGATACATAAAACAAGGGTATCAAATTAGCTCAGATACCGTTCCATAAAACCAATATGTAATAGACAAGACCTACTCCTTGCTCAGAGAACTGGACTCAACACGCCCTATTCACGGCACAAGAATATATCTGACTAGTAATAATCGTAAAACCTATGTATTGATATCTCTCTGTTAGTGTGTCAAGTGGGTGTAAAGCGGCATAAACACAGCAGTGAAAAACAGCTAAATCCCATTATGAAAATAAATTACTTTGAAAAACCCATGAAACAAAGACAGTGAAAGAGAGAGAAATTCTTACACAATGCGTTCAGGGCCTGTGATGCAACCTGGATTGACCATATCTAGACCCACAGCTGGATGAGACATAAGGGTGGACACTCTTGGGGCTGAGAGGTTTGGTGAGGTTGGGTGAGCAAACACAGACCCTTTAAAGTAATACTGCGTGGTACCCATCGCATGGGTCCCAAATCTCCAGGTTCAAGGGGATCTTCCTACATCGAAAACATGCATGAGAAACCCAGAAGATGGTACACCGTGTGATGGGGAAAGGTTTCTAAAACGCACCTCATTTCTCATCTCCTTGTGCCCGGATTCGCCATTCCAGCCGCTTTACTAGCAATCTCCCTACTTGGAGCATCAGCACCTTTAACCTCCTGTTCCGTACAGGTTGCAATTTGTCCTGAGGATGAACGGGAAGACGTGGAACCAACGAGAGACTAGCTCTTGGTGTTGGGACAGGCACAGGTCACTCTATTTTCCCATCAGGAAGAAGAATTAACCACAGGCTCAGCCTGCCCCCCGGAACCAGAACAGGGCCTGAAGCCATCCTGCGCTTTTGCGGCCAGCTCCCAAAAAAGCGAGTTGTAAAATGGAGCTTCAGGGCACTGCAATTCACAAACCTGCAGAGTTATAAATGATAACTGTCGTCCACAAATATATTGAGGGAAGGCAAAGAAGAGGATTTGAAATCAAGGCAGAATTGCAGGAAACAGATTTCAGGAGGTATATTCGAATCGCCTTTAAAGCACATGAAAAGCGGCAAAACGTTGACAATGATGCCCTTGGCCAAAAAGGGCGTATGCGTTTTTTCCTGAATATATTCAGGAAAAAACGCATACGCCCATTTTGGCCAACCAAGCAACCTGGAAAGGCAAATCAGCGCTACAAAGAAGTCTCGCTTCCCATCGGTCAAAAAGGCCATGCTGAAAAAAGTGTCAAAACCAGAAATGCAGGACAGGCCATGGAGAAATGGGAGCCTTGCTACACTGATGGGCGGGATGTAAATTGCCAAGAGCCACTCTGGAGAAGTGTCCGGTGAGTCCTGAAACATCTGAAAAACACAGCTTAGAGAGCATAGGGCACTTCCACTCATGGGGGTATAAATTGGGAAAATTAAAAATCAGCAAGACACAAGCACCCCAAAGTTTAGGGCTGCTCTGTTGACCAGGACCTCCACTTCATTCCACCTTCAATATCCCAGGAAAGAGAAAAATGGATAAAGAAGTGGTGGTCCTTATGTACAATGGAATATCACTCAGCCATGAAATCAATGTCGTAAGGTTAGTAGCAGCATGATGAGTGGATTTAGGTACGACGATTCTAAGTGAAATAAGTCACACAGAAAAGGACACTTCTCATAAGGTATCACTGATAGAGGGAATGTAAAAACCGTTACACTTGAACTGAATTACAAAACAGAACAGAGTCACACATGCAGAAAACACACTATGGCTGCTTAACGGGAAATGTGAGGTGGGGTGATACATAAAACAAGGGTATCAAATTAGCTCAGATACCGTTCCATAAACCCAATATGTAATAGACAAGACCTACTCCTTGCTCAGAGAAGTGGACACAACACGCCCTATTCACCGCACAAGAATATATCTGACTAATAATAATCGTAAAACCTATGTATTGATATCTCTCTGTTAGTGTGTCAAGTGGGTGTAAAGCGGCATAAACACAGCAGTGAAAAGCAGCTAAACCCCATTATAAAAATAAATTACTTTGAAACACCCATGAAACAAAGACAGTGAAAGAGAGAGAAATTCTTAGACAATGCGTTCAGGGGCTGTGATGCAACCTGTATTGACCATATCTAGACGCACAGCTGGATGAGACATAAGGGTGGACACTCTTGGGGCTGAGACGTTTGGTGAGGTTGGGTGAGCAAACACAGACCCTTTAAAGTAATACTGCGTGGTACCCATCGCATGGGTCCCAAATCTCCAGGTTCAAGGGCATCTTCCTACATCGAAAACATGCATGAGAAACCCAGAAGATGGTACACCGTGTGATGGGGAAAGGTTTCTAAAAGGCACCTCATTTCTCATCTCCTTGTGCCCGGGTTCGCCATTCCAGCCGCTTTACTAGAAAGCTCCCTACTTGGAGCATCAGCACCTTTAACCTCCTGTTCCATACAGGTTGCAATCTGTCCTGAGGATAAACGGGAAGACGTGGAACCAACGAGAGACTAGCTCTTGGTGTTGGGACAGGCACAGGTCACTCTATATTCCCATCAGAAAGAAGAATTAACCACAGGCTCAGCCTGCCCCCCGGAACCAGAACAGGGCCTGAAGCCATTCTGCGATTTTGCGGCCAGCTCCCTTAAAAACGAGTTGTAAAATGGAGGTTCAGGGCACTGCAATTCACAAACCTGCAGAGTTATAAATGATAACTCTCGTCCACAAATATATTGAGGGAAGGCAAAGAAGAGGATATGAAATCAAGGCAGAATTGCAGGAAACAGATTTCAGGAGGTAGATTCGAATCGCATTTAAAGCACATGAAAAGCGGCAAAACGTTGACAATGATGCCCTTGGCCAAAAAGGGCGTATGCGTTTTTTCCTGAATATATTCAGGAAAAAACGCATACGCCCTTTTTGGCCAACCAAGCAACCTGGAAAGGCAAATCAGCGCTACAAAGAAGTCTCGCTTCCCATCGGTCAAAAGGGCCATGCTGAAAAAAGTGTCAAAACCAGAAATGCAGGACAGGCCATGGAGAAATGGGAGCCTTGCTACACTGATGGGCGGGATGTAAATTGCCAACAGCCACTGTGGAGAAGTGTACGGTGAGTCCTGAAACATCTGAAAAACACAGCTTAGAGAGCATAGGGCACTTCCACTCATGGGGGTATAAATTGGGAAAATTAAAAATCAGCAAGACACAAGCACCCCAAAGTTTAGGGCTGCTCTGTTGACCAGGACTTCCACTTCATTCCACCTTAAATATCCCAGGAAAGAGAAAAATGGGTAAAGAAGTTGTGGTCCTTATGTACAATGGAATATCACTCAGCCATGAAATCAATGTCATAAGGCTAGTAGCAGCATGATGAGTGGATTTAGGTACGACGATTCTAAGTGAAATAAGTCACACAGAAAAGGACACTTCTCATAAGGTATCACTGATAGAGGGAATGTAAAAACCGTTACACTTGAACTGAATTACAAAACAGAACAGAGTCACACATGCAGAAAACACACTATGGCTGCTTAACGGGAAAGGTGAGGTGGGGTGATACATAAAAGAAGGTTTTCAATTTAGCTCAGATACCGTTCCATAAACCCAATATGTAATAGACAAGACCTACTCCTTGCTCAGAGAACTGGACTCAACACGCCCTATTCATGGCACAAGAATATATCTGACTAGTAATAATCGTAAAACCTATGTATTGATATCTCTCTGTTAGTGTGTCAAGTGGGTGTAAAGCAGCATAAACACAGCAGTGAAAAGCAGCTAAATCCCATTATGAAAATAAATTACTTTGAAAAACCCATGAAACAAAGACAGTGAAAGAGAGAGAAATTCTTACACAATGCGTTCACGGGCTGTGATGCAACCTGGATTGACCATATCTAGACCCACAGCTGGATGAGACATAAGGGTGGACACTCTTGGGGCTGAGAGGTTTGGTGAGGTTGGGTGAGCAAACACAGACCCTTTAAAGTAATACTGCGTGGTACCCATCACATGGGTCCCAAATCTCCAGGTTCAAGGGCATCTTCCTACATCGAAAACATGCATGAGAAACCCAGAAGATGGTACACCGTGTGATGGGGAAAGGTTTCTAAAACGCACCTCATTTCTCATCTCCTTGTGCCCGGATTCGCCATTCCAGCCGCTTTACTAGCAATCTCCCTACTTGGAGCATCAGCACCTTTAACCTCCTGTTCCGTACAGGTTGCAATTTGTCCTGAGGATGAACGGGAAGACGTGGAACCAACGAGAGACTAGCTCTTGGTGTTGGGACAGGCACAGGTCACTCTATTTTCCCATCAGGAAGAAGAATTAACCACAGGCTCAGCCTGCCCCCCGGAACCAGAACAGGGCCTGAAGCCATCCTGCGCTTTTGCGGCCAGCTCCCAAAAAAGCGAGTTGTAAAATGGAGCTTCAGGGCACTGCAATTCACAAACCTGCAGAGTTATAAATGATAACTGTCGTCCACAAATATATTGAGGGAAGGCAAAGAAGAGGATTTGAAATCAAGGCAGAATTGCAGGAAACAGATTTCAGGAGGTATATTCGAATCGCCTTTAAAGCACATGAAAAGCGGCAAAACGTTGACAATGATGCCCTTGGCCAAAAAGGGCGTATGCGTTTTTTCCTGAATATATTCAGGAAAAAACGCATACGCCCTTTTTGGCCAACCAAGCAACCTGGAAAGGCAAATCAGCGCTACAAAGAAGTCTCGCTTCCCATCGGTCAAAAGGGCCATGCTGAAAAAAGTGTCAAAACCAGAAATGCAGGACAGGCCATGGAGAAATGGGAGCCTTGCTACACTGATGGGCGGGATGTAAATTGCCAAGAGCCACTCTGGAGAAGTGTCCGGTGAGTCCTGAAACATCTGAAAAACACAGCTTAGAGAGCATAGGGCACTTCCACTCATGGGGGTATAAATTGGGAAAATTAAAAATCAGCAAGACACAAGCACCCCAAAGTTTAGGGCTGCTCTGTTGACCAGGACCTCCTCTTCATTCCACCTTCAATATCCCAGGAAAGAGAAAAATGGATAAAGAAGTGGTGGTCCTTATGTACAATGGAATATCACTCAGCCATGAAATCAATGTCGTAAGGTTAGTAGCAGCATGATGAGTGGATTTAGGTACGACCATTCTAAGTGAAATAAGTCACACAGAAAAGGACACTTCTCATAAAGTATCACTGATAGAGGGAATGTAAAAACCGTTACACTTGAACTGAATTACAAAACAGAACAGAGTCACACATGCAGAAAACACACTATGGCTGCTTAACGGGAAAGGTGAGGTGGGGTGATACATAAAAGAAGGTTTTCAATTTAGCTCAGATACCATTACATAAACCCAATATGTAATAGAGAAGACCTACTCCTTGCTCAGAGAAGTGGACACAACACGCCCTATTCACCGCACAAGAATATATCTGACTAATAATAATCGTAAAACCTATGTATTGATATCTCTCTGTTAGTGTGTCAAGTGGGTGTAAAGCGGCATAAACACAGCAGTGAAAAGCAGCTAAACCCCATTATAAAAATAAATTACTTTGAAACACCCATGAAACAAAGACAGTGAAAGAGAGAGAAATTCTTAGACAATGCGTTCAGGGGCTGTGATGCAACCTGGATTGACCATATCTAGACGCACAACTGGATGAGACATAAGGGTGGACACTCTTGGGGCTGAGACGTTTGGTGAGGTTGGGTGAGCAAACACAGACCCTTTAAAGTAATACTGCGTGGTACCCATCGCATGGGTCCCAAATCTCCAGGTTCAAGGGCATCTTCCTACATCAAAAACATGCATGAGAAACCCAGAAGATGGTACACCGTGTGATGGGGAAAGGTTTCTAAAACGCACCTCATTTCTCATCTCCTTGTGCCTGGGTTCGCAATTCCAGCCACTTTACTAGCAAGCTCCCTACTTGGAGCATCAGCACCTTTAACCTCCTGTTCCATACAGGTTGCAATCTGTCCTGAGGATAAACGGGAAGACGTGGAACCAACGAGAGACTAGCTCTTGGTGTTGGGACAGGCACAGGTCACTCTATATTCCCATCAGAAAGAAGAATTAACCACAGGCTCATCCTGCCCCCTGGAACGAGAACAGGGCCTGAAGCCGTCCTGCCCTTTTGCGGCCAGCTACCAAAAAAGCGAGTTGTAAAATGGAGGTTCAGGGCACTGCAATTCACAAACCTGCAGAGTTATAAATGATAACTCTCGTCCACAAATATATTGAGGGAAGGCAAAGAAAAGGATTTGAAATCATGGCAGAATTGCAGGAAACAGATTTCAGGAGGTAGATACGAATCGCCTTTAAAGCACATGAAAAGCGGCAAAACGTTGACAATGATGCCCTTGGCCAAAAAGGGCGTATGCGTTTTTTCCTGAATATATTCAGGAAAAAACGCATACGCCCTGTTTGGCCAAGCAAGCAACCAGGAAAGGCAAATCAGCGCTACAAAGAAGTCTCGCTTCCCATCGGTCAAAAGGGCCATGCTGAAAAAAGTGTCAAAACCAGAAATGCAGGACAGGCCATGGAGAAATGGGAGCCTTGCTACACTGATGGGCGGGATGTAAATTGCCAAGAGCCACTCTGGAGAAGTGTCCGGTGAGTCCTGAAACATCTGAAAAACACAGCTTAGAGAGCATAGGGCACTTCCACTCATGGGGGTATAAATTGGGAAAATTAAAAATCAGCAAGACACAAGCACCCCAAAGTTTAGGGCTGCTCTGTTGACCAGGACCTCCACTTCATTCCACCTTAAATATCCCAGGAAAGAGAAAATTGGATAAAGAAGTTGTGGTCCTTATGTACAATGGAATATCACTCAGCCATGAAATCAATGTCGTAAGGTTAGTAGCAGCATGATGAGTGGATTTAGGTACGACGATTCTAAGTGAAATAAGTCACACAGAAAAGGACACTTCTCATAAGGTATCACTGATAGAGGGAATGTAAAAACCGTTACACTTGAACTGAATTACAAAACAGAACAGAGTCACACATGCAGAAAACACACTATGGCTGCTTAACGGGAAAGGTGAGGTGGGGTGATACATAAAACAAGGTTTTCAATTTAGCTCAGATACCGTTCCATAAACCCAATATGTAATAGACAAGACCTACTCCTTGCTCAGAGAACTGGACTCAACACGCCCTATTCACGGCACAAGAATATATCTGACTAGTAATAATCGTAAAACCTATGTATTGATATCTCTCTGTTAGTGTGTCAAGTGGGTGTAAAGCGGCATAAACACAGCAGTGAAAAGCAGCTAAACCCCATTATAAAAATAAATTACTTTGAAACACCCATGAAAGAAAGACAGTGAAAGTGAGAGAAATTCTTAGACAATGCGTTCAGGGGCTGTGATGCAACCTGGATTGACCATATCTAGACCCACAGCTGGATGAGACATAAGGGTGGACACTCTTGGGGCTGAGAGGTTTGGTGAGGTTGGGTGAGCAAACACAGACCTTTTCAAGTAATACTGCGTGGTACCCATCGCATGGGTCCCAAATCTCCAGGTTCAAGGGCATCTTCCTACATCGAAAACATGCATGAGAAACCCAGAAGATGGTACACCGTGTGATGGGGAAAGGTTTCTAAAAGGCACCTCATTTCTCATCTCCTTGTGCCCGGGTTCGCCATTCCAGCCGCTTTACTAGAAAGCTCCCTACTTGGAGCATCAGCACCTTTAACCTCCTGTTCCATACAGGTTGCAATCTGTCCTGAGGATAAACGGGAAGACGTGGAACCAGCGAGAGACTAGCTCTTGGTGTTGGGACAGGCACAGGTCACTCTATATTCCCATCAGAAAGAAGAATTAACCACAGGCTCAGCCTGCCCCCCGGAACCAGAACAGGGCCTGAAGCCATTCTGCGATTTTGCGGCCAGCTCCCTTAAAAACGAGTTGTAAAATGGAGGTTCAGGGCACTGCAATTCACAAACCTGCAGAGTTATAAATGATAACTCTCGTCCACAAATATATTGAGGGAAGGCAAAGAAGAGGATATGAAATCAAGGCAGAATTGCAGGAAACAGATTTCAGGAGGTAGATTCGAATCGCATTTAAAGCACATGAAAAGCGGCAAAACGTTGACAATGATGCCCTTGGCCAAAAAGGGCGTATGCGTTTTTTCCTGAATATATTCAGGAAAAAACGCATACGCCCTTTTTGGCCAAGCAAGCAACCTGGAAAGGCAAATCAGCGCTACAAAGAAGTCTCGCTTCCCATCGGTCAAAAGGGCCATGCTGAAAAAAGTGTCAAAACCAGAAATACAGGACAGGCCATGGAGAAATGGGAGCCTTGCTACACTGATGGGCGGGATGTAAATTGCCAACAGCCACTTTGGAGAAGTGTACGGTGAGTCCTGAAACATCTGAAAAACACAGCTCAGAGAGCATAGGGCACTTCCACTCATGGGGGTATAAATTGGGAAAATTAAAAATCAGCAAGACACAAGCACCCCAAAGTTTAGGGCTGCTCTGTTGACCAGGACCTCCACTTCATTCCACCTTAAATATCCCAGGAAAGAGAAAAATGGGTAAAGAAGTTGTGGTCCTTATGTACAATGGAATATCACTCAGCCATGAAATCAATGTCATAAGGCTAGTAGCAGCATGATGAGTGGATTTAGGTACGACGATTCTAAGTGAAATAAGTCACACAGAAAAGGACACTTCTCATAAGGTATCACTGATAGAGGGAATGTAAAAACCGTTACACTTGAACTGAATTACAAAACAGAACAGAGTCACACATGCAGAAAACACACTATGGCTGCTTAACGGGAAAGGTGAGGTGGGGTGATACATAAAAGAAGGTTTTCAATTTAGCTCAGATACCGTTCCATAAACCCAATATGTAATAGACAAGACCTACTCCTTGCTCAGAGAACTGGACTCAACACGCCCTATTCACGGCACAAGAATATATCTGACTAGTAATAATCGTAAAACTTATGTATTGATATCTCTCTGTTAGTGTGTCAAGTGGGTGTAAAGCGGCATAAACACAGCAGTGAAAAGCAGCTAAACCCCATTATAAAAATAAATTACTTTGAAACACCCATGAAACAAAGACAGTGAAAGAGAGAGAAATTCTTACACAATGCGTTCAGGGCCTGTGATGCAACCTGGATTGACCATATCTAGACCCACAGCTGGATGAGACATAAGGGTGGACACTCTTGGGGCTGAAAGGTTTGGTGAGGTTGGGTGAGCAAACACAGACCCTTTAAAGTAATACTGCGTGGTACCCATCGCATGGGTCCCAAATCTCCAGGTTCAAGGGCATCTTCCTACATCGAAAACATGCATGAGAAACCCAGAAGATGGTACACTGTGTGATGGGGAAAGGTTTCTAAAACGCACCTCATTTCTCATCTCATTGTGCCCGGGTTCGCCATTCCACCCGCTTTACTAGCAATCTCCCTCCTTGGAGCATCAGCACCTTTAACCTCCTGTTCCGTACAGGTTGCAATTTGTCCTGAGGATGAACGGGAAGACGTGGAACCAACGAGAGACTAGCTCTTGGTGTTGGGACAGGCACAGGTCACTCTATATTCCCATCAGAAAGAAGAATTAACCACAGGCTCATCCTGCCCCCTGGAACCAGAACAGGGCCTGAAGCCGTCCTGCCCTTTTGCGGCCAGCTACCAAAAAAGCGAGTTGTAAAATGGAGGTTCAGGGCACTGCAATTCACAAACCTGCAGAGTTATAAATGATAACTCTCGTCCACAAATATATTGAGGGAAGGCAAAGAAGAGGATTTGAAATCAAGGCAGAATTGCAGGAAACAGATTTCAGGAGGTATATTCGAATCGCCTTTAAAGCACATGAAAAGCGGCAAAACGTTGACAATGATGCCCTTGGCCAAAAAGGGCGTATGCGTTTTTTCCTGAATATATTCAGGAAAAAACGCATACGCCCTTTTTGGCCAACCAAGCAACCTGGAAAGGCAAATCAGCGCTACAAAGAAGTCTCGCTTCCCATCGGTCAAAAGGGCCATGCTGAAAAAAGTGTCAAAACCAGAAATGCAGGACAGGCCATGGAGAAATGGGAGCCTTGCTACACTGATGGGCGGGATGTAAATTGCCAAGAGCCACTCTGGAGAAGTGTCCGGTGAGTCCTGAAACATCTGAAAAACACAGCTTAGAGAGCATAGGGCACTTCCACTCATGGGGGTACAAATTGGGAAAATGAAAAATCAGCAAGACACAAGCACCCCAAAGTTTAGGGCTGCTCTGTTGACCAGGACTTCCACTTCATTCCACCTTAAATATCCCAGGAAAGAGAAAAATGGGTAAAGAAGTTGTGGTCCTTATGTACAATGGAATATCACTCAGCCATGAAATCAATGTCGTAAGGTTAGTAGCAGCATGATGAGTGGATTTAGGTACGACCATTCTAAGTGAAATAAGTCACACAGAAAAGGACACTTCTCATAAAGTATCACTGATAGAGGGAATGTAAAAACCGTTACACTTGAACTGAATTACAAAACAGAACAGAGTCACACATGCAGAAAACACACTATGGCTGCTTAACGGGAAAGGTGAGGTGGGGTGATACATAAAACAAGGGTTTCAAATTAGCTCAGATACCGTTCCATAAACCCAATATGTAATAGACAAGACCTACTCCTTGCTCAGAGAACTGGACTCAACACGCCCTATTCACCGCACAAGAATATATCTGACTAGTAATAATCGTAAAACCTATGTATTGATATCTCTCTGTTAGTGTGTCAAGTGGGTGTAAAGCGGCATAAACACAGCAGTGAAAAGCAGCTAAATCCCATTATGAAAATAAATTACTTTGAAAAACCCATGAAACAAAGACAGTGAAAGAGAGAGAAATTCTTACACAATGCGTTCAGGGCCTGTGATGCAACCTGGATTGACCATATCTAGACCCACAGCTGGATGAGACATAAGGGTGGACACTCTTGGGGCTGAGAGGTTTGGTGAGGTTGGGTGAGCAAACACAGACCCTTTAAAGTAATACTGCGTGGTACCCATCGCATGGGTCCCAAATCTCCAGGTTCAAGGGCATCTTCCTACATCGAAAACATGCATGAGAAACCCAGAAGATGGTACACCGTGTGATGGGGAAAGGTTTCTAAAACGCACCTCATTTCTCATCTCCTTGTGCCCGGATTCGCCATTCCAGCCGCTTTACTAGCAATCTCCCTACTTGGAGCATCAGCACCTTTAACCTCCTGTTCCGTACAGGTTGCAAATTGTCCTGAGGATGAACGGGAAGACGTGGAACCAACGAGAGACTAGCTCTTGGTGTTGGGACAGGCACAGGTCACTCTATTTTCCCATCAGGAAGAAGAATTAACCACAGGCTCAGCCTGCCCCCCGGAACCAGAACAGGGCCTGAAGCCATCCTGCGCTTTTGCGGCCAGCTCCCAAAAAAGCGAGTTGTAAAATGGAGCTTCAGGGCACTGCAATTCACAAACCTGCAGAGTTATAAATGATAACTGTCGTCCACAAATATATTGAGGGAAGGCAAAGAAGAGGATTTGAAATCAAGGCAGAATTGCAGGAAACAGATTTCAGGAGGTAGATTCGAATCGCCTTTAAAGCACATGAAAAGCGGCAAAACGTTGACAATGATGCCCTTGGCCAAAAAGGGCGTATGCGTTTTTTCCTGAATATATTCAGGAAAAAACGCATACGCCCTTTTTGGCCAACCAAGCAACCTGGAAAGGCAAATCAGCGCTACAAAGAAGTCTCGCTTCCCATCGGTCAAAAGGGCCATGCTGAAAAAAGTGTCAAAACCAGAAATGCAGGACAGGCCATGGAGAAATGGGAGCCTTGCTACACTGATGGGCGGGATGTAAATTGCCAAGAGCCACTCTGGAGAAGTGTCCGGTGAGTCCTGAAACATCTGAAAAACACAGCTTAGAGAGCATAGGGCACTTCCACTCATGGGGGTATAAATTGGGAAAATTAAAAATCAGCAAGACACAAGCACCCCAAAGTTTAGGGCTGCTCTGTTGACCAGGACCTCCACTTCATTCCACCTTAAATATCCCAGGAAAGAGAAAAATGGATAAAGAAGTGGTGGTCCTTATGTACAATGGAATATCACTCAGCCATGAAATCAATGTCGTAAGGTTAGTAGCAGCATGATGAGTGGATTTAGGTACGACCATTCTAAGTGAAATAAGTCACACAGAAAAGGACACTTCTCATAAAGTATCACTGATAGAGGGAATGTAAAAACCGTTACACTTGAACTGAATTACAAAACAGAACAGAGTCACACATGCAGAAAACACACTATGGCTGCTTAACGGGAAAGGTGAGGTGGGGTGATACATAAAAGAAGGTTTTCAATTTAGCTCAGATACCGTTACATAAACCCAATATGTAATAGACAAGACCTACTCCTTGCTCAGAGAAGTGGACACAACACGCCCTATTCACCGCACAAGAATATATCTGACTAATAATAATCGTAAAACCTATGTATTGATATCTCTCTGTTAGTGTGTCAAGTGGGTGTAAAGCGGCATAAACACAGCAGTGAAAAGCAGCTAAACCCCATTATAAAAATAAATTACTTTGAAACACCCATGAAACAAAGACAGTGAAAGAGAGAGAAATTCCTAGACAATGCGTTCAGGGGCTGTGATGCAACCTGGATTGACCATATCTAGACGCACAGCTGGATGAGACATAAGGGTGGACACTCTTGGGGCTGAGACGTTTGGTGAGGTTGGGTGAGCAAACACAGACCCTTTAAAGTAATACTGCGTGGTACCCATCGCATGGGTCCCAAATCTCCAGGTTCAAGGGCATCTTCCTACATCAAAAACATGCATGAGAAACCCAGAAGATGGTACACCGTGTGATGGGGAAAGGTTTCTAAAACGCACCTCATTTCTCATCTCCTTGTGCCTGGGTTCACAATTCCAGCCACTTTTCTAGCAAGCTCCCTACTTGGAGCATCAGCACCTTTAACCTCCTGTTCCATACAGGTTGCAATCTGTCCTGAGGATAAACGGGAAGACGTGGAACCAACGAGAGACTAGCTCTTGGTGTTGGGACAGGCACAGGTCACTCTATATTCCCATCAGAAAGAAGAATTAACCACAGGCTCATCCTGCCCCCTGGAACCAGAACAGGGCCTGAAGCCGTCCTGCCCTTTTGCGGCCAGCTACCAAAAAAGCGAGTTGTAAAATGGAGGTTCAGGGCACTGCAATTCACAAACCTGCAGAGTTATAAATGATAACTCTCGTCCACAAATATATTGAGGGAAGGCAAAGAAGAGGATTTGAAATCATGGCAGAATTGCAGGAAACAGATTTCAGGAGGTAGATACGAATCGCCTTTAAAGCACATGAAAAGCGGCAAAACGTTGACAATGATGCCCTTGGCCAAAAAGGGCGTATGCGTTTTTTCCTGAATATATTCAGGAAAAAACGCATACGCCCTTTTTGGCCAACCAAGCAACCTGGAAAGGCAAATCAGCGCTACAAAGAAGTCTCGCTTCCCATCGTCAAAAGGGCCATGCTGAAAAAAGTGTCAAAACCAGAAATGCAGGACAGGCCATGGAGAAATGGGAGCCTTGCTACACTGATGGGCGGGATGTAAATTGCCAAGAGCCACTCTGGAGAAGTGTCCGGTGAGTCCTGAAACATCTGAAAAACACAGCTTAGAGAGCATAGGGCACTTCCACTCATGGGGGTATAAATTGGGAAAATGAAAAATCAGCAAGACACAAGCACCCCAAAGTTTAGGGCTGCTCTGTTGACCAGGACCTCCACTTCATTCCACCTTAAATATCCCAGGAAAGAGAAAATTGGATAAAGAAGTTGTGGTCCTTATGTACAATGGAATATCACTCAGCCATGAAATCAATGTCGTAAGGTTAGTAGCAGCATGATGAGTGGATTTAGGTACGACGATTCTAAGTGAAATAAGTCACACAGAAATGGACACTTCTCATAAGGTATCACTGATAGAGGGAATGTAAAAACCGTTACACTTGAACTGAATTACAAAACAGAACAGAGTCACACATGCAGAAAACACACTATGGCTGCTTAACGGGAAAGGTGAGGTGGGGTGATACATAAAACAAGGGTATCAAATTAGCTCAGATACCGTTCCATAAACCCAATATGTAATAGACAAGACCTACTCCTTGCTCAGAGAACTGGACTCAACACGCCCTATTCACGGCACAAGAATATATCTGACTAGTAATAATCGTAAAACCTATGTATTGATATCTCTCTGTTAGTGTGTCAAGTGGGTGTAAAGCGGCATAAACACAGCAGTGAAAAGCAGCTAAACCCCATTATAAAAATAAATTACTTTGAAACACCCATGAAAGAAAGACAGTGAAAGTGAGAGAAATTCTTAGACAATGCGTTCAGGGGCTGTGATGCAACCTGGATTGACCATATCTAGACCCACAGCTGGATGAGACATAAGGGTGGACACTCTTGGGGCTGAGAGGTTTGGTGAGGTTGGGTGAGCAAACACAGACCCTTTCAAGTAATACTGCGTGGTACCCATCGCATGGGTCCCAAATCTCCAGGTTCAAGGGCATCTTCCTACATCGAAAACATGCATGAGAAACCCAGAACATGGTACACCGTGTGATGGGGAAAGGTTTCTAAAAGGCACCTCATTTCTCATCTCCTTGTGCCCGGGTTCGCCATTCCAGCCGCTTTACTAGAAAGCTCCCTACTTGGAGCATCAGCACCTTTAACCTCCTGTTCCATACAGGTTGCAATCTGTCCTGAGGATAAACGGGAAGACGTGGAACCAGCGAGAGACTAGCTCTTGGTGTTGGGACAGGCACAGGTCACTCTATATTCCCATCAGAAAGAAGAATTAACCACAGGCTCAGCCTGCCCCCCGGAACCAGAACAGGGCCTGAAGCCATTCTGCGATTTTGCGGCCAGCTCCCTTAAAAACGAGTTGTAAAATGGAGGTTCAGGGCACTGCAATTCACAAACCTGCAGAGTTATAAATGATAACTCTCGTCCACAAATATATTGAGGGAAGGCAAAGAAGAGGATATGAAATCAAGGCAGAATTGCAGGAAACAGATTTCAGGAGGTAGATTCGAATCGCATTTAAAGCACATGAAAAGCGGCAAAACGTTGACAATGATGCCCTTGGCCAAAAAGGGCGTATGCGTTTTTTCCTGAATATATTCAGGAAAAAACGCATACGCCCTTTTTGGCCAAGCAAGCAACCTGGAAAGGCAAATCAGCGCTACAAAGAAGTCTCGCTTCCCATCGGTCAAAAGGGCCATGCTGAAAAAAGTGTCAAAACCAGAAATACAGGACAGGCCATGGAGAAATGGGAGCCTTGCTACACTGATGGGCGGGATGTAAATTGCCAACAGCCACTTTGGAGAAGTGTACGGTGAGTCCTGAAACATCTGAAAAACACAGCTCAGAGAGCATAGGGCACTTCCACTCATGGGGGTATAAATTGGGAAAATTAAAAATCAGCAAGACACAAGCACCCCAAAGTTTAGGGCTGCTCTGTTGACCAGGACCTCCACTTCATTCCACCTTAAATATCCCAGGAAAGCGAAAAATGGGTAAAGAAGTTGTGGTCCTTATGTACAATGGAATATCACTCAGCCATGAAATCAATGTCATAAGGCTAGTAGCAGCATGATGAGTGGATTTAGGTACGACGATTCTAAGTGAAATAAGTCACACAGAAAAGGACACTTCTCATAAGGTATCACTGATAGAGGGAATGTAAAAACCGTTACACTTGAACTGAATTACAAAACAGAACAGAGTCACACATGCAGAAAACACACTATGGCTGCTTAACGGGAAAGGTGAGGTGGGGTGATACATAAAAGAAGGTTTTCAATTTAGCTCAGATACCGTTCCATAAACCCAATATGTAATAGACAAGACCTACTCCTTGCTCAGAGAACTGGACTCAACACGCCCTATTCACGGCACAAGAATATATCTGACTAGTAATAATCGTAAAACTTATGTATTGATATCTCTCTGTTAGTGTGTCAAGTGGGTGTAAAGCGGCATAAACACAGCAGTGAAAAGCAGCTAAACCCCATTATAAAAATAAATTACTTTGAAACACCCATGAAACAAAGACAGTGAAAGAGAGAGAAATTCTTACACAATGCGTTCAGGGCCTGTGATGCAACCTGGATTGACCATATCTAGACCCACAGCTGGATGAGACATAAGGGTGGACACTCTTGGGGCTGAAAGGTTTGGTGAGGTTGGGTGAGCAAACACAGACCCTTTAAAGTAATACTGTGTGGTACCCATCGCATGGGTCCCAAATCTCCAGGTTCAAGGGCATCTTCCTACATCGAAAACATGCATGAGAAACCCAGAAGATGGTACACTGTGTGATGGGGAAAGGTTTCTAAAACGCACCTCATTTCTCATCTCATTGTGCCCGGGTTCGCCATTCCACCCGCTTTACTAGCAATCTCCCTCCTTGGAGCATCAGCACCTTTAACCTCCTGTTCCGTACAGGTTGCAATTTGTCCTGAGGATGAACGGGAAGACGTGGAACCAACGAGAGACTAGCTCTTGGTGTTGGGACAGGCACAGGTCACTCTATATTCCCATCAGAAAGAAGAATTAACCACAGGCTCATCCTGCCCCCTGGAACCAGAACAGGGCCTGAAGCCGTCCTGCCCTTTTGCGGCCAGCTACCAAAAAAGCGAGTTGTAAAATGGAGGTTCAGGGCACTGCAATTCACAAACCTGCAGAGTTATAAATGATAACTCTCGTCCACAAATATATTGAGGGAAGGCAAAGAAGAGGATTTGAAATCAAGGCAAAATTGCAGGAAACAGATTTCAGGAGGTATATTCGAATCGCCTTTAAAGCACATGAAAAGCGGCAAAACGTTGACAATGATGCCCTTGGCCAAAAAGGGCGTATGCGTTTTTTCCTGAATATATTCAGGAAAAAACGCATACGCCCTTTTTGGCCAACCAAGCAACCTGGAAAGGCAAATCAGCGCTACAAAGAAGTCTCGCTTCCCATCGGTCAAAAGGGCCATGCTGAAAAAAGTGTCAAAACCAGAAATGCAGGACAGGCCATGGAGAAATGGGAGCCTTGCTACACTGATGGGCGGGATGTAAATTGCCAAGAGCCACTCTGGAGAAGTGTCCGGTGAGTCCTGAAACATCTGAAAAACACACCTTAGAGAGCATAGGGCACTTCCACTCATGGGGGTATAAATTGGGAAAATGAAAAATCAGCAAGACACAAGCACCCCAAAGTTTAGGGCTGCTCTGTTGACCAGGACTTCCACTTCATTCCACCTTAAATATCCCAGGAAAGAGAAAAATGGGTAAAGAAGTTGTGGTCCTTATGTACAATGGAATATCACTCAGCCATGAAATCAATGTCGTAAGGTTAGTAGCAGCATGATGAGTGGATTTAGGTACGACCATTCTAAGTGAAATAAGTCACACAGAAAAGGACACTTCTCATAAAGTATCACTGATAGAGGGAATGTAAAAACCGTTACACTTGAACTGAATTACAAAACAGAACAGAGTCACACATGCAGAAAACACACTATGGCTGCTTAACGGGAAAGGTGAGGTGGGGTGATACATAAAACAAGGGTTTCAAATTAGCTCAGATACCGTTCCATAAACCCAATATGTAATAGACAAGACCTACTCCTTGCTCAGAGAACTGGACTCAACACGCCCTATTCACCGCACAAGAATATATCTGACTAGTAATAATCGTAAAACCTATGTATTGATATCTCTCTGTTAGTGTGTCAAGTGGGTGTAAAGCGGCATAAACACAGCAGTGAAAAGCAGCTAAATCCCATTATGAAAATAAATTACTTTGAAAAACCCATGAAACAAAGACAGTGAAAGAGAGAGAAATTCTTACACAATGCGTTCAGGGCCTGTGATGCAACCTGGATTGACCATATCTAGACCCACAGCTGGATGAGACATAAGGGTGGACACTCTTGGGGCTGAGAGGTTTGGTGAGGTTGGGTGAGCAAACACAGACCCTTTAAAGTAATACTGCGTGGTACCCATCGCATGGGTCCCAAATCTCCAGGTTCAAGGGCATCTTCCTACATCGAAAACATGCATGAGAAACCCAGAAGATGGTACACCGTGTGATGGGGAAAGGTTTCTAAAACGCACCTCATTTCTCATCTCCTTGTGCCCGGATTCGCCATTCCAGCCGCTTTACTAGCAATCTCCCTACTTGGAGCATCAGCACCTTTAACCTCCTGTTCCGTACAGGTTGCAAATTGTCCTGAGGATGAACGGGAAGACGTGGAACCAACGAGAGACTAGCTCTTGGTGTTGGGACAGGCACAGGTCACTCTATTTTCCCATCAGGAAGAAGAATTAACCACAGGCTCAGCCTGCCCCCCGGAACCAGAACAGGGCCTGAAGCCATCCTGCGCTTTTGCGGCCAGCTCCCAAAAAAGCGAGTTGTAAAATGGAGCTTCAGGGCACTGCAATTCACAAACCTGCAGAGTTATAAATGATAACTGTCGTCCACAAATATATTGAGGGAAGGCAAAGAAGAGGATTTGAAATCAAGGCAGAATTGCAGGAAACAGATTTCAGGAGGTAGATTCGAATCGCCTTTAAAGCACATGAAAAGCGGCAAAACGTTGACAATGATGCCCTTGGCCAAAAAGGGCGTATGCGTTTTTTCCTGAATATATTCAGGAAAAAACGCATACGCCCTTTTTGGCCAACCAAGCAACCTGGAAAGGCAAATCAGCGCTACAAAGAAGTCTCGCTTCCCATCGGTCAAAAGGGCCATGCTGAAAAAAGTGTCAAAACCAGAAATGCAGGACAGGCCATGGAGAAATGGGAGCCTTGCTACACTGATGGGCGGGATGTAAATTGCCAAGAGCCACTCTGGAGAAGTGTCCGGTGAGTCCTGAAACATCTGAAAAACACAGCTTAGAGAGCATAGGGCACTTCCACTCATGGGGGTATAAATTGGGAAAATTAAAAATCAGCAAGACACAAGCACCCCAAAGTTTAGGGCTGCTCTGTTGACCAGGACCTCCACTTCATTCCACCTTAAATATCCCAGGAAAGAGAAAAATGGATAAAGAAGTGGTGGTCCTTATGTACAATGGAATATCACTCAGCCATGAAATCAATGTCGTAAGGTTAGTAGCAGCATGATGAGTGGATTTAGGTACGACCATTCTAAGTGAAATAAGTCACACAGAAAAGGACACTTCTCATAAAGTATCACTGATAGAGGGAATGTAAAAACCGTTACACTTGAACTGAATTACAAAACAGAACAGAGTCACACATGCAGAAAACACACTATGGCTGCTTAACGGGAAAGGTGAGGTGGGGTGATACATAAAAGAAGGTTTTCAATTTAGCTCAGATACCGTTACATAAACCCAATATGTAATAGACAAGACCTACTCCTTGCTCAGAGAAGTGGACACAACACGCCCTATTCACCGCACAAGAATATATCTGACTAATAATAATCGTAAAACCTATGTATTGATATCTCTCTGTTAGTGTGTCAAGTGGGTGTAAAGCGGCATAAACACAGCAGTGAAAAGCAGCTAAACCCCATTATAAAAATAAATTACTTTGAAACACCCATGAAACAAAGACAGTGAAAGAGAGAGAAATTCCTAGACAATGCGTTCAGGGGCTGTGATGCAACCTGGATTGACCATATCTAGACGCACAGCTGGATGAGACATAAGGGTGGACACTCTTGGGGCTGAGACGTTTGGTGAGGTTGGGTGAGCAAACACAGACCCTTTAAAGTATTACTGCGTGGTACCCATCGCATGGGTCCCAAATCTCCAGGTTCAAGGGCATCTTCCTACATCAAAAACATGCATGAGAAACCCAGAAGATGGTACACCGTGTGATGGGGAAAGGTTTCTAAAACGCACCTCATTTCTCATCTCCTTGTGCCTGGGTTCACAATTCCAGCCACTTTTCTAGCAAGCTCCCTACTTGGAGCATCAGCACCTTTAACCTCCTGTTCCATACAGGTTGCAATCTGTCCTGAGGATAAACGGGAAGACGTGGAACCAACGAGAGACTAGCTCTTGGTGTTGGGACAGGCACAGGTCACTCTATATTCCCATCAGAAAGAAGAATTAACCACAGGCTCATCCTGCCCCCTGGAACCAGAACAGGGCCTGAAGCCGTCCTGCCCTTTTGCGGCCAGCTACCAAAAAAGCGAGTTGTAAAATGGAGGTTCAGGGCACTGCAATTCACAAACCTGCAGAGTTATAAATGATAACTCTCGTCCACAAATATATTGAGGGAAGGCAAAGAAAAGGATTTGAAATCATGGCAGAATTGCAGGAAACAGATTTCAGGAGGTAGATACGAATCGCCTTTAAAGCACATGAAAAGCGGCAAAACGTTGACAATGATGCCCTTGGCCAAAAAGGGCGTATGCGTTTTTTCCTGAATATATTCAGGAAAAAACGCATACGCCCTTTTTGGCCAACCAAGCAACCTGGAAAGGCAAATCAGCGCTACAAAGAAGTCTCGCTTCCCATCGTCAAAAGGGCCATGCTGAAAAAAGTGTCAAAACCAGAAATGCAGGACAGGCCATGGAGAAATGGGAGCCTTGCTACACTGATGGGCGGGATGTAAATTGCCAAGAGCCACTCTGGAGAAGTGTCCGGTGAGTCCTGAAACATCTGAAAAACACAGCTTAGAGAGCATAGGGCACTTCCACTCATGGGGGTATAAATTGGGAAAATGAAAAATCAGCAAGACACAAGCACCCCAAAGTTTAGGGCTGCTCTGTTGACCAGGACCTCCACTTCATTCCACCTTAAATATCCCAGGAAAGAGAAAATTGGATAAAGAAGTTGTGGTCCTTATGTACAATGGAATATCACTCAGCCATGAAATCAATGTCGTAAGGTTAGTAGCAGCATGATGAGTGGATTTAGGTACGACGATTCTAAGTGAAATAAGTCACACAGAAAAGGACACTTCTCATAAGGTATCACTGATAGAGGGAATGTAAAAACCGTTACACTTGAACTGAATTACAAAACAGAACAGAGTCACACATGCAGAAAACACACTATGGCTGCTTAACGGGAAAGGTGAGGTGGGGTGATACATAAAACAAGGGTATCAAATTAGCTCAGATACCGTTCCATAAACCCAATATGTAATAGACAAGACCTACTCCTTGCTCAGAGAACTGGACTCAACACGCCCTATTCACGGCACAAGAATATATCTGACTAGTAATAATCGTAAAACCTATGTATTGATATCTCTCTGTTAGTGTGTCAAGTGGGTGTAAAGCGGCATAAACACAGCAGTGAAAAGCAGCTAAACCCCATTATAAAAATAAATTACTTTGAAACACCCATGAAAGAAAGACAGTGAAAGTGAGAGAAATTCTTAGACAATGCGTTCAGGGGCTGTGATGCAACCTGGATTGACCATATCTAGACCCACAGCTGGATGAGACATAAGGGTGGACACTCTTGGGGCTGAGAGGTTTGGTGAGGTTGGGTGAGCAAACACAGACCCTTTAAAGTAATACTGCGTGGTACCCATCACATGGGTCCCAAATCTCCAGGTTCAAGGGCATCTTCCTACATCGAAAACATGCATGAGAAACCCAGAAGATGGTACACCGTGTGATGGGGAAAGGTTTCTAAAACGCACCTCATTTCTCATCTCCTTGTGCCCGGATTCGCCATTCCAGCCGCTTTACTAGCAATCTCCCTACTTGGAGCATCAGCACCTTTAACCTCCTGTTCCGTACAGGTTGCAAATTGTCCTGAGGATGAACGGGAAGACGTGGAACCAACGAGAGACTAGCTCTTGGTGTTGGGACAGGCACAGGTCACTCTATTTTCCCATCAGGAAGAAGAATTAACCACAGGCTCAGCCTGCCCCCCGGAACCAGAACAGGGCCTGAAGCCATCCTGCGCTTTTGCGGCCAGCTCCCAAAAAAGCGAGTTGTAAAATGGAGCTTCAGGGCACTGCAATTCACAAACCTGGAGAGTTATAAATGATAACTGTCGTCCACAAATATATTGAGGGAAGGCAAAGAAGAGGATTTGAAATCAAGGCAGAATTGCAGGAAACAGATTTCAGGAGGTATATTCGAATCGCCTTTAAAGCACATGAAAAGCGGCAAAACGTTGACAATGATGCCCTTGGCCAAAAAGGGCGTATGCGTTTTTTCCTGAATATATTCAGGAAAAAACGCATACGCCCTTTTTGGCCAACCAAGCAACCTGGAAAGGCAAATCAGCGCTACAAAGAAGTCTCGCTTCCCATCGGTGAAAAGGGCCATGCTGAAAAAAGTGTCAAAACCAGAAATGCAGGACAGGCCATGGAGAAATGGGAGCCTTGCTACACTGATGGGCGGGATGTAAATTGCCAAGAGCCACTCTGGAGAAGTGTCCGGTGAGTCCTGAAACATCTGAAAAACACAGCTTAGAGAGCATAGGGCACTTCCACTCATGGGGGTATAAATTGGGAAAATTAAAAATCAGCAAGACACAAGCACCCCAAAGTTTAGGGCTGCTCTGTTGACCAGGACCTCCACTTCATTCCACCTTAAATATCCCAGGAAAGAGAAAAATGGATAAAGAAGTGGTGGTCCTTATGTACAATGGAATATCACTCAGCCATGAAATCAATGTCGTAAGGTTAGTAGCAGCATGATGAGTGGATTTAGGTACGACCATTCTAAGTGAAATAAGTCACACAGAAAAGGACACTTCTCATAAAGTATCACTGATAGAGGGAATGTAAAAACCGTTACACTTGAACTGAATTACAAAACAGAACAGAGTCACACATGCAGAAAACACACTATGGCTGCTTAACGGGAAAGGTGAGGTGGGGTGATACATAAAAGAAGGTTTTCAATTTAGCTCAGATACCGTTAAATAAACCCAGTATGTAATAGACAAGACCTACTCCTTGCTCAGAGAAGTGGACACAACACGCCCTATTCACCGCACAAGAATATATCTGACTAATAATAATCGTAAAACCTATGTATTGATATCTCTCTGTTAGTGTGTCAAGTGGGTGTAAAGCGGCATAAACACAGCAGTGAAAAGCAGCTAAACCCCATTATAAAAATAAATTACTTTGAAACACCCATGAAACAAAGACAGTGAAAGAGAGAGAAATTCCTAGACAATGCGTTCAGGGGCTGTGATGCAACCTGGATTGACCATATCTAGACGCACAGCTGGATGAGACATAAGGGTGGACACTCTTGGGGCTGAGACGTTTGGTGAGGTTGGGTGAGCAAACACAGACCCTTTAAAGTAATACTGCGTGGTACCCATCGCATGGGTCCCAAATCTCCAGGTTCAAGGGCATCTTCCTACATCAAAAACATGCATGAGAAACCCAGAAGATGGTACACCGTGTGATGGGGAAAGGTTTCTAAAACGCACCTCATTTCTCATCTCCTTGTGCCTGGGTTCGCAATTCCAGCCACTTTTCTAGCAAGCTCCCTACTTGGAGCATCAGCACCTTTAACCTCCTGTTCCATACAGGTTGCAATCTGTCCTGAGGATAAACGGGAAGACGTGGAACCAACGAGAGACTAGCTCTTGGTGTTGGGACAGGCACAGGTCACTCTATATTCCCATCAGAAAGAAGAATTAACCACAGGCTCATCCTGCCCCCTGGAACCAGAACAGGGCCTGAAGCCGTCCTGCCCTTTTGCGGCCAGCTACCAAAAAAGCGAGTTGTAAAATGGAGGTTCAGGGCACTGCAATTCACAAACCTGCAGAGTTATAAATGATAACTCTCGTCCACAAATATATTGAGGGAAGGCAAAGAAAAGGATTTGAAATCATGGCAGAATTGCAGGAAACAGATTTCAGGAGGTAGATACGAATCGCCTTTAAAGCACATGAAAAGCGGCAAAACGTTGACAATGATGCCCTTGGCCAAAAAGGGCGTATGCGTTTTTTCCTGAATATATTCAGGAAAAAACGCATACGCCCTTTTTGGCCAACCAAGCAACCTGGAAAGGCAAATCAGCGCTACAAAGAAGTCTCGCTTCCCATCGGTCAAAAGGGCCATGCTGAAAAAAGTGTCAACACCAGAAATGCAGGACAGGCCATGGAGAAATGGGAGCCTTGCTACACTGATGGGCGGGATGTAAATTGCCAAGAGCCACTCTGGAGAAGTGTCCGGTGAGTCCTGAAACATCTGAAAAACACAGCTTAGAGAGCATAGGGCACTTCCACTCATGGGGGTATAAATTGGGAAAATGAAAAATCAGCAAGACACAAGCACCCCAAAGTTTAGGGCTGCTCTGTTGACCAGGACCTCCACTTCATTCCACCTTAAATATCCCAGGAAAGAGAAAATTGGATAAAGAAGTTGTGGTCCTTATGTACAATGGAATATCACTCAGCCATGAAATCAATGTCGTAAGGTTAGTAGCAGCATGATGAGTGGATTTAGGTACGACGATTCTAAGTGAAATAAGTCACACAGAAAAGGACACTTCTCATAAGGTATCACTTATAGAGGGAATGTAAAAACCGTTACACTTGAACTGAATTACAAAACAGAACAGAGTCACACATGCAGAAAACACACTATGGCTGCTTAACGGGAAAGGTGAGGTGGGGTGATACATAAAACAAGGGTTTCAAATTAGCTCAGATACCGTTCCATAAACCCAATATGTAATAGACAAGACCTACTCCTTGCTCAGAGAACTGGACTCAACACGCCCTATTCACCGCACAAGAATATATCTGACTAGTAATAATCTTAAAAGCTATGTATTGATATCTCTCTGTTAGTGTGTCAAGTGGGTGTAAAGCGGCATAAACACAGCAGTGAAAAGCAGTTAAACCCCATTATAAAAATAAATTATTTTGAAAAACCCATGAAACAAAGACAGTGAAAGAGAGCGAAATTCTTACACAATGCGTTCAGGGGCTGTGATGCAACCTGGATTGACCATATCTAGACCCACAGCTGGATGAGACCTAAGGGTGGACACTGTTGCGGCTGAGAGGTTTGGTGAGGTTGGGTGAGCAAACGCAGACCCTTTAAAGTAATACTGCGTGGTACCCATCGCATGGGTCCCAAAGCTCCAGGTTCAAGGGAATCTTCCTACATCGAAAACATGCATGAGAAACCCAGAAGATGGTACACCGTGTGATGGGGAAAGGTTTCTAAAACGCACCTCATTTCTCATCTCCTTGTGCCCGGGTTCGCCAATCCAGCCGCTTTACTAGCAATCTCCCTACTTGGAGCATCAGCACCTTTAACCTCCTGTTCCGTACAGGTTGCAATTTGTCCTGAGGATGAACGGGAAGATGTGGAACCAACGAGAGACTAGCTCTTGGTGTTGGGACAGGCAAAGGTCACTCTATTTTCCCATCAGGAATAAGAATTTACCACAGGCTCAGCCTGCCCCCCGGAACCAGAACAGGGCCTGAAGCCATCCTGCGCTTTTGCGGCCAGCTCCCAAAAAAGCGAGTTGTAAAATGGAGGTTCAGGGCACTGCAATTCACAAACCTGCAGAGTTATAAATGATAACTCTCGTCCACAAATATATTGAGGGAAGGCATAGAAGAGGACTTGAAATCAAGGCAGAATTGCAGTAAACAGATTTCAGGAGGTAGATACGAATCGCCTTTAAAGCACATGAAAAGCGGCAAAACGTTGACAATGATGCCCTTGGCCAAAAAGGGCGTATGCGTTTTTTCCTGAATATATTCAGGAAAAAACGCATACGCCCTTTTTGGCCAACCAAGCAACCAGGAAAGGCAAATCAGCGCTACAAAGAAGTCTCGCTTCCCATCGGTCAAAAGGGCCATGCTGAAAAAAGTGTCAAAACCAGAAATGCAGGACAGGCCATGGAGAAATGGGAGCCCTGCTACACTGATGGTCGGGATGTAAATTGTCAACAGCCACTCTGGAGAAGCGTACGGTGAGTCCTGAAACGTCTAAAAAGCAAAGCTTAGAGAGCATAGGGCACTTCCACTCATGGGGATATAAATTGGGAAAATTAAAAATCAGCAAGACACAAGCACCCCAAAGTTTAGGGCTGCTCTGTTGACAAGGACCTCCACTTCATTCCACCTTCAATATCCCAGGAAAGAGAAAAATGGATAAAGAAGTTGTGGTCCTTATGTACAATGGAATATCACTCAGCCATGAAATCAATGTCATAAGGCTAGTAGCAGCATGATGAGTGGATTTAGGTACGATGATTCTAAGTGAAATAAGTCACACAGAAAAGGACACTTCTCATAAGGTATCACTGATAGAGGGAATGTGAAAACCGTTACACTTGAACTGAATTACAAAACAGAACAGAGTCACACATGCAGAAAACACACTATGGCTGCTTCACGGGAAAGGTGAGGTGGGGTGATACATAAAACAAGGGTTTCAAATTAGCTCAGATACCGTTCCATAAAACCAATATGTAATAGACAAGACCTACTCCTTGCTCAGAGAACTGGACTCAACACGCCCTATTCACCGCACAAGAATATATCTGACTAGTAATAATCTTAAAACCTATGTATAGATATCTCTCTGTTAGTGTGTCAAGTGGGTGTAAAGCGGCATAAACACTGCAGTGAAAAGCAGCTAAACCCCATTATAAAAATAAATTACTTTGAATAACCCATGAAACAAAGACAGTGAAAGAGAGCGAAATTCTTACACAATTCGTTCAGGGGCTGTGATGCAACCTGGATTGACCATATCTAGACCCACAGCTGGATGAGACATAAGGGTGGACACTCTTGGGGCTGAGAGGTTTGGTGAGGTTGGGTGAGCAAACGCAGACCCTTTCAAGTAATACTGCGTGGTACCCATCGCATGGGTCACAAATCTCCAGGTTCAAGGGCATCTTCCTACATCGAAAACATGCATGAGAAACCCAGAAGATGGTACACCGTGTGATGTGGAAAGGTTTCTAAAACGCACCTCATTTCTCATCTCCTTGTGGCCGGGTTAGCTATTCCAGCCGCTTTACTAGCAATCTCCCTACTTGGAGCATCAGCACCTTTAACCTCCTGTTCCGTACAGGTTGCAATTTGTCCTGAGGATGAACGGGAAGACGTGGAACCAATGAGAGACTAGCTCTTGGTGTTGGGACAGGCACAGGTCACTCTATTTTCCCATCAGGAAGAAGAATTAACCACAGGCTCAGCCTGCCCCCGGAACCAGAACAGGGCCTGAAGGCATCCTGCGCTTTTGCGGCCAGCTCCCTAAAAAGCGAGTTGTAAAATGGAGGTTCAGGGCACTGCAATTCACAAACCTGCAGAGTTATAAATGATAACTCTCGTCCACAAATATATTGAGGGAAGGCAAAGAAGAGGATTTGAAATCAAGGCAGAATTGCAGGAAACAGATTTCAGGAGGTAGATTCGAATCGCCTTTAAAGCACATGAAAAGCGGCAAAACGTTGACAATGATGCCCTTGGCCAAAAAGGGCGTATGCGTTTTTTCCTGAATATATTCAGGAAAAAACGCATACGCCCTTTTTGGCCAACCAAGCAACCTGGAAAGGCAAATCAGCGCTACAAAGATGTCTCGCTTCCCATCAGTCAAAAGGGCCATGCTGAAAAAAGTCTCAAAACCAAAAATGCAGGACAGGCCATGGAGAAATGGGAGCCTTGCTACACTGATGGGCGGGATGTAAATTGTCAACAGCCACTCTGGAGAAGTGTACGGTGAGTCCTGAAACGTCTAAAAAGCAAAGCTTAGAGAGCATAGGGCACTTCCACTCATGGGGGTATAAATTGGGAAAATTAAAAATCAGCAAGACACAAGCACCCCAAAGTTTAGGGCTGCTCTGTTGACAAGGACCTCCACTTCATTCCACCTTCAATATCCCAGGAAAGAGAAAAATGGATAAAGAAGTTGTGGTCCTTATGTATAATGGAATATCACTCAGCCGTGAAATCAATGTCATAAGGCTAGTAGCAGCATGATGAGTGGATTTAGGTACGACGACTCTAAGTGAAATAAGTCACACAGAAAAGGACACTTCTCATAAGGTATCACTTATAGAGGGAATGTAAAAACCGTTACACTTGAACTGAATTACAAAACAGAACAGAGTCACACATGCAGAAAACACACTATGGCTGCTTAACGGGAAAGGTGAGGTGGGGTGATACATAAAACAAGGGTTTCAAATTAGCTCAGATACCGTTCCATAAACCCAATATGTAATAGACAAGACCTACTCCTTGCTCAGAGAACTGGACTCAACACGCCCTATTCACCGCACAAGAATATATCTGACTAGTAATAATCTTAAAACCTATGTATTGATATCTCTCTGTTAGTGTGTCAAGTGGGTAAAAAGCGGCATAAACACAGCAGTGAAAAGCAGCTAAACCCCATTATAAAAATAAATTACTTTGAAAAACCCATGAAACAAAGACAGTGAAAGAGAGAGAAATTCTTACACAATGCGTTCAGGGGCTGTGATGCAACCTGGATTGACCATATCTAGACCCACAGCTGGATGAGACCTAAGGGTGGACACTGTTGCGGCTGAGAGGTTTGGTGAGGTTGGGTGAGCAAACGCAGCCCCTTTAAAGTAATACTGCGTGGTACCCATCGCATGGGTCCCAAATCTCCAGGTTCAAGGGCATCTTCCTACATCGAAAACATGCATGAGAAACCCAGAAGATGGTACACCGTGTGATGGGGAAAGGTTTCTAAAACGCACCTCATTTCTCATCTTCTTGTGCTCGGGCTCGCCATTCCAGCCACTTTACTAGCAATCTCCCTCCTTGGAGCATCATCACCTTTAACCTCCTGTTCCGTACAGGTTGCAATTTGTCCTGAGGATGAACGGGAAGACGTGAAACCAATGAGAGACTATCTCTTGGTGTTGGGACACGCACAGGTCACTCTATTTTCCCATCAGGAAGAAGAATTAACCACAGGCTCAGCCTGCCCCCCGGAACAAGAACAGGGCCTGAAGCCATCCTGCGCTTTTGCGGCCATCTCCCAAAAACGCGAGTTGTAAAATGGAGGTTCAGGGCACTGCAATTCACAAACCTGCAGAGTTATAAATGATAACTCTCGTCCACAAATATATTGAGGGAAGGCAAAGAAGAGGATTTGAAATCAAGGCAGAATTGCAGGAAACAGATTTCAGGAGGTAGATTCGAATCGCCTTTAAAGCACATGAAAAGCGGCAAAACGTTGACAATGATGCCCTTGGCCAAAAAGGGCGTATGCGTTTTTTCCTGAATATATTCAGGAAAAAACGCATACGCCCTTTTTGGCCAACCAAGCAACCTGGAAAGGCAAATCAGCGCTACAAAGATGTCTCGCTTCCCATCGGTCAAAAGGGCCATGCTGAAAAAAGTGTCAAAACCAGAAATGCAGGACAGGCCATGGAGAAATGGGAGCCCTGCTACACTGATGGTCGGGATGTAAATTGTCAACAGCCACTCTGGAGAAGCGTACGGTGAGTCCTGAAACGTCTAAAAAGCAAAGCTTAGAGAGCATAGGGCACTTCCACTCATGGGGATATAAATTGGGAAAATTAAAAATCAGCAAGACACAAGCACCCCAAAGTTTAGGGCTGCTCTGTTGACAAGGACCTCCACTTCATTCCACCTTCAATATCCCAGGAAAGAGAAAAATGGATAAAGAAGTTGTGGTCCTTATGTACAATGGAATATCACTCAGCCATGAAATCAATGTCATAAGGCTAGTAGCAGCATGATGAGTGGATTTAGGTACGATGATTCTAAGTGAAATAAGTCACACAGAAAAGGACACTTCTCATAAGGTATCACTGATAGAGGGAATGTGAAAACCGTTACACTTGAACTGAATTACAAAACAGAACAGAGTCACACATGCAGAAAACACACTATGGCTGCTTCACGGGAAAGGTGAGGTGGGGTGATACATAAAACAAGGGTTTCAAATTAGCTCAGATACCGTTCCATAAAACCAATATGTAATAGACAAGACCTACTCCTTGCTCAGAGAACTGGACTCAACACGCCCTATTCACCGCACAAGAATATATCTGACTAGTAATAATCTTAAAACCTATGTATAGATATCTCTCTGTTAGTGTGTCAAGTGGGTGTAAAGCGGCATAAACACTGCAGTGAAAAGCAGCTAAACCCCATTATAAAAATAAATTACTTTGAATAACCCATGAAACAAAGACAGTGAAAGAGAGCGAAATTCTTACACAATTCGTTCAGGGGCTGTGATGCAACCTGGATTGACCATATCTAGACCCACAGCTGGATGAGACATAAGGGTGGACACTCTTGGGGCTGAGAGGTTTGGTGAGGTTGGGTGAGCAAACGCAGACCCTTTCAAGTAATACTGCGTGGTACCCATCGCATGGGTCACAAATCTCCAGGTTCAAGGGCATCTTCCTACATCGAAAACATGCATGAGAAACCCAGAAGATGGTACACCGTGTGATGTGGAAAGGTTTCTAAAACGCACCTCATTTCTCATCTCCTTGTGGCCGGGTTAGCTATTCCAGCCGCTTTACTAGCAATCTCCCTACTTGGAGCATCAGCACCTTTAACCTCCTGTTCCGTACAGGTTGCAATTTGTCCTGAGGATGAACTGGAAGACGTGGAACCAATGAGAGACTAGCTCTTGGTGTTGGGACAGGCACAGGTCACTCTATTTTCCCATCAGGAAGAAGAATTAACCACAGGCTCAGCCTGCCCCCGGAACCAGAACAGGGCCTGAAGGCATCCTGCGCTTTTGCGGCCAGCTCCCTAAAAAGCGAGTTGTAAAATGGAGGTTCAGGGCACTGCAATTCACAAACCTGCAGAGTTATAAATGATAACTCTCGTCCACAAATATATTGAGGGAAGGCAAAGAAGAGGATTTGAAATCAAGGCAGAATTGCAGGAAACAGATTTCAGGAGGTAGATTCGAATCGCCTTTAAAGCACATGAAAAGCGGCAAAACGTTGACAATGATGCCCTTGGCCAAAAAGGGCGTATGCGTTTTTTCCTGAATATATTCAGGAAAAAACGCATACGCCCTTTTTGGCCAACCAAGCAACCTGGAAAGGCAAATCAGCGCTACAAAGATGTCTCGCTTCCCATCGGTCAAAAGGGCCATGCTGAAAAAAGTCTCAAAACCAAAAATGCAGGACAGGCCATGGAGAAATGGGAGCCTTGCTACACTGATGGGCGGGATGTAAATTGTCAACAGCCACTCTGGAGAAGTGTACGGTGAGTCCTGAAACGTCTAAAAAGCAAAGCTTAGAGAGCATAGGGCACTTCCACTCATGGGGGTATAAATTGGGAAAATTAAAAATCAGCAAGACACAAGCACCCCAAAGTTTAGGGCTGCTCTGTTGACAAGGACCTCCACTTCATTCCACCTTCAATATCCCAGGAAAGAGAAAAATGGATAAAGAAGTTGTGGTCCTTATGTATAATGGAATATCACTCAGCCGTGAAATCAATGTCATAAGGCTAGTAGCAGCATGATGAGTGGATTTAGGTACGACGACTCTAAGTGAAATAAGTCACACAGAAAAGGACACTTCTCATAAGGTATCACTTATAGAGGGAATGTAAAAACCGTTACACTTGAACTGAATTACAAAACAGAACAGAGTCACACATGCAGAAAACACACTATGGCTGCTTAACGGGAAAGGTGAGGTGGGGTGATACATAAAACAAGGGTTTCAAATTAGCTCAGATACCGTTCCATAAACCCAATATGTAATAGACAAGACCTACTCCTTGCTCAGAGAACTGGACTCAACACGCCCTATTCACCGCACAAGAATATATCTGACTAGTAATAATCTTAAAAGCTATGTATTGATATCTCTCTGTTAGTGTGTCAAGTGGGTGTAAAGCGGCATAAACACAGCAGTGAAAAGCAGTTAAACCCCATTATAAAAATAAATTATTTTGAAAAAACCCATGAAACAAAGACAGTGAAAGAGAGCGAAATTCTTACACAATGCGTTCAGGGGCTGTGATGCAACCTGGATTGACCATATCTAGACCCACAGCTGGATGAGACCTAAGGGTGGACACTGTTGCGGCTGAGAGGTTTGGTGAGGTTGGGTGAGCAAACGCAGACCCTTTAAAGTAATACTGCGTGGTACCCATCGCATGGGTCCCAAATCTCCAGGTTCAAGGGAATCTTCCTACATCGAAAACATGCATGAGAAACCCAGAAGATGGTACACTGTGTGATGGGGAGAGGTTTCTAAAACGCACCTCATTTCTCATCTCCTTGTGCTCGGGTTTGCGATTCCAGCCACTTTACTAGCAATCTCCCTACTTGGAGCATCAGCACCTTTAACCTCCTGTTCCGTACTGGTTGCAATTTTTCCTGAGGATGAACGGGAGGACGGGGAACCAATGAGAGACTAGCTCTTGGTGTTGGGACAGGCACAGGTCACTCTATTTTCCCATCAGGAAGAAGAATTAACCACAGGCTCAGCCTGCCCCGCGGAACTAGAACAGGGCCTGAAGCCATCCTGCGCTTTTGCGGCCAGCTCCCAAAAAAGCGAGTTGTACAATGGAGCTTCAGGGCACTGCAATTCACAAACCTGCAGAGTTATAAATGATAACTCTCGTCCACAAACATATTGAGGGAAGGCAAAGAAGAGGATTTGAAATCAAGGCAGAATTGCAGGAAACAGATTTCAGGAGGTAGATTCGAAGCTCCTTTAAAGCACATGAAAAGCGGCAAAACGTTGACAATGATGCCCTTGGCCAAAAAGGGCGTATGCGTTTTTTCCTGAATATATTCAGGAAAAAACGCATACGCCCTTTTTGGCCAACCAAGCAACCTGTAAAGACAAATCAGCGCTACAAAGAACTCTCGCTTCCCATTGGTCAAAAGGGCCATGCTGAAAAATGTGTCAAAACCAGAAATGCAGGACAGGCCATGGAGAAATGGGAGCCTTGCTACACTGATGGGCGGGATGTAAATTGCCAACAGCCACTCTGGAGAAGTGTACGGTGTGTCCTGAAACATCTAAAAAACACAGCATAGAGAGAATAGGGCACATCCACTCATGGGGTTATAAATTGGGAAAATGAAAAATCAGCAAGACACAAGCACACAAAAGTTTAGGGCTGCTCTGTTGACAAGGACCTCCACTTCATTCCATCTTAAATATCCCAGGAATGAGAAAAATAGATAAAGAAGTTGTGGTCCTTATGTACAATGGAATATCACTCAGCCATGAAATCAATGTCATAAGGTTAGTAGCAGCATGATGAGTGGATTTAGGTACGACGATTCTAAGTGAAATAAGTCACACAGAAAAGGACACATCTCGTAAGGTATCACTTATAGAGGGAATGTAAAAACCGTTACACTTGAACTGAATTACAAAACAGAACAGAGTCACACATGCAGAAAACACACTATGGCTGCTTAACGGGAAAGGTGAGGTGGGGTGATACATAAAACAAGGGTTTCAAATTAGCTCAGATACCATTGCATAAACCCAATATGTAATAGACAAGACCTACTCCTTGCTCAGAGAACTGGACTCAACACGCCCTATTCACCGCACAAGAATATATCTGACTAGTAATAATCGTAAAACCTATGTATTGATATCTCTCTGTTAGTGTGTCAAGTGGGTGTAAAGCGGCATAAACACAGCAGTGAAAAGCAGCTAAATCCCATTATGAAAATAAATTACTTTGAAAAACCCATGAAACAAAGACAGTGAAAGAGAGAGAAATTCTTACACAATGCGTTCAGGGCCTGTGATGCAACCTGGATTGACCATATCTAGACCCACAGCTGGATGAGACATAAGGGTGGACACTCTTGGGGCTGAGAGGTTTGGTGAGGTTGGGTGAGCAAACACAGACCCTTTAAAGTTATACTGTGTGGTACCCATCGCATGGGTCCCAAATCTCCAGGTTCAAGGGCATCTTCCTACATCGAAAACATGCATGAGAAACCCAGAAGATGGTACACCGTGTGATGGGGAAAGGTTTCTAAAAGGCACCTCATTTCTCATCTCCTTGTGCCCGGGTTCGCCAATCCAGCCGCTTTACTAGCAATCTCCCTACTTGGAGCATCAGCACCTTTAACCTCCTGTTCCGTACAGGTTGCAATTTGTCCTGAGGATGAACGGGAAGACGTGGAACCAACGAGAGACTAGCTCTTGGTGTTGGGACAGGCAAAGGTCACTCTATTTTCCCATCAGGAATAAGAATTTACCACAGGCTCAGCCTGCCCCCCGGAACCAGAACAGGGCCTGAAGCCATCCTGCGCTTTTGCGGCCAGCTCCCAAAAAAGCGAGTTGTAAAATGGAGGTTCAGGGCACTGCAATTCACAAACCTGCAGAGTTATAAATGATAACTCTCGTCCACAAATATATTGAGGGAAGGCAAAGAAGAGGACTTGAAATCAAGGCAGAATTGCAGTAAACAGATTTCAGGAGGTAGATACGAATCGCCTTTAAAGCACATGAAAAGCGGCAAAACGTTGACAATGATGCCCTTGGCCAAAAAGGGCGTATGCGTTTTTTCCTGAATATATTCAGGAAAAAACGCATACGCCCTTTTTGGCCAACCAAGCAACCAGGAAAGGCAAATCAGCGCTACAAAGAAGTCTCGCTTCCCATCGGTCAAAAGGGCCATGCTGAAAAAAGTGTCAAAACCAGAAATGCAGGACAGGCCATGGAGAAATGGGAGCCTTGCTACACTGATGGGCAGGATGTAAATTGCCAAGAGCCACTCTGGAGAAGTGTCCGGTGAGTCCTGAAACATCTGAAAAACACAGCTTAGAGAGCATAGGGCACTTCCACTCATGGGGGTATAAATTGGGAAAATGAAAAATCAGCAAGACACAAGCACCCCAAAGTTTAGGGCTGCTCTGTTGACAATGACCTCCACTTCATTCCACTTTAAATATCCCAGGAAAGAGAAAAATGGATAAAGAAGTTGTGGTCCTTATGTACAATGGAATATCACTCAGCCATGAAATCAATGTTGTAAGGTTAGTAGCAGCATGATGAGTGGATTTAGTTACGACGATTCTAAGTGAAATAAGTCACACAGAAAAGGACACTTCTCATAAGGTATCACTGATAGAGGGAATGTAAAAACCGTTACACTTGCACTGAATTACAAAACAGAACAGAGTCACACATGCAGAAAACACACTATGGCTGCTTCACGGGAAAGGTGAGGTGGGGTGATACATAAAACAAGGGTATCAAATTAGCTCAGATACCGTTCCATAAACCCAATATGTAATAGACAAGACCTACTCCTTGCTCAGAGAACTGGACTCAACACGCCCTATTCACCGCACAAGAATATATCTGACTACTAATAATCTTAAAACCTATGTATTGATATCTCTCTGTTAGTGTGTCAAGTGGGTGTAAAGCGGCATAAACACAGCAGTGAAAAGCAGCTAAACCGCATTATGAAAATAAATTACTTTTAAAAACCCATGAAACAAAGACAGTGAAAGAGAGAAATGCTTACACAATGCGTTCAGGGGCTGTGATGCAACCTGGATTGACCATATCTAGACCCACAGCTGGATGAGACCTAAGGGTGGACACTCTTGGGGCTGAGAGGTTTGGTGAGGTTGGGTGAGCAAACGCAGACCCTTTAAAGTAATACTGCGTGGTACCCATCGCATGGGTCCCAAATCTCCAAGTTCAAGGGCATCTTCCTACATCAAAAACATGCCTGAGAAACCCAGAAGATGGTACACCGTGTGATGGGGATAGGTTTCTAAAACGCACCTCATTTCTCATCTCCTTGTGCCCGGGTTCGCCATCCCAGCCGCTTTACTAGCAATCTCCCTACTTGGAGCATCAGCACCTTTAACCTCCTGTTCCGTACAGGTTGCAATTTTTCCTGAGGATGAACGGGAAGACGGGGAACCAATGAGAGACTGGCTCTTGGTGTTGGGACAGGCACAGGTCACTCTATTTTCCCATCAGGAAGAAGAATTAACCACAGGCTCAGCCTGACCCCGGAACCAGAACAGGGCCTGAAGCCATCCTGCGCTCTTGCGGCCAGCTCCCAAAAACGCGAGTTGTAAAATCGAGCTTCAGGGCACTGCAATTCACAAACCTGCAGAGTTATAAATGATAACTCTCGTCCACAAATATATTGAGGGAAGGCAAAGAAGAGGATATGAAATCAAGGCAGAATTGCAGGAAACAGATTTCAGGAGGTAGATTCGAATCGCATTTAAAGCACATGAAAAGCGGCAAAACGTTGACAATGATGCCCTTGGCCAAAAAGGGCGTATGCGTTTTTTCCTGAATATATTCAGGAAAAAACGCATACGCCCTTTTTGGCCAACCAAGCAACCTGGAAAGGCAAATCAGCGCTACAAAGAAGTCTCGCTTCCCATCGGTCAAAAGGGCCATGCTGAAAAAAGTGTCAAAACCAGAAATGCAGGACAGGCCATGGAGAAATGGGAGCCTTGCTACACTGATGGGCGGGATGTAAATTGCCAACAGCCACTCTGGAGAAGTGTACGGTGAGTCGTGAAACATCTAAAAAACACAGCTTAGAGAGCATAGGGCACTTCCACTCATGGGGGTATAAATTGGGAAAATTAAAAATCAGCAAGACACAAGCACCCCAAAGTTTAGGGCTGCTCTGTTGACAAGGACCTCTACTTCATTCCACCTTAAATATCCCAGGAAAGAGAAAAATGGGTAAAGAAGTTGTGGTCCTTTTGTACAATGGAATATCACTCAGCCATGAAATCAATGTCATAAGGCTAGTAGCAGCATGATGAGTGGATTTAGGTACGACGATTCTAAGTGAAATAAGTGACACAGAAAAGGACATTTCTCATAAGGTATCACTGATAGAGGGAATGTAAAAACCGTTACACTTGAACTGAATTACAAAACAGAACAGAGTCACACCTGCAGAAAACACACTATGGCTGTTTAACGGGAAAGGTGAGGTGGGGTGATACATAAAACAAGGGTTTCAAATTAGCTCAGATACCGTTCCATAAACCCAATATGTAATAGACAAGACCTACTCCTTGCTCAGAGAATTGGACTCAACACGCCCTATTCACCGCACAAGAATATATCTGACTAGTAATAATCTTAAAACCTATGTATTGATATCTCTCTGTTAGTGTGTCAAGTGGGTGTAAAGCGGCATAAACACAGCAGTGAAAAGCAGCTAAACCGCATTATGAAAATAAATTACTTTTAAAAACCCATGAAACAAAGACAGTGAAAGAGAGAAATTCTTACACAATGCGTTCAGGGGCTGTGATGCAACCTGGATTGACCATATCTAGACCCACAGCTGGATGAGACCTAAGGGTGGACACTCTTGGGGCTGAGAGGTTTGGTGAGGTTGGGTGAGCAAACGCAGACCCTTTAAAGTAATACTGCGTGGTACCCATCGCATGGGTCCCAAATCTCCAGGTTCAAGGGCATCTTCCTACATCAAAAACATGCATGAGAAACCCAGAAGATGGTACACCGTGTGATGGGGAAAGGTTTCTAAAACGCACCTCATTTCTCATCTCCTTGTGCCCGGGTTCGCCATCCCAGCCGCTTTACTAGCAATCTCCCTACTTGGAGCATCAGCACCTTTAACCTCCTGTTCCCTACAGGTTGCAATTTTTCCTGAGGATGAACGGGAAGACGGGGAACCAATGAGAGACTGGCTCTTGGTGTTGGGACAGGCACAGGTCACTCTATTTTCCCATCAGGAAGAAGAATTAACCACAGGCTCAGCCTGCCCCCCGGAACCAGAACAGGGCCTGAAGCCATCCTGCGCTTTTGCGGCCAGCTCCCAAAAACGCGAGGTGTAAAATCGAGCTTCAGGGCACTGCAATTCACAAACCTGCAGAGTTATAAATGATAACTCTCGTCCACAAATATATTGAGGGAAGGCAACGAAGAGGATTTGAAATCAAGGCAGAATTGCAGGAAACAGATTACAGGAGGTAGATTCGAATCTCCTTTAAAGCACATGAAAAGCGGCAAAACGTTGACAATGATGCCCTTGGCCAAAAAGGGCGTATGCGTTTTTTCCTGAATATATTCAGGAAAAAACGCATACGCCCTTTTTGGCCAACCAAGCAACCTGGAAAGGCAAATCAGCGCTACAAAGAAGTCTCGCTTCCCATCGGTCAAAAGGGCCATGCTGAAAAAAGTGTCAAAACCAGAAATGCAGGACAGGCCATGGAGAAATGGGAGCCTTGCTACACTGATGGGCGGGATGTAAATTGCCAACAGCCACTCTGGAGAAGTGTACGGTGAGTCGTGAAACATCTAAAAAACACAGCTTAGAGAGCATAGGGCACTTCCACTCATGGGGGTATAAATTGGGAAAATTAAAAATCAGCAAGACACAAGCACCCCAAAGTTTAGGGCTGCTCTGTTGACAAGGACCTCTACTTCATTCCACCTTAAATATCCCAGGAAAGAGAAAAATGGGTAAAGAAGTTGTGGTCCTTTTGTACAATGGAATATCACTCAGCCATGAAATCAATGTCATAAGGCTAGTAGCAGCATGATGAGTGGATTTAGGTACGACGATTCTAAGTGAAATAAGTGACACAGAAAAGGACATTTCTCATAAGGTATCACTGATAGAGGGAATGTAAAAACCGTTACACTTGAACTGAATTACAAAACAGAACAGAGTCACACCTGCAGAAAACACACTATGGCTGTTTAACGGGAAAGGTGAGGTGGGGTGATACATAAAACAAGGGTTTCAAATTAGCTCAGATACCGTTCCATAAACCCAATATGTAATAGACAAGACCTACTCCTTGCTCAGAGAATTGGACTCAACACGCCCTATTCACCGCACAAGAATATATCTGACTAGTAATAATCTTAAAACCTATGTATTGATATCTCTCTGTTAGTGTGTCAAGTGGGTGTAAAGCGGCATAAACACAGCAGTGAAAAGCAGCTAAACCGCATTATGAAAATAAATTACTTTTAAAAACCCATGAAACAAAGACAGTGAAAGAGAGAAATTCTTACACAATGCGTTCAGGGGCTGTGATGCAACCTGGATTGACCATATCTAGACCCACAGCTGGATGAGACCTAAGGGTGGACACTCTTGGGGCTGAGAGGTTTGGTGAGGTTGGGTGAGCAAACGCAGACCCTTTAAAGTAATACTGCGTGGTACCCATCGCATGGGTCCCAAATCTCCAGGTTCAAGGGCATCTTCCTACATCAAAAACATGCATGAGAAACCCAGAAGATGGTACACCGTGTGATGGGGAAAGGTTTCTAAAACGCACCTCATTTCTCATCTCCTTGTGCCCGGGTTCGCCATCCCAGCCGCTTTACTAGCAATCTCCCTACTTGGAGCATCAGCACCTTTAACCTCCTGTTCCCTACAGGTTGCAATTTTTCCTGAGGATGAACGGGAAGACGGGGAACCAATGAGAGACTGGCTCTTGGTGTTGGGACAGGCACAGGTCACTCTATTTTCCCATCAGGAAGAAGAATTAACCACAGGCTCAGCCTGCCCCCCGGAACCAGAACAGGGCCTGAAGCCATCCTGCGCTTTTGCGGCCAGCTCCCAAAAACGCGAGGTGTAAAATCGAGCTTCAGGGCACTGCAATTCACAAACCTGCAGAGTTATAAATGATAACTCTCGTCCACAAATATATTGAGGGAAGGCAACGAAGAGGATTTGAAATCAAGGCAGAATTGCAGGAAACAGATTACAGGAGGTAGATTCGAATCTCCTTTAAAGCACATGAAAAGCGGCAAAACGTTGACAATGATGCCCTTGGCCAAAAAGGGCGTATGCGTTTTTTCCTGAATATATTCAGGAAAAAACGCATACGCCCTTTTTGGCCAACCAAGCAACCTGGAAAGGCAAATCAGCGCTACAAAGAAGTCTCGCTTCCCATCGGTCAAAAGGGCCATGCTGAAAAAAGTGTCAAAACCAGAAATGCAGGACAGGCCATGGAGAAATGGGAGCCTTGCTACACTGATGGGCGGGATGTAAATTGCCAACAGCCACTCTGGAGAAGTGTACGGTGAGTCGTGAAACATCTAAAAAACACAGCTTAGAGAGCATAGGGCACTTCCACTCATGGGGGTATAAATTGGGAAAATTAAAAATCAGCAAGACACAAGCACCCCAAAGTTTAGGGCTGCTCTGTTGACAAGGACCTCCACTTCATTCCACCTTAAATATCCCAGGAAAGAGAAAAATGGGTAAAGAAGTTCTGGTCCTTATGTACAATGGAATATCACTCAGCCATGAAATCAATGTCCTAAGGCTAGTAGCAGCATGAAGAGTGGATTTAGGTACGACGATTCTAAGTGAAATAAGTCACACAGAAAAGGACACTTCTCATAAGGTATCACTGATAGAGGGAATGTAAAAACCGTTACACATGAACTGAATTACAAAACAGAACAGAGTCACACATGCAGAAAACACACTATGGCTGCTTAACGGGAAAGGTGAGGTGGGGTGATACATAAAACAAGGGTTTCAAATTAGCTCAGATACCGTTCCATAAACCCAATATGTAATAGACAAGACCTACTCCTTGCTCAGAGAACTGGACTCAACACGCCCTATTCACCGCACAAGAATATATCTGACTAGTAATAATCTTAAAACCTATGTATTGATATCTCTCTGTTAGTGTGTCAAGTGGGTGTAAAGCGGCATAAACACAGCAGTGAAAAGCAGCTAAACCCCATTATGAAAATAAATTACTTTGAAAAACCCATGAAAGAAAGACAGTGAAAGAGAGAGACATTCTTACACAATGCGTTCAGGGGCTGTGATGCAACCTGGATTGACCATATCTAGACCCACAGCTGGATGAGACATAAGGGTGGACACTCTTGGGGCTGAGAGGTTTGGTGAGGTTGGGTGAGCAAACGCAGACCATTTAAAGTAATACTGCGTGGTACCCATCGCATGGGTCCCAAATCTCCAGGTTCAAGGGCATCTTCCTACATCGAAAACATGCATGAGAAACCCAGAAGATGGTACACCGTGTGATGGGGAAAGGTTTCTAAAACGCACCTCATTTCTCATCTCCTTGTGCCCGGGTTCGCCATTCCAGCCACTTTACTAGCAATCTCCCTCCTTGGAGCATCAGCACCTTTAACCTCCTGTTCCGTACAGGTTGCAATTTTTCCTGAGGATGAACGGGAAGACGGGGAACCAATGAGAGACTGGCTCTTGGTGTTGGGACAGGCACAGGTCACTCTATTTTCCCATCAGGAAGAAGAATTAACCACAGGCTCATCATACCCCCGGAACCAGAACAGGGCCTGAAGCCATCCAGTGCTTTTGCGGCCAGCTCCCAAAAAAGCGAGTTGTAAAATGGAGCTTCAGGGCACTGCAATTCACAAACCTGCAGAGTTATAAATGATAACTCTCGTCCACAAATATATTGAGGGAAGGCAAAGAAGAGGATTTGAAATCAAGGCAGAATTGCAGGAAACAGATTTCAGGAGGTAGATTCGAATCTCCTTTAAAGCACATGAAAAGCGGCAAAACGTTGACAATGATGCCCTTGGCCAAAAAGGGCGTATGCGTTTTTTCCTGAATATATTCAGGAAAAAACGCATACGCCCTTTTTGGCCAACCAAGCAACCTGGAAAGGCAAATCAGCGCTACAAAGAAGTCTCGCTTCCCATCCGTCAAAAGGGCCATGCTGAAAAAAGTGTCAAAACCAGAAATGCAGGACAGGCCATGGAGAAATGGGAGCCTTGCTACACTGATGGGCGGGATGTAAATTGCCAACAGCCACTCTGGAGAAGTGTACGGTGAGTCCTGAAACATCTAAAAAACACAGCTTAGAGAGCATAGGGCATTTCCACTTATGGGGTTATGAATTGGGAAAACTAAAAATCAGCTAGACACAGGCACACCAAAGTTTAGGGCTGCTCTGTTGACAAGAACCTCCTCTTCATTACACCTTAAATATCCCAGGAAATAGGAAAATGGATAACGATGTTGTGGTCCTTATGTACAATGGAATATCACTCAGCCATGAAATCAATGTCATAAGGCTATTAGCCGCATGATGAGTGGATTTATGTTCGACGATTCTAAGTGAAATAAGTCACACAGAAAAAGACACTTATCATAAGATATCACTTGTAGAGGGAATGTAAAAACCGTTACACTTGAACTGAATTACAAAACAGAACAGAGTCACACATTTAGAAAACACACTATGGCTGCTTAACGGGAAAGGTGAGGTGGGGTGATGCATAAAACGAGGGTTTCATATTAGCTCAAATACCGATCCATAAACCCAATATGTAATAGACAAGACCTACTCCTTGCTCAGTGAAGTGGATGCAACACCCCCTATTCAACGAACAAGAATATATCTGACTAGTAAAAATCTTAAAACCTATGTATTGATTTCTCTCTGTAAGTGAATCAAGTGGGTGTAAAGGGGCATAAACACAGCAGTGAAAATCAGGTAAACCCCATTATAAAAATAAATTACTTTAAAATCCCAAAAAACAAAGACAGTGATAGAGGGAGAAATTTTTACATAATTCGTTCCGGGGCTGTGATGCAACCTGGTGTGACCATATCTAGACCCACAGCTGGATGAGAAATAAAGCTGGACACTCTTGGGGCTGAAGGTCTCTTTCCCTATTTACCAGATTGGGAACGTAGAAAGGCTGCCACCCTCTGGCCGTTACCTGCAAAAGCAGCTTTAAAACCTGTGCTAATGGTCACTTCATATGAACAAGTACTTCAGGGCTGTAAATGAAACGTGCCCTCCAAATGTCTTGAGGGAGGTAATGGCCAAAAATTTTCAAAATGTGACACTTACTTTAAGAAAACACTTTGAAGAACTAAGCTGTAATCACAGTTTGATAAATAAAAGGGCATGCTTTAAAGCTCAATTTCAACAGATTATGGGACACATGCAAATTCAACCACAGATAGGTATCAGCTCGCACCTGTTAGAATGACCATCAGCAAGAAAACTACAAACAATAAATATTGAAGGTGTTTTGGAGAAATGCATACCCTCAATTTTAAGTGGGACATAACCTGGAAAGAGCCACTAATGAGAACTGAATGGTGGTGCCTTTAAAACATACACACTGAGCTACCATATGATACAGCAAGCCCACTCCTTGGCCTATAACATAAGAAGATATAACTGGAAAGACACAGGCAAGCAAATGTGCATTGCAGCAGTATTACAATAGCCAAGACATGGAGGCAACCAGAAAGTCCATCAAGAGGTGCGTGGCCAAAGAAGAACTGGTACACGTACAGATGGAATATTAGCCAGGGAAAAAAATGAAACAATGCCATTTGCAGCACCATGTATGATTCTTGAGGTAATCAGGCAAATTGTACTAAGTCAGAAAGCAAAAGACACATATCCTATAATATCACTTATAGGTCTTAGCTAAAAATTGATACCAATGAAGATATTTCCACAGAGAAATGCAATCACAGATTCATTAAACAAACTTATGGTTCACCAAATGGAAAGGTGTGAGGATTGGATACATTAGGATATTGGGGTTAAGATAGATATAGAAACACATGTGAAATATGTAATCACCAAAGACCTACGTAATACCAAGACAAGACTACTCAACATCGTGTCATAACCTACATGGGAAAATGATCCAAAGAAGAATAGATATATGTATATGTTTAAAAGAACCACATCTTTCACACCTAGAAGAAACAAAACATTTTAATTAAATTTGCTCTGACAAAAAATAAAAATTAAATTAAAAAAAGAACAAGAAGTAATGAGACATAAACTTAAGGGGCTATTTGCTGGCACATTGCATTCTAATTTACAACCAGAACATGACTTCCATTAAGGCTCTGTCATCACTAATAAAGCAGCTTTATAAGCAATGTTGAAGGTAGCTTAAAAGAAGTCTCACTAATTATTGATAGTAACAAGGAAACAAAGAAAAGTAAAAATCTCACTGCAAAAAGTATACATAGGGTAAGGATAGTAGATCAAACACTTATTAAACTTCTGTAAAGAATAAAAGACAACAGTAGTATGTTTTTTTAAAAAGAGAGGGCCCAAATAAATCTGAAATGAAAGAGATGATGTTACAACGGACACCACAGAAATACAAAGTATCCTAAGATACACACAGGGTAACTCAGGGCTCAGACTGGACAGAGCCCACTCTCCAGTCCCCTGTACATGACTTACAGGAGCCTCAGGAACTGAGGAGGGGGTCCCTGAGGAGAGGCTCAAGATAGAATATGGTAGGCATTAACATGACTGCATTCATCTTAAACATGCCTGAACTACATTCACACGAGATGATTTTGTCCTGTATGTACATCGGCACCTCTAGTTGGAACTGCAGATCTTTGGCTTCAACACCTCTACTGACAACATTAGCGTCACCTGCTGTGGACCGTCTCCTATAGGATTTCTAGAATCACAAAACATCGAAGCTTCACAGGACCCAGAGTCTGTGCAACTCCACACAGAGTCTCAGAGTCTCAACTCCACTCAGATACTCCACTCTTGGAGGGCACACACAAAGTAGTGTGCACATCAGGACCCAGGGGAAGGAGCAGTGACCCTGTAGGAGAATGACCAGAACTACCTGCTACTTTTAGAGGGTCTCCTGCAGAGGCAGGTGGTGGCTGTGGCTGTGGCTCACCGTGAGGACAACGACACTGGCAGCAGAAGTTCTGGGAAATACTCCTTGGTGTGAGCCCTCCCAGAGTCCGCCATTAGCCCCACCAAGAGCAAGGTAGGCTCCAGGGCTGGGTCGCCTCAGGCCAAACAACCAACAGGGAGGGAACCCAGCCCCATGCATCAGCAGACAAGCGGATTAAACTTTTTATTAAAGTTTTATTTAATCCGTAGACAAGCGGATTAAAGCTCTGCCCACCAAAGCAACACCCAGCTCTACCCACCACCAGTCCTTCCCATCAGGAAGCTTGCACAAGCCTCTAAGATAGACTCATCCACCGGAGAGCAGACAGCAGAAGCAAGAAGAACTACAATTCTGCAGCCTGTGGAAGGAAAACCACATTCACAGAAAGATAGACAAAATGAAAAGGCAGAGGACTTTATACCAGATCAAGGAACAAGATAAAACCCCAGAAAAAAAAACGAAATGAGGTGGAGATAGGGAACCTTCCAGAAAAAAAATTCAGAATAATGATAGTGAAGTTGAGCCAAGACCTTGGAAAAAGAAAGGAGGCAAAGATCGAGAAGATGCAAGAAATGTTTAACAAAGACCTAGAAGAATTAAGGAACAAACACCTAGAAGAATTAAAGAACAAACAAACAGAGGTGAACAATGGAATAACTGAAATGAAAAATACACTAGAAGGAATCAGTAGCAGAATAACTGTGGCAGAAGAACGGATAAGTGACCTGGAAGACAGAAAGGTGGAAATCACTGCCATGGAACAGAATAAAGAAAAAGAATGAAAATAAACGAAGACACCCCAAGAGTCCTCTGGGACAACATTAAACGCAACAACATTCGCATTATAGGGGTCCCAGAAGGAGAAGAGAGAGAGAAAGGACCCGAGAATATATTTAAAGAGATAATGGTCAAAAACTTCCCTAGCATGGGAAAAGAAATAGCCACCCAAGTCCAGAAGCACAGAGTGTCCCAGGCAGGATAAACCAAAGGAGAAAAATGACAAGACACATAGTAATCAAATTGACAAAAATTAACGACAAAGAAAAATGATTGAAAGCAGCAAGGGAAAAATGACAAATAACATACAAGGGAACTCCCATAAGGATAACAACTGATTTCTCAGCAGAAAATCTACAAGCCAGAAGGAAGTGGCATGATAAATTTAAAGTGATGAAAGGGAAGAACCTACAACCAAGAGTACTCCACCCTGCAAAGAGCTCATTCAGATTTGATGGAGAAATCAAAAGCCTTACAGACAAGCAAAAGTTAAGAGAATTCAGCACCATGAAACCAGCTCTACACCAAATGCTAAAGGAACTTCTCTAAGTGGGAAACACAAGAGAAGAAAAGGACCCACCAAGACAAACCCATAACAATTAAGAAAATAGTAGTAGGAACATACATATCGATAATTACCTTAAACGTGAATGCACTACATGTTCCAACCAAAAGACACAGGCTCGCTGAATGGATACAAAAACAAGACCCATATATATGCTGTCTACAAGAGATCCATTTCAGACCTAGGGACACATACAGACTCAAAGTGAGGCGATGGAAAAATATATTCTATGCAAATGAAAATCAAAAGAAAGCTGGAGTAGCAATACTCATATCAGATAAAATAGACTTTAAAATAAAGAATGTTACAAGAGACAAGGAAAGGCACTACATAATGGTCAGGGGATCAATCCAAGAAGAAGATATAACAATTATAAATATATATGTACCCAAAATAGGAGCAGCTCAATGTATAAGGCAACTGCTAACAGCTATAAAAGAGTAAATCGACAGTAACACAATAATAGCGGGGGACTTTAACAGCTCACTTACACCAGTGGAGATCAGCCAGACAGAAAATTAATAAGGAAACACAAGCTTTAAATGACACAATAGACCAGATAGAGTTAATTGATATTTATAGGACATTCCATCCAAAAACAGCAGATTACACGTTCTTCTCAACTGCACACGGAACATTCTCCAGGATAGATCACATCTTGGGTCACAGATAAAGCCTCAGTAAATTTAAGAAAACTGAAATCATATCAAGCAGCTGTTCCGACCACAATGCTATGAGATTAGAAATCAATTACACGGAAAAAACCGTAAAAAACACAAACACATGGAGGCTAAACAACACGTTACTAAATAACCAAGCGATCACTGAAGAAATCAAAGAGGAAATCAAAAACTACCTAGAGACAAATGACAACAAAAACACGATGATCCAAAACCTATGGGATGCAGCAAAAGGAGTTCTAAGAGGGAAGTTTATAGCAATACAAGCCTACCTCAAGAAACAAGAAAAATCTCAAATAAACAATCTAACCTTACACCTAGAGGAACTAGAGAAAGAAGAACAAAACCCAAAGTTAGTAGAAGGAAAGAAATCATAAAGATCAGAGCAGAAATAAATGAAATAGAAACAAAGAAAACGAAAGCAAAGATCAATAAAACTAAAAGCTGGTTCTTTGAGAAGATAAGCAAAAATGATCAACCTTTAGCCGGACTCCAGAAAAAGAGGGAGAGGACGCAAATCAACAAAATTAGAAGTGAAAAAGCAGAAGTTATAACAGACACCACAGGAATACAAAGCATCCTAAGAGACTACTACAAGCAACTCTAGGCCAATAAAATGGACAATCTGGAAGAAATGGACAAATTCTTAGAAAGGGATAACCTTCTAAGACTGAACCAGGAAGAAATAGAAAATATGAACAAACCTATCACAAGCAATGAAATTGAAACTGTGATTAAAAATCTTCCAACAAACAAAAGTCCAGAACCAGATGGCATCACAGGTGAATTCTATCAAACATTTAGAGCAGAGCTAACACCCAACCTTCTCAAATTCTTCAAAACAATTGCAGCGGAAGGAACACTCCCAAACTCATTCTATGAGACCACCATCACCCTGATACCAAAATCAGACAGAGATACTACAAGGAAAGAAAATTATAGACCAATATCACTGATGAATATAGATGTAAAAATCCTCAACAAAATACTAGCAAACAGAATCGAACAACACATTAAAAGGATCATACACCATGATCAAGTGGGGTTTATCCCAGGGATGCAAGGATTCTTCAATATACACAAATCAATGTGATACACCATATTAACAAATTGTAGAATAAAACCATATGATCATCTCAATAGATGAAGGAAAAGATTTTGAGAAAATTCAACACTCATTTACGATAAAAACTCTGCAGAGTGTGGGCATAGAGGGAAACTACCTCAACATAATAAAGGCCATATATGACAAACCCACAGCAAACAACATTCTCAATGGTGAAAAACTGAAAGCGTTTCCTCTAAGATCAGGAACAAGACGAGGATGTCCACTCTCACCACTGCTATTCAACATAGTTTTGGAAGTCCTAGCCATGGCAATCAGAGAAGAAAAAGAAATAAAAGGAATACAAAAAGGAAAAGAAGAAGTAAAATTGTCACTGTTTGCAGATGACATGATATTACAGATAGAGAATCCTAAAGATGCCACCAGAAAACCACTGGAGCTAATCAATGAATTTGGTAAAGTTGCAGGATACAAAATTAATGCACAGAAATTGCTTGCATTCCTATACACTAACAATGAAAGATCAGAAAGAGAAATTAAGGAAACAATCCCATTACCACTGCAACAAAAAGAATAAAATACCTAGGAATAAACCTACCTAAGGAAGTAAAAGACCTGTACTCAGAAAACTATAAGACACTGATGAAAGAAATCAAAGATGATATAAACAGATGGAGACATATACCATGTTCTCGGATTAGAAGAATCAATATTGTGAAAATGACTATACTACCCAAAGCAATCTACAGATTCAATGCAATCCCGATCAAAATACCTTTGGCATTTTCTACAGAACAAGAAAAAAAAATCTTAAAATTTGTAGGGAGACACAAAAGACCCTGGATAGCCAAAGCAGTCTTGAGGGGGGAAAAAAAAGAGCTGGAGGAATCAGACTTCCAGACTTCAGACTATATTGCAAAGCTACAGTAATCAAGATAATATGGTACTGACACAAGAACAGAAATATAGGTCAATAGAACAGGATAGAAAGCACAGAGATAAACCCACGTACCTATGGTTCACTAATCTATGACAAAGGAGGCAAGGGTATACAATGGAGAAAAGACAGTGTCTTCAGCAAGTGGTGCTGGGAAAACTGGACAGTTACATGTAAAAGAATGAAATTAGTACACACCCTAACACCATACGCAAAAATAAACTCAAAATGGATTAGAGACCTAAATATAAGACCAGCCACTATAAAACTCTTAGAGGAAAACATAAGCAGAACAGTCTATGACATAAATCACAGCAAGATCCTTTTTGACCCACCTCCTAGAGAAATGGAAATAAAAACAAAAATAAAAAAATGGGACCGAATGAAACATAAATTCTTTTGCACAGCAAAGGAAAACATAAGCAAGATGAAAAGACAACCATCAGAATGGGAGAAAATATTTTCAAATGAAGCAAATGGCAAAGGATTAATCTCCAAAAAGCAGCTCATGTAGCTCAATATCACAAAACCAAACAACCCAATCCAAAAATGGGCAGAAGACCTAAATAGACATTTCTCCAAAGAAGATATACAGGTTGCCAACAAACACATGAAAGGATGCTGAACATCACTAATCATTAGAGAAATGCAAATCAAAACTACAGTGAGGTATCACCTCACACCAGTCAGAATGGCCATCATCAAAAAATCTACCAACAATAAATGCTGGAGAGGCATTTATTGGAGCAAAGGGAACCCTCTTGCACTGTTGGTGGGAATGTAAATTGATATAGCCACTAGGGAGAACGGTATGGGGGTTCCTTAAAAACTAAAAATAGAACTACCATACAACCCAGCAAACCCACTCCTGGACATTTACCCTGAGAAAACCATAATTCAAAAAGAGTCATGTACCACAATGTTCACTGTAGCTCTATTTACAATAGCCAGGACATGGAAGCAACCTAAGTGTCCATCAACAGATAAATGGATAAGGAAGATGTGGCACAAATATACAATGGAACATTATTCAGCCATAAAAAGAAACGAAATTGAGTTACTTTTAGTGAGGTGGATGGATCTAGAGTCTGTCCTACAGAGTGAAGTAAGTCAGAAAGAGAAAAACAAATACCGTATGCTAACACATATATATGGAATCTTAAAAAAAAAGTTTATGAAGAACCTAGGGGCAGGAAAGGATTAAGGACACAGACGTAGAGAAAGGACTTGAGGACATGGGGAGAGGGAAGGGTAAGCTGGGACAAAGTGAGAGAGTGGTATGGACATATATACACTACCAAATGTAAAATTGATAGCTACTGGGAAGCAGCCACATAGCACAGGGAGATCAGCTCTGTGCTTTGTGACCACCTAAAAGGGTGGGATAAGGGAGTGAGAGGGAGGTGCAAGAGGGAGGGGATATGGTGTTATATGTATACGCACAGCTGATTCACTTTTTTATACAGCAGAAACTAACACACAATTGTAAAGCAATTATACTCCAATAAAGATGTAAAAGAAAAAAAAAAAGCCCAGAGATAAACCTACACACCTATGGCCCACTAATCTATGACAAAGGAGGCAAGGGTATACAAAGGAGAAAAGACAGTCTCTTCAATAAGTGGTGCTGGGAAAAATGGACAGCTACATGTAAAAGAATGAAATTAGAACACTCCCTAACACCATACACAAAAAATAAACTCAAAATGGATTAGAGACCGAAATGTAAGACCGGACACTATAAAACTCTTAGAGGAAAACATAGGAAGAATACTCTTTGACATAAATCACAGCAAGATCTTTTTTGATCCACCTCCTAGAGTAATGGAATAAAAAAATAAACATATGGGAGCAAATGAAACCTAAAAGCTTTTGCAAAGCAAAGGAAACTACAAACAAGACGAAAAGACAACCCTCACAATGGGAGAAAATATTTGCAAACGAATCAATGGACAAAGGATTAATCTCCAATGTATATAAACAGCTCATGCAGCTCAACAGTAAAAAAAACAAACAACCCAATCCAAAAATGGGCAGATGACGTAAATAGACATTTGTCCCAAGAAGACATACAGATGACCAAGAAGCACATGAAAAGCTGCTCAACATCACTAATTATTAGAGAAATATAAATCAAAACTACAATGAGGTATCGCCTCACACGAGTTAGAATGGGCATCATCAGAAAATCTACAAGCAACAAATGCTGGAGAGGGTGTGGAGAAAAGGGAACCCTCTTACACTATTTGTGGGAATGTAAATTGATACAGTCACGATGGAGAACAGTATGGAGGTTCCTTAAAAAACTAAAAATAGAATTACCATATGACCCAGCAATCCCACTACTGGCCATATACCCAGAGAAAACCATAATTCAAAAAGACATATTCACCACAATATTCATTGCAGTACTATTTACAATAGCCAGGTCATGGAAGCAACCTAAATGCCCATAGACAGACGAACAGAAAAGATGTGCTACATATATAAAATGGAATATTACTCAGCCATAAAAAGGAATGAAATTGGGTCATTTGTAGAGACGTGGATAGATCTAGAGACTGTCATACAGAGTGAAGTAAGTCAGAAAGAGAAAAACAAATATCGTATATTAACGCATACATGTGGAACCTAGAAAAATGGTAAAGATGAACCGGTTTGCAAGGCAGAAATAGAGACACAGATGTAGAGAACAAATGTATGGACACCAAGGGGGGAAAGTGGCAGGGTGGTGGTGGTGGGATGAATTGCGAGCCTGGGATTGACATATATACACTTATATGTATAAAATAGGTTACCAATAAGAGCCTGCTGTATAAAAAAATGAATAAAATAAATTCAAAAATTAAAAAATAAGTAATACTTAAAAAAATAAAACAGAAAAAAAAGTTCTGTCCTTCCCATAGACGTATTTATATGAATGAATTATTTCCATGCTTATATCCATAAATACAAAAAGAGGAATAAAACTTACCTTGAACCAAAAAAGAAAAAAAAAAAAAAAAAAACAGAACCCACTGGTCATACAGAGGAAAACCCTATCAGGGCACTTGCTCCAGGGGTAAACAATTCTGAAGTTGGTCACAGGTGGGGAATCATCTCCCATGCAGCCAGCAGCCCCCACACGAGGAGCGTCCTCATTGCAAAGCTGGGGGACCGTGAGGAGGCGTCTCTGAGTAAACGTGAGCTGAGCCCCAGGCCAGCTGCTGCTGAACTTTTCCCACCCTTCCCAGGTAAAACACCTGAATGTGTGCAAAGACTTTAAAAACTAGAGGAAGGGGCTTGGAGTCACACCAGCGACAGCACGCAGGCCGACTTGGTGCCTGCAGGCCAGCCAGGATGGTCCTGGCCCCGGGCGCTCGTCTGGAAGCTTTCCATTTCCCTGCCTGAGGTACCCCTCCTGTCCCGGCCCCCACTGCTTTTTTCCTTCCTCACCTCTGCCCGGGGAGAAATTCCAGCAGCAAGTATGGGTGACACATCCTCTTCTTTAGCAGGTGGCAGCCCGGCAACTCCTGCAGAAAGTCCAGCAGAGCCCCAGTCACACTGGGCCACTCATAGAGCCGTGGGCCCTACTCCCTCCCACCAGCCCAACCCCGAGACTGCTGACGGGGCAGAGAATATGGCGTCAGGCACAGCTGCAGAGGCTTTTGCTGCCTGGAGGGGTGTTTATATTGACCTCAACCCAGGCACACCTGGGAAGGGCTGGCCGGCCGGGTCAGGCTGCCCAGGTCAGCCAATCCTCGCCCCTCAGGGGCTCAGAGTTGCAGAAAATGGGCCTTGCTGCACCGGCCAGATCCAAGGAACAGGTGTAGGGTCCCGAGAGTCAGGATAGATAAGGGGCGGCAGCCCTGGCTTGTTTTCGAATCATTTTATCTGGTCCATGAGTGGGAGACAACTTCAAGAAGACCCTCTGCTAATGAGAGGAACCCAGGAGTCAGGGAGAGGAGGGGTGGTGGGTGGAGACAGAGGCCTGGTGCCCCGGCTGCAGTGGAAGCCCCTGGAAGACCAGGCAGAGGGAGGCCGCACAGAGTGAAGCCTAGGGTCACAGACCTGTTGGAGCTGCTGTTTGTTAGTTCAAGCTCTGCTCTGAGGTGCTCTGTGTCAGCTCTGAGTGACAGGGGTGCTGGGGGTGCTCTGCAATGAGGGCTACGTGCACGGTTCCTGTGTGCCCAGCCCTGCCGGGGTACCTGTCCACGGGAGCTCCATATCCAGGGAGGGGCCTGCCCACGAGAGCCCCGTGGGCTGCTGCGTACCTGCCCAGGTGAGCTCCATATCCTGGGAGGGGCCTGACCACAAGAGCCCCGTGGGCTGCTGGGGACCTGGTAGAGGACGCCAGGACAGTCAGTGAAGCCACAGAGGATATACATCTAGTAGTTCCTAATTCCTACACCCTGCTGGTCATTCTACCATCCACCAGGACATGGCATTCTGTATTAGACTTCAATGATGCCTTCTTCTGTATTCCATTAGTCCCAGAGTCACAAGAAATTTTGCCTGTGAGTGGCAGGACTCAACCTACAACAAAAACAATACTGCTGGGCCGTCCTGCCCCAGGGGTTCAAAAATTCCCACACCATCTTTGGGGAAACGTTAGCTAAAGACCTAAAAGATCTACCTCTGGAGAAGGGAACCCTCCTTCAATATGCAGATGACATTCTGATCACCAGCCCGACTAAGGAGGCCTCTGAACTACCTAGCCAATAAAAGATAGAAGGTGTCCAAGGAAAAGGCTCAAATATCACAAACTAAGGTGGCCTTCCTGGGCTTCATTCGCACAGAAGGTCGGAGAAGCCCACCCCAGGAAAGGGAAGAAGCCATCTGCAGCCTCACCTTTCCTGAAACTAGAAGACAGCTTAGGGGTTCCTGGGGAGACCGGGGTTTGCTGCATCTGGATCCCTAACTACAGTCTAATAGCTGGGCCTCTATATGAAACACTGAAAGGAAAAGATGATGATCCTTTTGAATAGAATCCAGAAGCAGCCTTTCAAGAATGGAAAGAGCAGTCAATTCAGACCCTGGCCCTGGACCTCCCTAATTTAGCTAAACCCTTTGACCTTTACAATCCTGGTCCAAGGCGAATCGCCCTTGGAGTATTAGTGCAAAAACTGGGACCACTTGAAATGGAACAATGCAAGAATGCCCTCCAGGCATTGGCCAGCCACCCCATCCGACCAGGATACTGGGGGTATCTAAAAATCTGGAAATCAACAGCCCGCAATGCCAGCTCCCTCCTAAGGGAAAAGGACGCCACTTGGTGATCCTAACCACCCACCATGCCCTGAAGTTGCAGGGATTGCTCCTTGGCACAATGACCTCGAGTGAGGAGGCCCTCCAACGCCAACCTCCAGAGAGACAACCTGGGGCAATGGGCCCCCATGACGACTCGTGTGACCATCACTTGACCTGGAGCTTCTCTCAGAAAACAACAAGAGTGTGCCCCAAAAGAGCAGACTATTGCTTACAGGACTTACTGCACCCAGAGCGGAGCTAATAAACTTGGCAGGGGAACCGTAAATAACGCTGCCACCATAGAAAAGCCTACAGACACCGCGGTGACGGCGGCCAGTGAGACCGGCTGTACTCCTGGCTACTTCAAAAGGCCGTTGACTGAGTGGCCGTCATGGTCCTGGATCACCACCGGCCCTGGACTGTCTGGGAGTTGAGCAAGCAGGGCTCTGACACCTGGTCCTGTTTGTACGTTAATTCAGTGGCCTAACTGAAGAAAGCACAGACTACTGGTCAGAGCATCTAGGCTGGCAGAAACCGTTCAGCCTAAGGGGGCCGAACCAATGTGGAGCAGGGTAAAACCGCCCACCCCCCCAGCGTCTCTGCACATCTCTTTCCTGGACCCTTAAAGGTCATTAGAATCTATAAAACTTCCAATGCTGGTGCTCAGGCAGACGAGCAGTGAGGGAGGAGGCCTGCGGACAATCAACCTCACCTGGAGGCTGCTGGGGAGAAGTCCTGCCCCTCCCCCCGGGTATGAGGACACCCAACTCAGCATGAAGCATTTACAGAAGACGTGTCTGCACCCTCAGCGCCCCAAGAATGAGGAATGGGACAAAAGGCAGAGGAGGGCTTTGTCACTGGCAAAGCCCATTAAAAATTCCTGGGAGATAAAAATAGAATCTGGGCAATAAAATAAAGTCTAACCATTTTTTCCTTTGTGCTTTGTCTAATTTCACTTGCTCCTAGGTTTCCACATGCAGAGGTCCCACACCCGACACTTCAGACCCGATTTCCTCGTGCAAAATGGCTGGGCCGACACCTCAGCTCGTGGGGCCCCGTGCAGACTCTGCGACATAGAGCCTGAGCTCCAGCCAACCTGGCCCTCGAGAGCTCCGCCCCCTCCCTCCCGCTGATGCTGACAGGATCCCTACACAGCAGCCCGGCCCACAACCCGCAGGGGAGCACACACTCTCACCTCTCCATTCTCTGATCAAAATGTAAAGTTTTCCTTTGCTTCTGAACCAAAGTCAGTCTCGATCTGTTGGCTCCAATGACACTGGGCAGGGAGACCCTTGTTGGGGCCCACTCTGCAGGATCAGTAACAGAATTTGAGAACATTGTAACTTCAATGAACAGATGTGTGAGCCAAACTGTAATTAACATAGAGCAGTGTATAAGGCTCGTGTAAAAGAAGATGTTTCTAACACTTCCATTTGATATTTCCATCACTTTATTATAAGCAAGTTCAGTGGAGGGGTTTGTCTTATTTGTCAGGTCAAGAGTAGAGAAATGCAGTAATTTCTTTCCAAGGATGTACATCTAATAATCTTGGTTGAAGTTTCAACCTTGTTTGGAATGATTTTCCATTGAAAATGATACCTCTCTTTCAGCTCCTAGATTTCTGAGAAGTATAAAATCTTATATTTTTTATTACCAAAGGGGAAAGGTGGGAGGAGGGATAAATTAACAGTTTCAGATTAACATATACACACTGCTATGTATAAAATATATCATCAACAAGGAACTACTGTATAGCACAGGGAACTATACTCAATATTTTGTAATGACCCCTGAGGGGAAATAATCTGAAAAACAATAGATATCTATATCGACATCATCTATCAACTACAGATAAAATGGAAACTAAAGGAGGCCGATGGTGAGCGTTTCTGAACCTGAAGACTTCAATCATCTAAAGTTCGGACTCTGCCTACGGCCCAAGTCCCTTAATGAACACACATGTACCAGTAGCTTAAAAATTCCCCAGATTGGAGTTCGGGGAGACACTAATTTGGAAAAATCCCTTGTGTTCTCCTTACATACACGGGACCTTTCCTACAGCTAAAACATGCCTGTGACACCCAGAAGATGGAACACGGTTGGATCAGGAAGATTTTGGAAAAGGCACCAAAACGCCTAATTTCCTGGTTGTTGGGTTCACCCCTCCAGCCTTTTTCCTTAAAATCTCCCCACTTGAGGATGTCAGCACCTTCAACATCCAGTTGCACAGAAATCGGAATTTGTCCAAAGGAAGAAGGGGAAGGAGGAGAAACAAGGAGAGCCAAGCCCTAGATATTCGGAGAGGCACATGTCACTCTATTTTCCAGTCAGGAAGAAGAATTAAGCAAAGGCTTAGCCTGCCACCGGGAACCAGAGTAGGGCCAGAAGCAAACAAGCGGTTCTGCGGAAAGCTCCCAAAAAAGCGAGTTGAAAAATGGAGCTCATGGGCACTGCAATTAACAAATCTGCAGAGTTATAAATGATAACTCTCGTCCACAAATATATTGAGGGAAGGCAACGAAGAGGATTTGAAATCAAGGCAGAATTGCAGGAAACAGATTTCAGGAGTTAGATTCGAATCACCCCTAAAGCACACGAAAAGCGTCAAAACGTCGACAATGATGCACTTGGCCAAAAAGAGCATATGCGTTTTTTTCTGAATGAATTCAGGAAAAAACCCATAGGCCCTTTTTGGCCAACCAAGCAAGCCGGATATGCAATTCAGCTCTACAAAGAAGTCTGACATCCCATCGGTCAAAATGGCTTTCCTACAAAAGTGTAAAAACAAGAAAAGCAGGAGAGGCCAGGGAGTAAAGGGAGCTTTGTTACACTGATGGGTGGGGTGTAAATTGCCAATGACGACTCTGGAGAAGGGTATGGTGTTTCCTAAAACATCTAAAAAACACAGCTAGAGAGAAAGGGGCACATCGACTCATGGGCGTATAAATTGGGAAAACTAAAAATTAGCAAGACACAGGCACCCCAAACTTTAGGGCTGCTCTGTTGACAAGAACCTCCACTTAATTCCACCTTAAATATCCAAGGAAAGAGAAAAATGGATAAAGAAGTTGTGGTCCTTATGTACAATGGAATATCACTCAGCCATGAAATCAATGTCCTAAGGTTAGTAGCAGCATGATGAGTGGATTTAGGTACGACGATTCTAAGTGAAATAAGTCACACAGAAAAAGACACTTCTCATAAGGTATCACTTATAGAGGGAATGTAAAAAGCGTTACACTTGAACTGAATTACAAAACAGAACAGAGTCACACATGCAGAAAACACACTATGGCTGCTTAACGGGAAAGGTGAGGTGGGGTGATACATAAAAAAAGGGTTTCAAACTAGCTCAGATACCGTTCCATAAACCCAATATGTAATAGACAAGACCTACTCCTTGCTCAGAGAACTGGACTCAACACGCCCTATTCACCGCACAAGAATATATCTGACTAGTAATAATCGTAAAACCTATGTATTGATATCTCTCTGTTAGTGTGTCAAGTGGGTGTAAAGCGGCATAAACACAGCAGTGAAAAGCAGCTAAACCCCATTATGAAAATAAATTACTTTGAAAAACCCATGAAACAAAGACAGTGAAAGAGAGAGAAATTCTTACACAATTCGTTCAGGGGCTGTGATGCAAACTGGATTGACCATATCTAGACGCACAGTTGGATGAGACATAAGGGTGGACACTCTTGGGGCTGAGAGGTTTGGTGAGGTTGGGTGAGCAAATGCAGACCCTTTAAAGTAATACTGCGTGGTACCCATCGCATGGGTCCCAAATCTCCAGGTTCAAGGGCATCTTCCTACATCGAAATCATGCATGAGAAACCCAGAAGATGGTACACTGTGTGATGGGGAGAGGTTTCTAAAACGCACCTCATTTCTCATCTCCTTGTGCTCGGGTTTGCGATTCCAGCCACTTTACTAGCAATCTCCCTACTTGGAGCATCAGCACCTTTAACCTCCTGTTCCGTACAGGTTGCAATTTTTCCTGAGGATGAACGGGAAGACGGGGAACCAATGAGAGACTAGCTCTTGGTGTTGGGACAGGCACAGGTCACTCTATTTTCCCATCAGGAAGAAGAATTAACCACAGGCTCAGCCTGCCCCGCGGAACTAGAACAGGGCCTGAAGCCATCCTGCGCTTGTGCGGCCAGCTCCCAAAAAAGCGAGTTGTAAAATGGAGCTTCAGGGCACTGCAATTCACAAACCTGCAGAGTTATAAATGATAACTCTCGTCCACAAACATATTGAGGGAAGGCAAAGAAGAGGATTTGAAATCAAGGCAGAATTGCAGGAAACAGATTTCAGGAGGTAGATTCGAATCGCCTTTAAAGCACATGAAAAGCGGCAAAAGGTTGACAATGATGCCCTTGGCCAAAAAGCGCGTATGCGTTTTTTCCTGAATATATTCAGGAAAAAACGCATACGCCCTTTTTGGCCAACCAAGCAACCTGGAAAGACAAATCAGCGCTACAAAGAACTCTCGCTTCCCATCGGTCAAAAGGGCCATGCTGAAAAATGTGTCAAAACCAGAAATGCAGGACAGGCCATGGAGAAATGGGAGCCTTGCTACACTGATGGGCGGGATGTAAATTGCCAACAGCCACTCTGGAGAAGTGTACGGTGTGTCCTGAAACATCTAAAAAACACAGCATAGAGAGAATAGGGCACATCCACTCATGGGGTTATAAATTGGGAAAATGAAAAATCAGCAAGACACAAGCACACAAAAGTTTAGGGCTGCTCTGTTGACAAGGACCTCCACTTCATTCCATCTTAAATATCCCAGGAAAGAGAAAAATAGATAAAGAAGTTGTGGTCCTTATGTACAATGGAATATCACTCAGCCATGAAATCAATGTCATAAGGTTAGTAGCAGCATGATGAGTGGATTTAGGTACGACGATTCTAAGTGAAATAAGTCACACAGAAAAGGACACATCTCGTAAGGTATCACTTATAGAGGGAATGTAAAAACCGTTACACTTGAACTGAATTACAAAACAGAACAGAGTCACACATGCAGAAAACACACTATGGCTGCTTAACGGGAAAGGTGAGGTGGGGTGATACATAAAACAAGGGTTTCAAATTAGCTCAGATACCATTGCATAAACCCAATATGTAATAGACAAGACCTACTCCTTGCTCAGAGAACTGGACTCAACACGCCCTATTCACCGCACAAGAATATATCTGACTAGTAATAATCGTAAAACCTATGTATTGATATCTCTCTGTTAGTGTGTCAAGTGGGTGTAAAGCGGCATAAACACAGCAGTGAAAAGCAGCTAAATCCCATTATGAAAATAAATTACTTTGAAAAACCCATGAAACAAAGACAGTGAAAGAGAGAGAAATTCTTACACAATGCGTTCAGGGCCTGTGATGCAACCTGGATTGACCATATCTAGACCCACAGCTGGATGAGACATAAGGGTGGACACTCTTGGGGCTGAGAGGTTTGGTGAGGTTGGGTGAGCAAACACAGACCCTTTAAAGTTATACTGCGTGGTACCCATCGCATGGGTCCCAAATCTCCAGGTTCAAGGGCATCTTCCTACATCGAAAACATGCATGAGAAACCCAGAAGATGGTACACCGTGTGATGGGGAAAGGTTTCTAAAACGCACCTCATTTCTCATCTCCTTGTGCCCGGGTTCGCCAATCCAGCCGCTTTACTAGCAATCTCCCTACTTGGAGCATCAGCACCTTTAACCTCCTGTTCCGTACAGGTTGCAATTTGTCCTGAGGATGAACGGGAAGACGTGGAACCAACGAGAGACTAGCTCTTGGTGTTGGGACAGGCAAAGGTCACTCTATTTTCCCATCAGGAATAAGAATTTACCACAGGCTCAGCCTGCCCCCCGGAACCAGAACAGGGCCTGAAGCCATCCTGCGCTTTTGCGGCCAGCTCCCAAAAAAGCGAGTTGTAAAATGGAGGTTCAGGGCACTGCAATTCACAAACCTGCAGAGTTATAAATGATAACTCTCGTCCACAAATATATTGAGGGAAGGCAAAGAAGAGGACTTGAAATCAAGGCAGAATTGCAGGAAACAGATTTCAGGAGATAGATACGAATCGCCTTTAAAGCACATGAAAAGCGGCAAAACGTTGACAATGATGCCCTTGGCCAAAAAGGGCGTATGCGTTTTTTCCTGAATATATTCAGGAAAAAACGCATACGCCCTGTTTGGCCAAGCAAGCAACCAGGAAAGGCAAATCAGCGCTACAAAGAAGTCTCGCTTCCCATCGGTCAAAAGGGCCATGCTGAAAAAAGTGTCAAAACCAGAAATGCAGGACAGGCCATGGAGAAATGGGAGCCTTGCTACACTGATGGGCAGGATGTAAATTGCCAAGAGCCACTCTGGAGAAGTGTCCGGTGAGTCCTGAAACATCTGAAAAACACAGCTTAGAGAGCATAGGGCACTTCCACTCATGGGGGTATAAATTGGGAAAATGAAAAATCAGCAAGACACAAGCACCCCAAAGTTTAGGGCTGCTCTGTTGACCAGGACCTCCACTTCATTCCACCTTAAATATCCCAGGAAAGAGAAAAATGGATAAAGAAGTTGTGGTCCTTATGTACAATGGAATATCACTCAGCCATGAAATCAATGTCGTAAGGTTAGTAGCAGCATGATGAGTGGATTTAGGTACGACGATTCTAAGTGAAATAAGTCACACAGAAAAGGACACTTCTCATAAGGTATCACTGATAGAGGGAATGTAAAAACCGTTACACTTGAACTGAATTACAAAACAGAACAGAGTCACACATGCAGAAAACACACTATGGCTGCTTAACGGGAAAGGTGAGGTGGGGTGATACATAAAACAAGGGTATCAAATTAGCTCAGATACCGTTCCATAAACCCAATATGTAATAGACAAGACCTACTCCTTGCTCAGAGAACTGGACTCAACACGCCCTATTCACCACACAAGAATATATCTGACTAATAATAATCGTAAAACCTATGTATTGATATCTCTCTGTTAGTGTGTCAAGTGGGTGTAAAGCGGCATAAACACAGCAGTGAAAAGCAGCTAAACCCCATTATAAAAATAAATTACTTTGAAACACCCATGAAATAAAGACAGTGAAAGTGAGAGAAATTCTTACACAATGCGTTCAGGGCCTGTGATGCAACCTGGATTGACCATATCTAGACCCACAGCTGGATGAGACATAAGGGTGGACACTCTTGGGGCTGAGAGGTTTGGTGAGGTTGGGTGAGCAAACACAGACCCTTTAAAGTTATACTGCGTGGTACCCATCGCATGGGTCCCAAATCTCCAGGTTCAAGGGCATCTTCCTACATCGAAAACATGCATGAGAAACCCAGAAGATGGTACACCGTGTGATGGGGAAAGGTTTCTAAAACGCACCTCATTTCTCATCTCCTTGTGCCCGGGTTCGCCAATCCAGCCGCTTTACTAGCAATCTCCCTACTTGGAGCATCAGCACCTTTAACCTCCTGTTCCGTACAGGTTGCAATTTGTCCTGAGGATGAACGGGAAGACGTGGAACCAACGAGAGACTAGCTCTTGGTGTTGGGACAGGCAAAGGTCACTCTATTTTCCCATCAGGAATAAGAATTTACCACAGGCTCAGCCTGCCCCCCGGAACCAGAACAGGGCCTGAAGCCATCCTGCGCTTTTGCGGCCAGCTCCCAAAAAAGCGAGTTGTAAAATGGAGGTTCAGGGCACTGCAATTCACAAACCTGCAGAGTTATAAATGATAACTCTCGTCCACAAATATATTGAGGGAAGGCAAAGAAGAGGACTTGAAATCAAGGCAGAATTGCAGGAAACAGATTTCAGGAGATAGATACGAATCGCCTTTAAAGCACATGAAAAGCGGCAAAACGTTGACAATGATGCCCTTGGCCAAAAAGGGCGTATGCGTTTTTTCCTGAATATATTCAGGAAAAAACGCATACGCCCTGTTTGGCCAACCAAGCAACCAGGAAAGGCAAATCAGCGCTACAAAGAAGTCTCGCTTCCCATCGGTCAAAAGGGCCATGCTGAAAAAAGTGTCAAAACCAGAAATGCAGGACAGGCCATGGAGAAATGGGAGCCTTGCTACACTGATGGGCAGGATGTAAATTGCCAAGAGCCACTCTGGAGAAGTGTCCGGTGAGTCCTGAAACATCTGAAAAACACAGCTTAGAGAGCATAGGGCACTTCCACTCATGGGGGTATAAATTGGGAAAATGAAAAATCAGCAAGACACAAGCACCCCAAAGTTTAGGGCTGCTCTGTTGACCAGGACCTCCACTTCATTCCACCTTAAATATCCCAGGAAAGAGAAAAATGGATAAAGAAGTTGTGGTCCTTATGTACAATGGAATATCACTCAGCCATGAAATCAATGTCGTAAGGTTAGTAGCAGCATGATGAGTGGATTTAGGTACGACGATTCTAAGTGAAATAAGTCACACAGAAAAGGACACTTCTCATAAGGTATCACTGATAGAGGGAATGTAAAAACCGTTACACTTGAACTGAATTACAAAACAGAACAGAGTCACACATGCAGAAAACACACTATGGCTGCTTAACGGGAAAGGTGAGGTGGGGTGATACATAAAACAAGGGTATCAAATTAGCTCAGATACCGTTCCATAAACCCAATATGTAATAGACAAGACCTACTCCTTGCTCAGAGAACTGGACTCAACACGCCCTATTCACCACACAAGAATATATCTGACTAATAATAATCGTAAAACCTATGTATTGATATCTCTCTGTTAGTGTGTCAAGTGGGTGTAAAGCGGCATAAACACAGCAGTGAAAAGCAGCTAAACCCCATTATAAAAATAAATTACTTTGAAACACCCATGAAATAAAGACAGTGAAAGTGAGAGAAATTCTTACACAATGCGTTCAGGGCCTGTGATGCAACCTGGATTGACCATATCTAGACCCACAGCTGGATGAGACATAAGGGTGGACACTCTTGGGGCTGAGAGGTTTGGTGAGGTTGGGTGAGCAAACACAGACCCTTTCAAGTAATACTGCGTGGTACCCATCGCATGGGTCCCAAATCTCCAGGTTCAAGGGCATCTTCCTACATCGAAAACATGCATGAGAAACCCAGAAGATGGTACACCGTGTGATGGGGAAAGGTTTCTAAAAGGCACCTCATTTCTCATCTCCTTGTGCCCGGGTTCGCCATTCCAGCCGCTTTACTAGAAAGCTCCCTACTTGGAGCATCAGCACCTTTAACCTCCTGTTCCATACAGGTTGCAATCTGTCCTGAGGATAAACGGGAAGACGTGGAACCAGCGAGAGACTAGCTCTTGGTGTTGGGACAGGCACAGGTCACTCTATATTCCCATCAGAAAGAAGAATTAACCACAGGCTCAGCCTGCCCCCCGGAACCAGAACAGGGCCTGAAGCCATTCTGCGATTTTGCGGCCAGCTCCCTTAAAAACGAGTTGTAAAATGGAGGTTCAGGGCACTGCAATTCACAAACCTGCAGAGTTATAAATGATAACTCTCGTCCACAAATATATTGAGGGAAGGCAAAGAAGAGGATATGAAATCAAGGCAGAATTGCAGGAAACAGATTTCAGGAGGTAGATTCGAATCGCATTTAAAGCACATGAAAAGCGGCAAAACGTTGACAATGATGCCCTTGGCCAAAAAGGGCGTATGCGTTTTTTCCTGAATATATTCAGGAAAAAACGCATACGCCCTTTTTGGCCAACCAAGCAACCTGCAAAGGCAAATCAGCGCTACAAAGAAGTCTCGCTTCCCATCGGTCAAAAGGGCCATGCTGAAAAATGTGTCAAAACCAGAAATGCAGGACAGGCCATGGAGAAATGGGAGCCTTGCTACACTGATGGGCGGGATGTAAATTGCCAACAGCCACTGTGGAGAAGTGTACGGTGAGTCCTGAAACATCTGAAAAACACAGCTTAGAGAGCATAGGGCACTTCCACTCATGGGCGTATAAATTGGGAAAATTAAAAATCAGCAAGACACAAGCACCTCAAAGTTTAGGGCTGCTCTGTTGACCAGGACCTCCACTTCATTCCACCTTCAATATCCCAGGAAAGAGAAAAATGGGTAAAGAAGTTGTGGTCCTTATGTACAAAGGAATATCACTCAGCCATGAAATCAATGTCATAAGGCTAGTAGCAGCATGATGAGTGGATTTAGGTACAACGATTCTAAGTGAAATAAGTCACACAGAAAAGGACACTTCTCATAAGGTATCACTGATAGAGGGAATGTAAAAACCGTTACACTTGAACTGAATTACAAAACAGAACAGAGTCACACATGCAGAAAACACACTATGGCTGCTTAACGGGAAAGGTGAGGTGGGGTGATACATAAAAGAAGGTTTTCAATTTAGCTCAGATACCGTTCCATAAACCCAATATGTAATAGACAAGACCTACTCCTTGCTCAGAGAACTGGACTCAACACGCCCTATTCACGGCACAAGAATATATCTGACTAGTAATAATCGTAAAACCTATGTATTGATATCTCTCTGTTAGTGTGTCAAGTGGGTGTAAAGCGGCATAAACACAGCAGTGAAAAGCAGCTAAATCCCATTATGAAAATAAATTACTTTGAAAAACCCATGAAACAAAGACAGTGAAAGAGAGAGAAATTCTTACACAATGCGTTCAGGGCCTGTGATGCAACCTGGATTGACCATATCTAGACCCACAGCTGGATGAGACATAAGGGTGGACACTCTTGGGGCTGAGAGGTTTGGTGAGCTTGGGTGAGCAAACACAGACCCTTTAAAGTAATACTGCGTGGTACCCATCACATGGGTCCCAAATCTCCAGGTTCAAGGGTATCTTCCTACATCGAAAACATGCATGAGAAACCCAGAAGATGGTACACCGTGTGATGGGGAAAGGTTTCTAAAACGCACCTCATTTCTCATCTCATTGTGCCCGGGTTCGCCATTCCAGCCGCTTTACTAGCAATCTCCCTACTTGGAGCATCAGCACCTTTAACCTCCTGTTCCGTACAGGTTGCAATTTGTCCTGAGGATGAACGGGAAGACGTGGAACCAACGAGAGACTAGCTCTTGGTGTTGGGACAGGCACAGGTCACTCTATTTTCCCATCAGGAAGAAGAATTAACCACAGGCTCAGCCTGCCCCCCGCAACCAGAACAGGGCCTGAAGCCATCCTGCGCTTTTGCGGCCAGCTCCCAAAAAAGCGAGTTGTAAAATTGAGCTTCAGGGCACTGCAATTCACAAACCTGCAGAGTTATAAATGATAACTCTCGTCCACAAATATATTGAGGGAAGGCAAAGAAGAGGATTTGAAATCAAGGCAGAATTGCAGGAAACAGATTTCAGGAGGTATATTCGAATCGCCTTTAAAGCACATGAAAAGCGGCAAAACGTTGACAATGATGCCCTTGGCCAAAAAGGGCGTATGCGTTTTTTCCTGAATATATTCAGGAAAAAACGCATACGCCCATTTTGGCCAACCAAGCAACCTGGAAAGGCAAATCAGCGCTACAAAGAAGTCTCGCTTCCCATCGGTCAAAAGGGCCATGCTGAAAAAAGTGTCAAAACCAGAAATGCAGGACAGGCCATGGAGAAATGGGAGCCTTGCTACACTGATGGGCGGGATGTAAATTGCCAAGAGCCACTCTGGAGAAGTGTCCGGTGAGTCCTGAAACATCTGAAAAACACAGCTTAGAGAGCACAGGGCACTTCCACTCATGGGGGTATAAATTGGGAAAATTAAAAATCAGCAAGACACAAGCACCCCAATGTTTAGGGCTGCTCTGTTGACCAGGACCTCCACTTCATTCCACCTTCAATATCCCAGGAAAGAGAAAAATGGATAAAGAAGTGGTGGTCCTTATGTACAATGGAATATCACTCAGCCATGAAATCAATGTCGTAAGGTTAGTAGCAGCATGATGAGTGGATTTAGGTACGACGATTCTAAGTGAAATAAGTCACACAGAAAAGGACACTTCTCATAAGGTATCACTGATAGAGGGAATGTAAAAACCGTTACACTTGAACTGAATTACAAAACAGAACAGAGTCACACATGCAGAAAACACACTATGGCTGCTTAACGGGAAATGTGAGGTGGGGTGATACATAAAACAAGGGTATCAAATTAGCTCAGATACCGTTCCATAAACCCAATATGTAATAGACAAGACCTACTCCTTGCTCAGAGAAGTGGACACAACACGCCCTATTCACCGCACAAGAATATAACTGACTAATAATAATCGTAAAACCTATGTATTGATATCTCTCTGTTAGTGTGTCAAGTGGGTGTAAAGCGGCATAAACACAGCAGTGAAAAGCAGCTAAACCCCATTATAAAAATAAATTACTTTGAAACACCCATGAAACAAAGACAGTGAAAGAGAGAGAAATTCTTAGACAATGCGTTCAGGGGCTGTGATGCAACCTGGATTGACCATATCTAGACGCACAGCTGGATGAGACATAAGGGTGGACACTCTTGGGGCTGAGAGGTTTGGTGAGGTTGGGTGAGCAAACACAGACCCTTTAAAGTAATACTGCGTGGTACCCATCGCATGGGTCCCAAATCTCCAGGTTCAAGGGCATCTTCCTACATCAAAAACATGCATGAGAAACCCAGAAGATGGTACACCGTGTGATGGGGAAAGGTTTCTAAAACGCACCTCATTTCTCATCTCCTTGTGCCTGGGTTCGCAATTCCAGCCACTTTACTAGCAAGCTCCCTACTTGGAGCATCAGCACCTTTAACCTCCTGTTCCATACAGGTTGCAATCTGTCCTGAGGATAAACGGGAAGACGTGGAACCAACGAGAGACTAGCTCTTGGTGTTGGGACAGGCACAGGTCACTCTATATTCCCATCAGAAAGAAGAATTAACCACAGGCTCATCCTGCCCCCTGGAACCAGAACAGGGCCTGAAGCCGTCCTGCGCTTTTGCGGCCAGCTACCAAAAAAGCGAGTTGTAAAATGGAGGTTCAGGGCACTGCAATTCACAAACCTGCAGAGTTATAAAGGATAACTCTCGTCTACAAATATATTGAGGGAAGGCAAAGAAAAGGATTTGAAATCATGGCAGAATTGCAGGAAACAGATTTCAGGAGGTAGATACGAATCGCCTTTAAAGCACATGAAAAGCGGCAAAACGTTGACAATGATGCCCTTGGCCAAAAAGGGCGTATGCGTTTTTTCCTGAATATATTCAGGAAAAAACGCATACGCCCTTTTTGGCCAACCAAGCAACCTGGAAAGGCAAATCAGCGCTACAAAGAAGTCTCGCTTCCCATCGGTCAAAAGGGCCATGCTGAAAAAAGTGTCAAAACCAGAAATGCAGGACAGGCCATGGAGAAATGGGAGCCTTGCTACACTGATGGGCGGGATGTAAATTGCCAAGAGCCACTCTGGAGAAGTGTCCGGTGAGTCCTGAAACATCTGAAAAACACAGCTTAGAGAGCATAGGGCACTTCCACTCATGGGGGTATAAATTGGGAAAATTAAAAATCAGCAAGACACAAGCACCCCAAAGTTTAGGGCTGCTCTGTTGACCAGGACCTCCACTTCATTCCACCTTAAATATCCCAGGAAAGAGAAAAATGGATAAAGAAGTTGTGGTCCTTATGTACAATGGAATATCACTCAGCCATGAAATCAATGTCGTAAGGTTAGTAGCAGCATGATGAGTGGATTTAGGTACGACGATTCTAAGTGAAATAAGTCACACAGAAAAGGACACTTCTCATAAGGTATCACTGATAGAGGGAATGTAAAAACCGTTACACTTGAACTGAATTACAAAACAGAACAGAGTCACACATGCAGAAAACACACTATGGCTGCTTAACGGGAAAGGTGAGGTGGGGTGATACATAAAACAAGGGTATCAAATTAGCTCAGATACCGTTCCATAAACCCAATATGTAATAGACAAGACCTACTCCTTGCTCAGAGAACTGGACTCAACACGCCCTATTCACCACACAAGAATATATCTGACTAATAATAATCGTAAAACCTATGTATTGATATCTCTCTGTTAGTGTGTCAAGTGGGTGTAAAGCGGCATAAACACAGCAGTGAAAAGCAGCTAAACCCCATTATAAAAATAAATTACTTTTACAAACCCATGAAACAAAGACAGTGAAAGAGAGAGAAATTCTTAGACAATGCGTTCAGGGGCTGTGATGCAACCTGGATTGACCATATCTAGACCCACAGCTGGATGAGACATAAGGGTGGACACTCTTGGGGCTGAGAGGTTTGGTGAGGTTGGGTGAGCAAACACAGACCCTTTCAAGTAATACTGCGTGGTACCCATCGCATGGGTCCCAAATCTCCAGGTTCAAGGGCATCTTCCTACATCGAAAACATGCATGAGAAACCCAGAAGATGGTACACCGTGTGATGGGGAAAGGTTTCTAAAAGGCACCTCATTTCTCATCTCCTTGTGCCCGGGTTCGCCATTCCAGCCGCTTTACTAGAAAGCTCCCTACTTGGAGCATCAGCACCTTTAACCTCCTGTTCCATACAGGTTGCAATCTGTCCTGAGGATAAACGGGAAGACGTGGAACCAGCGAGAGACTAGCTCTTGGTGTTGGGACAGGCACAGGTCACTCTATATTCCCATCAGAAAGAAGAATTAACCACAGGCTCAGCCTGCCCCCCGGAACCAGAACAGGGCCTGAAGCCATTCTGCGATTTTGCGGCCAGCTCCCTTAAAAACGAGTTGTAAAATGGAGGTTCAGGGCACTGCAATTCACAAACCTGCAGAGTTATAAATGATAACTCTCGTCCACAAATATATTGAGGGAAGGCAAAGAAGAGGATATGAAATCAAGGCAGAATTGCAGGAAACAGATTTCAGGAGGTAGATTCGAATCGCATTTAAAGCACATGAAAAGCGGCAAAACGTTGACAATGATGCCCTTGGCCAAAAAGGGCGTATGCGTTTTTTCCTGAATATATTCAGGAAAAAACGCATACGCCCTTTTTGGCCAACCAAGCAACCTGCAAAGGCAAATCAGCGCTACAAAGAAGTCTCGCTTCCCATCGGTCAAAAGGGCCATGCTGAAAAATGTGTCAAAACCAGAAATGCAGGACAGGCCATGGAGAAATGGGAGCCTTGCTACACTGATGGGCGGGATGTAAATTGCCAACAGCCACTGTGGAGAAGTGTACGGTGAGTCCTGAAACATCTGAAAAACACAGCTTAGAGAGCATAGGGCACTTCCACTCATGGGCGTATAAATTGGGAAAATTAAAAATCAGCAAGACACAAGCACCTCAAAGTTTAGGGCTGCTCTGTTGACCAGGACCTCCACTTCATTCCACCTTCAATATCCCAGGAAAGAGAAAAATGGGTAAAGAAGTTGTGGTCCTTATGTACAAAGGAATATCACTCAGCCATGAAATCAATGTCATAAGGCTAGTAGCAGCATGATGAGTGGATTTAGGTACGACGATTCTAAGTGAAATAAGTCACACAGAAAAGGACACTTCTCATAAGGTATCACTGATAGAGGGAATGTAAAAACCGTTACACTTGAACTGAATTACAAAACAGAACAGAGTCACACATGCAGAAAACACACTATGGCTGCTTAACGGGAAAGGTGAGGTGGGGTGATACATAAAAGAAGGTTTTCAATTTAGCTCAGATACCGTTCCATAAACCCAATATGTAATAGACAAGACCTACTCCTTGCTCAGAGAACTGGACTCAACACGCCCTATTCACGGCACAAGAATATATCTGACTAGTAATAATCGTAAAACCTATGTATTGATATCTCTCTGTTAGTGTGTCAAGTGGGTGTAAAGCGGCATAAACACAGCAGTGAAAAGCAGCTAAATCCCATTATGAAAATAAATTACTTTGAAAAACCCATGAAACAAAGACAGTGAAAGAGAGAGAAATTCTTACACAATGCGTTCAGGGCCTGTGATGCAACCTGGATTGACCATATCTAGACCCACAGCTGGATGAGACATAAGGGTGGACACTCTTGGGGCTGAGAGGTTTGGTGAGCTTGGGTGAGCAAACACAGACCCTTTAAAGTAATACTGCGTGGTACCCATCACATGGGTCCCAAATCTCCAGGTTCAAGGGCATCTTCCTACATCGAAAACATGCATGAGAAACCCAGAAGATGGTACACCGTGTGATGGGGAAAGGTTTCTAAAACGCACCTCATTTCTCATCTCATTGTGCCCGGGTTCGCCATTCCAGCCGCTTTACTAGCAATCTCCCTACTTGGAGCATCAGCACCTTTAACCTCCTGTTCCGTACAGGTTGCAATTTGTCCTGAGGATGAACGGGAAGACGTGGAACCAACGAGAGACTAGCTCTTGGTGTTGGGACAGGCACAGGTCACTCTATTTTCCCATCAGGAAGAAGAATTAACCACAGGCTCAGCCTGCCCCCCGCAACCAGAACAGGGCCTGAAGCCATCCTGCGCTTTTGCGGCCAGCTCCCAAAAAAGCGAGTTGTAAAATTGAGCTTCAGGGCACTGCAATTCACAAACCTGCAGAGTTATAAATGATAACTCTCGTCCACAAATATATTGAGGGAAGGCAAAGAAGAGGATTTGAAATCAAGGCAGAATTGCAGGAAACAGATTTCAGGAGGTATATTCGAATCGCCTTTAAAGCACATGAAAAGCGGCAAAACGTTGACAATGATGCCCTTGGCCAAAAAGGGCGTATGCGTTTTTTCCTGAATATATTCAGGAAAAAACGCATACGCCCATTTTGGCCAACCAAGCAACCTGGAAAGGCAAATCAGCGCTACAAAGAAGTCTCGCTTCCCATCGGTCAAAAGGGCCATGCTGAAAAAAGTGTCAAAACCAGAAATGCAGGACAGGCCATGGAGAAATGGGAGCCTTGCTACACTGATGGGCGGGATGTAAATTGCCAAGAGCCACTCTGGAGAAGTGTCCGGTGAGTCCTGAAACATCTGAAAAACACAGCTTAGAGAGCATAGGGCACTTCCACTCATGGGGGTATAAATTGGGAAAATTAAAAATCAGCAAGACACAAGCACCCCAATGTTTAGGGCTGCTCTGTTGACCAGGACCTCCACTTCATTCCACCTTCAATATCCCAGGAAAGAGAAAAATGGATAAAGAAGTGGTGGTCCTTATGTACAATGGAATATCACTCAGCCATGAAATCAATGTCGTAAGGTTAGTAGCAGCATGATGAGTGGATTTAGGTACGACGATTCTAAGTGAAATAAGTCACACAGAAAAGGACACTTCTCATAAGGTATCACTGATAGAGGGAATGTAAAAACCGTTACACTTGAACTGAATTACAAAACAGAACAGAGTCACACATGCAGAAAACACACTATGGCTGCTTAACGGGAAATGTGAGGTGGGGTGATACATAAAACAAGGGTATCAAATTAGCTCAGATACCGTTCCATAAACCCAATATGTAATAGACAAGACCTACTCCTTGCTCAGAGAAGTGGACACAACACGCCCTATTCACCGCACAAGAATATAACTGACTAATAATAATCGTAAAACCTATGTATTGATATCTCTCTGTTAGTGTGTCAAGTGGGTGTAAAGCGGCATAAACACAGCAGTGAAAAGCAGCTAAACCCCATTATAAAAATAAATTACTTTGAAACACCCATGAAACAAAGACAGTGAAAGAGAGAGAAATTCTTAGACAATGCGTTCAGGGGCTGTGATGCAACCTGGATTGACCATATCTAGACGCACAGCTGGATGAGACATAAGGGTGGACACTCTTGGGGCTGAGAGGTTTGGTGAGGTTGGGTGAGCAAACACAGACCCTTTAAAGTAATACTGCGTGGTACCCATCGCATGGGTCCCAAATCTCCAGGTTCAAGGGCATCTTCCTACATCAAAAACATGCATGAGAAACCCAGAAGATGGTACACCGTGTGATGGGGAAAGGTTTCTAAAACGCACCTCATTTCTCATCTCCTTGTGCCTGGGTTCGCAATTCCAGCCACTTTACTAGCAAGCTCCCTACTTGGAGCATCAGCACCTTTAACCTCCTGTTCCATACAGGTTGCAATCTGTCCTGAGGATAAACGGGAAGACGTGGAACCAACGAGAGACTAGCTCTTGGTGTTGGGACAGGCACAGGTCACTCTATATTCCCATCAGAAAGAAGAATTAACCACAGGCTCATCCTGCCCCCTGGAACCAGAACAGGGCCTGAAGCCGTCCTGCGCTTTTGCGGCCAGCTACCAAAAAAGCGAGTTGTAAAATGGAGGTTCAGGGCACTGCAATTCACAAACCTGCAGAGTTATAAAGGATAACTCTCGTCTACAAATATATTGAGGGAAGGCAAAGAAAAGGATTTGAAATCATGGCAGAATTGCAGGAAACAGATTTCAGGAGGTAGATACGAATCGCCTTTAAAGCACATGAAAAGCGGCAAAACGTTGACAATGATGCCCTTGGCCAAAAAGGGCGTATGCGTTTTTTCCTGAATATATTCAGGAAAAAACGCATACGCCCTTTTTGGCCAACCAAGCAACCTGGAAAGGCAAATCAGCGCTACAAAGAAGTCTCGCTTCCCATCGGTCAAAAGGGCCATGCTGAAAAAAGTGTCAAAACCAGAAATGCAGGACAGGCCATGGAGAAATGGGAGCCTTGCTACACTGATGGGCGGGATGTAAATTGCCAAGAGCCACTCTGGAGAAGTGTCCGGTGAGTCCTGAAACATCTGAAAAACACAGCTTAGAGAGCATAGGGCACTTCCACTCATGGGGGTATAAATTGGGAAAATTAAAAATCAGCAAGACACAAGCACCCCAAAGTTTAGGGCTGCTCTGTTGACCAGGACCTCCACTTCATTCCACCTTAAATATCCCAGGAAAGAGAAAAATGGATAAAGAAGTTGTGGTCCTTATGTACAATGGAATATCACTCAGCCATGAAATCAATGTCGTAAGGTTAGTAGCAGCATGATGAGTGGATTTAGGTACGACGATTCTAAGTGAAATAAGTCACACAGAAAAGGACACTTCTCATAAGGTATCACTGATAGAGGGAATGTAAAAACCGTTACACTTGAACTGAATTACAAAACAGAACAGAGTCACACATGCAGAAAACACACTATGGCTGCTTAACGGGAAAGGTGAGGTGGGGTGATACATAAAACAAGGGTTTCAAATTAGCTCAGATACCGTTCCATAAACCCAATATGTAATAAACAAGACCTACTCCTTGCTCAGAGAACTGGACTCAACACGCCCTATTCACCGCACAAGAATATATCTGACTAGTAATAATCTTAAAACCTATGTATTGATATCTCTCTGTTAGTGTGTCAAGTGGGTGTAAAGCGGCATAAACACAGCAGTGAAAAGCAGCTAAATCCCATTATGAAAATAAATTACTTTGGAAAACCCATGAAACAAAGACAGTGAAAGAGAGAGAAATTCTTACACAATGCGTTCAGGGCCTGTGATGCAACCTGGATTGACCATATCTAGACCCACAGCTGGATGAGACATAAGGGTGGACACTCTTGGGGCTGAGAGGTTTGGTGAGGTTGGGTGAGCAAACACAGACCCTTTAAAGTAATACTGCGTGGTACCCATCGCATGGGTCCCAAATCTCCAGGTTCAAGTGCATCTTCCTACATCGAAAACATGCATGAGAAACCCAGAAGATGGTACACCGTGTGATGGGGAAAGGTTTCTAAAACGCACCTCATTTCTCATCTCCTTGTGCCCGGATTCGCCATTCCAGCCGCTTTACTAGCAATCTCCCTACTTGGAGCATCAGCACCTTTAACCTCCTGTTCCGTACAGGTTGCAATTTGTCCTGAGGATGAACGGGAAGACGTGGAACCAACGAGAGACTAGCTCTTGGTGTTGGGACAGGCACAGGTCACTCTATTTTCCCATCAGGAAGAAGAATTAACCACAGGCTCAGCCTGCCACCCGGAACCAGAACAGGGCCTGAAGCCATCCTGCGCTTTTGCGGCCAGCTCCCAAAAAAGCGAGTTGTAAAATGGAGCTTCAGGGCACTGCAATTCACAAACCTGCAGAGTTATAAATGATAACTGTCGTCCACAAATATATTGAGGGAAGGCAAAGAAGAGGATTTGAAATCAAGGCAGAATTGCAGGAAACAGATTTCAGGAGGTATATTCGAATCGCCTTTAAAGCACATTAAAAGCGGCAAAACGTTGACAATGATGCCCTTGGCCAAAAAGGGCGTATGCGTTTTTTCCTGAATATATTCAGGAAAAAACGCATACGCCCTTTTTGGCCAACCAAGCAACCTGGAAAGGCAAATCAGCGCTACAAAGAAGTCTCGCTTCCCATCGGTCAAAAGGGCCATGCTGAAAAAAGTGTCAAAACCAGAAATGCAGGACAGGCCATGGAGAAATGGGAGCCTTGCTACACTGATGGGCGGGATGTAAATTGCCAAGAGCCACTCTGGAGAAGTGTCCGGTGAGTCCTGAAACATCTGAAAAACACAGCTTAGAGAGCATAGGGCACTTCCACTCATGGGGGTATAAATTGGGAAAATTAAAAATCAGCAAGACACAAGCACCCCAAAGTTTAGGGCTGCTCTGTTGACCAGGACCTCCACTTCATTCCACCTTCAATATCCCAGGAAAGAGAAAAATGGATAAAGAAGTGGTGGTCCTTATGTACAATGGAATATCACTCAGCCATGAAATCAATGTCGTAAGGTTAGTAGCAGCATGATGAGTGGATTTAGGTACGACCATTCTAAGTGAAATAAGTCACACAGAAAAGGACACTTCTCATAAAGTATCACTGATAGAGGGAATGTAAAAACCGTTACACTTGAACTGAATTACAAAACAGAACAGAGTCACACATGCAGAAAACACACTATGGCTGCTTAACGGGAAAGGTGAGGTGGGGTGATACATAAAAGAAGGTTTTCAATTTAGCTCAGATACCGTTCCATAAACCCAATATGTAATAGACAAGACCTACTCCTTGCTCAGAGAAGTGGACACAACACGCCCTATTCACCGCACAAGAATATATCTGACTAATAATAATCGTAAAACCTATGTATTGATATCTCTCTGTTAGTGTGTCAAGTGGGTGTAAAGCGGCATAAACACAGCAGTGAAAAGCAGCTAAACCCCATTATAAAAATAAATTACTTTGAAACACCCATGAAACAAAGACAGTGAAAGAGAGAGAAATTCTTAGACAATGCGTTCAGGGGCTGTGATGCAACCTGGATTGACCATATCTAGACGCACAGCTGGATGAGACATAAGGGTGGACACTCTTGGGGCTGAGACGTTTGGTGAGGTTGGGTGAGCAAACACAGACCCTTTAAAGTAATACTGCGTGGTACCCATCGCATGGGTCCCAAATCTCCAGGTTCAAGGGCATCTTCCTACATCAAAAACATGCATGAGAAACCCAGAAGATGGTACACCGTGTGATGGGGAAAGGTTTCTAAAACGCACCTCATTTCTCATCTCCTTGTGCCTGGGTTCGCAATTCCAGCCACTTTACTAGCAAGCTCCCTACTTGGAGCATCAGCACCTTTAACCTCCTGTTCCATACAGGTTGCAATCTGTCCTGAGGATAAACGGGAAGACATGGAACCAACGAGAGACTAGCTCTTGGTGTTGGGACAGGCACAGGTCACTCTATATTCCCATCAGAAAGAAGAATTAACCACAGGCTCATCCTGCCCCCTGGAACCAGAACAGGGCCTGAAGCCGTCCTGCCCTTTTGCGGCCAGCTACCAAAAAAGCGAGTTGTAAAATGGAGGTTCAGGGCACTGCAATTCACAAACCTGCAGAGTTATAAATGATAACTCTCGTCCACAAATATATTAAGGGAAGGCAAAGAAAAGGATTTGAAATCATGGCAGAATTGCAGGAAACAGATTTCAGGAGGTAGATACGAATCGCCTTTAAAGCACATGAAAAGCGGCAAAACGTTGACAATGATGCCCTTGGCCAAAAAGGGCGTATGCGTTTTTTCCTGAATATATTCAGGAAAAAACTCATACGCCCTTTTTGGCCAACCAAGCAACCTGGAAAGGCAAATCAGCGCTACAAAGAAGTCTCGCTTCCCATCGGTCAAAAGGGCCATGCTGAAAAAAGTGTCAACACCAGAAATGCAGGACAGGCCATGGAGAAATGGGAGCCTTGCTACACTGATGGGCGGGATGTAAATTGCCAAGAGCCACTCTGGAGAAGTGTCCGGTGAGTCCTGAAACATCTGAAAAACACAGCTTAGAGAGCATAGGGCACTTCCACTCATGGGGGTATAAATTGGGAAAATTAAAAATCAGCAAGACACAAGCACCCCAAAGTTTAGGGCTGCTCTGTTGACCAGGACCTCCACTTCATTCCACCTTAAATATCCCAGGAAAGAGAAAAATGGATAAAGAAGTTGTGGTCCTTATGTACAATGGAATATCACTCAGCCATGAAATCAATGTCGTAAGGTTAGTAGCAGCATGATGAGTGGATTTAGGTACGACGATTCTAAGTGAAATAAGTCACACAGAAAAGGACACTTCTCATAAGGTATCACTGATAGAGGGAATGTAAAAACCTTTACACTTGAACTGAATTACAAAACAGAACAGAGTCACACATGCAGAAAACACACTATGGCTGCTTAACGGGAAAGGTGAGGTGGGGTGATACATAAAACAAGGGTATCAAATTAGCTCAGATACCGTTCCATAAAACCAATATGTAATAGACAAGACCTACTCCTTGCTCAGAGAACTGGACTCAACACGCCCTATTCACGGCACAAGAATATATCTGACTAGTAATAATCGTAAAACCTATGTATTGATATCTCTCTGTTAGTGTGTCAAGTGGGTGTAAAGCGGCATAAACACAGCAGTGAAAAACAGCTAAATCCCATTATGAAAATAAATTACTTTGAAAAACCCATGAAACAAAGACAGTGAAAGAGAGAGAAATTCTTACACAATGCGTTCAGGGCCTGTGATGCAACCTGGATTGACCATATCTAGACCCACAGCTGGATGAGACATAAGGGTGGACACTCTTGGGGCTGAGAGGTTTGGTGAGGTTGGGTGAGCAAACACAGACCCTTTAAAGTAATACTGCGTGGTACCCATCGCATGGGTCCCAAATCTCCAGGTTCAAGGGGATCTTCCTACATCGAAAACATGCATGAGAAACCCAGAAGATGGTACACCGTGTGATGGGGAAAGGTTTCTAAAACGCACCTCATTTCTCATCTCCTTGTGCCCGGATTCGCCATTCCAGCCGCTTTACTAGCAATCTCCCTACTTGGAGCATCAGCACCTTTAACCTCCTGTTCCGTACAGGTTGCAATTTGTCCTGAGGATGAACGGGAAGACGTGGAACCAACGAGAGACTAGCTCTTGGTGTTGGGACAGGCACAGGTCACTCTATTTTCCCATCAGGAAGAAGAATTAACCACAGGCTCAGCCTGCCCCCCGGAACCAGAACAGGGCCTGAAGCCATCCTGCGCTTTTGCGGCCAGCTCCCAAAAAAGCGAGTTGTAAAATGGAGCTTCAGGGCACTGCAATTCACAAACCTGCAGAGTTATAAATGATAACTGTCGTCCACAAATATATTGAGGGAAGGCAAAGAAGAGGATTTGAAATCAAGGCAGAATTGCAGGAAACAGATTTCAGGAGGTATATTCGAATCGCCTTTAAAGCACATGAAAAGCGGCAAAACGTTGACAATGATGCCCTTGGCCAAAAAGGGCGTATGCGTTTTTTCCTGAATATATTCAGGAAAAAACGCATACGCCCATTTTGGCCAACCAAGCAACCTGGAAAGGCAAATCAGCGCTACAAAGAAGTCTCGCTTCCCATCGGTCAAAAAGGCCATGCTGAAAAAAGTGTCAAAACCAGAAATGCAGGACAGGCCATGGAGAAATGGGAGCCTTGCTACACTGATGGGCGGGATGTAAATTGCCAAGAGCCACTCTGGAGAAGTGTCCGGTGAGTCCTGAAACATCTTAAAAACACAGCTTAGAGAGCATAGGGCACTTCCACTCATGGGGGTATAAATTGGGAAAATTAAAAATCAGCAAGACACAAGCACCCCAAAGTTTAGGGCTGCTCTGTTGACCAGGACCTCCACTTCATTCCACCTTCAATATCCCAGGAAAGAGAAAAATGGATAAAGAAGTGGTGGTCCTTATGTACAATGGAATATCACTCAGCCATGAAATCAATGTCGTAAGGTTAGTAGCAGCATGATGAGTGGATTTAGGTACGACGATTCTAAGTGAAATAAGTCACACAGAAAAGGACACTTCTCATAAGGTATCACTGATAGAGGGAATGTAAAAACCGTTACACTTGAACTGAATTACAAAACAGAACAGAGTCACACATGCAGAAAACACACTATGGCTGCTTAACGGGAAATGTGAGGTGGGGTGATACATAAAACAAGGGTATCAAATTAGCTCAGATACCGTTCCATAAACCCAATATGTAATAGACAAGACCTACTCCTTGCTCAGAGAAGTGGACACAACACGCCCTATTCACCGCACAAGAATATATCTGACTAATAATAATCGTAAAACCTATGTATTGATATCTCTCTGTTAGTGTGTCAAGTGGGTGTAAAGCGGCATAAACACAGCAGTGAAAAGCAGCTAAACCCCATTATAAAAATAAATTACTTTGAAACACCCATGAAACAAAGACAGTGAAAGAGAGAGAAATTCTTAGACAATGCGTTCAGGGGCTGTGATGCAACCTGTATTGACCATATCTAGACGCACAGCTGGATGAGACATAAGGGTGGACACTCTTGGGGCTGAGACGTTTGGTGAGGTTGGGTGAGCAAACACAGACCCTTTAAAGTAATACTGCGTGGTACCCATCGCATGGGTCCCAAATCTCCAGGTTCAAGGGCATCTTCCTACATCGAAAACATGCATGAGAAACCCAGAAGATGGTACACCGTGTGATGGGGAAAGGTTTCTAAAAGGCACCTCATTTCTCATCTCCTTGTGCCCGGGTTCGCCATTCCAGCCGCTTTACTAGAAAGCTCCCTACTTGGAGCATCAGCACCTTTAACCTCCTGTTCCATACAGGTTGCAATCTGTCCTGAGGATAAACGGGAAGACGTGGAACCAACGAGAGACTAGCTCTTGGTGTTGGGACAGGCACAGGTCACTCTATATTCCCATCAGAAAGAAGAATTAACCACAGGCTCAGCCTGCCCCCCGGAACCAGAACAGGGCCTGAAGCCATTCTGCGATTTTGCGGCCAGCTCCCTTAAAAACGAGTTGTAAAATGGAGGTTCAGGGCACTGCAATTCACAAACCTGCAGAGTTATAAATGATAACTCTCGTCCACAAATATATTGAGGGAAGGCAAAGAAGAGGATATGAAATCAAGGCAGAATTGCAGGAAACAGATTTCAGGAGGTAGATTCGAATCGCATTTAAAGCACATGAAAAGCGGCAAAACGTTGACAATGATGCCCTTGGCCAAAAAGGGCGTATGCGTTTTTTCCTGAATATATTCAGGAAAAAACGCATACGCCCTTTTTGGCCAACCAAGCAACCTGGAAAGGCAAATCAGCGCTACAAAGAAGTCTCGCTTCCCATCGGTCAAAAGGGCCATGCTGAAAAAAGTGTCAAAACCAGAAATGCAGGACAGGCCATGGAGAAATGGGAGCCTTGCTACACTGATGGGCGGGATGTAAATTGCCAACAGCCACTGTGGAGAAGTGTACGGTGAGTCCTGAAACATCTGAAAAACACAGCTTAGAGAGCATAGGGCACTTCCACTCATGGGGGTATAAATTGGGAAAATTAAAAATCAGCAAGACACAAGCACCCCAAAGTTTAGGGCTGCTCTGTTGACCAGGACTTCCACTTCATTCCACCTTAAATATCCCAGGAAAGAGAAAAATGGGTAAAGAAGTTGTGGTCCTTATGTACAATGGAATATCACTCAGCCATGAAATCAATGTCATAAGGCTAGTAGCAGCATGATGAGTGGATTTAGGTACGACGATTCTAAGTGAAATAAGTCACACAGAAAAGGACACTTCTCATAAGGTATCACTGATAGAGGGAATGTAAAAACCGTTACACTTGAACTGAATTACAAAACAGAACAGAGTCACACATGCAGAAAACACACTATGGCTGCTTAACGGGAAAGGTGAGGTGGGGTGATACATAAAAGAAGGTTTTCAATTTAGCTCAGATACCGTTCCATAAACCCAATATGTAATAGACAAGACCTACTCCTTGCTCAGAGAACTGGACTCAACACGCCCTATTCATGGCACAAGAATATATCTGACTAGTAATAATCGTAAAACCTATGTATTGATATCTCTCTGTTAGTGTGTCAAGTGGGTGTAAAGCAGCATAAACACAGCAGTGAAAAGCAGCTAAATCCCATTATGAAAATAAATTACTTTGAAAAACCCATGAAACAAAGACAGTGAAAGAGAGAGAAATTCTTACACAATGCGTTCACGGGCTGTGATGCAACCTGGATTGACCATATCTAGACCCACAGCTGGATGAGACATAAGGGTGGACACTCTTGGGGCTGAGAGGTTTGGTGAGGTTGGGTGAGCAAACACAGACCCTTTAAAGTAATACTGCGTGGTACCCATCACATGGGTCCCAAATCTCCAGGTTCAAGGGCATCTTCCTACATCGAAAACATGCATGAGAAACCCAGAAGATGGTACACCGTGTGATGGGGAAAGGTTTCTAAAACGCACCTCATTTCTCATCTCCTTGTGCCCGGATTCGCCATTCCAGCCGCTTTACTAGCAATCTCCCTACTTGGAGCATCAGCACCTTTAACCTCCTGTTCCGTACAGGTTGCAATTTGTCCTGAGGATGAACGGGAAGACGTGGAACCAACGAGAGACTAGCTCTTGGTGTTGGGACAGGCACAGGTCACTCTATTTTCCCATCAGGAAGAAGAATTAACCACAGGCTCAGCCTGCCCCCCGGAACCAGAACAGGGCCTGAAGCCATCCTGCGCTTTTGCGGCCAGCTCCCAAAAAAGCGAGTTGTAAAATGGAGCTTCAGGGCACTGCAATTCACAAACCTGCAGAGTTATAAATGATAACTGTCGTCCACAAATATATTGAGGGAAGGCAAAGAAGAGGATTTGAAATCAAGGCAGAATTGCAGGAAACAGATTTCAGGAGGTAGATACGAATCGCCTTTAAAGCACATGAAAAGCGGCAAAACGTTGACAATGATGCCCTTGGCCAAAAAGGGCGTATGCGTTTTTTCCTGAATATATTCAGGAAAAAACGCATACGCCCTTTTTGGCCAACCAAGCAACCTGGAAAGGCAAATCAGCGCTACAAAGAAGTCTCGCTTCCCATCGGTCAAAAGGGCCATGCTGAAAAAAGTGTCAAAACCAGAAATGCAGGACAGGCCATGGAGAAATGGGAGCCTTGCTACACTGATGGGCGGGATGTAAATTGTCAACAGCCACTCTGGAGAAGTGTACGGTGAGTCCTGAAACGTCTAAAAAGCAAAGCTTAGAGAGCATAGGGCACTTCCACTCATGGGGGTATAAATTGGGAAAATTAAAAATCAGCAAGACACAAGCACCCCAAAGTTTAGGGCTGCTCTGTTGACAAGGACCTCCACTTCATTCCACCTTCAATATCCCAGGAAAGAGAAAAATGGATAAAGAAGTTGTGGTCCTTATGTACAATGGAATATCACTCAGCCATGAAATCAATGTCATAAGGCTAGTAGCAGCATGATGAGTGGATTTAGGTACGACGATTCTAAGTGAAATAAGTCACACAGAAAAGGACACTTCTCATAAGGTATCACTGATAGAGGGAATGTAAAAACCGTTACACTTGAACTGAATTACAAAACAGAACAGAGTCACACATGCAGAAAACACACTATGGCTGCTTAACGGGAAAGGTGAGGTGGGGTGATACATAAAACAAGGGTTTCAAATTAGCTCAGATACCGTTCCATAAACCCAATATGTAATAGACAAGACCTACTCCTTGCTCAGAGAACTGGACTCAACACGCCCTATTCACCGCACAAGAATATATCTGACTAGTAATAATCTTAAAACCTATGTATTGATATCTCTCTGTTAGTGTGTCAAGTGGGTGTAAAGCGGCATAAACACAGCAGTGAAAAGCAGCTAAATCCCATTATGAAAATAAATTACTTTGGAAAACCCATGAAACAAAGACAGTGAAAGAGAGAGAAATTCTTACACAATGCGTTCAGGGCCTGTGATGCAACCTGGATTGACCATATCTAGACCCACAGCTGGATGAGACATAAGGGTGGACACTCTTGGGGCTGAGAGGTTTGGTGAGGTTGGGTGAGCAAACACAGACCCTTTAAAGTAATACTGCGTGGTACCCATCGCATGGGTCCCAAATCTCCAGGTTCAAGTGCATCTTCCTACATCGAAAACATGCATGAGAAACCCAGAAGATGGTACACCGTGTGATGGGGAAAGGTTTCTAAAACGCACCTCATTTCTCATCTCCTTGTGCCCGGATTCGCCATTCCAGCCGCTTTACTAGCAATCTCCCTACTTGGAGCATCAGCACCTTTAACCTCCTGTTCCGTACAGGTTGCAATTTGTCCTGAGGATGAACGGGAAGACGTGGAACCAACGAGAGACTAGCTCTTGGTGTTGGGACAGGCACAGGTCACTCTATTTTCCCATCAGGAAGAAGAATTAACCACAGGCTCAGCCTGCCACCCGGAACCAGAACAGGGCCTGAAGCCATCCTGCGCTTTTGCGGCCAGCTCCCAAAAAAGCGAGTTGTAAAATGGAGCTTCAGGGCACTGCAATTCACAAACCTGCAGAGTTATAAATGATAACTGTCGTCCACAAATATATTGAGGGAAGGCAAAGAAGAGGATTTGAAATCAAGGCAGAATTGCAGGAAACAGATTTCAGGAGGTATATTCGAATCGCCTTTAAAGCACATTAAAAGCGGCAAAACGTTGACAATGATGCCCTTGGCCAAAAAGGGCGTATGCGTTTTTTCCTGAATATATTCAGGAAAAAACGCATACGCCCTTTTTGGCCAACCAAGCAACCTGGAAAGGCAAATCAGCGCTACAAAGAAGTCTCGCTTCCCATCGGTCAAAAGGGCCATGCTGAAAAAAGTGTCAAAACCAGAAATGCAGGACAGGCCATGGAGAAATGGGAGCCTTGCTACACTGATGGGCGGGATGTAAATTGCCAAGAGCCACTCTGGAGAAGTGTCCGGTGAGTCCTGAAACATCTGAAAAACACAGCTTAGAGAGCATAGGGCACTTCCACTCATGGGGGTATAAATTGGGAAAATTAAAAATCAGCAAGACACAAGCACCCCAAAGTTTAGGGCTGCTCTGTTGACCAGGACCTCCACTTCATTCCACCTTCAATATCCCAGGAAAGAGAAAAATGGATAAAGAAGTGGTGGTCCTTATGTACAATGGAATATCACTCAGCCATGAAATCAATGTCGTAAGGTTAGTAGCAGCATGATGAGTGGATTTAGGTACGACCATTCTAAGTGAAATAAGTCACACAGAAAAGGACACTTCTCATAAAGTATCACTGATAGAGGGAATGTAAAAACCGTTACACTTGAACTGAATTACAAAACAGAACAGAGTCACACATGCAGAAAACACACTATGGCTGCTTAACGGGAAAGGTGAGGTGGGGTGATACATAAAAGAAGGTTTTCAATTTAGCTCAGATACCGTTCCATAAACCCAATATGTAATAGACAAGACCTACTCCTTGCTCAGAGAAGTGGACACAACACGCCCTATTCACCGCACAAGAATATATCTGACTAATAATAATCGTAAAACCTATGTATTGATATCTCTCTGTTAGTGTGTCAAGTGGGTGTAAAGCGGCATAAACACAGCAGTGAAAAGCAGCTAAACCCCATTATAAAAATAAATTACTTTGAAACACCCATGAAACAAAGACAGTGAAAGAGAGAGAAATTCTTAGACAATGCGTTCAGGGGCTGTGATGCAACCTGGATTGACCATATCTAGACGCACAGCTGGATGAGACATAAGGGTGGACACTCTTGGGGCTGAGACGTTTGGTGAGGTTGGGTGAGCAAACACAGACCCTTTAAAGTAATACTGCGTGGTACCCATCGCATGGGTCCCAAATCTCCAGGTTCAAGGGCATCTTCCTACATCAAAAACATGCATGAGAAACCCAGAAGATGGTACACCGTGTGATGGGGAAAGGTTTCTAAAACGCACCTCATTTCTCATCTCCTTGTGCCTGGGTTCGCAATTCCAGCCACTTTACTAGCAAGCTCCCTACTTGGAGCATCAGCACCTTTAACCTCCTGTTCCATACAGGTTGCAATCTGTCCTGAGGATAAACGGGAAGACATGGAACCAACGAGAGACTAGCTCTTGGTGTTGGGACAGGCACAGGTCACTCTATATTCCCATCAGAAAGAAGAATTAACCACAGGCTCATCCTGCCCCCTGGAACCAGAACAGGGCCTGAAGCCGTCCTGCCCTTTTGCGGCCAGCTACCAAAAAAGCGAGTTGTAAAATGGAGGTTCAGGGCACTGCAATTCACAAACCTGCAGAGTTATAAATGATAACTCTCGTCCACAAATATATTAAGGGAAGGCAAAGAAAAGGATTTGAAATCATGGCAGAATTGCAGGAAACAGATTTCAGGAGGTAGATACGAATCGCCTTTAAAGCACATGAAAAGCGGCAAAACGTTGACAATGATGCCCTTGGCCAAAAAGGGCGTATGCGTTTTTTCCTGAATATATTCAGGAAAAAACTCATACGCCCTTTTTGGCCAACCAAGCAACCTGGAAAGGCAAATCAGCGCTACAAAGAAGTCTCGCTTCCCATCGGTCAAAAGGGCCATGCTGAAAAAAGTGTCAACACCAGAAATGCAGGACAGGCCATGGAGAAATGGGAGCCTTGCTACACTGATGGGCGGGATGTAAATTGCCAAGAGCCACTCTGGAGAAGTGTCCGGTGAGTCCTGAAACATCTGAAAAACACAGCTTAGAGAGCATAGGGCACTTCCACTCATGGGGGTATAAATTGGGAAAATTAAAAATCAGCAAGACACAAGCACCCCAAAGTTTAGGGCTGCTCTGTTGACCAGGACCTCCACTTCATTCCACCTTAAATATCCCAGGAAAGAGAAAAATGGATAAAGAAGTTGTGGTCCTTATGTACAATGGAATATCACTCAGCCATGAAATCAATGTCGTAAGGTTAGTAGCAGCATGATGAGTGGATTTAGGTACGACGATTCTAAGTGAAATAAGTCACACAGAAAAGGACACTTCTCATAAGGTATCACTGATAGAGGGAATGTAAAAACCTTTACACTTGAACTGAATTACAAAACAGAACAGAGTCACACATGCAGAAAACACACTATGGCTGCTTAACGGGAAAGGTGAGGTGGGGTGATACATAAAACAAGGGTATCAAATTAGCTCAGATACCGTTCCATAAAACCAATATGTAATAGACAAGACCTACTCCTTGCTCAGAGAACTGGACTCAACACGCCCTATTCACGGCACAAGAATATATCTGACTAGTAATAATCGTAAAACCTATGTATTGATATCTCTCTGTTAGTGTGTCAAGTGGGTGTAAAGCGGCATAAACACAGCAGTGAAAAACAGCTAAATCCCATTATGAAAATAAATTACTTTGAAAAACCCATGAAACAAAGACAGTGAAAGAGAGAGAAATTCTTACACAATGCGTTCAGGGCCTGTGATGCAACCTGGATTGACCATATCTAGACCCACAGCTGGATGAGACATAAGGGTGGACACTCTTGGGGCTGAGAGGTTTGGTGAGGTTGGGTGAGCAAACACAGACCCTTTAAAGTAATACTGCGTGGTACCCATCGCATGGGTCCCAAATCTCCAGGTTCAAGGGGATCTTCCTACATCGAAAACATGCATGAGAAACCCAGAAGATGGTACACCGTGTGATGGGGAAAGGTTTCTAAAACGCACCTCATTTCTCATCTCCTTGTGCCCGGATTCGCCATTCCAGCCGCTTTACTAGCAATCTCCCTACTTGGAGCATCAGCACCTTTAACCTCCTGTTCCGTACAGGTTGCAATTTGTCCTGAGGATGAACGGGAAGACGTGGAACCAACGAGAGACTAGCTCTTGGTGTTGGGACAGGCACAGGTCACTCTATTTTCCCATCAGGAAGAAGAATTAACCACAGGCTCAGCCTGCCCCCCGGAACCAGAACAGGGCCTGAAGCCATCCTGCGCTTTTGCGGCCAGCTCCCAAAAAAGCGAGTTGTAAAATGGAGCTTCAGGGCACTGCAATTCACAAACCTGCAGAGTTATAAATGATAACTGTCGTCCACAAATATATTGAGGGAAGGCAAAGAAGAGGATTTGAAATCAAGGCAGAATTGCAGGAAACAGATTTCAGGAGGTATATTCGAATCGCCTTTAAAGCACATGAAAAGCGGCAAAACGTTGACAATGATGCCCTTGGCCAAAAAGGGCGTATGCGTTTTTTCCTGAATATATTCAGGAAAAAACGCATACGCCCATTTTGGCCAACCAAGCAACCTGGAAAGGCAAATCAGCGCTACAAAGAAGTCTCGCTTCCCATCGGTCAAAAAGGCCATGCTGAAAAAAGTGTCAAAACCAGAAATGCAGGACAGGCCATGGAGAAATGGGAGCCTTGCTACACTGATGGGCGGGATGTAAATTGCCAAGAGCCACTCTGGAGAAGTGTCCGGTGAGTCCTGAAACATCTTAAAAACACAGCTTAGAGAGCATAGGGCACTTCCACTCATGGGGGTATAAATTGGGAAAATTAAAAATCAGCAAGACACAAGCACCCCAAAGTTTAGGGCTGCTCTGTTGACCAGGACCTCCACTTCATTCCACCTTCAATATCCCAGGAAAGAGAAAAATGGATAAAGAAGTGGTGGTCCTTATGTACAATGGAATATCACTCAGCCATGAAATCAATGTCGTAAGGTTAGTAGCAGCATGATGAGTGGATTTAGGTACGACGATTCTAAGTGAAATAAGTCACACAGAAAAGGACACTTCTCATAAGGTATCACTGATAGAGGGAATGTAAAAACCGTTACACTTGAACTGAATTACAAAACAGAACAGAGTCACACATGCAGAAAACACACTATGGCTGCTTAACGGGAAATGTGAGGTGGGGTGATACATAAAACAAGGGTATCAAATTAGCTCAGATACCGTTCCATAAACCCAATATGTAATAGACAAGACCTACTCCTTGCTCAGAGAAGTGGACACAACACGCCCTATTCACCGCACAAGAATATATCTGACTAATAATAATCGTAAAACCTATGTATTGATATCTCTCTGTTAGTGTGTCAAGTGGGTGTAAAGCGGCATAAACACAGCAGTGAAAAGCAGCTAAACCCCATTATAAAAATAAATTACTTTGAAACACCCATGAAACAAAGACAGTGAAAGAGAGAGAAATTCTTAGACAATGCGTTCAGGGGCTGTGATGCAACCTGTATTGACCATATCTAGACGCACAGCTGGATGAGACATAAGGGTGGACACTCTTGGGGCTGAGACGTTTGGTGAGGTTGGGTGAGCAAACACAGACCCTTTAAAGTAATACTGCGTGGTACCCATCGCATGGGTCCCAAATCTCCAGGTTCAAGGGCATCTTCCTACATCGAAAACATGCATGAGAAACCCAGAAGATGGTACACCGTGTGATGGGGAAAGGTTTCTAAAAGGCACCTCATTTCTCATCTCCTTGTGCCCGGGTTCGCCATTCCAGCCGCTTTACTAGAAAGCTCCCTACTTGGAGCATCAGCACCTTTAACCTCCTGTTCCATACAGGTTGCAATCTGTCCTGAGGATAAACGGGAAGACGTGGAACCAACGAGAGACTAGCTCTTGGTGTTGGGACAGGCACAGGTCACTCTATATTCCCATCAGAAAGAAGAATTAACCACAGGCTCAGCCTGCCCCCCGGAACCAGAACAGGGCCTGAAGCCATTCTGCGATTTTGCGGCCAGCTCCCTTAAAAACGAGTTGTAAAATGGAGGTTCAGGGCACTGCAATTCACAAACCTGCAGAGTTATAAATGATAACTCTCGTCCACAAATATATTGAGGGAAGGCAAAGAAGAGGATATGAAATCAAGGCAGAATTGCAGGAAACAGATTTCAGGAGGTAGATTCGAATCGCATTTAAAGCACATGAAAAGCGGCAAAACGTTGACAATGATGCCCTTGGCCAAAAAGGGCGTATGCGTTTTTTCCTGAATATATTCAGGAAAAAACGCATACGCCCTTTTTGGCCAACCAAGCAACCTGGAAAGGCAAATCAGCGCTACAAAGAAGTCTCGCTTCCCATCGGTCAAAAGGGCCATGCTGAAAAAAGTGTCAAAACCAGAAATGCAGGACAGGCCATGGAGAAATGGGAGCCTTGCTACACTGATGGGCGGGATGTAAATTGCCAACAGCCACTGTGGAGAAGTGTACGGTGAGTCCTGAAACATCTGAAAAACACAGCTTAGAGAGCATAGGGCACTTCCACTCATGGGGGTATAAATTGGGAAAATTAAAAATCAGCAAGACACAAGCACCCCAAAGTTTAGGGCTGCTCTGTTGACCAGGACTTCCACTTCATTCCACCTTAAATATCCCAGGAAAGAGAAAAATGGGTAAAGAAGTTGTGGTCCTTATGTACAATGGAATATCACTCAGCCATGAAATCAATGTCATAAGGCTAGTAGCAGCATGATGAGTGGATTTAGGTACGACGATTCTAAGTGAAATAAGTCACACAGAAAAGGACACTTCTCATAAGGTATCACTGATAGAGGGAATGTAAAAACCGTTACACTTGAACTGAATTACAAAACAGAACAGAGTCACACATGCAGAAAACACACTATGGCTGCTTAACGGGAAAGGTGAGGTGGGGTGATACATAAAAGAAGGTTTTCAATTTAGCTCAGATACCGTTCCATAAACCCAATATGTAATAGACAAGACCTACTCCTTGCTCAGAGAACTGGACTCAACACGCCCTATTCATGGCACAAGAATATATCTGACTAGTAATAATCGTAAAACCTATGTATTGATATCTCTCTGTTAGTGTGTCAAGTGGGTGTAAAGCAGCATAAACACAGCAGTGAAAAGCAGCTAAATCCCATTATGAAAATAAATTACTTTGAAAAACCCATGAAACAAAGACAGTGAAAGAGAGAGAAATTCTTACACAATGCGTTCACGGGCTGTGATGCAACCTGGATTGACCATATCTAGACCCACAGCTGGATGAGACATAAGGGTGGACACTCTTGGGGCTGAGAGGTTTGGTGAGGTTGGGTGAGCAAACACAGACCCTTTAAAGTAATACTGCGTGGTACCCATCACATGGGTCCCAAATCTCCAGGTTCAAGGGCATCTTCCTACATCGAAAACATGCATGAGAAACCCAGAAGATGGTACACCGTGTGATGGGGAAAGGTTTCTAAAACGCACCTCATTTCTCATCTCCTTGTGCCCGGATTCGCCATTCCAGCCGCTTTACTAGCAATCTCCCTACTTGGAGCATCAGCACCTTTAACCTCCTGTTCCGTACAGGTTGCAATTTGTCCTGAGGATGAACGGGAAGACGTGGAACCAACGAGAGACTAGCTCTTGGTGTTGGGACAGGCACAGGTCACTCTATTTTCCCATCAGGAAGAAGAATTAACCACAGGCTCAGCCTGCCCCCCGGAACCAGAACAGGGCCTGAAGCCATCCTGCGCTTTTGCGGCCAGCTCCCAAAAAAGCGAGTTGTAAAATGGAGCTTCAGGGCACTGCAATTCACAAACCTGCAGAGTTATAAATGATAACTGTCGTCCACAAATATATTGAGGGAAGGCAAAGAAGAGGATTTGAAATCAAGGCAGAATTGCAGGAAACAGATTTCAGGAGGTATATTCGAATCGCCTTTAAAGCACATGAAAAGCGGCAAAACGTTGACAATGATGCCCTTGGCCAAAAAGGGCGTATGCGTTTTTTCCTGAATATATTCAGGAAAAAACGCATACGCCCTTTTTGGCCAACCAAGCAACCTGGAAAGGCAAATCAGCGCTACAAAGAAGTCTCGCTTCCCATCGGTCAAAAGGGCCATGCTGAAAAAAGTGTCAAAACCAGAAATGCAGGACAGGCCATGGAGAAATGGGAGCCTTGCTACACTGATGGGCGGGATGTAAATTGCGAAGAGCCACTCTGGAGAAGTGTCCGGTGAGTCCTGAAACATCTGAAAAACACAGCTTAGAGAGCATAGGGCACTTCCACTCATGGGGGTATAAATTGGGAAAATTAAAAATCAGCAAGACACAAGCACCCCAAAGTTTAGGGCTGCTCTGTTGACCAGGACTTCCACTTCATTCCACCTTAAATATCCCAGGAAAGAGAAAAATGGGTAAAGAAGTTGTGGTCCTTATGTACAATGGAATATCACTCAGCCATGAAATCAATGTCATAAGGCTAGTAGCAGCATGATGAGTGGATTTAGGTACGACCATTCTAAGTGAAATAAGTCACACAGAAAAGGACACTTCTCATAAAGTATCACTGATAGAGGGAATGTAAAAACCGTTACACTTGAACTGAATTACAAAACAGAACAGAGTCACACATGCAGAAAACACACTATGGCTGCTTAACGGGAAAGGTGAGGTGGGGTGATACATAAAAGAAGGTTTTCAATTTAGCTCAGATACCATTACATAAACCCAATATGTAATAGACAAGACCTACTCCTTGCTCAGAGAAGTGGACACAACACGCCCTATTCACCGCACAAGAATATATCTGACTAATAATAATCGTAAAACCTATGTATTGATATCTCTCTGTTAGTGTGTCAAGTGGGTGTAAAGCGGCATAAACACAGCAGTGAAAAGCAGCTAAACCCCATTATAAAAATAAATTACTTTGAAACACCCATGAAACAAAGACAGTGAAAGAGAGAGAAATTCTTAGACAATGCGTTCAGGGGCTGTGATGCAACCTGGATTGACCATATCTAGACGCACAACTGGATGAGACATAAGGGTGGACACTCTTGGGGCTGAGACGTTTGGTGAGGTTGGGTGAGCAAACACAGACCCTTTAAAGTAATACTGCGTGGTACCCATCGCATGGGTCCCAAATCTCCAGGTTCAAGGGCATCTTCCTACATCAAAAACATGCATGAGAAACCCAGAAGATGGTACACCGTGTGATGGGGAAAGGTTTCTAAAACGCACCTCATTTCTCATCTCCTTGTGCCTGGGTTCGCAATTCCAGCCACTTTACTAGCAAGCTCCCTACTTGGAGCATCAGCACCTTTAACCTCCTGTTCCATACAGGTTGCAATCTGTCCTGAGGATAAACGGGAAGACGTGGAACCAACGAGAGACTAGCTCTTGGTGTTGGGACAGGCACAGGTCACTCTATATTCCCATCAGAAAGAAGAATTAACCACAGGCTCATCCTGCCCCCTGGAACGAGAACAGGGCCTGAAGCCGTCCTGCCCTTTTGCGGCCAGCTACCAAAAAAGCGAGTTGTAAAATGGAGGTTCAGGGCACTGCAATTCACAAACCTGCAGAGTTATAAATGATAACTCTCGTCCACAAATATATTGAGGGAAGGCAAAGAAAAGGATTTGAAATCATGGCAGAATTGCAGGAAACAGATTTCAGGAGGTAGATACGAATCGCCTTTAAAGCACATGAAAAGCGGCAAAACGTTGACAATGATGCCCTTGGCCAAAAAGGGCGTATGCGTTTTTTCCTGAATATATTCAGGAAAAAACGCATACGCCCTGTTTGGCCAAGCAAGCAACCAGGAAAGGCAAATCAGCGCTACAAAGAAGTCTCGCTTCCCATCGGTCAAAAGGGCCATGCTGAAAAAAGTGTCAAAACCAGAAATGCAGGACAGGCCATGGAGAAATGGGAGCCTTGCTACACTGATGGGCGGGATGTAAATTGCCAAGAGCCACTCTGGAGAAGTGTCCGGTGAGTCCTGAAACATCTGAAAAACACAGCTTAGAGAGCATAGGGCACTTCCACTCATGGGGGTATAAATTGGGAAAATGAAAAATCAGCAAGACACAAGCACCCCAAAGTTTAGGGCTGCTCTGTTGACCAGGACCTCCACTTCATTCCACCTTAAATATCCCAGGAAAGAGAAAAATGGATAAAGAAGTTGTGGTCCTTATGTACAATGGAATATCACTCAGCCATGAAATCAATGTCGTAAGGTTAGTAGCAGCATGATGAGTGGATTTAGGTACGACGATTCTAAGTGAAATAAGTCACACAGAAAAGGACACTTCTCATAAGGTATCACTGATAGAGGGAATGTAAAAACCGTTACACTTGAACTGAATTACAAAACAGAACAGAGTCACACATGCAGAAAACACACTATGGCTGCTTAACGGGAAAGGTGAGGTGGGGTGATACATAAAACAAGGGTATCAAATTAGCTCAGATACCGTTCCATAAACCCAATATGTAATAGACAAGACCTACTCCTTGCTCAGAGAACTGGACTCAACACGCCCTATTCACCGCACAAGAATATATCTGACTAGTAATAATCGTAAAACCTATGTATTGATATCTCTCTGTTAGTGTGTCAAGTGGGTGTAAAGCGGCATAAACACAGCAGTGAAAAGCAGCTAAATCCCATTATGAAAATAAATTACTTTGAAAAACCCATGAAACAAAGACAGTGAAAGAGAGAGAAATTCTTACACAATGCGTTCAGGGCCTGTGATGCAACCTGGATTGACCATATCTAGACCCACAGCTGGATGAGACATAAGGGTGGACACTCTTGGGGCTGAGAGGTTTGGTGAGGTTGGGTGAGCAAACACAGACCCTTTAAAGTAATACTGCGTGGTACCCATCGCATGGGTCCCAAATCTCCAGGTTCAAGGGCATCTTCCTACATCGAAAACATGCATGAGAAACCCAGAAGATGGTACACCGTGTGATGGGGAAAGGTTTCTAAAACGCACCTCATTTCTCATCTCCTTGTGCCCGGATTCGCCATTCCAGCCGCTTTACTAGCAATCTCCCTACTTGGAGCATCAGCACCTTTAACCTCCTGTTCCGTACAGGTTGCAAATTGTCCTGAGGATGAACGGGAAGACGTGGAACCAACGAGAGACTAGCTCTTGGTGTTGGGACAGGCACAGGTCACTCTATTTTCCCATCAGGAAGAAGAATTAACCACAGGCTCAGCCTGCCCCCCGGAACCAGAACAGGGCCTGAAGCCATCCTGCGCTTTTGCGGCCAGCTCCCAAAAAAGCGAGTTGTAAAATGGAGCTTCAGGGCACTGCAATTCACAAACCTGCAGAGTTATAAATGATAACTGTCGTCCACAAATATATTGAGGGAAGGCAAAGAAGAGGATTTGAAATCAAGGCAGAATTGCAGGAAACAGATTTCAGGAGGTATATTCGAATCGCCTTTAAAGCACATGAAAAGCGGCAAAACGTTGACAATGATGCCCTTGGCCAAAAAGGGCGTATGCGTTTTTTCCTGAATATATTCAGGAAAAAACGCATACGCCCTTTTTGGCCAACCAAGCAACCTGGAAAGGCAAATCAGCGCTACAAAGAAGTCTCGCTTCCCATCGGTCAAAAGGGCCATGCTGAAAAAAGTGTCAAAACCAGAAATGCAGGACAGGCCATGGAGAAATGGGAGCCTTGCTACACTGATGGGCGGGATGTAAATTGCCAAGAGCCACTCTGGAGAAGTGTCCGGTGAGTCCTGAAACATCTGAAAAACACAGCTTAGAGAGCATAGGGCACTTCCACTCATGGGGGTATAAATTGGGAAAATTAAAAATCAGCAAGACACAAGCACCCCAAAGTTTAGGGCTGCTCTGTTGACCAGGACCTCCACTTCATTCCACCTTAAATATCCCAGGAAAGAGAAAAATGGATAAAGAAGTGGTGGTCCTTATGTACAATGGAATATCACTCAGCCATGAAATCAATGTCATAAGGCTAGTAGCAGCATGATGAGTGGATTTAGGTACGACCATTCTAAGTGAAATAAGTCACACAGAAAAGGACACTTTTCATAAAGTATCACTGATAGAGGGAATGTAAAAACCGTTACACTTGAACTGAATTACAAAACAGAACAGAGTCACACATGCAGAAAACACACTATGGCTGCTTAACGGGAAAGGTGAGGTGGGGTGATACATAAAAGAAGGTTTTCAATTTAGCTCAGATACCGTTACATAAACCCAATATGTAATAGACAAGACCTACTCCTTGCTCAGAGAAGTGGACACAACACGCCCTATTCACCGCACAAGAATATATCTGACTAATAATAATCGTAAAACCTATGTATTGATATCTCTCTGTTAGTGTGTCAAGTGGGTGTAAAGCGGCATAAACACAGCAGTGAAAAGCAGCTAAACCCCATTATAAAAATAAATTACTTTGAAACACCCATGAAACAAAGACAGTGAAAGAGAGAGAAATTCCTAGACAATGCGTTCAGGGGCTGTGATGCAACCTGGATTGACCATATCTAGACGCACAGCTGGATGAGACATAAGGGTGGACACTCTTGGGGCTGAGACGTTTGGTGAGGTTGGGTGAGCAAACACAGACCCTTTAAAGTAATACTGCGTGGTACCCATCGCATGGGTCCCAAATCTCCAGGTTCAAGGGCATCTTCCTACATCAAAAACATGCATGAGAAACCCAGAAGATGGTACACCGTGTGATGGGGAAAGGTTTCTAAAACGCACCTCATTTCTCATCTCCTTGTGCCTGGGTTCACAATTCCAGCCACTTTTCTAGCAAGCTCCCTACTTGGAGCATCAGCACCTTTAACCTCCTGTTCCATACAGGTTGCAATCTGTCCTGAGGATAAACGGGAAGACGTGGAACCAACGAGAGACTAGCTCTTGGTGTTGGGACAGGCACAGGTCACTCTATATTCCCATCAGAAAGAAGAATTAACCACAGGCTCATCCTGCCCCCTGGAACGAGAACAGGGCCTGAAGCCGTCCTGCCCTTTTGCGGCCAGCTACCAAAAAAGCGAGTTGTAAAATGGAGGTTCAGGGCACTGCAATTCACAAACCTGCAGAGTTATAAATGATAACTCTCGTCCACAAATATATTGAGGGAAGGCAAAGAAAAGGATTTGAAATCATGGCAGAATTGCAGGAAACAGATTTCAGGAGGTAGATACGAATCGCCTTTAAAGCACATGAAAAGCGGCAAAACGTTGACAATGATGCCCTTGGCCAAAAAGGGCGTATGCGTTTTTTCCTGAATATATTCAGGAAAAAACGCATACGCCCTTTTTGGCCAACCAAGCAACCTGGAAAGGCAAATCAGCGCTACAAAGAAGTCTCGCTTCCCATCGGTCAAAAGGGCCATGCTGAAAAAAGTGTCAAAACCAGAAATGCAGGACAGGCCATGGAGAAATGGGAGCCTTGCTACACTGATGGGCGGGATGTAAATTGCCAAGAGCCACTCTGGAGAAGTGTCCGGTGAGTCCTGAAACATCTGAAAAACACAGCTTAGAGAGCATAGGGCACTTCCACTCATGGGGGTATAAATTGGGAAAATGAAAAATCAGCAAGACACAAGCACCCCAAAGTTTAGGGCTGCTCTGTTGACCAGGACCTCCACTTCATTCCACCTTAAATATCCCAGGAAAGAGAAAATTGGATAAAGAAGTTTTGGTCCTTATGTACAATGGAATATCACTCAGCCATGAAATCAATGTCGTAAGGTTAGTAGCAGCATGATGAGTGGATTTAGGTACGACGATTCTAAGTGAAATAAGTCACACAGAAAAGGACACTTCTCATAAGGTATCACTGATAGAGGGAATGTAAAAACCGTTACACTTGAACTGAATTACAAAACAGAACAGAGTCACACATGCAGAAAACACACTATGGCTGCTTAACGGGAAAGGTGAGGTGGGGTGATACATAAAAGAAGGTTTTCAATTTAGCTCAGATACCGTTCCATAAACCCAATATGTAATAGACAAGACCTACTCCTTGCTCAGAGAACTGGACTCAACACGCCCTATTCACGGCACAAGAATATATCTGACTAGTAATAATCGTAAAACCTATGTATTGATATCTCTCTGTTAGTGTGTCAAGTGGGTGTAAAGCGGCATAAACACAGCAGTGAAAAGCAGCTAAACCCCATTATAAAAATAAATTACTTTGAAACACCCATGAAAGAAAGACAGTGAAAGTGAGAGAAATTCTTAGACAATGCGTTCAGGGGCTGTGATGCAACCTGGATTGACCATATCTAGACCCACAGCTGGATGAGACATAAGGGTGGACACTCTTGGGGCTGAGAGGTTTGGTGAGGTTGGGTGAGCAAACACAGACCTTTTCAAGTAATACTGCGTGGTACCCATCGCATGGGTCCCAAATCTCCAGGTTCAAGGGCATCTTCCTACATCGAAAACATGCATGAGAAACCCAGAAGATGGTACACCGTGTGATGGGGAAAGGTTTCTAAAAGGCACCTCATTTCTCATCTCCTTGTGCCCGGGTTCGCCATTCCAGCCGCTTTACTAGAAAGCTCCCTACTTGGAGCATCAGCACCTTTAACCTCCTGTTCCATACAGGTTGCAATCTGTCCTGAGGATAAACGGGAAGACGTGGAACCAGCGAGAGACTAGCTCTTGGTGTTGGGACAGGCACAGGTCACTCTATATTCCCATCAGAAAGAAGAATTAACCACAGGCTCAGCCTGCCCCCCGGAACCAGAACAGGGCCTGAAGCCATTCTGCGATTTTGCGGCCAGCTCCCTTAAAAACGAGTTGTAAAATGGAGGTTCAGGGCACTGCAATTCACAAACCTGCAGAGTTATAAATGATAACTCTCGTCCACAAATATATTGAGGGAAGGCAAAGAAGAGGATATGAAATCAAGGCAGAATTGCAGGAAACAGATTTCAGGAGGTAGATTCGAATCGCATTTAAAGCACATGAAAAGCGGCAAAACGTTGACAATGATGCCCTTGGCCAAAAAGGGCGTATGCGTTTTTTCCTGAATATATTCAGGAAAAAACGCATACGCCCTTTTTGGCCAAGCAAGCAACCTGGAAAGGCAAATCAGCGCTACAAAGAAGTCTCGCTTCCCATCGGTCAAAAGGGCCATGCTGAAAAAAGTGTCAAAACCAGAAATACAGGACAGGCCATGGAGAAATGGGAGCCTTGCTACACTGATGGGCGGGATGTAAATTGCCAACAGCCACTTTGGAGAAGTGTACGGTGAGTCCTGAAACATCTGAAAAACACAGCTCAGAGAGCATAGGGCACTTCCACTCATGGGGGTATAAATTGGGAAAATGAAAAATCAGCAAGACACAAGCACCCCAAAGTTTAGGGCTGCTCTGTTGACCAGGACCTCCACTTCATTCCACCTTAAATATCCCAGGAAAGAGAAAAATGGGTAAAGAAGTTGTGGTCCTTATGTACAATGGAATATCACTCAGCCATGAAATCAATGTCATAAGGCTAGTAGCAGCATGATGAGTGGATTTAGGTACGACGATTCTAAGTGAAATAAGTCACACAGAAAAGGACACTTCTCATAAGGTATCACTGATAGAGGGAATGTAAAAACCGTTACACTTGAACTGAATTACAAAACAGAACAGAGTCACACATGCAGAAAACACACTATGGCTGCTTAACGGGAAAGGTGAGGTGGGGTGATACATAAAAGAAGGTTTTCAATTTAGCTCAGATACCGTTCCATAAACCCAATATGTAATAGACAAGACCTACTCCTTGCTCAGAGAACTGGACTCAACACGCCCTATTCACGGCACAAGAATATATCTGACTAGTAATAATCGTAAAACTTATGTATTGATATCTCTCTGTTAGTGTGTCAAGTGGGTGTAAAGCGGCATAAACACAGCAGTGAAAAGCAGCTAAACCCCATTATAAAAATAAATTACTTTGAAACACCCATGAAACAAAGACAGTGAAAGAGAGAGAAATTCTTACACAATGCGTTCAGGGCCTGTGATGCAACCTGGATTGACCATATCTAGACCCACAGCTGGATGAGACATAAGGGTGGACACTCTTGGGGCTGAAAGGTTTGGTGAGGTTGGGTGAGCAAACACAGACCCTTTAAAGTAATACTGCGTGGTACCCATCGCATGGGTCCCAAATCTCCAGGTTCAAGGGCATCTTCCTACATCGAAAACATGCATGAGAAACCCAGAAGATGGTACACTGTGTGATGGGGAAAGGTTTCTAAAACGCACCTCATTTCTCATCTCATTGTGCCCGGGTTCGGCATTCCACCCGCTTTACTAGCAATCTCCCTCCTTGGAGCATCAGCACCTTTAACCTCCTGTTCCGTACAGGTTGCAATTTGTCCTGAGGATGAACGGGAAGACGTGGAACCAACGAGAGACTAGCTCTTGGTGTTGGGACAGGCACAGGTCACTCTATATTCCCATCAGAAAGAAGAATTAACCACAGGCTCATCCTGCCCCCTGGAACCAGAACAGGGCCTGAAGCCGTCCTGCCCTTTTGCGGCCAGCTACCAAAAAAGCGAGTTGTAAAATGGAGGTTCAGGGCACTGCAATTCACAAACCTGCAGAGTTATAAATGATAACTCTCGTCCACAAATATATTGAGGGAAGGCAAAGAAGAGGATTTGAAATCAAGGCAGAATTGCAGGAAACAGATTTCAGGAGGTATATTCGAATCGCCTTTAAAGCACATGAAAAGCGGCAAAACGTTGACAATGATGCCCTTGGCCAAAAAGGGCGTATGCGTTTTTTCCTGAATATATTCAGGAAAAAACGCATACGCCCTTTTTGGCCAACCAAGCAACCTGGAAAGGCAAATCAGCGCTACAAAGAAGTCTCGCTTCCCATCGGTCAAAAGGGCCATGCTGAAAAAAGTGTCAAAACCAGAAATGCAGGACAGGCCATGGAGAAATGGGAGCCTTGCTACACTGATGGGCGGGATGTAAATTGCCAAGAGCCACTCTGGAGAAGTGTCCGGTGAGTCCTGAAACATCTGAAAAACACAGCTTAGAGAGCATAGGGCACTTCCACTCATGGGGGTATAAATTGGGAAAATGAAAAATCAGCAAGACACAAGCACCCCAAAGTTTAGGGCTGCTCTGTTGACCAGGACTTCCACTTCATTCCACCTTAAATATCCCAGGAAAGAGAAAAATGGGTAAAGAAGTTGTGGTCCTTATGTACAATGGAATATCACTCAGCCATGAAATCAATGTCGTAAGGTTAGTAGCAGCATGATGAGTGGATTTAGGTACGACCATTCTAAGTGAAATAAGTCACACAGAAAAGGACACTTCTCATAAAGTATCACTGATAGAGGGAATGTAAAAACCGTTACACTTGAACTGAATTACAAAACAGAACAGAGTCACACATGCAGAAAACACACTATGGCTGCTTAACGGGAAAGGTGAGGTGGGGTGATACATAAAACAAGGGTTTCAAATTAGCTCAGATACCGTTCCATAAACCCAATATGTAATAGACAAGACCTACTCCTTGCTCAGAGAACTGGACTCAACACGCCCTATTCACCGCACAAGAATATATCTGACTAGTAATAATCGTAAAACCTATGTATTGATATCTCTCTGTTAGTGTGTCAAGTGGGTGTAAAGCGGCATAAACACAGCAGTGAAAAGCAGCTAAATCCCATTATGAAAATAAATTACTTTGAAAAACCCATGAAACAAAGACAGTGAAAGAGAGAGAAATTCTTACACAATGCGTTCAGGGCCTGTGATGCAACCTGGATTGACCATATCTAGACCCACAGCTGGATGAGACATAAGGGTGGACACTCTTGGGGCTGAGAGGTTTGGTGAGGTTGGGTGAGCAAACACAGACCCTTTAAAGTAATACTGCGTGGTACCCATCGCATGGGTCCCAAATCTCCAGGTTCAAGGGCATCTTCCTACATCGAAAACATGCATGAGAAACCCAGAAGATGGTACACCGTGTGATGGGGAAAGGTTTCTAAAACGCACCTCATTTCTCATCTCCTTGTGCCCGGATTCGCCATTCCAGCCGCTTTACTAGCAATCTCCCTACTTGGAGCATCAGCACCTTTAACCTCCTGTTCCGTACAGGTTGCAAATTGTCCTGAGGATGAACGGGAAGACGTGGAACCAACGAGAGACTAGCTCTTGGTGTTGGGACAGGCACAGGTCACTCTATTTTCCCATCAGGAAGAAGAATTAACCACAGGCTCAGCCTGCCCCCCGGAACCAGAACAGGGCCTGAAGCCATCCTGCGCTTTTGCGGCCAGCTCCCAAAAAAGCGAGTTGTAAAATGGAGCTTCAGGGCACTGCAATTCACAAACCTGCAGAGTTATAAATGATAACTGTCGTCCACAAATATATTGAGGGAAGGCAAAGAAGAGGATTTGAAATCAAGGCAGAATTGCAGGAAACAGATTTCAGGAGGTATATTCGAATCGCCTTTAAAGCACATGAAAAGCGGCAAAACGTTGACAATGATGCCCTTGGCCAAAAAGGGCGTATGCGTTTTTTCCTGAATATATTCAGGAAAAAACGCATACGCCCTTTTTGGCCAACCAAGCAACCTGGAAAGGCAAATCAGCGCTACAAAGAAGTCTCGCTTCCCATCGGTCAAAAGGGCCATGCTGAAAAAAGTGTCAAAACCAGAAATGCAGGACAGGCCATGGAGAAATGGGAGCCTTGCTACACTGATGGGCGGGATGTAAATTGCCAAGAGCCACTCTGGAGAAGTGTCCGGTGAGTCCTGAAACATCTGAAAAACACAGCTTAGAGAGCATAGGGCACTTCCACTCATGGGGGTATAAATTGGGAAAATTAAAAATCAGCAAGACACAAGCACCCCAAAGTTTAGGGCTGCTCTGTTGACCAGGACCTCCACTTCATTCCACCTTAAATATCCCAGGAAAGAGAAAAATGGATAAAGAAGTGGTGGTCCTTATGTACAATGGAATATCACTCAGCCATGAAATCAATGTCGTAAGGTTAGTAGCAGCATGATGAGTGGATTTAGGTACGACCATTCTAAGTGAAATAAGTCACACAGAAAAGGACACTTCTCATAAAGTATCACTGATAGAGGGAATGTAAAAACCGTTACACTTGAACTGAATTACAAAACAGAACAGAGTCACACATGCAGAAAACACACTATGGCTGCTTAACGGGAAAGGTGAGGTGGGGTGATACATAAAAGAAGGTTTTCAATTTAGCTCAGATACCGTTACATAAACCCAATATGTAATAGACAAGACCTACTCCTTGCTCAGAGAAGTGGACACAACACGCCCTATTCACCGCACAAGAATATATCTGACTAATAATAATCGTAAAACCTATGTATTGATATCTCTCTGTTAGTGTGTCAAGTGGGTGTAAAGCGGCATAAACACAGCAGTGAAAAGCAGCTAAACCCCATTATAAAAATAAATTACTTTGAAACACCCATGAAACAAAGACAGTGAAAGAGAGAGAAATTCCTAGACAATGCGTTCAGGGGCTGTGATGCAACCTGGATTGACCATATCTAGACGCACAGCTGGATGAGACATAAGGGTGGACACTCTTGGGGCTGAGACGTTTGGTGAGGTTGGGTGAGCAAACACAGACCCTTTAAAGTAATACTGCGTGGTACCCATCGCATGGGTCCCAAATCTCCAGGTTCAAGGGCATCTTCCTACATCAAAAACATGCATGAGAAACCCAGAAGATGGTACACCGTGTGATGGGGAAAGGTTTCTAAACCGCACCTCATTTCTCATCTCCTTGTGCCTGGGTTCACAATTCCAGCCACTTTTCTAGCAAGCTCCCTACTTGGAGCATCAGCACCTTTAACCTCCTGTTCCATACAGGTTGCAATCTGTCCTGAGGATAAACGGGAAGACGTGGAACCAACGAGAGACTAGCTCTTGGTGTTGGGACAGGCACAGGTCACTCTATATTCCCATCAGAAAGAAGAATTAACCACAGGCTCATCCTGCCCCCTGGAACCAGAACAGGGCCTGAAGCCGTCCTGCCCTTTTGCGGCCAGCTACCAAAAAAGCGAGTTGTAAAATGGAGGTTCAGGGCACTGCAATTCACAAACCTGCAGAGTTATAAATGATAACTCTCGTCCACAAATATATTGAGGGAAGGCAAAGAAAAGGATTTGAAATCATGGCAGAATTGCAGGAAACAGATTTCAGGAGGTAGATACGAATCGCCTTTAAAGCACATGAAAAGCGGCAAAACGTTGACAATGATGCCCTTGGCCAAAAAGGGCGTATGCGTTTTTTCCTGAATATATTCAGGAAAAAACGCATACGCCCTTTTTGGCCAACCAAGCAACCTGGAAAGGCAAATCAGCGCTACAAAGAAGTCTCGCTTCCCATCGTCAAAAGGGCCATGCTGAAAAAAGTGTCAAAACCAGAAATGCAGGACAGGCCATGGAGAAATGGGAGCCTTGCTACACTGATGGGCGGGATGTAAATTGCCAAGAGCCACTCTGGAGAAGTGTCCGGTGAGTCCTGAAACATCTGAAAAACACAGCTTAGAGAGCATAGGGCACTTCCACTCATGGGGGTATAAATTGGGAAAATGAAAAATCAGCAAGACACAAGCACCCCAAAGTTTAGGGCTGCTCTGTTGACCAGGACCTCCACTTCATTCCACCTTAAATATCCCAGGAAAGAGAAAATTGGATAAAGAAGTTGTGGTCCTTATGTACAATGGAATATCACTCAGCCATGAAATCAATGTCGTAAGGTTAGTAGCAGCATGATGAGTGGATTTAGGTACGACGATTCTAAGTGAAATAAGTCACACAGAAATGGACACTTCTCATAAGGTATCACTGATAGAGGGAATGTAAAAACCGTTACACTTGAACTGAATTACAAAACAGAACAGAGTCACACATGCAGAAAACACACTATGGCTGCTTAACGGGAAAGGTGAGGTGGGGTGATACATAAAACAAGGGTATCAAATTAGCTCAGATACCGTTCCATAAACCCAATATGTAATAGACAAGACCTACTCCTTGCTCAGAGAACTGGACTCAACACGCCCTATTCACGGCACAAGAATATATCTGACTAGTAATAATCGTAAAACCTATGTATTGATATCTCTCTGTTAGTGTGTCAAGTGGGTGTAAAGCGGCATAAACACAGCAGTGAAAAGCAGCTAAACCCCATTATAAAAATAAATTACTTTGAAACACCCATGAAAGAAAGACAGTGAAAGTGAGAGAAATTCTTAGACAATGCGTTCAGGGGCTGTGATGCAACCTGGATTGACCATATCTAGACCCACAGCTGGATGAGACATAAGGGTGGACACTCTTGGGGCTGAGAGGTTTGGTGAGGTTGGGTGAGCAAACACAGACCCTTTCAAGTAATACTGCGTGGTACCCATCGCATGGGTCCCAAATCTCCAGGTTCAAGGGCATCTTCCTACATCGAAAACATGCATGAGAAACCCAGAACATGGTACACCGTGTGATGGGGAAAGGTTTCTAAAAGGCACCTCATTTCTCATCTCCTTGTGCCCGGGTTCGCCATTCCAGCCGCTTTACTAGAAAGCTCCCTACTTGGAGCATCAGCACCTTTAACCTCCTGTTCCATACAGGTTGCAATCTGTCCTGAGGATAAACGGGAAGACGTGGAACCAGCGAGAGACTAGCTCTTGGTGTTGGGACAGGCACAGGTCACTCTATATTCCCATCAGAAAGAAGAATTAACCACAGGCTCAGCCTGCCCCCCGGAACCAGAACAGGGCCTGAAGCCATTCTGCGATTTTGCGGCCAGCTCCCTTAAAAACGAGTTGTAAAATGGAGGTTCAGGGCACTGCAATTCACAAACCTGCAGAGTTATAAATGATAACTCTCGTCCACAAATATATTGAGGGAAGGCAAAGAAGAGGATATGAAATCAAGGCAGAATTGCAGGAAACAGATTTCAGGAGGTAGATTCGAATCGCATTTAAAGCACATGAAAAGCGGCAAAACGTTGACAATGATGCCCTTGGCCAAAAAGGGCGTATGCGTTTTTTCCTGAATATATTCAGGAAAAAACGCATACGCCCTTTTTGGCCAAGCAAGCAACCTGGAAAGGCAAATCAGCGCTACAAAGAAGTCTCGCTTCCCATCGGTCAAAAGGGCCATGCTGAAAAAAGTGTCAAAACCAGAAATACAGGACAGGCCATGGAGAAATGGGAGCCTTGCTACACTGATGGGCGGGATGTAAATTGCCAACAGCCACTTTGGAGAAGTGTACGGTGAGTCCTGAAACATCTGAAAAACACAGCTCAGAGAGCATAGGGCACTTCCACTCATGGGGGTATAAATTGGGAAAATTAAAAATCAGCAAGACACAAGCACCCCAAAGTTTAGGGCTGCTCTGTTGACCAGGACCTCCACTTCATTCCACCTTAAATATCCCAGGAAAGCGAAAAATGGGTAAAGAAGTTGTGGTCCTTATGTACAATGGAATATCACTCAGCCATGAAATCAATGTCATAAGGCTAGTAGCAGCATGATGAGTGGATTTAGGTACGACGATTCTAAGTGAAATAAGTCACACAGAAAAGGACACTTCTCATAAGGTATCACTGATAGAGGGAATGTAAAAACCGTTACACTTGAACTGAATTACAAAACAGAACAGAGTCACACATGCAGAAAACACACTATGGCTGCTTAACGGGAAAGGTGAGGTGGGGTGATACATAAAAGAAGGTTTTCAATTTAGCTCAGATACCGTTCCATAAACCCAATATGTAATAGACAAGACCTACTCCTTGCTCAGAGAACTGGACTCAACACGCCCTATTCACGGCACAAGAATATATCTGACTAGTAATAATCGTAAAACTTATGTATTGATATCTCTCTGTTAGTGTGTCAAGTGGGTGTAAAGCGGCATAAACACAGCAGTGAAAAGCAGCTAAACCCCATTATAAAAATAAATTACTTTGAAACACCCATGAAACAAAGACAGTGAAAGAGAGAGAAATTCTTACACAATGCGTTCAGGGCCTGTGATGCAACCTGGATTGACCATATCTAGACCCACAGCTGGATGAGACATAAGGGTGGACACTCTTGGGGCTGAAAGGTTTGGTGAGGTTGGGTGAGCAAACACAGACCCTTTAAAGTAATACTGCGTGGTACCCATCGCATGGGTCCCAAATCTCCAGGTTCAAGGGCATCTTCCTACATCGAAAACATGCATGAGAAACCCAGAAGATGGTACACTGTGTGATGGGGAAAGGTTTCTAAAACGCACCTCATTTCTCATCTCATTGTGCCCGGGTTCGCCATTCCACCCGCTTTACTAGCAATCTCCCTCCTTGGAGCATCAGCACCTTTAACCTCCTGTTCCGTACAGGTTGCAATTTGTCCTGAGGATGAACGGGAAGACGTGGAACCAACGAGAGACTAGCTCTTGGTGTTGGGACAGGCACAGGTCACTCTATATTCCCATCAGAAAGAAGAATTAACCACAGGCTCATCCTGCCCCCTGGAACCAGAACAGGGCCTGAAGCCGTCCTGCCCTTTTGCGGCCAGCTACCAAAAAAGCGAGTTGTAAAATGGAGGTTCAGGGCACTGCAATTCACAAACCTGCAGAGTTATAAATGATAACTCTCGTCCACAAATATATTGAGGGAAGGCAAAGAAGAGGATTTGAAATCAAGGCAAAATTGCAGGAAACAGATTTCAGGAGGTATATTCGAATCGCCTTTAAAGCACATGAAAAGCGGCAAAACGTTGACAATGATGCCCTTGGCCAAAAAGGGCGTATGCGTTTTTTCCTGAATATATTCAGGAAAAAACGCATACGCCCTTTTTGGCCAACCAAGCAACCTGGAAAGGCAAATCAGCGCTACAAAGAAGTCTCGCTTCCCATCGGTCAAAAGGGCCATGCTGAAAAAAGTGTCAAAACCAGAAATGCAGGACAGGCCATGGAGAAATGGGAGCCTTGCTACACTGATGGGCGGGATGTAAATTGCCAAGAGCCACTCTGGAGAAGTGTCCGGTGAGTCCTGAAACATCTGAAAAACACACCTTAGAGAGCATAGGGCACTTCCACTCATGGGGGTATAAATTGGGAAAATGAAAAATCAGCAAGACACAAGCACCCCAAAGTTTAGGGCTGCTCTGTTGACCAGGACTTCCACTTCATTCCACCTTAAATATCCCAGGAAAGAGAAAAATGGGTAAAGAAGTTGTGGTCCTTATGTACAATGGAATATCACTCAGCCATGAAATCAATGTCGTAAGGTTAGTAGCAGCATGATGAGTGGATTTAGGTACGACCATTCTAAGTGAAATAAGTCACACAGAAAAGGACACTTCTCATAAAGTATCACTGATAGAGGGAATGTAAAAACCGTTACACTTGAACTGAATTACAAAACAGAACAGAGTCACACATGCAGAAAACACACTATGGCTGCTTAACGGGAAAGGTGAGGTGGGGTGATACATAAAACAAGGGTTTCAAATTAGCTCAGATACCGTTCCATAAACCCAATATGTAATAGACAAGACCTACTCCTTGCTCAGAGAACTGGACTCAACACGCCCTATTCACCGCACAAGAATATATCTGACTAGTAATAATCGTAAAACCTATGTATTGATATCTCTCTGTTAGTGTGTCAAGTGGGTGTAAAGCGGCATAAACACAGCAGTGAAAAGCAGCTAAATCCCATTATGAAAATAAATTACTTTGAAAAACCCATGAAACAAAGACAGTGAAAGAGAGAGAAATTCTTACACAATGCGTTCAGGGCCTGTGATGCAACCTGGATTGACCATATCTAGACCCACAGCTGGATGAGACATAAGGGTGGACACTCTTGGGGCTGAGAGGTTTGGTGAGGTTGGGTGAGCAAACACAGACCCTTTAAAGTAATACTGCGTGGTACCCATCGCATGGGTCCCAAATCTCCAGGTTCAAGGGCATCTTCCTACATCGAAAACATGCATGAGAAACCCAGAAGATGGTACACCGTGTGATGGGGAAAGGTTTCTAAAACGCACCTCATTTCTCATCTCCTTGTGCCCGGATTCGCCATTCCAGCCGCTTTACTAGCAATCTCCCTACTTGGAGCATCAGCACCTTTAACCTCCTGTTCCGTACAGGTTGCAAATTGTCCTGAGGATGAACGGGAAGACGTGGAACCAACGAGAGACTAGCTCTTGGTGTTGGGACAGGCACAGGTCACTCTATTTTCCCATCAGGAAGAAGAATTAACCACAGGCTCAGCCTGCCCCCCGGAACCAGAACAGGGCCTGAAGCCATCCTGCGCTTTTGCGGCCAGCTCCCAAAAAAGCGAGTTGTAAAATGGAGCTTCAGGGCACTGCAATTCACAAACCTGCAGAGTTATAAATGATAACTGTCGTCCACAAATATATTGAGGGAAGGCAAAGAAGAGGATTTGAAATCAAGGCAGAATTGCAGGAAACAGATTTCAGGAGGTATATTCGAATCGCCTTTAAAGCACATGAAAAGCGGCAAAACGTTGACAATGATGCCCTTGGCCAAAAAGGGCGTATGCGTTTTTTCCTGAATATATTCAGGAAAAAACGCATACGCCCTTTTTGGCCAACCAAGCAACCTGGAAAGGCAAATCAGCGCTACAAAGAAGTCTCGCTTCCCATCGGTCAAAAGGGCCATGCTGAAAAAAGTGTCAAAACCAGAAATGCAGGACAGGCCATGGAGAAATGGGAGCCTTGCTACACTGATGGGCGGGATGTAAATTGCCAAGAGCCACTCTGGAGAAGTGTCCGGTGAGTCCTGAAACATCTGAAAAACACAGCTTAGAGAGCATAGGGCACTTCCACTCATGGGGGTATAAATTGGGAAAATTAAAAATCAGCAAGACACAAGCACCCCAAAGTTTAGGGCTGCTCTGTTGACCAGGACCTCCACTTCATTCCACCTTAAATATCCCAGGAAAGAGAAAAATGGATAAAGAAGTGGTGGTCCTTATGTACAATGGAATATCACTCAGCCATGAAATCAATGTCGTAAGGTTAGTAGCAGCATGATGAGTGGATTTAGGTACGACCATTCTAAGTGAAATAAGTCACACAGAAAAGGACACTTCTCATAAAGTATCACTGATAGAGGGAATGTAAAAACCGTTACACTTGAACTGAATTACAAAACAGAACAGAGTCACACATGCAGAAAACACACTATGGCTGCTTAACGGGAAAGGTGAGGTGGGGTGATACATAAAAGAAGGTTTTCAATTTAGCTCAGATACCGTTACATAAACCCAATATGTAATAGACAAGACCTACTCCTTGCTCAGAGAAGTGGACACAACACGCCCTATTCACCGCACAAGAATATATCTGACTAATAATAATCGTAAAACCTATGTATTGATATCTCTCTGTTAGTGTGTCAAGTGGGTGTAAAGCGGCATAAACACAGCAGTGAAAAGCAGCTAAACCCCATTATAAAAATAAATTACTTTGAAACACCCATGAAACAAAGACAGTGAAAGAGAGAGAAATTCCTAGACAATGCGTTCAGGGGCTGTGATGCAACCTGGATTGACCATATCTAGACGCACAGCTGGATGAGACATAAGGGTGGACACTCTTGGGGCTGAGACGTTTGGTGAGGTTGGGTGAGCAAACACAGACCCTTTAAAGTAATACTGCGTGGTACCCATCGCATGGGTCCCAAATCTCCAGGTTCAAGGGCATCTTCCTACATCAAAAACATGCATGAGAAACCCAGAAGATGGTACACCGTGTGATGGGGAAAGGTTTCTAAAACGCACCTCATTTCTCATCTCCTTGTGCCTGGGTTCACAATTCCAGCCACTTTTCTAGCAAGCTCCCTACTTGGAGCATCAGCACCTTTAACCTCCTGTTCCATACAGGTTGCAATCTGTCCTGAGGATAAACGGGAAGACGTGGAACCAACGAGAGACTAGCTCTTGGTGTTGGGACAGGCACAGGTCACTCTATATTCCCATCAGAAAGAAGAATTAACCACAGGCTCATCCTGCCCCCTGGAACCAGAACAGGGCCTGAAGCCGTCCTGCCCTTTTGCGGCCAGCTACCAAAAAAGCGAGTTGTAAAATGGAGGTTCAGGGCACTGCAATTCACAAACCTGCAGAGTTATAAATGATAACTCTCGTCCACAAATATATTGAGGGAAGGCAAAGAAAAGGATTTGAAATTATGGCAGAATTGCAGGAAACAGATTTCAGGAGGTAGATACGAATCGCCTTTAAAGCACATGAAAAGCGGCAAAACGTTGACAATGATGCCCTTGGCCAAAAAGGGCGTATGCGTTTTTTCCTGAATATATTCAGGAAAAAACGCATACGCCCTTTTTGGCCAACCAAGCAACCTGGAAAGGCAAATCAGCGCTACAAAGAAGTCTCGCTTCCCATCGTCAAAAGGGCCATGCTGAAAAAAGTGTCAAAACCAGAAATGCAGGACAGGCCATGGAGAAATGGGAGCCTTGCTACACTGATGGGCGGGATGTAAATTGCCAAGAGCCACTCTGGAGAAGTGTCCGGTGAGTCCTGAAACATCTGAAAAACACAGCTTAGAGAGCATAGGGCACTTCCACTCATGGGGGTATAAATTGGGAAAATGAAAAATCAGCAAGACACAAGCACCCCAAAGTTTAGGGCTGCTCTGTTGACCAGGACCTCCACTTCATTCCACCTTAAATATCCCAGGAAAGAGAAAATTGGATAAAGAAGTTGTGGTCCTTATGTACAATGGAATATCACTCAGCCATGAAATCAATGTCGTAAGGTTAGTAGCAGCATGATGAGTGGATTTAGGTACGACGATTCTAAGTGAAATAAGTCACACAGAAAAGGACACTTCTCATAAGGTATCACTGATAGAGGGAATGTAAAAACCGTTACACTTGAACTGAATTACAAAACAGAACAGAGTCACACATGCAGAAAACACACTATGGCTGCTTAACGGGAAAGGTGAGGTGGGGTGATACATAAAACAAGGGTATCAAATTAGCTCAGATACCGTTCCATAAACCCAATATGTAATAGACAAGACCTACTCCTTGCTCAGAGAACTGGACTCAACACGCCCTATTCACGGCACAAGAATATATCTGACTAGTAATAATCGTAAAACCTATGTATTGATATCTCTCTGTTAGTGTGTCAAGTGGGTGTAAAGCGGCATAAACACAGCAGTGAAAAGCAGCTAAACCCCATTATAAAAATAAATTACTTTGAAACACCCATGAAAGAAAGACAGTGAAAGTGAGAGAAATTCTTAGACAATGCGTTCAGGGGCTGTGATGCAACCTGGATTGACCATATCTAGACCCACAGCTGGATGAGACATAAGGGTGGACACTCTTGGGGCTGAGAGGTTTGGTGAGGTTGGGTGAGCAAACACAGACCCTTTAAAGTAATACTGCGTGGTACCCATCACATGGGTCCCAAATCTCCAGGTTCAAGGGCATCTTCCTACATCGAAAACATGCATGAGAAACCCAGAAGATGGTACACCGTGTGATGGGGAAAGGTTTCTAAAACGCACCTCATTTCTCATCTCCTTGTGCCCGGATTCGCCATTCCAGCCGCTTTACTAGCAATCTCCCTACTTGGAGCATCAGCACCTTTAACCTCCTGTTCCGTACAGGTTGCAAATTGTCCTGAGGATGAACGGGAAGACGTGGAACCAACGAGAGACTAGCTCTTGGTGTTGGGACAGGCACAGGTCACTCTATTTTCCCATCAGGAAGAAGAATTAACCACAGGCTCAGCCTGCCCCCCGGAACCAGAACAGGGCCTGAAGCCATCCTGCGCTTTTGCGGCCAGCTCCCAAAAAAGCGAGTTGTAAAATGGAGCTTCAGGGCACTGCAATTCACAAACCTGGAGAGTTATAAATGATAACTGTCGTCCACAAATATATTGAGGGAAGGCAAAGAAGAGGATTTGAAATCAAGGCAGAATTGCAGGAAACAGATTTCAGGAGGTATATTCGAATCGCCTTTAAAGCACATGAAAAGCGGCAAAACGTTGACAATGATGCCCTTGGCCAAAAAGGGCGTATGCGTTTTTTCCTGAATATATTCAGGAAAAAACGCATACGCCCTTTTTGGCCAACCAAGCAACCTGGAAAGGCAAATCAGCGCTACAAAGAAGTCTCGCTTCCCATCGGTCAAAAGGGCCATGCTGAAAAAAGTGTCAAAACCAGAAATGCAGGACAGGCCATGGAGAAATGGGAGCCTTGCTACACTGATGGGCGGGATGTAAATTGCCAAGAGCCACTCTGGAGAAGTGTCCGGTGAGTCCTGAAACATCTGAAAAACACAGCTTAGAGAGCATAGGGCACTTCCACTCATGGGGGTATAAATTGGGAAAATTAAAAATCAGCAAGACACAAGCACCCCAAAGTTTAGGGCTGCTCTGTTGACCAGGACCTCCACTTCATTCCACCTTAAATATCCCAGGAAAGAGAAAAATGGATAAAGAAGTGGTGGTCCTTATGTACAATGGAATATCACTCAGCCATGAAATCAATGTCGTAAGGTTAGTAGCAGCATGATGAGTGGATTTAGGTACGACCATTCTAAGTGAAATAAGTCACACAGAAAAGGACACTTCTCATAAAGTATCACTGATAGAGGGAATGTAAAAACCGTTACACTTGAACTGAATTACAAAACAGAACAGAGTCACACATGCAGAAAACACACTATGGCTGCTTAACGGGAAAGGTGAGGTGGGGTGATACATAAAAGAAGGTTTTCAATTTAGCTCAGATACCGTTAAATAAACCCAGTATGTAATAGACAAGACCTACTCCTTGCTCAGAGAAGTGGACACAACACGCCCTATTCACCGCACAAGAATATATCTGACTAATAATAATCGTAAAACCTATGTATTGATATCTCTCTGTTAGTGTGTCAAGTGGGTGTAAAGCGGCATAAACACAGCAGTGAAAAGCAGCTAAACCCCATTATAAAAATAAATTACTTTGAAACACCCATGAAACAAAGACAGTGAAAGAGAGAGAAATTCCTAGACAATGCGTTCAGGGGCTGTGATGCAACCTGGATTGACCATATCTAGACGCACAGCTGGATGAGACATAAGGGTGGACACTCTTGGGGCTGAGACGTTTGGTGAGGTTGGGTGAGCAAACACAGACCCTTTAAAGTAATACTGCGTGGTACCCATCGCATGGGTCCCAAATCTCCAGGTTCAAGGGCATCTTCCTACATCAAAAACATGCATGAGAAACCCAGAAGATGGTACACCGTGTGATGGGGAAAGGTTTCTAAAACGCACCTCATTTCTCATCTCCTTGTGCCTGGGTTCGCAATTCCAGCCACTTTTCTAGCAAGCTCCCTACTTGGAGCATCAGCACCTTTAACCTCCTGTTCCATACAGGTTGCAATCTGTCCTGAGGATAAACGGGAAGACGTGGAACCAACGAGAGACTAGCTCTTGGTGTTGGGACAGGCACAGGTCACTCTATATTCCCATCAGAAAGAAGAATTAACCACAGGCTCATCCTGCCCCCTGGAACCAGAACAGGGCCTGAAGCCGTCCTGCCCTTTTGCGGCCAGCTACCAAAAAAGCGAGTTGTAAAATGGAGGTTCAGGGCACTGCAATTCACAAACCTGCAGAGTTATAAATGATAACTCTCGTCCACAAATATATTGAGGGAAGGCAAAGAAAAGGATTTGAAATCATGGCAGAATTGCAGGAAACAGATTTCAGGAGGTAGATACGAATCGCCTTTAAAGCACATGAAAAGCGGCAAAACGTTGACAATGATGCCCTTGGCCAAAAAGGGCGTATGCGTTTTTTCCTGAATATATTCAGGAAAAAACGCATACGCCCTTTTTGGCCAACCAAGCAACCTGGAAAGGCAAATCAGCGCTACAAAGAAGTCTCGCTTCCCATCGGTCAAAAGGGCCATGCTGAAAAAAGTGTCAACACCAGAAATGCAGGACAGGCCATGGAGAAATGGGAGCCTTGCTACACTGATGGGCGGGATGTAAATTGCCAAGAGCCACTCTGGAGAAGTGTCCGGTGAGTCCTGAAACATCTGAAAAACACAGCTTAGAGAGCATAGGGCACTTCCACTCATGGGGGTATAAATTGGGAAAATGAAAAATCAGCAAGACACAAGCACCCCAAAGTTTAGGGCTGCTCTGTTGACCAGGACCTCCACTTCATTCCACCTTAAATATCCCAGGAAAGAGAAAATTGGATAAAGAAGTTGTGGTCCTTATGTACAATGGAATATCACTCAGCCATGAAATCAATGTCGTAAGGTTAGTAGCAGCATGATGAGTGGATTTAGGTACGACGATTCTAAGTGAAATAAGTCACACAGAAAAGGACACTTCTCATAAGGTATCACTGATAGAGGGAATGTAAAAACCGTTACACTTGAACTGAATTACAAAACAGAACAGAGTCACACATGCAGAAAACACACTATGGCTGCTTAACGGGAAAGGTGAGGTGGGGTGATACATAAAACAAGGGTATCAAATTAGCTCAGATACCGTTCCATAAACCCAATATGTAATAGACAAGACCTACTCCTTGCTCAGAGAACTGGACTCAACACGCCCTATTCACGGCACAAGAATATATCTGACTAGTAATAATCGTAAAACCTATGTATTGATATCTCTCTGTTAGTGTGTCAAGTGGGTGTAAAGCGGCATAAACACAGCAGTGAAAAGCAGCTAAACCCCATTATAAAAATAAATTACTTTGAAACACCCATGAAAGAAAGACAGTGAAAGTGAGAGAAATTCTTAGACAATGCGTTCAGGGGCTGTGATGCAACCTGGATTGACCATATCTAGACCCACAGCTGGATGAGACATAAGGGTGGACACTCTTGGGGCTGAGAGGTTTGGTGAGGTTGGGTGAGCAAACACAGACCCTTTCAAGTAATACTGCGTGGTACCCATCGCATGGGTCCCAAATCTCCAGGTTCAAGGGCATCTTCCTACATCGAAAACATGCATGAGAAACCCAGAAGATGGTACACCGTGTGATGGGGAAAGGTTTCTAAAAGGCACCTCATTTCTCATCTCCTTGTGCCCGGGTTCGCCATTCCAGCCGCTTTACTAGCAATCTCCCTACTTGGAGCATCAGCACCTTTAACCTCCTGTTCCGTACAGGTTGCAATTTGTCCTGAGGATGAACGGGAAGACGTGGAACCAACGAGAGACTAGCTCTTGGTGTTGGGACATGCACAGGTCACTCTATTTTCCCATCAGGAAGAAGAATTAACCACAGGCTCAGCCTGCCCCCCGGAACCAGAACAGGGCCTGAAGCCATCTTGCGCTTTTACGGCCAGCTACCAAAAAAGCGAGTTGTAAAATGGAGGTTCAGGGCACTGCAATTCACAAACCTGCAGAGTTATAAATGATAACTCTCGTCCACAAATATATTGAGGGAAGGCAAAGAAGAGGATTTGAAATCAAGGCAGAATTGCAGGAAACAGATTTCAGGAGGTATATTCGAATCGCCTTTAAAGCACATGAAAAGCGGCAAAACGTTGACAATGATGCCCTTGGCCAAAAAGGGCGTATGCGTTTTTTCCTGAATATATTCAGGAAAAAACGCATACGCCCTTTTTGGCCAACCAAGCAACCTGGAAAGGCAAATCAGCGCTACAAAGAAGTCTCGCTTCCCATCGGTCAAAAGGGCCATGCTGAAAAAAGTGTCAACACCAGAAATGCAGGACAGGCCATGGAGAAATGGGAGCCTTGCTACACTGATGGGCGGGATGTAAATTGCCAACAGCCACTGTGGAGAAGTGTACGGTGAGTCCTGAAACATCTGAAAAACACAGCTTAGAGAGCATAGGGCACTTCCACTCATGGGGGTATAAATTGGGAAAATTAAAAATCAGCAAGACACAAGCACCCCAAAGTTTAGGGCTGCTCTGTTGACCAGGACCTCCACTTCATTCCACCTTAAATATCCCAGGAAAGAGAAAAATGGATAAAGAAGTTGTGGTCCTTATGTACAATGGAATATCACTCAGCCATGAAATCAATGTCATAAGGTTAGTAGCAGCATGATGAGTGGATTTAGGTACGACGATTCTAAGTGAAATAAGTCACACAGAAAAGGACACTTCTCATAAGGTATCACTGATAGAGGGAATGTAAAAACCGTTACACTTGAACTGAATTACAAAACAGAACAGAGTCACACATGCAGAAAACACACTATGGCTGCTTAACGGGAAAGGTGAGGTGGGGTGATACATAAAACAAGGGTATCAAATTAGCTCAGATACCGTTCCATAAACCCAATATGTAATAGACAAGACCTACTCCTTGCTCAGAGAACTGGACTCAACACGCCCTATTCACCACACAAGAATATATCTGACTAATAATAATCGTAAAACCTATGTATTGATATCTCTCTGTTAGTGTGTCAAGTGGGTGTAAAGCGGCATAAACACAGCAGTGAAAAGCAGCTAAACCCCATTATAAAAATAAATTATTTTGAAACACCCATGAAAGAAAGACAGTGAAAGTGAGAGAAATTCTTACACAATGCGTTCAGGGCCTGTGATGCAACCTGGATTGACCATATCTAGACCCACAGCTGGATGAGACATAAGGGTGGACACTCTTGGGGCTGAGAGGTTTGGTGAGGTTGGGTGAGCAAACACAGACCCTTTAAAGTAATACTGCGTGGTACCCATCGCATGGGTCCCAAATCTCCAGGTTCAAGGGCATCTTCCTACATCGAAAACATGCATGAGAAACCCAGAAGATGGTACACCGTGTGATGGGGAATGGTTTCTAAAAGGCACCTCATTTCTCATCTCCTTGTGCCCGGGTTCGCCATTCCAGCCACTTTACTAGAAAGCTCCCTACTTGGAGCATCAGCACCTTTAACCTCCTGTTCCATACAGGTTGCAATCTGTCCTGAGGATAAACGGGAAGACGTGGAACCAACGAGAGACTAGCTCTTGGTGTTGGGACAGGCACAGGTCACTCTATATTCCCATCAGAAAGAAGAATTAACCACAGGCTCAGCCTGCCCCCCGGAACCAGAACAGGGCCTGAAGCCATTCTGCGATTTTGCGGCCAGCTCCCTTAAAAACGAGTTGTAAAATGGAGGTTCAGGGCACTGCAATTCACAAACCTGCAGAGTTATAAATGATAACTCTCGTCCACAAATATATTGAGGGAAGGCAAAGAAGAGGATATGAAATCAAGGCAGAATTGCAGGAAACAGATTTCAGGAGGTAGATTCGAATCGCATTTAAAGCACATGAAAAGCGGCAAAACGTTGACAATGATGCCCTTGGCCAAAAAGGGCGTATGCGTTTTTTCCTGAATATATTCAGGAAAAAACGCATACGCCCTTTTTGGCCAACCAAGCAACCTGGAAAGGCAAATCAGCGCTACAAAGAAGTCTCGCTTCCCATCGGTCAAAAGGGCCATGCTGAAAAAAGTGTCAAAACCAGAAATGCAGGACAGGCCATGGAGAAATGGGAGCCTTGCTACACTGATGGGCGGGATGTAAATTGCCAACAGCCACTGTGGAGAAGTGTACGGTGAGTCCTGAAACATCTGAAAAACACAGCTTAGAGAGCATAGGGCACTTCCACTCATGGGGGTATAAATTGGGAAAATTAAAAATCAGCAAGACACAAGCACCCCAAAGTTTAGGGCTGCTCTGTTGACCAGGACCTCCACTTCATTCCACCTTAAATATCCCAGGAAAGAGAAAAATGGGTAAAGAAGTTGTGGTCCTTATGTACAATGGAATATCACTCAGCCATGAAATCAATGTCATAAGGCTAGTAGCAGCATGATGAGTGGATTTAGGTACGACGATTCTAAGTGAAATAAGTCACACAGAAAAGGACACTTCTCATAAGGTATCACTGATAGAGGGAATGTAAAAACCGTTACACTTGAACTGAATTACAAAACAGAACAGAGTCACACATGCAGAAAACACACTATGGCTGCTTAACGGGAAAGGTGAGGTGGGGTGATACATAAAAGAAGGTTTTCAATTTAGCTCAGATACCGTTCCATAAACCCAATATGTAATAGACAAAATCTACTCCTTGCTCAGAGAACTGGACTCAACACGCCCTATTCACGGCACAAGAATATATCTGACTAGTAATAATCGTAAAACCTATGTATTGATATCTCTCTGTTAGTGTGTCAAGTGGGTGTAAAGCGGCATAAACACAGCAGTGAAAAGCAGCTAAATCCCATTATGAAAATAAATTACTTTGAAAAACCCATGAAACAAAGACAGTGAAAGAGAGAGAAATTCTTACACAATGCGTTCAGGGCCTGTGATGCAACCTGGATTGACCATATCTAGACCCACAGCTGGATGAGACATAAGGGTGGACACTCTTGGGGCTGAGAGGTTTGGTGAGGTTGGGTGAGCAAACACAGACCCTTTAAAGTAATACTGCGTGGTACCCATCGCATGGGTCCCAAATCTCCAGGTTCAAGGGCATCTTCCTACATCAAAAACATGCATGAGAAACCCAGAAGATGGTACACCGTGTGATGGGGAAAGGTTTCTAAAACGCACCTCATTTCTCATCTCCTTGTGCCCGGATTCGCCATTACAGCCGCTTTACTAGCAATCTCCCTACTTGGAGCATCAGCACCTTTAACCTCCTGTTCCGTACAGGTTGCAATTTGTCCTGAGGATGAACGGGAAGACGTGGAACCAACGAGAGACTAGCTCTTGGTGTTGGGACAGGCACAGGTCACTCTATTTTCCCATCAGGAAGAAGAATTAACCACAGGCTCAGCCTGCCCCCCGGAACCAGAACAGGGCCTGAAGCCATCCTGCGCTTTTGCGGCCAGCTCCCTAAAAATCGAGTTGTAAAATGGAGGTTCAGGGCACTGCAATTCACAAACCTGCAGAGTTATAAATGATAACTCTCATCCACAAATATATTGAGGGAAGGCAAAGAAGAGGATTTGAAATCAAGGCAGAATTGCAGGAAACAGAGTTCAGGAGGTAGATTCGAATCGCCTTTAAAGCACATGAAAAGCGGCAAAACGTTGACAATGATGCCCTTGGCCAAAAAGGGCGTATGCGTTTTTTCCTGAATATATTCAGGAAAAAACGCATACGCCCTTTTTGGCCAACCAAGCAACCTGGAAAGGCAAATCAGCGCTACAAAGAAGTCTCGCTTCCCATCGGTCAAAAGTGCCATGCTGAAAAAAGTGTCAAAACCAGAAATGCAGGACAGGCCATGGAGAAATGGGAGCCTTGCTACACTGATGGGCGGGATGTAAATTGCCAACAGCCACTGTGGAGAAGTGTACGGTGAGTCCTGAAACATCTGAAAAACACAGCTTAGAGAGCATAGGGCACTTCCACTCATGGGGGTATAAATTGGGAAAATTAAAAATCAGCAAGACACAAGCACCCCAAAGTTTAGGGCTGCTCTGTTGACCAGGACCTCCACTTCATTCCACCTTAAATATCCCAGGAAAGAGAAAAATGGGTAAAGAAGTTGTGGTCCTTATGTACAATGGAATATCACTCAGCCATGAAATCAATGTCATAAGGCTAGTAGCAGCATGATGAGTGGATTTAGGTACGACGATTCTAAGTGAAATAAGTCACACAGAAAAGGACACTTCTCATAAGGTATCACTGATAGAGGGAATGTAAAAACCGTTACACTTGAACTGAATTACAAAACAGAACAGAGTCACACATGCAGAAAACACACTATGGCTGCTTAACGGGAAAGGTGAGGTGGGGTGATACATAAAAGAAGGTTTTCAATTTAGCTCAGATACCGTTCCATAAACCCAATATGTAATAGACAAGATCTACTCCTTGCTCAGAGAACTGGACTCAACACGCCCTATTCACGGCACAAGAATATATCTGACTAGTAATAATCGTAAAACCTATGTATTGATATCTCTCTGTTAGTGTGTCAAGTGGGTGTAAAGCGGCATAAACACAGCAGTGAAAAGCAGCTAAATCCCATTATGAAAATAAATTACTTTGAAAAACCCATGAAACAAAGACAGTGAAAGAGAGAGAAATTCTTACACAATGCGTTCAGGGCCTGTGATGCAACCTGGATTGACCATATCTAGACCCACAGCTGGATGAGACATAAGGGTGGACACTCTTGGGGCTGAGAGGTTTGGTGAGGTTGGGTGAGCAAACACAGACCCTTTAAAGTAATACTGCGTGGTACCCATCGCATGGGTCCCAAATCTCCAGGTTCAAGGGCATCTTCCTACATCAAAAACATGCATGAGAAACCCAGAAGATGGTACACCGTGTGATGGGGAAAGGTTTCTAAAACGCACCTCATTTCTCATCTCCTTGTGCCCGGATTCGCCATTACAGCCGCTTTACTAGCAATCTCCCTACTTGGAGCATCAGCACCTTTAACCTCCTGTTCCGTACAGGTTGCAATTTGTCCTGAGGATGAACGGGAAGACGTGGAACCAACGAGAGACTAGCTCTTGGTGTTGGGACAGGCACAGGTCACTCTATTTTCCCATCAGGAAGAAGAATTAACCACAGGCTCAGCCTGCCCCCCGGAACCAGAACAGGGCCTGAAGCCATCCTGCGCTTTTGCGGCCAGCTCCCTAAAAAGCGAGTTGTAAAATGGAGGTTCAGGTCTCTGCAATTCACAAACCTGCAGAGTTATAAATGATAACTCTCATCCACAAATATATTGAGGGAAGGCAAAGAAGAGGATTTGAAATCAAGGCAGAATTGCAGGAAACAGATTTCAGGAGGTAGATTCGAATCGCCTTTAAAGCACATGAAAAGCGGCAAAACGTTGACAATGATGCCCTTGGCCAAAAAGGGCGTATGCGTTTTTTCCTGAATATATTCAGGAAAAAACGCATACGCCCTTTTTGGCCAACCAAGCAACCTGGAAAGGCAAATCAGCGCTACAAAGATGTCTCGCTTCCCATCGGTCAAAAGGGCCATGCTGAAAAAAGTGTCAAAACCAGAAATGCAGGACAGGCCATGGAGAAATGGGAGCCTTGCTACACTGATGGGCGGGATGTAAATTGTCAACAGCCACTCTGGAGAAGTGTACGGTGAGTCCTGAAACGTCTAAAAAGCAAAGCTTAGAGAGCATAGGGCACTTCCACTCATGGGGGTATAAATTGGGAAAATTAAAAATCAGCAAGACACAAGCACCCCAAAGTTTAGGGCTGCTCTGTTGACAAGGACCTCCACTTCATTCCACCTTAAATATCCCAGGAAAGAGAAAAATGGATAAAGAAGTTGTGGTCCTTATGTACAATGGAATATCACTCAGCCGTGAAATCAATGTCATAAGGCTAGTAGCAGCATGATGAGTGGATTTAGGTACGACGACTCTAAATGAAATAAGTCACACAGAAAAGGACACTTCTCATAAGGTATCACTTATAGAGGGAATATAAAAACCGTTACACTTGAACTGAATTACAAAACAAAACAGAGTCACACATGCAGAAAACACACTATGGCTGCTTAACGGAAAAGGTGAGGTGGGGTGATACATAAAACAAGGGTATCAAATTAGCTCAGATACCGTTCCATAAACCCAATATGTAATAGACAAGACCTACTCCTTGCTCAGAGAAGTGGACACAACACGCCCTATTCACCGCACAAGAATATATCTGACTAATAATAATCGTAAAACCTATGTATTGATATCTCTCTGTTAGTGTGTCAAGTGGGTGTAAAGCGGCATAAACACAGCAGTGAAAAGCAGCTAAACCCCATTATAAAAATAAATTACTTTGAAACACCCATGAAACAAAGACAGTGAAAGAGAGAGAAATTCTTAGACAATGCGTTCAGGGGCTGTGATGCAACCTGGATTGACCATATCTAGACGCACAGCTGGATGAGACATAAGGGTGGACACTCTTGGGGCTGAGAGGTTTGGTGAGGTTGGGTGAGCAAACACAGACCCTTTAAAGTAATACTGCGTGGTACCCATCGCATGGGTCCCAAATCTCCAGGTTCAAGGGCATCTTCCTACATCAAAAACATGCATGAGAAACCCAGAAGATGGTACACCGTGTGATGGGGAAAGGTTTCTAAAACGCACCTCATTTCTCATCTCCTTGTGCCTGGGTTCGCCATTCCAGCCACTTTACTAGCAAGCTCCCTACTTGGAGCATCAGCACCTTTAACCTCCTGTTCCATACAGGTTGCAATCTGTCCTGAGGATAAACGGGAAGACATGGAACCAACGAGAGACTAGCTCTTGGTGTTGGGACAGGCACAGGTCACTCTATATTCCCATCAGAAAGAAGAATTAACCACAGGCTCATCCTGCCCCCCGGAACCAGAACAGGGCCTGAAGCTGTCCTGCCCTTTTGCGGCCAGCTACCAAAAAAGCGAGTTGTAAAATGGAGGTTCAGGGCACTGCAATTCACAAACCTGCAGAGTTATAAATGATAACTCTCGTCCACAAATATATTGAGGGAAGGCAAAGAAAAGGATTTGAAATCATGGCAGAATTGCAGGAAACAGATTTCAGGAGGTATATACGAATCGCCTTTAAAGCACATGAAAAGCGGCAAAACGTTGACAATGATGCCCTTGGCCAAAAAGGGCGTATGCGTTTTTTCCTGAATATATTCAGGAAAAAACGCATACGCCCTTTTTGGCCAACCAAGCAACCTGGAAAGGCAAATCAGCGCTACAAAGAAGTCTCGCTTCCCATCGGTCAAAAGGGCCATGCTGAAAAAAGTGTCAACACCAGAAATGCAGGACAGGCCATGGAGAAATGGGAGCCTTGCTACACTGATGGGCGGGATGTAAATTGCCAAGAGCCACTCTGGAGAAGTGTCCGGTGAGTCCTGAAACATCTGAAAAACACAGCTTAGAGAGCATAGGGCACTTCCACTCATGGGGGTATAAATTGGGAAAATTAAAAATCAGCAAGACAGAAGCACCCCAAAGTTTAGGGCTGCTCTGTTGACCAGGACCTCCACTTCATTCCACCTTAAATATCCCAGGAAAGAGAAAAATGGATAAAGAAGTTGTGGTCCTTATGTACAATGGAATATCACTCAGCCATGAAATCAATGTCGTAAGGTTAGTAGCAGCATGATGAGTGGATTTAGGTACGACGATTCTAAGTGAAATAAGTCACACAGAAAAGGACACTTCTCATAAGGTATCACTGATAGAGGGAATGTAAAAACCGTTACACTTGAACTGAATTACAAAACAGAACAGAGTCACACATGCAGAAAACACACTATGGCTGCTTAACGGGAAAGGTGAGGTGGGGTGATACATAAAACAAGGGTATCAAATTAGCTCAGATACCATTCCATAAACCCAATATGTAATAGACAAGACCTACTCCTTGCTCAGAGAACTGGACTCAACACGCCCTATTCACCACACAAGAATATATCTGACTAATAATAATCGTAAAACCTATGTATTGATATCTCTCTGTTAGTGTGTCAAGTGGGTGTAAAGCGGCATAAACACAGCAGTGAAAAGCAGCTAAACCCCATTATAAAAATAAATTACTTTGAAAAACCCATGAAACAAAGACAGTGAAAGAGAGAGAAATTCTTACACAATGCGTTCAGGGCCTGTGATGCAACCTGGATTGACCATATCTAGACCCACAGCTGGATGAGACATAAGGGTGGACACTCTTGGGGCTGAGAGGTTTGGTGAGGTTGGGTGAGCAAACACAGACCCTTTAAAGTAATACTGCGTGGTACCCATCGCATGGGTCCCAAATCTCCAGGTTCAAGGGCATCTTCCTACATCAAAAACATGCATGAGAAACCCAGAAGATGGTACACCGTGTGATGGGGAATGGTTTCTAAAACGCACCTCATTTCTCATCTCCTTGTGCCCGGATTCGCCATTACAGCCGCTTTACTAGCAATCTCCCTACTTGGAGCATCAGCACCTTTAACCTCCTGTTCCGTACAGGTTGCAATTTGTCCTGAGGATGAACGGGAAGACGTGGAACCAACGAGAGACTAGCTCTTGGTGTTGGGACAGGCACAGGTCACTCTATTTTCCCATCAGGAAGAAGAATTAACCACAGGCTCAGCCTGCCCCCCGGAACCAGAACAGGGCCTGAAGCCATCCTGCGCTTTTGCGGCCAGCTCCCTAAAAAGCGAGTTGTAAAATGGAGGTTCAGGTCTCTGCAATTCACAAACCTGCAGAGTTATAAATGATAACTCTCATCCACAAATATATTGAGGGAAGGCAAAGAAGAGGATTTGAAATCAAGGCAGAATTGCAGGAAACAGATTTCAGGAGGTAGATTCGAATCGCCTTTAAAGCACATGAAAAGCGGCAAAACGTTGACAATGATGCCCTTGGCCAAAAAGGGCGTATGCGTTTTTTCCTGAATATATTCAGGAAAAAACGCATACGCCCTTTTTGGCCAACCAAGCAACCTGGAAAGGCAAATCAGCGCTACAAAGATGTCTCGCTTCCCATCGGTCAAAAGGGCCATGCTGAAAAAAGTGTCAAAACCAGAAATGCAGGACAGGCCATGGAGAAATGGGAGCCTTGCTACACTGATGGGCGGGATGTAAATTGTCAACAGCCACTCTGGAGAAGTGTACGGTGAGTCCTGAAACGTCTAAAAAGCAAAGCTTAGAGAGCATAGGGCACTTCCACTCATGGGGGTATAAATTGGGAAAATTAAAAATCAGCAAGACACAAGCACCCCAAAGTTTAGGGCTGCTCTGTTGACCAGGACCTCCACTTCATTCCACCTTCAATATCCCAGGAAAGAGAAAAATGGATAAAGAAGTTGTGGTCCTTATGTACAATGGAATATCACTCAGCCGTGAAATCAATGTCATAAGGCTAGTAGCAGCATGATGAGTGGATTTAGGTACGACGACTCTAAATGAAATAAGTCACACAGAAAAGGACACTTCTCATAAGGTATCACTTATAGAGGGAATATAAAAACCGTTACACTTGAACTGAATTACAAAACAACACAGAGTCACACATGCAGAAAACACACTATGGCTGCTTAACGGAAAAGGTGAGGTGGGGTGATACATAAAACAAGGGTATCAAATTAGCTCAGATACCGTTCCATAAACCCAATATGTAATAGACAAGACCTACTCCTTGCTCAGAGAAGTGGACACAACACGCCCTATTCACCGCACAAGAATATATCTGACTAATAATAATCGTAAAACCTATGTATTGATATCTCTCTGTTAGTGTGTCAAGTGGGTGTAAAGCGGCATAAACACAGCAGTGAAAAGCAGCTAAACCCCATTATAAAAATAAATTACTTTGAAACACCCATGAAACAAAGACAGTGAAAGAGAGAGAAATTCTTAGACAATGCGTTCAGGGGCTGTGATGCAACCTGGATTGACCATATCTAGACGCACAGCTGGATGAGACATAAGGGTGGACACTCTTGGGGCTGAGACGTTTGGTGAGGTTGGGTGAGCAAACACAGACCCTTTAAAGTAATACTGCGTGGTACCCATCGCATGGGTCCCAAATCTCCAGGTTCAAGGGCATCTTCCTACATCAAAAACATGCATGAGAAACCCAGAAGATGGTACACCGTGTGATGGGGAAAGGTTTCTAAAACGCACCTCATTTCTCATCTCCTTGTGCCTGGGTTCGCCATTCCAGCCACTTTACTAGCAAGCTCCCTACTTGGAGCATCAGCACCTTTAACCTCCTGTTCCATACAGGTTGCAATCTGTCCTGAGGATAAACGGGAAGACGTGGAACCAACGAGAGACTAGCTCTTGGTGTTGGGACAGGCACAGGTCACTCTATATTCCCATCAGAAAGAAGAATTAACCACAGGCTCATCCTGCCCCCCGGAACCAGAACAGGGCCTGAAGCTGTCCTGCCCTTTTGCGGCCAGCTACCAAAAAAGCGAGTTGTAAAATGGAGGTTCAGGGCACTGCAATTCACAAACCTGCAGAGTTATAAATGATAACTCTCGTCCACAAATATATTGAGGGAAGGCAAAGAAAAGGATTTGAAATCATGGCAGAATTGCAGGAAACAGATTTCAGGAGGTATATACGAATCGCCTTTAAAGCACATGAAAAGCGGCAAAACGTTGACAATGATGCCCTTGGCCAAAAAGGGCGTATGCGCTTTTTCCTGAATATATTCAGGAAAAAACGCATACGCCCTTTTTGGCCAACCAAGCAACCTGGAAAGGCAAATCAGCGCTACAAAGAAGTCTCGCTTCCCATCGGTCAAAAGGGCCATGCTGAAAAAAGTGTCAACACCAGAAATGCAGGACAGGCCATGGAGAAATGGGAGCCTTGCTACACTGATGGGCGGGATGTAAATTGCCAAGAGCCACTCTGGAGAAGTGTCCGGTGAGTCCTGAAACATCTGAAAAACACAGCTTAGAGAGCATAGGGCACTTCCACTCATGGGGGTATAAATTGGGAAAATTAAAAATCAGCAAGACAGAAGCACCCCAAAGTTTAGGGCTGCTCTGTTGACCAGGACCTCCACTTCATTCCACCTTAAATATCCCAGGAAAGAGAAAAATGGATAAAGAAGTTGTGGTCCTTATGTACAATGGAATATCACTCAGCCATGAAATCAATGTCGTAAGGTTAGTAGCAGCATGATGAGTGGATTTAGGTACGACGATTCTAAGTGAAATAAGTCACACAGAAAAGGACACTTCTCATAAGGTATCACTGATAGAGGGAATGTAAAAACCGTTACACTTGAACTGAATTACAAAACAGAACAGAGTCACACATGCAGAAAACACACTATGGCTGCTTAACGGGAAAGGTGAGGTGGGGTGATACATAAAACAAGGGTATCAAATTAGCTCAGATACCATTCCATAAACCCAATATGTAATAGACAAGACCTACTCCTTGCTCAGAGAACTGGACTCAACACGCCCTATTCACCACACAAGAATATATCTGACTAATAATAATCGTAAAACCTATGTATTGATATCTCTCTGTTAGTGTGTCAAGTGGGTGTAAAGCGGCATAAACACAGCAGTGAAAAGCAGCTAAACCCCATTATAAAAATAAATTATTTTGAAACACCCATGAAAGAAAGACAGTGAAAGTGAGAGAAATTCTTACACAATGCGTTCAGGGCCTGTGATGCAACCTGGATTGACCATATCTAGACCCACAGCTGGATGAGACATAAGGGTGGACACTCTTGGGGCTGAGAGGTTTGGTGAGGTTGGGTGAGCAAACACAGACCCTTTAAAGTAATACTGCGTGGTACCCATCGCATGGGTCCCAAATCTCCAGGTTCAAGGGCATCTTCCTACATCGAAAACATGCATGAGAAACCCAGAAGATGGTACACCGTGTGATGGGGAAAGGTTTCTAAAAGGCACCTCATTTCTCATCTGCTTGTGCCCGGGTTCGCCATTCCAGCCACTTTACTAGAAAGCTCCCTACTTGGAGCATCAGCACCTTTAACCTCCTGTTCCATACAGGTTGCAATCTGTCCTGAGGATAAACGGGAAGACGTGGAACCAACGAGAGACTAGCTCTTGGTGTTGGGACAGGCACAGGTCACTCTATATTCCCATCAGAAAGAAGAATTAACCACAGGCTCAGCCTGCCCCCCGGAACCAGAACAGGGCCTGAAGCCATTCTGCGATTTTGCGGCCAGCTCCCTTAAAAACGAGTTGTAAAATGGAGGTTCAGGGCACTGCAATTCACAAACCTGCAGAGTTATAAATGATAACTCTCGTCCACAAATATATTGAGGGAAGGCAAAGAAGAGGATATGAAATCAAGGCAGAATTGCAGGAAACAGATTTCAGGAGGTAGATTCGAATCGCATTTAAAGCACATGAAAAGCGGCAAAACGTTGACAATGATGCCCTTGGCCAAAAAGGGCGTATGCGTTTTTTCCTGAATATATTCAGGAAAAAACGCATACGCCCTTTTTGGCCAACCAAGCAACCTGGAAAGGCAAATCAGCGCTACAAAGAAGTCTCGCTTCCCATCGGTCAAAAGGGCCATGCTGAAAAAAGTGTCAAAACCAGAAATGCAGGACAGGCCATGGAGAAATGGGAGCCTTGCTACACTGATGGGCGGGATGTAAATTGCCAACAGCCACTGTGGAGAAGTGTACGGTGAGTCCTGAAACATCTGAAAAACACAGCTTAGAGAGCATAGGGCACTTCCACTCATGGGGGTATAAATTGGGAAAATTAAAAATCAGCAAGACACAAGCACCCCAAAGTTTAGGGCTGCTCTGTTGACCAGGACCTCCACTTCATTCCACCTTAAATATCCCAGGAAAGAGAAAAATGGATAAAGAAGTTGTGGTCCTTATGTACAATGGAATATCACTCAGCCATGAAATCAATGTCGTAAGGTTAGTAGCAGCATGATGAGTGGATTTAGGTACGACGATTCTAAGTGAAATAAGTCACACAGAAAAGGACACTTCTCATAAGGTATCACTGATAGAGGGAATGTAAAAACCGTTACACTTGAACTGAATTACAAAACAGAACAGAGTCACACATGCAGAAAACACACTATGGCTGCTTAACGGGAAAGGTGAGGTGGGGTGATACATAAAACAAGGGTATCAAATTAGCTCAGATACCGTTCCATAAACCCAATATGTAATAGACAAGACCTACTCCTTGCTCAGAGAACTGGACTCAACACGCCCTATTCACCACACAAGAATATATCTGACTAATAATAATCGTAAAACCTATGTATTGATATCTCTCTGTTAGTGTGTCAAGTGGGTGTAAAGCGGCATAAACACAGCAGTGAAAAGCAGCTAAACCCCATTATAAAAATAAATTATTTTGAAACACCCATGAAAGAAAGACAGTGAAAGTGAGAGAAATTCTTACACAATGCGTTCAGGGCCTGTGATGCAACCTGGATTGACCATATCTAGACCCACAGCTGGATGAGACATAAGGGTGGACACTCTTGGGGCTGAGAGGTTTGGTGAGGTTGGGTGAGCAAACACAGACCCTTTAAAGTAATACTGCGTGGTACCCATCGCATGGGTCCCAAATCTCCAGGTTCAAGGGCATCTTCCTACATCGAAAACATGCATGAGAAACCCAGAAGATGGTACACCGTGTGATGGGGAATGGTTTCTAAAAGGCACCTCATTTCTCATCTCCTTGTGCCCGGGTTGGCCATTCCAGCCACTTTACTAGAAAGCTCCCTACTTGGAGCATCAGCACCTTTAACCTCCTGTTCCATACAGGTTGCAATCTGTCCTGAGGATAAACGGGAAGACGTGGAACCAACGAGAGACTAGCTCTTGGTGTTGGGACAGGCACAGGTCACTCTATATTCCCATCAGAAAGAAGAATTAACCACAGGTTCAGCCTGCCCCCCGGAACCAGAACAGGGCCTGAAGCCATTCTGCGATTTTGCGGCCAGCTCCCTTAAAAACGAGTTGTAAAATGGAGGTTCAGGGCACTGCAATTCACAAACCTGCAGAGTTATAAATGATAACTCTCGTCCACAAATATATTGAGGGAAGGCAAAGAAGAGGATATGAAATCAAGGCAGAATTGCAGGAAACAGATTTCAGGAGGTAGATTCGAATCGCATTTAAAGCACATGAAAAGCGGCAAAACGTTGACAATGATGCCCTTGGCCAAAAAGGGCGTATGCGTTTTTTCCTGAATATATTCAGGAAAAAACGCATACGCCCTTTTTGGCCAACCAAGCAACCTGGAAAGGCAAATCAGCGCTACAAAGAAGTCTCGCTTCCCATCGGTCAAAAGGGCCATGCTGAAAAAAGTGTAAAAACCAGAAATGCAGGACAGGCCATGGAGAAATGGGAGCCTTGCTACACTGATGGGCGGGATGTAAATTGCCAACAGCCACTGTGGAGAAGTGTACGGTGAGTCCTGAAACATCTGAAAAACACAGCTTAGAGAGCATAGGGCACTTCCACTCATGGGGGTATAAATTGGGAAAATTAAAAATCAGCAAGACACAAGCACCCCAAAGTTTAGGGCTGCTCTGTTGACCAGGACCTCCACTTCATTCCACCTTCAATATCCCAGGAAAGAGAAAAATGGGTAAAGAAGTTGTGGTCCTTATGTACAATGGAATATCACTCAGCCATGAAATCAATGTCATAAGGCTAGTAGCAGCATGATGAGTGGATTTAGGTACGACGATTCTAAGTGAAATAAGTCACACAGAAAAGGACACTTCTCATAAGGTATCACTGATAGAGGGAATGTAAAAACCGTTACACTTGAACTGAATTACAAAACAGAACAGAGTCACACATGCAGAAAACACACTATGGCTGCTTAACGGGAAAGGTGAGGTGGGGTGATACATAAAAGAAGGTTTTCAATTTAGCTCAGATACCGTTCCATAAACCCAATATGTAATAGACAAGATCTACTCCTTGCTTAGAGAACTGGACTCAACACGCCCTATTCACGGCACAAGAATATATCTGACTAGTAATAATCGTAAAACCTATGTATTGATATCTCTCTGTTAGTGTGTCAAGTGGGTGTAAAGCGGCATAAACACAGCAGTGAAAAGCAGCTAAATCCCATTATGAAAATAAATTACTTTGAAAAACCCATGAAACAAAGACAGTGAAAGAGAGAGAAATTCTTACACAATGCGTTCAGGGCCTGTGATGCAACCTGGATTGACCATATCTAGACCCACAGCTGGATGAGACATAAGGGTGGACACTCTTGGGACTGAGAGGTTTGGTGAGGTTGGGTGAGCAAACACAGACCCTTTAAAGTAATACTGCGTGGTACCCATCGCATGGGTCCCAAATCTCCAGGTTCAAGGGCATCTTCCTACATCAAAAACATGCATGAGAAACCCAGAAGATGGTACACCGTGTGATGGGGAAAGGTTTCTAAAACGCACCTCATTTCTCATCTCCTTGTGCCCGGATTCGCCATTACAGCCGCTTTACTAGCAATCTCCCTACTTGGAGCATCAGCACCTTTAACCTCCTGTTCCGTACAGGTTGCAATTTGTCCTGAGAATGAACGGGAAGACGTGGAACCAACGAGAGACTAGCTCTTGGTGTTGGGACAGGCACAGGTCACTCTATTTTCCCATCAGGAAGAAGAATTAACCACAGGCTCAGCCTGCCCCCCGGAACCAGAACAGGGCCTGAAGCCATCCTGCGCTTTTGCGGCCAGCTCCCTAAAAAGCGAGTTGTAAAATGGAGGTTCAGGGCACTGCAATTCACAAACCTGCAGACTTATAAATGATAACTCTCATCCACAAATATATTGAGGGAAGGCAAAGAAGAGGATTTGAAATCAAGGCAGAATTGCAGGAAACAGATTTCAGGAGGTAGATTCGAATCGCCTTTAAAGCACATGAAAAGCGGCAAAACGTTGACAATGATGCCCTTGGCCAAAAAGGGCGTATGCGTTTTTTCCTGAATATATTCAGGAAAAAACGCATACGCCCTTTTTGGCCAACCAAGCAACCTGGAAAGGCAAATCAGCGCTACAAAGATGTCTCGCTTCCCATCGGTCAAAAGGGCCATGCTGAAAAAAGTGTCAAAACCAGAAATGCAGGACAGGCCATGGAGAAATGGGAGCCTTGCTACACTGATGGGCGGGATGTAAATTGTCAACAGCCACTCTGGAGAAGTGTACGGTGAGTCCTGAAACGTCTAAAAAGCAAAGCTTAGAGAGCATAGGGCACTTCCACTCATGGGGGTATAAATTGGGAAAATTAAAAATCAGCAAGACACAAGCACCCCAAAGTTTAGGGCTGCTCTGTTGACAAGGACCTCCACTTCATTCCACCTTCAATATCCCAGGAAAGAGAAAAATGGATAAAGAAGTTGTGGTCCTTATGTACAATGGAATATCACTCAGCCGTGAAATCAATGTCATAAGGCTAGTAGCAGCATGATGAGTGGATTTAGGTACGACGACTCTAAATGAAATAAGTCACACAGAAAAGGACACTTCTCATAAGGTATCACTTATAGAGGGAATATAAAAACCGTTACACTTGAACTGAATTACAAAACAGAACAGAGTCACACATGCAGAAAACACACTATGGTTGCTTAACGGGAAAGGTGAGGTGGGGTGATACATAAAACAAGGGTTTCAAATTAGCTCAGATACCGTTCCATAAACCCAATATGTAATAGACAAGACCTACTCCTTGCTCAGAGAACTGGACTCAACACGCCCTATTCACCGCACAAGAATATATCTGACTAGTAATAATCTTAAAAGCTATGTATTGATATCTCTCTGTTAGTGTGTCAAGTGGGTGTAAAGCGGCATAAACACAGCAGTGAAAAGCAGCTAAACCCCATTATAAAAATAAATTACTTTGAAAAACCCATGAAACAAAGACAGTGAAAGAGAGAGTAATTCTTACACAATGAGTTCAGGGGCTGTGATGCAACCTGGATTGACCATATCTAGACCCACAGCTGGATGAGACATAAGGGTGGACACTGTTGCGGCTGAGAGGTTTGGTGAGGTTGGGTGAGCAAACGCAGACCCTTTAAAATAATACTGCGTGGTACCCATCGCATGGGTCCCAAATCTCCAGTTTCAAGGGCATCTTCCTACATCGAAAACATGCATGAGATACCCAGAAGATGGTACACCGTGTGATGGGGAAAGGTTTCTAAAACGCACCTCATTTCTCATCTGCTTGTGCCCGGGTTCGCCATTCCAGCCACTTTACTAGCAATCTCCCTCCTTGGAGCATCAGCACCTTTAACCTCCTGTTCCGTACAGGTTGCAATTTGTACTGAGGATGAACGGGAAGACGTGGAACCAATGAAAAACTAGCTCTTGGTGTTGGGACAGGCACAGGTCACTCTATTTTCCGATCAGGAAGAAGAATTAACCACAGGCTCAGCCTGCCCCCCGGAACCAGAACAGGGCCTGAAGCCATCCTGTGCTTTTGTGGCCAGCTCCCTAAAAAGCGAGTTGTAAAATGGAGCTTCAGGGCACTGCAATTCACAAACATGCAGAGTTATAAATGATAACTCTCATCCACAAATATATTGAGGGAAGGCAAAGAAGAGGATTTGAAATCAAGGCAGAATTGCAGGAAACAGATTTCAGGATGTAGATTCGAATCGCCTTTAAAGCACATGAAAAGCGGCAAAACGTTGACAATGATGCCCTTGGCCAAAAAGGGCGTATGCGTTTTTTCCTGAATATATTCAGGAAAAAACGCATACGCCCTTTTTGGCCAACCAAGCAACCTGGAAAGGCAAATCAGCGCTACAAAGATGTCTCGCTTCCCATCGGTTAAAAAGGCCATGCTGAAAAAAGTGTCAAAATCAGAAATGCAGGACAGGCCATGGAGAAATGGGAGCCTTGCTACGCTGATGGGCGGGATGTAAATTGCCAACAGCCACTCTGGAGAAGCTTACGGTGAGTCCTGAAACATCTAAAAAACAAAGCTTAGAGAGCATAGGGCACTTCCACTCATGGGGGTATAAATTGGGAAAATTAAAAATCAGCAAGACACAAGCACCCCAAAGTTTAGGGCTGCTCTGTTGACAAGGACCTCCACTTCATTTCACCTTCAATATCCCAGGAAAGAGAAAAATGGATAAAGAAGTTGTGGTCCATATGTACAATGGAATATCACTCAGCCATGAAATCAATGTCATAAGGCTAGTAGCAGCATGATGAGTGGATTTAGGTACGACAATTCTAAGTGAAATAAGTCACACAGAAAAGGACACTTCTCATAAGGTATCACTTATAGAGGGAATGTAAAAACCGTTACACTTGAACTGAATTACAAAACAGAACAGAGTCACACATGCAGAAAACACACTATGGCTGCTTCACGGGAAAGGTGAGGTGGGGTGATACATAAAACAAGGGTTTCAAATTAGCTCAGATACCGTTCCATAAACCCAATATGTAATAGACAAGACCTACTCCTTGCTCAGAGAAGTGGACTCAACACGCCGTATTCACCGCACAAGAATATATCTGACTAGTAATAATCTTAAAAGCTATGTATTGATATCTCTCTGTTAGTGTGTCAAGTGGGTGTAAAGCGGCATAAACACAGCAGTGAAAAGCAGCTAAACCCCATTATAAAAATAAATTACTTTGAAAAACCCATGAAACAAAGACAGTGAAAGAGAGAGAAATTCTTACACAATGCGTTCAGGGGCTGTGATGCAACCTGGATTGACCATATCTAGACCCACAGCTGGATGAGACATAAGGGTGGACACTGTTGCGGCTGAGAGGTTTAGTGAGGTTGGGTGAGCAAACGCAGACCCTTTAAAGTAATACTGCGTGGTACCCATCGCATGGGTCCCAAATCTCCAGGTTCAAGGTCATCTTCCTACATCGTAAACATGCATGAGATACCCAGAAGATGGTACACCGTGTGATGGGGAAAGGTTTCTAAAACGCACCTCATTTCTCATCTGCCTGTGCCCGGGTTCGCCATTCCAGCCACTTTACTAGCAATCTACCTACTTGGAGCATCAGCACCTTTAACCTCCTGTCCCGTACAGGTTGCAATTTGTCCTGAGGATGAACGGGAAGACGTGGAACCAATGAGAGACTAGCTCTTGGTGTTGGGACAGGCACAGGCCACTCTATTTTCCCATCAGGAAGAAGAATTAACCACAGGCTCAGCCTGCCACCCGGAACCAGAACAGGGCCTGAAGCCATCCTGCGCTATTGCGGCCAGCTCCCTAAAAAGCGAGTTGTAAAATGGAGGTTCAGGGCACTGCAATTCACAAACCTGCAGACTTATAAATGATAACTCTCGTCCACAAATATATTGAGGGAAGGCAAAGAAGAGGATTTGAAATCAAGGCAGAATTGCAGGAAACAGATTTCAGGAGGTAGATTCGAATCGCCTTTAAAGCACATGAAAAGCGGCAAAACGTTGACAATGATGCCCTTGGCCAAAAAGGGCGTATGCGTTTTTTCCTGAATATATTCAGGAAAAAACGCATACGCCCTTTTTGGCCAACCAAGCAACCTGGAAAGGCAAATCAGCGCTACAAAGATGTCTCGCTTCCCATCGGTTAAAAAGGCCATGCTGAAAAAAGTGTCAAAATCAGAAATGCAGGACAGGCCATGGAGAAATGGGAGCCTTGCTACGCTGATAGGCGGGATGTAAATTGCCAACAGCCACTCTGGAGAAGCATACGGTGAGTCCTGAAACATCTAAAAAACAAAGCTTAGAGAGCATAGGGCACTTCCACTCATGGGGTTATAAATTGGGAAAATTAAAAATCAGCAAGACACAAGCACCCCAAAGTTTAGGGCTGCTCTGTTGACAAGGACCTCCACTTCATTCCACCTTCAATATCCCAGGAAAGAGAAAAATGGATAAAGAAGTTGTGGTCCATATGTACAATGGAATATCACTCAGCCATGAAATCAATGTCATAAGGCTAGTAGCAGCATGATGAGTGGATTTAGGTACGACGATTCTAAGTGAAATAAGTCACACAGAAAAGGACACTTCTCATAAGGTATCACTTATAGAGGGAATGTAAAAACCGTTACACTTGAACTGAATTACAAAACAGAACAGAGTCACACATGCAGAAAACACACTATGGCTGCTTCACGGGAAAGGTGAGGTGGGGTGATACATAAAACAAGGGTTTCAAATTAGCTCAGATACCGTTCCATAATCCCAATATGTAATAGACAAGACCTACTCCTTGCTCAGAGAACTGGACTCAACACGCCCTATTCACTGCACAAGAATATATCTGACTAGTAATAATCTTAAAACCTATGTATTGATATCTCTCTGTTAGTGTGTCAAGTGGGTGTAAAGCGGCATAAACACAGCAGTGAAAAGCAGCTAAACCCCATTATAAAAATAAATTACTTTGAAAAACCCATGAAACAAAGACAGTGAAAGAGAGAGAAATTCTTACACAATGCGTTCAGGGGCTGTGATGCAACCTGGATTGACCATATCTAGACCCACAGCTGGATGCGACATAAGGGTGGACACTGTTGCGGCTGAGAGGTTTGGTGAGGTTGGGTGAGCAAACGCAGACCCTTTAAAGTAATACTGCGTGGTACCCATCGCATGGGTCCCAAATCTCCAGGTTCAAGGTCATCTTCCTACGTCGTAAACATGCATGAGATACCCAGAAGATGGTACACCATGTGATGGGGAAAGGTTTCTAAAACGCACCGCATTTCTCATCTGCCTGTGCCCGGGTTCGCCATTCCAGCCACTTTACTAGCAATCTCCCTCCTTGGAGCATCAGCACCTTTAACCTCCTGTTCCGTACAGGTTGCAATTTGTACTGAGGATGAACGGGAAGACGTGGAACCAATGAAAGAGTAGCTCTTGGTGTTGGGACAGGCACAGGTCACTCTATTTTCCCATCAGGAAGAAGAATTAACCACAGGCTCAGCCTGCCCCCCCGAACCAGAACAGGGCCTGAAGCCATCCTGCGCTTTTGCGGCCAGCTCCCTAAAAAGCGAGTTGTAAAATGGAGGTTCAGAGCACTGCAATTCACAAACCTGCAGAGTTATAAATGATAACTCTCATCCACAAGTATATTGAGGGAAGGCAAAGAAGAGGATTTGAAATCAAGGCAGAATTGCAGGAATCAGATTTCAGGAGGTAGATTCGAATCGCCTTTAAAGCACATGAAAAGCGGCAAAACGTTGACAATGATGCCCTTGGCCAAAAAGGGCGTATGCGTTTTTTCCTGAATATATTCAGGAAAAAACGCATACGCCCTTTTTGGCCAACCAAGCAACCTGGAAAGGCAAATCAGCGCTACAAAGATGTCTCGCTTCCCATCGGTCAAAAGGGCCATGCTGAAAAAAGTGTCAAAACCAGAAATGCAGGACAGGCCATGGAGAAATGGGAGCCTTGCTACACTGATGGGCGGGATGTAAATTGTCAACAGCCACTCTGGAGAAGTGTACAGTGAGTCCTGAAATGTCTAAAAAGCAAAGCTTAGAGAGAATAGGGCACTTCCACTCATGGGGGTATAAATAGGGAAAATTAAAAATCAGCAAGACACAAGCACCCCAAAGTTTAGGGCTGCTCTGTTGACAAGGACCTCCACTTCATTCCACCTTCAATATCCCAGGAAAGAGAAAAATGGATAAAGAAGTTGTGGTCCATATGTACAATGGAATATCACTCAGCCATGAAATCAATGTCATAAGGCTAGTAGCAGCATGATGAGTGGATTTAGGTACGACGATTCTAAGTGAAATAAGTCACACAGAAAAGGACACTTCTCATAAGGTATCACTGATAGAGGGAATGTAAAAACCGTTACACTTGAACTGAATTACAAAACAGAACAGAGTCACACATGCAGAAAACACACTATGGCTGCTTAACGGGAAAGGTGAGGTGGGGTGATACATAAAACAAGGGTTTCAAATTAGCTCAGATACCGTTCCATAAACCCAATATGTAATAGACAAGACCTACTCCTTGCTCAGAGAACTGGACTCAACACGCCCTATTCACCGCACAAGAATATATCTGACTAGTAATAATCTTAAAACCCATGTATTGATATCTCTCTGTTAGTGTGTCAAGTGGGTGTAAAGCGGCATAAACACAGCAGTGAAAAGCAGCTAAACCCCATTATAAAAATAAATTACTTTGAAAAACCCATGAAACAAAGACAGTGAAAGAGAGAGAAATTCTTACACAATGCGTTCAGGGGCTGTGATGCAACCTGGATTGACCATATCTAGACCCACAGCTGGATGAGACATAAGGGTGGACACTGTTGCGGCTGAGAGGTTTGGTGAGGTTGGGTGAGCAAACACAGACCCTTTAAAGTAATACTGCGTGGTACCCATCGCATGGGTCCCAAATCTCCAGGTTCAAGGTCATCTTCCTACATCGTAAACATGCATGAGATACCCAGAAGATGGTACACCGTGTGATGGGGAAAGGTTTCTAAAACGCACCTCATTTCTCATCTGCCTGTGCCCGGGTTCGCCATTCCAGCCACTTTACTAGCAATCTACCTACTTGGAGCATCAGCACCTTTAACCTCCTGTCCCGTACAGGTTGCAATTTGTCCTGAGGATGAACGGGAAGACGTGGAACCAATGAGAGACTAGCTCTTGGTGTTGGGACAGGCACAGGCCACTCTATTTTCCCATCAGGAAGAAGAATTAACCACAGGCTCAGCCTGCCACCCGGAACCAGAACAGGGCCTGAAGCCATCCTGCGCTATTGCGGCCAGCTCCCTAAAAAGCGAGTTGTAAAATGGAGGTTCAGGGCACTGCAATTCACAAACCTGCAGACTTATAAATGATAACTCTCGTCCACAAATATATTGAGGGAAGGCAAAGAAGAGGATTTGAAATCAAGGCAGAATTGCAGGAAACAGATTTCAGGAGGTAGATTCGAATCGCCTTTAAAGCACATGAAACGCGGCAAAACGTTGACAATGATGCCCTTGGCCAAAAAGGGCGTATGCGTTTTTTCCTGAATATATTCAGGAAAAAACGCATACGCCCTTTTTGGCCAACCAAGCAACCTGGAAAGGCAAATCAGCGCTAAAAAGATGTCTCGCTTCCCATCGGTTAAAAAGGCCATGCTGAAAAAAGTGTCAAAATCAGAAATGCAGGACAGGCCATGGAGAAATGGGAGCCTTGCTACGCTGATAGGCGGGATGTAAATTGCCAACAGCCACTCTGGAGAAGCGTACGGTGAGTCCTGAAACATCTAAAAAACAAAGCTTAGAGAGCATAGGGCACTTCCACTCATGGGGTTATAAATTGGGAAAATTAAAAATCAGCAAGACACAAGCACCCCAAAGTTTAGGGCTGCTCTGTTGACAAGGACCTCCACTTCATTCCACCTTCAATATCCCAGGAAAGAGAAAAATGGATAAAGAAGTTGTGGTCCATATGTACAATGGAATATCACTCAGCCATGAAATCAATGTCATAAGGCTAGTAGCAGCATGATGAGTGGATTTAGGTAAGACGATTCTAAGTGAAATAAGTCACACAGAAAAGGACACTTCTCATAAGGTATCACTTATAGAGGGAATGTAAAAACCGTTACACTTGAACTGAATTACAAAACAGAACAGAGTCACACATGCAGAAAACACACTATGGCTGCTTAACGGGAAAGGTGAGGTGGGGTGATACATAAAACAAGGGTTTCAAATTAGCTCAGATACCGTTCCATAATCCCAATATGTAATAGACAAGACCTACTCCTTGCTCAGAGAACTGGACTCAACACGCCCTATTCACTGCACAAGAATATATCTGACTAGTAATAATCTTAAAACCTATGTATTGATATCTCTCGGTTAGTGTGTCAAGTGGGTGTAAAGCGGCATAAACACAGCAGTGAAAAGCAGCTAAACCCCATTATAAAAATAAATTACTTTGAAAAACCCATGAAACAAAGACAGTGAAAGAGAGAGAAATTCTTACACAATGCGTTCAGGGGCTGTGATGCAACCTGGATTGACCATATCTAGACCCACAGCTGGATGCGACATAAGGGTGGACACTGTTGCGGCTGAGAGGTTTGGTGAGGTTGGGTGAGCAAACGCAGACCCTTTAAAGTAATACTGCGTGGTACCCATCGCATGGGTCCCAAATCTCCAGGTTCAAGGTCATCTTCCTACATCGTAAACATGCATGAGATACCCAGAAGATGGTACACCATGTGATGGGGAAAGGTTTCTAAAACGCACCTCATTTCTCATCTCCTTGTGCCTGGGTTCGCCATTCCAGCCACTTTACTAGCAAGCTCCCTACTTGGAGCATCAGCACCTTTAACCTCCTGTTCCATACAGGTTGCAATCTGTCCTGAGGATAAACGGGAAGACGTGGAACCAACGAGAGACTAGCTCTTGGTGTTGGGACAGGCACAGGTCACTCTATATTCCCATCAGAAAGAAGAATTAACCACAGGCTCATCCTGCCCCCCGGAACCAGAACAGGGCCTGAAGCTGTCCTGCCCTTTTGCGGCCAGCTACCAAAAAAGCGAGTTGTAAAATGGAGGTTCAGGGCACTGCAATTCACAAACCTGCAGAGTTATAAATGATAACTCTCGTCCACAAATATATTGAGGGAAGGCAAAGAAAAGGATTTGAAATCATGGCAGAATTGCAGGAAACAGATTTCAGGAGGTATATACGAATCGCCTTTAAAGCACATGAAAAGCGGCAAAACGTTGACAATGATGCCCTTGGCCAAAAAGGGCGTATGCGCTTTTTCCTGAATATATTCAGGAAAAAACGCATACGCCCTTTTTGGCCAACCAAGCAACCTGGAAAGGCAAATCAGCGCTACAAAGAAGTCTCGCTTCCCATCGGTCAAAAGGGCCATGCTGAAAAAAGTGTCAACACCAGAAATGCAGGACAGGCCATGGAGAAATGGGAGCCTTGCTACACTGATGGGCGGGATGTAAATTGCCAAGAGCCACTCTGGAGAAGTGTCCGGTGAGTCCTGAAACATCTGAAAAACACAGCTTAGAGAGCATAGGGCACTTCCACTCATGGGGGTATAAATTGGGAAAATTAAAAATCAGCAAGACAGAAGCACCCCAAAGTTTAGGGCTGCTCTGTTGACCAGGACCTCCACTTCATTCCACCTTAAATATCCCAGGAAAGAGAAAAATGGATAAAGAAGTTGTGGTCCTTATGTACAATGGAATATCACTCAGCCATGAAATCAATGTCGTAAGGTTAGTAGCAGCATGATGAGTGGATTTAGGTACGACGATTCTAAGTGAAATAAGTCACACAGAAAAGGACACTTCTCATAAGGTATCACTGATAGAGGGAATGTAAAAACCGTTACACTTGAACTGAATTACAAAACAGAACAGAGTCACACATGCAGAAAACACACTATGGCTGCTTAACGGGAAAGGTGAGGTGGGGTGATACATAAAACAAGGGTATCAAATTAGCTCAGATACCATTCCATAAACCCAATATGTAATAGACAAGACCTACTCCTTGCTCAGAGAACTGGACTCAACACGCCCTATTCACCACACAAGAATATATCTGACTAATAATAATCGTAAAACCTATGTATTGATATCTCTCTGTTAGTGTGTCAAGTGGGTGTAAAGCGGCATAAACACAGCAGTGAAAAGCAGCTAAACCCCATTATAAAAATAAATTATTTTGAAACACCCATGAAAGAAAGACAGTGAAAGTGAGAGAAATTCTTACACAATGCGTTCAGGGCCTGTGATGCAACCTGGATTGACCATATCTAGACCCACAGCTGGATGAGACATAAGGGTGGACACTCTTGGGGCTGAGAGGTTTGGTGAGGTTGGGTGAGCAAACACAGACCCTTTAAAGTAATACTGCGTGGTACCCATCGCATGGGTCCCAAATCTCCAGGTTCAAGGGCATCTTCCTACATCGAAAACATGCATGAGAAACCCAGAAGATGGTACACCGTGTGATGGGGAAAGGTTTCTAAAAGGCACCTCATTTCTCATCTGCTTGTGCCCGGGTTCGCCATTCCAGCCACTTTACTAGAAAGCTCCCTACTTGGAGCATCAGCACCTTTAACCTCCTGTTCCATACAGGTTGCAATCTGTCCTGAGGATAAACGGGAAGACGTGGAACCAACGAGAGACTAGCTCTTGGTGTTGGGACAGGCACAGGTCACTCTATATTCCCATCAGAAAGAAGAATTAACCACAGGCTCAGCCTGCCACCCGGAACCAGAACAGGGCCTGAAGCCATTCTGCGATTTTGCGGCCAGCTCCCTTAAAAACGAGTTGTAAAATGGAGGTTCAGGGCACTGCAATTCACAAACCTGCAGAGTTATAAATGATAACTCTCGTCCACAAATATATTGAGGGAAGGCAAAGAAGAGGATATGAAATCAAGGCAGAATTGCAGGAAACAGATTTCAGGAGGTAGATTCGAATCGCATTTAAAGCACATGAAAAGCGGCAAAACGTTGACAATGATGCCCTTGGCCAAAAAGGGCGTATGCGTTTTTTCCTGAATATATTCAGGAAAAAACGCATACGCCCTTTTTGGCCAACCAAGCAACCTGGAAAGGCAAATCAGCGCTACAAAGAAGTCTCGCTTCCCATCGGTCAAAAGGGCCATGCTGAAAAAAGTGTCAAAACCAGAAATGCAGGACAGGCCATGGAGAAATGGGAGCCTTGCTACACTGATGGGCGGGATGTAAATTGCCAACAGCCACTGTGGAGAAGTGTACGGTGAGTCCTGAAACATCTGAAAAACACAGCTTAGAGAGCATAGGGCACTTCCACTCATGGGGGTATAAATTGGGAAAATTAAAAATCAGCAAGACACAAGCACCCCAAAGTTTAGGGCTGCTCTGTTGACCAGGACCTCCACTTCATTCCACCTTAAATATCCCAGGAAAGAGAAAAATGGATAAAGAAGTTGTGGTCCTTATGTACAATGGAATATCACTCAGCCATGAAATCAATGTCGTAAGGTTAGTAGCAGCATGATGAGTGGATTTAGGTACGACGATTCTAAGTGAAATAAGTCACACAGAAAAGGACACTTCTCATAAGGTATCACTGATAGAGGGAATGTAAAAACCGTTACACTTGAACTGAATTACAAAACAGAACAGAGTCACACATGCAGAAAACACACTATGGCTGCTTAACGGGAAAGGTGAGGTGGGGTGATACATAAAACAAGGGTATCAAATTAGCTCAGATACCGTTCCATAAACCCAATATGTAATAGACAAGACCTACTCCTTGCTCAGAGAACTGGACTCAACACGCCCTATTCACCACACAAGAATATATCTGACTAATAATAATCGTAAAACCTATGTATTGATATCTCTCTGTTAGTGTGTCAAGTGGGTGTAAAGCGGCATAAACACAGCAGTGAAAAGCAGCTAAACCCCATTATAAAAATAAATTATTTTGAAACACCCATGAAAGAAAGACAGTGAAAGTGAGAGAAATTCTTACACAATGCGTTCAGGGCCTGTGATGCAACCTGGATTGACCATATCTAGACCCACAGCTGGATGAGACATAAGGGTGGACACTCTTGGGGCTGAGAGGTTTGGTGAGGTTGGGTGAGCAAACACAGACCCTTTAAAGTAATACTGCGTGGTACCCATCGCATGGGTCCCAAATCTCCAGGTTCAAGGGCATCTTCCTACATCGAAAACATGCATGAGAAACCCAGAAGATGGTACACCGTGTGATGGGGAATGGTTTCTAAAAGGCACCTCATTTCTCATCTCCTTGTGCCCGGGTTGGCCATTCCAGCCACTTTACTAGAAAGCTCCCTACTTGGAGCATCAGCACCTTTAACCTCCTGTTCCATACAGGTTGCAATCTGTCCTGAGGATAAACGGGAAGACGTGGAACCAACGAGAGACTAGCTCTTGGTGTTGGGACAGGCACAGGTCACTCTATATTCCCATCAGAAAGAAGAATTAACCACAGGCTCAGCCTGCCCCCCGGAACCAGAACAGGGCCTGAAGCCATTCTGCGATTTTGCGGCCAGCTCCCTTAAAAACGAGTTGTAAAATGGAGGTTCAGGGCACTGCAATTCACAAACCTGCAGAGTTATAAATGATAACTCTCGTCCACAAATATATTGAGGGAAGGCAAAGAAGAGGATATGAAATCAAGGCAGAATTGCAGGAAACAGATTTCAGGAGGTAGATTCGAATCGCATTTAAAGCACATGAAAAGCGGCAAAACGTTGACAATGATGCCCTTGGCCAAAAAGGGCGTATGCGTTTTTTCCTGAATATATTCAGGAAAAAACGCATACGCCCTTTTTGGCCAACCAAGCAACCTGGAAAGGCAAATCAGCGCTACAAAGAAGTCTCGCTTCCCATCGGTCAAAAGGGCCATGCTGAAAAAAGTGTAAAAACCAGAAATGCAGGACAGGCCATGGAGAAATGGGAGCCTTGCTACACTGATGGGCGGGATGTAAATTGCCAACAGCCACTGTGGAGAAGTGTACGGTGAGTCCTGAAACATCTGAAAAACACAGCTTAGAGAGCATAGGGCACTTCCACTCATGGGGGTATAAATTGGGAAAATTAAAAATCAGCAAGACACAAGCACCCCAAAGTTTAGGGCTGCTCTGTTGACCAGGACCTCCACTTCATTCCACCTTCAATATCCCAGGAAAGAGAAAAATGGGTAAAGAAGTTGTGGTCCTTATGTACAATGGAATATCACTCAGCCATGAAATCAATGTCATAAGGCTAGTAGCAGCATGATGAGTGGATTTAGGTACGACGATTCTAAGTGAAATAAGTCACACAGAAAAGGACACTTCTCATAAGGTATCACTGATAGAGGGAATGTAAAAACCGTTACACTTGAACTGAATTACAAAACAGAACAGAGTCACACATGCAGAAAACACACTATGGCTGCTTAACGGGAAAGGTGAGGTGGGGTGATACATAAAAGAAGGTTTTCAATTTAGCTCAGATACCGTTCCATAAACCCAATATGTAATAGACAAGATCTACTCCTTGCTTAGAGAACTGGACTCAACACGCCCTATTCACGGCACAAGAATATATCTGACTAGTAATAATCGTAAAACCTATGTATTGATATCTCTCTGTTAGTGTGTCAAGTGGGTGTAAAGCGGCATAAACACAGCAGTGAAAAGCAGCTAAATCCCATTATGAAAATAAATTACTTTGAAAAACCCATGAAACAAAGACAGTGAAAGAGAGAGAAATTCTTACACAATGCGTTCAGGGCCTGTGATGCAACCTGGATTGACCATATCTAGACCCACAGCTGGATGAGACATAAGGGTGGACACTCTTGGGACTGAGAGGTTTGGTGAGGTTGGGTGAGCAAACACAGACCCTTTAAAGTAATACTGCGTGGTACCCATCGCATGGGTCCCAAATCTCCAGGTTCAAGGGCATCTTCCTACATCAAAAACATGCATGAGAAACCCAGAAGATGGTACACCGTGTGATGGGGAAAGGTTTCTAAAACGCACCTCATTTCTCATCTCCTTGTGCCCGGATTCGCCATTACAGCCGCTTTACTAGCAATCTCCCTACTTGGAGCATCAGCACCTTTAACCTCCTGTTCCGTACAGGTTGCAATTTGTCCTGAGAATGAACGGGAAGACGTGGAACCAACGAGAGACTAGCTCTTGGTGTTGGGACAGGCACAGGTCACTCTATTTTCCCATCAGGAAGAAGAATTAACCACAGGCTCAGCCTGCCCCCCGGAACCAGAACAGGGCCTGAAGCCATCCTGCGCTTTTGCGGCCAGCTCCCTAAAAAGCGAGTTGTAAAATGGAGGTTCAGGGCACTGCAATTCACAAACCTGCAGACTTATAAATGATAACTCTCATCCACAAATATATTGAGGGAAGGCAAAGAAGAGGATTTGAAATCAAGGCAGAATTGCAGGAAACAGATTTCAGGAGGTAGATTCGAATCGCCTTTAAAGCACATGAAAAGCGGCAAAACGTTGACAATGATGCCCTTGGCCAAAAAGGGCGTATGCGTTTTTTCCTGAATATATTCAGGAAAAAACGCATACGCCCTTTTTGGCCAACCAAGCAACCTGGAAAGGCAAATCAGCGCTACAAAGATGTCTCGCTTCCCATCGGTCAAAAGGGCCATGCTGAAAAAAGTGTCAAAACCAGAAATGCAGGACAGGCCATGGAGAAATGGGAGCCTTGCTACACTGATGGGCGGGATGTAAATTGTCAACAGCCACTCTGGAGAAGTGTACGGTGAGTCCTGAAACGTCTAAAAAGCAAAGCTTAGAGAGCATAGGGCACTTCCACTCATGGGGGTATAAATTGGGAAAATTAAAAATCAGCAAGACACAAGCACCCCAAAGTTTAGGGCTGCTCTGTTGACAAGGACCTCCACTTCATTCCACCTTCAATATCCCAGGAAAGAGAAAAATGGATAAAGAAGTTGTGGTCCTTATGTACAATGGAATATCACTCAGCCGTGAAATCAATGTCATAAGGCTAGTAGCAGCATGATGAGTGGATTTAGGTACGACGACTCTAAATGAAATAAGTCACACAGAAAAGGACACTTCTCATAAGGTATCACTTATAGAGGGAATATAAAAACCGTTACACTTGAACTGAATTACAAAACAGAACAGAGTCACACATGCAGAAAACACACTATGGTTGCTTAACGGGAAAGGTGAGGTGGGGTGATACATAAAACAAGGGTTTCAAATTAGCTCAGATACCGTTCCATAAACCCAATATGTAATAGACAAGACCTACTCCTTGCTCAGAGAACTGGACTCAACACGCCCTATTCACCGCACAAGAATATATCTGACTAGTAATAATCTTAAAAGCTATGTATTGATATCTCTCTGTTAGTGTGTCAAGTGGGTGTAAAGCGGCATAAACACAGCAGTGAAAAGCAGCTAAACCCCATTATAAAAATAAATTACTTTGAAAAACCCATGAAACAAAGACAGTGAAAGAGAGAGTAATTCTTACACAATGAGTTCAGGGGCTGTGATGCAACCTGGATTGACCATATCTAGACCCACAGCTGGATGAGACATAAGGGTGGACACTGTTGCGGCTGAGAGGTTTGGTGAGGTTGGGTGAGCAAACGCAGACCCTTTAAAATAATACTGCGTGGTACCCATCGCATGGGTCCCAAATCTCCAGTTTCAAGGGCATCTTCCTACATCGAAAACATGCATGAGATACCCAGAAGATGGTACACCGTGTGATGGGGAAAGGTTTCTAAAACGCACCTCATTTCTCATCTGCTTGTGCCCGGGTTCGCCATTCCAGCCACTTTACTAGCAATCTCCCTCCTTGGAGCATCAGCACCTTTAACCTCCTGTTCCGTACAGGTTGCAATTTGTACTGAGGATGAACGGGAAGACGTGGAACCAATGAAAAACTAGCTCTTGGTGTTGGGACAGGCACAGGTCACTCTATTTTCCGATCAGGAAGAAGAATTAACCACAGGCTCAGCCTGCCCCCCGGAACCAGAACAGGGCCTGAAGCCATCCTGCGCTTTTGCGGCCAGCTCCCAAAAAAGCGAGTTGTAAAATGGAGCTTCAGGGCACTGCAATTCACAAACCTGCAGAGTTATAAATGATAACTGTCGTCCACAAATATATTGAGGGAAGGCAAAGAAGAGGATTTGAAATCAAGGCAGAATTGCAGGAAACAGATTTCAGGATGTAGATTCGAATCGCCTTTAAAGCACATGAAAAGCGGCAAAACGTTGACAATGATGCCCTTGGCCAAAAAGGGCGTATGCGTTTTTTCCTGAATATATTCAGGAAAAAACGCATACGCCCTTTTTGGCCAACCAAGCAACCTGGAAAGGCAAATCAGCGCTACAAAGATGTCTCGCTTCCCATCGGTTAAAAAGGCCATGCTGAAAAAAGTGTCAAAATCAGAAATGCAGGACAGGCCATGGAGAAATGGGAGCCTTGCTACGCTGATGGGCGGGATGTAAATTGCCAACAGCCACTCTGGAGAAGCTTACGGTGAGTCCTGAAACATCTAAAAAACAAAGCTTAGAGAGCATAGGGCACTTCCACTCATGGGGGTATAAATTGGGAAAATTAAAAATCAGCAAGACACAAGCACCCCAAAGTTTAGGGCTGCTCTGTTGACAAGGACCTCCACTTCATTTCACCTTCAATATCCCAGGAAAGAGAAAAATGGATAAAGAAGTTGTGGTCCATATGTACAATGGAATATCACTCAGCCATGAAATCAATGTCATAAGGCTAGTAGCAGCATGATGAGTGGATTTAGGTACGACAATTCTAAGTGAAATAAGTCACACAGAAAAGGACACTTCTCATAAGGTATCACTTATAGAGGGAATGTAAAAACCGTTACACTTGAACTGAATTACAAAACAGAACAGAGTCACACATGCAGAAAACACACTATGGCTGCTTCACGGGAAAGGTGAGGTGGGGTGATACATAAAACAAGGGTTTCAAATTAGCTCAGATACCGTTCCATAAACCCAATATGTAATAGACAAGACCTACTCCTTGCTCAGAGAAGTGGACTCAACACGCCGTATTCACCGCACAAGAATATATCTGACTAGTAATAATCTTAAAAGCTATGTATTGATATCTCTCTGTTAGTGTGTCAAGTGGGTGTAAAGCGGCATAAACACAGCAGTGAAAAGCAGCTAAACCCCATTATAAAAATAAATTACTTTGAAAAACCCATGAAACAAAGACAGTGAAAGAGAGAGAAATTCTTACACAATGCGTTCAGGGGCTGTGATGCAACCTGGATTGACCATATCTAGACCCACAGCTGGATGAGACATAAGGGTGGACACTGTTGCGGCTGAGAGGTTTAGTGAGGTTGGGTGAGCAAACGCAGACCCTTTAAAGTAATACTGCGTGGTACCCATCGCATGGGTCCCAAATCTCCAGGTTCAAGGTCATCTTCCTACATCGTAAACATGCATGAGATACCCAGAAGATGGTACACCGTGTGATGGGGAAAGGTTTCTAAAACGCACCTCATTTCTCATCTGCCTGTGCCCGGGTTCGCCATTCCAGCCACTTTACTAGCAATCTACCTACTTGGAGCATCAGCACCTTTAACCTCCTGTCCCGTACAGGTTGCAATTTGTCCTGAGGATGAACGGGAAGACGTGGAACCAATGAGAGACTAGCTCTTGGTGTTGGGACAGGCACAGGCCACTCTATTTTCCCATCAGGAAGAAGAATTAACCACAGGCTCAGCCTGCCACCCGGAACCAGAACAGGGCCTGAAGCCATCCTGCGCTATTGCGGCCAGCTCCCTAAAAAGCGAGTTGTAAAATGGAGGTTCAGGGCACTGCAATTCACAAACCTGCAGACTTATAAATGATAACTCTCGTCCACAAATATATTGAGGGAAGGCAAAGAAGAGGATTTGAAATCAAGGCAGAATTGCAGGAAACAGATTTCAGGAGGTAGATTCGAATCGCCTTTAAAGCACATGAAAAGCGGCAAAACGTTGACAATGATGCCCTTGGCCAAAAAGGGCGTATGCGTTTTTTCCTGAATATATTCAGGAAAAAACGCATACGCCCTTTTTGGCCAACCAAGCAACCTGGAAAGGCAAATCAGCGCTACAAAGATGTCTCGCTTCCCATCGGTTAAAAAGGCCATGCTGAAAAAAGTGTCAAAATCAGAAATGCAGGACAGGCCATGGAGAAATGGGAGCCTTGCTACGCTGATAGGCGGGATGTAAATTGCCAACAGCCACTCTGGAGAAGCATACGGTGAGTCCTGAAACATCTAAAAAACAAAGCTTAGAGAGCATAGGGCACTTCCACTCATGGGGTTATAAATTGGGAAAATTAAAAATCAGCAAGACACAAGCACCCCAAAGTTTAGGGCTGCTCTGTTGACAAGGACCTCCACTTCATTCCACCTTCAATATCCCAGGAAAGAGAAAAATGGATAAAGAAGTTGTGGTCCATATGTACAATGGAATATCACTCAGCCATGAAATCAATGTCATAAGGCTAGTAGCAGCATGATGAGTGGATTTAGGTACGACGATTCTAAGTGAAATAAGTCACACAGAAAAGGACACTTCTCATAAGGTATCACTTATAGAGGGAATGTAAAAACCGTTACACTTGAACTGAATTACAAAACAGAACAGAGTCACACATGCAGAAAACACACTATGGCTGCTTCACGGGAAAGGTGAGGTGGGGTGATACATAAAACAAGGGTTTCAAATTAGCTCAGATACCGTTCCATAATCCCAATATGTAATAGACAAGACCTACTCCTTGCTCAGAGAACTGGACTCAACACGCCCTATTCACTGCACAAGAATATATCTGACTAGTAATAATCTTAAAACCTATGTATTGATATCTCTCTGTTAGTGTGTCAAGTGGGTGTAAAGCGGCATAAACACAGCAGTGAAAAGCAGCTAAACCCCATTATAAAAATAAATTACTTTGAAAAACCCATGAAACAAAGACAGTGAAAGAGAGAGAAATTCTTACACAATGCGTTCAGGGGCTGTGATGCAACCTGGATTGACCATATCTAGACCCACAGCTGGATGCGACATAAGGGTGGACACTGTTGCGGCTGAGAGGTTTGGTGAGGTTGGGTGAGCAAACGCAGACCCTTTAAAGTAATACTGCGTGGTACCCATCGCATGGGTCCCAAATCTCCAGGTTCAAGGTCATCTTCCTACGTCGTAAACATGCATGAGATACCCAGAAGATGGTACACCATGTGATGGGGAAAGGTTTCTAAAACGCACCGCATTTCTCATCTGCCTGTGCCCGGGTTCGCCATTCCAGCCACTTTACTAGCAATCTCCCTCCTTGGAGCATCAGCACCTTTAACCTCCTGTTCCGTACAGGTTGCAATTTGTACTGAGGATGAACGGGAAGACGTGGAACCAATGAAAGAGTAGCTCTTGGTGTTGGGACAGGCACAGGTCACTCTATTTTCCCATCAGGAAGAAGAATTAACCACAGGCTCAGCCTGCCCCCCCGAACCAGAACAGGGCCTGAAGCCATCCTGCGCTTTTGCGGCCAGCTCCCTAAAAAGCGAGTTGTAAAATGGAGGTTCAGAGCACTGCAATTCACAAACCTGCAGAGTTATAAATGATAACTCTCATCCACAAGTATATTGAGGGAAGGCAAAGAAGAGGATTTGAAATCAAGGCAGAATTGCAGGAATCAGATTTCAGGAGGTAGATTCGAATCGCCTTTAAAGCACATGAAAAGCGGCAAAACGTTGACAATGATGCCCTTGGCCAAAAAGGGCGTATGCGTTTTTTCCTGAATATATTCAGGAAAAAACGCATACGCCCTTTTTGGCCAACCAAGCAACCTGGAAAGGCAAATCAGCGCTACAAAGATGTCTCGCTTCCCATCGGTCAAAAGGGCCATGCTGAAAAAAGTGTCAAAACCAGAAATGCAGGACAGGCCATGGAGAAATGGGAGCCTTGCTACACTGATGGGCGGGATGTAAATTGTCAACAGCCACTCTGGAGAAGTGTACAGTGAGTCCTGAAATGTCTAAAAAGCAAAGCTTAGAGAGAATAGGGCACTTCCACTCATGGGGGTATAAATAGGGAAAATTAAAAATCAGCAAGACACAAGCACCCCAAAGTTTAGGGCTGCTCTGTTGACAAGGACCTCCACTTCATTCCACCTTCAATATCCCAGGAAAGAGAAAAATGGATAAAGAAGTTGTGGTCCATATGTACAATGGAATATCACTCAGCCATGAAATCAATGTCATAAGGCTAGTAGCAGCATGATGAGTGGATTTAGGTACGACGATTCTAAGTGAAATAAGTCACACAGAAAAGGACACTTCTCATAAGGTATCACTGATAGAGGGAATGTAAAAACCGTTACACTTGAACTGAATTACAAAACAGAACAGAGTCACACATGCAGAAAACACACTATGGCTGCTTAACGGGAAAGGTGAGGTGGGGTGATACATAAAACAAGGGTTTCAAATTAGCTCAGATACCGTTCCATAAACCCAATATGTAATAGACAAGACCTACTCCTTGCTCAGAGAACTGGACTCAACACGCCCTATTCACCGCACAAGAATATATCTGACTAGTAATAATCTTAAAACCCATGTATTGATATCTCTCTGTTAGTGTGTCAAGTGGGTGTAAAGCGGCATAAACACAGCAGTGAAAAGCAGCTAAACCCCATTATAAAAATAAATTACTTTGAAAAACCCATGAAACAAAGACAGTGAAAGAGAGAGAAATTCTTACACAATGCGTTCAGGGGCTGTGATGCAACCTGGATTGACCATATCTAGACCCACAGCTGGATGAGACATAAGGGTGGACACTGTTGCGGCTGAGAGGTTTGGTGAGGTTGGGTGAGCAAACACAGACCCTTTAAAGTAATACTGCGTGGTACCCATCGCATGGGTCCCAAATCTCCAGGTTCAAGGTCATCTTCCTACATCGTAAACATGCATGAGATACCCAGAAGATGGTACACCGTGTGATGGGGAAAGGTTTCTAAAACGCACCTCATTTCTCATCTGCCTGTGCCCGGGTTCGCCATTCCAGCCACTTTACTAGCAATCTACCTACTTGGAGCATCAGCACCTTTAACCTCCTGTCCCGTACAGGTTGCAATTTGTCCTGAGGATGAACGGGAAGACGTGGAACCAATGAGAGACTAGCTCTTGGTGTTGGGACAGGCACAGGCCACTCTATTTTCCCATCAGGAAGAAGAATTAACCACAGGCTCAGCCTGCCACCCGGAACCAGAACAGGGCCTGAAGCCATCCTGCGCTATTGCGGCCAGCTCCCTAAAAAGCGAGTTGTAAAATGGAGGTTCAGGGCACTGCAATTCACAAACCTGCAGACTTATAAATGATAACTCTCGTCCACAAATATATTGAGGGAAGGCAAAGAAGAGGATTTGAAATCAAGGCAGAATTGCAGGAAACAGATTTCAGGAGGTAGATTCGAATCGCCTTTAAAGCACATGAAACGCGGCAAAACGTTGACAATGATGCCCTTGGCCAAAAAGGGCGTATGCGTTTTTTCCTGAATATATTCAGGAAAAAACGCATACGCCCTTTTTGGCCAACCAAGCAACCTGGAAAGGCAAATCAGCGCTAAAAAGATGTCTCGCTTCCCATCGGTTAAAAAGGCCATGCTGAAAAAAGTGTCAAAATCAGAAATGCAGGACAGGCCATGGAGAAATGGGAGCCTTGCTACGCTGATAGGCGGGATGTAAATTGCCAACAGCCACTCTGGAGAAGCGTACGGTGAGTCCTGAAACATCTAAAAAACAAAGCTTAGAGAGCATAGGGCACTTCCACTCATGGGGTTATAAATTGGGAAAATTAAAAATCAGCAAGACACAAGCACCCCAAAGTTTAGGGCTGCTCTGTTGACAAGGACCTCCACTTCATTCCACCTTCAATATCCCAGGAAAGAGAAAAATGGATAAAGAAGTTGTGGTCCATATGTACAATGGAATATCACTCAGCCATGAAATCAATGTCATAAGGCTAGTAGCAGCATGATGAGTGGATTTAGGTAAGACGATTCTAAGTGAAATAAGTCACACAGAAAAGGACACTTCTCATAAGGTATCACTTATAGAGGGAATGTAAAAACCGTTACACTTGAACTGAATTACAAAACAGAACAGAGTCACACATGCAGAAAACACACTATGGCTGCTTAACGGGAAAGGTGAGGTGGGGTGATACATAAAACAAGGGTTTCAAATTAGCTCAGATACCGTTCCATAATCCCAATATGTAATAGACAAGACCTACTCCTTGCTCAGAGAACTGGACTCAACACGCCCTATTCACTGCACAAGAATATATCTGACTAGTAATAATCTTAAAACCTATGTATTGATATCTCTCGGTTAGTGTGTCAAGTGGGTGTAAAGCGGCATAAACACAGCAGTGAAAAGCAGCTAAACCCCATTATAAAAATAAATTACTTTGAAAAACCCATGAAACAAAGACAGTGAAAGAGAGAGAAATTCTTACACAATGCGTTCAGGGGCTGTGATGCAACCTGGATTGACCATATCTAGACCCACAGCTGGATGCGACATAAGGGTGGACACTGTTGCGGCTGAGAGGTTTGGTGAGGTTGGGTGAGCAAACGCAGACCCTTTAAAGTAATACTGCGTGGTACCCATCGCATGGGTCCCAAATCTCCAGGTTCAAGGTCATCTTCCTACATCGTAAACATGCATGAGATACCCAGAAGATGGTACACCATGTGATGGGGAAAGGTTTCTAAAACGCACCGCATTTCTCATCTGCCTGTGCCCGGGTTCGCCATTCCAGCCACTTTACTAGCAAGCTCCCTACTTGGAGCATCAGCACCTTTAACCTCCTGTTCCATACAGGTTGCAATCTGTCCTGAGGATAAACGGGAAGACGTGGAACCAACGAGAGACTAGCTCTTGGTGTTGGGACAGGCACAGGTCACTCTATATTCCCATCAGAAAGAAGAATTAACCACAGGCTCATCCTGCCCCCCGGAACCAGAACAGGGCCTGAAGCCGTCCTGCCCTTTTGCGGCCAGCTACCAAAAAAGCGAGTTGTAAAATGGAGGTTCAGGGCACTGCAATTCACAAACCTACAGAGTTATAAATGATAACTCTCGTCCACAAATATATTGAGGGAAGGCAAAGAAAAGGATTTGAAATCATGGCAGAATTGCAGGAAACAGATTTCAGGAGGTAGATTCGAATCGCCTTTAAAGCACATGAAAAGCGGCAAAACGTTGACAATGATGCCCTTGGCTAAAAAGGGCGTATGCGTTTTTTCCTGAATATATTCAGGAAAAAACGCATACGCCCTTTTTGGCCAACCAAGCAACCTGGAAAGGCAAATCAGCGCTACAAAGAAGTCTCGCTTCCCATCGGTCAAAAGGGCCATGCTGAAAAAAGTGTCAACACCAGAAATGCAGGACAGGCCATGGAGAAATGGGAGCCTTGCTACACTGATGGGCGGGATGTAAATTGCCAAGAGCCACTCTGGAGAAGTGTCCGGTGAGTCCTGAAACATCTGAAAAACACAGCTTAGAGAGCATAGGGCACTTCCACTCATGGGGGTATAAATTGGGAAAATTAAAAATCAGCAAGACACAAGCACCCCAAAGTTTAGGGCTGCTCTGTTGACCAGGACCTCCACTTCATTCCACCTTAAATATCCCAGGAAAGAGAAAAATGGATAAAGAAGTTGTGGTCCTTATGTACAATGGAATATCACTCAGCCATGAAATCAATGTCGTAAGGTTAGTAGCAGCATGATGAGTGGATTTAGGTACGACGATTCTAAGTGAAATAAGTCACACAGAAAAGGACACTTCTCATAAGGTATCACTGATAGAGGGAATGTAAAAACCGTTACAGTTGAACTGAATTACAAAACAGAACAGAGTCACACATGCAGAAAACACACTATGGCTGCTTAACGGGAAAGGTGAGGTGGGGTGATACATAAAACAAGGGTATCAAATTAGCTCAGATACCGTTCCATAAACCCAATATGTAATAGACAAGACCTACTCCTTGCTCAGAGAACTGGACTCAACACGCCCTATTCACCACACAAGAATATATCTGACTAATAATAATCGTAAAACCTATGTATTGATATCTCTCTGTTAGTGTGTCAAGTGGGTGTAAAGCGGCATAAACACAGCAGTGAAAAGCAGCTAAACCCCATTATAAAAATAAATTACTTTGAAACACCCATGAAAGAAAGACAGTGAAAGTGAGAGAAATTCTTACACAATGCGTTCAGGGCCTGTGATGCAACCTGGATTGACCATATCTAGACCCACAGCTGGATGAGACATAAGGGTGGACACTCTTGGGGCTGAGAGGTTTGGTTAGGTTGGGTGAGCAAACACAGACCCTTTAAAGTAATACTGCGTGGTACCCATCGCATGGGTCCCAAATCTCCAGCTTCAAGGGCATCTTCCTACATCGAAAACATGCATGAGAAACCCAGAAGATGGTACACCGTGTGATGGGGAAAGGTTTCTAAAAGGCACCTCATTTCTCATCTCCTTGTGCCCGGGTTCGCCATTCCAGCCGCTTTACTAGAAAGCTCCCTACTTGGAGCATCAGCACCTTTAACCTCCTGTTCCATACAGGTTGCAATCTGTCCTGAGGATAAACGGGAAGACGTGGAACCAGCGAGAGACTAGCTCTTGGTGTTGGGACAGGCACAGGTCACTCTATATTCCCATCAGAAAGAAGAATTAACCACAGGCTCAGCCTGCCCCCCGGAACCAGAACAGGGCCTGAAGCCATTCTGCGATTTTGCGGCCAGCTCCCTTAAAAACGAGTTGTAAAATGGAGGTTCAGGGCACTGCAATTCACAAACCTGCAGAGTTATAAATGATAACTCTCGTCCACAAATATATTGAGGGAAGGCAAAGAAGAGGATATGAAATCAAGGCAGAATTGCAGGAAACAGATTTCAGGAGGTAGATTCGAATCGCATTTAAAGCACATGAAAAGCGGCAAAACGTTGACAATGATGCCCTTGGCCAAAAAGGGCGTATGCGTTTTTTCCTGAATATATTCAGGAAAAAACGCATACGCCCTTTTTGGCCAACCAAGCAACCTGGAAAGGCAAATCAGCGCTACAAAGAAGTCTCGCTTCCCATCGGTCAAAAGGGCCATGCTGAAAAAAGTGTCAAAACCAGAAATGCAGGACAGGCCATGGAGAAATGGGAGCCTTGCTACACTGATGGGCGGGATGTAAATTGCCAACAGCCACTGTGGAGAAGTCTACGGTGAGTCCTGAAACATCTGAAAAACACAGCTTAGAGAGCATAGGGCACTTCCACTCATGGGGGTATAAATTGGGAAAATTAAAAATCAGCAAGACACAAGCACCCCAAAGTTTAGGGCTGCTCTGTTGACCAGGACCTCCACTTCATTCCACCTTAAATATCCCAGGAAAGAGAAAAATGGGTAAAGAAGTTGTGGTCCTTATGTACAATGGAATATCACTCAGCCATGAAATCAATGTCATAAGGCTAGTAGCAGCATGATGAGTGGATTTAGGTACGACGATTCTAAGTGAAATAAGTCACACAGAAAAGGACACTTCTCATAAGGTATCACTGATAGAGGGAATGTAAAAACCGTTACACTTGAACTGAATTACAAAACAGAACAGAGTCACACATGCAGAAAACACACTATGGCTGCTTAACGGGAAAGGTGAGGTGGGGTGATACATAAAACAAGGGTATCAAATTAGCTCAGATACCGTTCCATAAACCCAATATGTAATAGACAAGACCTACTCCTTGCTCAGAGAAGTGGACACAACACGCCCTATTCACCGCACAAGAATATATCTGACTAATAATAATCGTAAAACCTATGTATTGATATCTCTCTGTTAGTGTGTCAAGTGGGTGTAAAGCGGCATAAACACAGCAGTGAAAAGCAGCTAAACCCCCTTATAAAAATAAATTACTTTGAAACACCCATGAAACAAAGACAGTGAAAGAGAGAGAAATTCTTAGACAATGCGTTCAGGGGCTGTGATGCAACCTGGATTGACCATATCTAGACGCACAGCTGGATGAGACATAAGGGTGGACACTCTTGGGGCTGAGACGTTTGGTGAGGTTGGGTGAGCAAACACAGACCCTTTAAAGTAATACTGCGTGGTACCCATCACATGGGTCCCAAATCTCCAGGTTCAAGGGCATCTTCCTACATCAAAAACATGCATGAGAAACCCAGAAGATGGTACACCGTGTGATGGGGAAAGGTTTCTAAAACGCACCTCATTTCTCATCTCCTTGTGCCTGGGTTCGCAATTCCAGCCACTTTACTAGCAAGCTCCCTCCTTGGAGCATCAGCACCTTTAACCTCCTGTTCCATACAGGTTGCAATCTGTCCTGAGGATAAACGGGAAGACGTGGAACCAACGAGAGACTAGCTCTTGGTGTTGGGACAGGCACAGGTCACTCTATATTCCCATCAGAAAGAAGAATTAACCACAGGCTCATCCTGCCCCCCGGAACCAGAACAGGGCCTGAAGCCGTCCTGCCCTTTTGCGGCCAGCTACCAAAAAAGCGAGTTGTAAAAGGGAGGTTCAGGGCACTGCAATTCACAAACCTGCAGAGTTATAAATGATAACTCTCGTCCACAAATATATTGAGGGAAGGCAAAGAAGAGGATTTGAAATCAAGGCAGAATTGCAGGAAACAGATTTCAGGAGGTATATTCGAATCACCTTTAAAGCACATGAAAAGCGGCAAAACGTTGACAATGATGCCCTTGGCCAAAAAGGGCGTATGCGTTTTTTCCTGAATATATTCAGGAAAAAACGCATACGCCCTTTTTGGCCAACCAAGCAACCAGGAAAGGCAAATCAACGCTACAAAGAAGTCTCGCTTCCCATCGGTCAAAAGGGCCATGCTGAAAAAAGTGTCAAATCCAGAAATGCAGGACAGGCCATGGAGAAATGGGAGCCTTGCTACACTGATGGGCAGGATGTAAATTGCCAAGAGCCACTCTGGAGAAGTGTCCGGTGAGTCCTGAAACATCTGAAAAACACAGCTTAGAGAGCATAGGGCACTTCCACTCATGGGGGTATAAATTGGGAAAATGAAAAATCAGCAAGACACAAGCACCCCAAAGTTTAGGGCTGCTCTGTTGACAATGACCTCCACTTCATTCCACTTTAAATATCCCAGGAAAGAGAAAAATGGATAAAGAAGTTGTGGTCCTTATGTACAATGGAATATCACTCAGCCATGAAATCAATGTTGTAAGGTTAGTAGCAGAATGATGAGTGGATTTAGTTACGACGATTCTAAGTGAAATAAGTCACACAGAAAAGGACACTTCTCATAAGGTATCACTGATAGAGGGAATTTAAAAACCGTTACACTTGAACTGAATTACAAAACAAAACAGAGTCACACATGCAGAAAACACACTATGGCTGCTTAACGGAAAAGGTGAGGTGGGGTGATACATAAAACAAGGGTATCAAATTAGCTCAGATACCGTTCCATAAACCCAATATGTAATAGACAAGACCTACTCCTTGCTCAGAGAAGTGGACACAACACGCCCTATTCACCGCACAAGAATATATCTGACTAATAATAATCGTAAAACCTATGTATTGATATCTCTCTGTTAGTGTGTCAAGTGGGTGTAAAGCGGCATAAACACAGCAGTGAAAAGCAGCTAAACCCCATTATAAAAATAAATTACTTTGAAACACCCATGAAACAAAGACAGTGAAAGAAAGAGAAATTCTTAGACAATGCGTTCAGGGGCTGTGATGCAACCTGGATTGACCATATCTAGACGCACAGCTGGATGAGACATAAGGGTGGACACTCTTGGGGCTGAGACGTTTGGTGAGGTTGGGTGAGCAAACACAGACCCTTTAAAGTAATACTGCGTGGTACCCATCGCATGGGTCCCAAATCTCCAGGTTCAAGGGCATCTTCCTACATCAAAAACATGCATGAGAAACCCAGAAGATGGTACACCGTGTGATGGGGAAAGGTTTCTAAAACGCACCTCATTTCTCATCTCCTTGTGCCTGGGTTCGCAATTCCAGCCACTTTACTAGCAAGCTCCCTCCTTGGAGCATCAGCACCTTTAACCTCCTGTTCCATACAGGTTGCAATCTGTCCTGAGGATAAACGGGAAGACGTGGAACCAACGAGAGACTAGCTCTTGGTGTTGGGACAGGCACAGGTCACTCTATATTCCCATCAGAAAGAAGAATTAACCACAGGCTCATCCTGCCCCCCGGAACCAGAACAGGGCCTGAAGCCGTCCTGCCCTTTTGCGGCCAGCTACCAAAAAAGCGAGTTGTAAAATGGAGGTTCAGGGCACTGCAATTCACAAACCTGCAGAGTTATAAATGATAACTCTCGTCCACAAATATATTGAGGGAAGGCAAAGAAAAGGATTTGAAATCATGGCAGAATTGCAGGAAACAGATTTCAGGAGGTATATACGAATCGCCTTTAAAGCACATGAAAAGCGGCAAAACGTTGACAATGATGCCCTTGGCCAAAAAGGGCGTATGCGTTTCTTCCTGAATATATTCAGGAAAAAACGCATACGCCCTTTTTGGCCAACCAAGCAACCTGGAAAGGCAAATCAGCGCTACAAAGAAGTCTCGCTTCCCATCGGTCAAAAGGGCCATGCTGAAAAAAGTGTCAACACCAGAAATGCAGGACAGGCCATGGAGAAATGGGAGCCTTGCTACACTGATGGGCGGGATGTAAATTGCCAAGAGCCACTCTGGAGAAGTGTCCGGTGAGTACTGAAACATCTGAAAAACACAGCTTAGAGAGCATAGGGCACTTCCACTCATGGGGGTATAAATTGGGAAAATTAAAAATCAGCAAGACACAAGCACCCCAAAGTTTAGGGCTGCTCTGTTGACCAGGACCTCCACTTCATTCCACCTTAAATATCCCAGGAAAGAGAAAAATGGATAAAGAAGTTGTGGTCCTTATGTACAATGGAATATCACTCAGCCATGAAATCAATGTCGTAAGGTTAGTAGCAGCATGATGAGTGGATTTAGGTACGACGATTCTAAGTGAAATAAGTCACACAGAAAAGGACACTTCTCATAAGGTATCACTGATAGAGGGAATGTAAAAACCGTTACACTTGAACTGAATTACAAAACAGAACAGAGTCACACATGCAGAAAACACACTATGGCTGCTTAACGGGAAAGGTGAGGTGGGGTGATACATAAAACAAGGGTATCAAATTAGCTCAGATACCGTTCCATAAACCCAATATGTAATAGACAAGACCTACTCCTTGCTCAGAGAACTGGACTCAACACGCCCTATTCACGGCACAAGAATATATCTGACTAGTAATAATCGTAAAACCTATGTATTGATATCTCTCTGTTAGTGTGTCAAGTGGGTGTAAAGCGGCATAAACACAGCAGTGAAAAGCAGCTAAATCCCATTATGAAAATAAATTACTTTGAAAAACCCATGAAACAAAGACAGTGAAAGAGAGAGAAATTCTTACACAATGCGTTCAGGGCCTGTGATGCAACCTGGATTGACCATATCTAGACCCACAGCTGGATGAGACATAAGGGTGGACACTCTTGGGGCTGAGAGGTTTGGTGAGGTTGGGTGAGCAAACACAGACCCTTTAAAGTAATACTGCGTGGTACCCATCGCATGGGTCCCAAATCTCCAGGTTCAAGGGCATCTTCCTACATCGAAAACATGCATGAGAAACCCAGAAGATGGTACACCGTGTGATGGGGAAAGGTTTCTAAAACGCACCTCATTTCTCATCTCATTGTGCCCGGGTTCGCCATTCCAGCCGCTTTACTAGCAATCTCCCTACTTGGAGCATCAGCACCTTTAACCTCCTATTCCGTACAGGTTGCAATTTGTCCTGAGGATGAACGGGAAGACGTGGAACCAACGAGAGACTAGCTCTTGGTGTTGGGACATGCACAGGTCACTCTATTTTCCCATCAGGAAGAAGAATTAACCACAGGCTCAGCCTGCCCCCCGGAACCAGAACAGGGCCTGAAGCCATCCTGCGCTTTTACGGCCAGCTACCAAAAAAGCGAGTTGTAAAATGGAGGTTCAGGGCACTGCAATTCACAAACCTGCAGAGTTATAAATGATAACTCTCGTCCACAAATATATTGAGGGAAGGCAAAGAAGAGGATTTGAAATCAAGGCAGAATTGCAGGAAACAGATTTCAGGAGGTATATTCGAATCGCCTTTAAAGCACATGAAAAGCGGCAAAACGTTGACAATGATGCCCTTGGCCAAAAAGGGCGTATGCGTTTTTTCCTGAATATATTCAGGAAAAAACGCATACGCCCTTTTTGGCCAACCAAGCAACCAGGAAAGGCAAATCAACGCTACAAAGAAGTCTCGCTTCCCATCGGTCAAAAGGGCCATGCTGAAAAAAGTGTCAAAACCAGAAATGCAGGACAGGCCATGGAGAAATGGGAGCCTTGCTACACTGATGGGCAGGATGTAAATTGCCAAGAGCCACTCTGGAGAAGTGTCCGGTGAGTCCTGAAACATCTGAAAAACACAGCTTAGAGAGCATAGGGCACTTCCACTCATGGGGGTATAAATTGGGAAAATGAAAAATCAGCAAGACACAAGCACCCCAAAGTTTAGGGCTGCTCTGTTGACAATGACCTCCACTTCATTCCACTTTAAATATCCCAGGAAAGAGAAAAATGGATAAAGAAGTTGTGGTCCATATGTACAATGGAATATCACTCAGCCATGAAATCAATGTTGTAAGGTTAGTAGCAGAATGATGAGTGGATTTAGTTACGACGATTCTAAGTGAAATAAGTCACACAGAAAAGGACACTTCTCATAAGGTATCACTGATAGAGGGAATTTAAAAACCGTTACACTTGAACTGAATTACAAAACAAAACAGAGTCACACATGCAGAAAACACACTATGGCTGCTTAACGGAAAAGGTGAGGTGGGGTGATACATAAAACAAGGGTATCAAATTAGCTCAGATACCGTTCCATAAACCCAATATGTAATAGACAAGACCTACTCCTTGCTCAGAGAAGTGGACACAACACGCCCTATTCACCGCACAAGAATATATCTGACTAATAATAATCGTAAAACCTATGTATTGATATCTCTCTGTTAGTGTGTCAAGTGGGTAAAAAGCGGCATAAACACAGCAGTGAAAAGCAGCTAAACCCCATTATAAAAATAAATTACTTTGAAACACCCATGAAACAAAGACAGTGAAAGAGAGAGAAATTCTTAGACAATGCGTTCAGGGGCTGTGATGCAACCTGGATTGACCATATCTAGACGCACAGCTGGATGAGACATAAGGGTGGACACTCTTGGGGCTGAGACGTTTGGTGAGGTTGGGTGAGCAAACACAGACCCTTTAAAGTAATACTGCGTGGTACCCATCACATGGGTCCCAAATCTCCAGGTTCAAGGGCATCTTCCTACATCAAAAACATGCATGAGAAACCCAGAAGATGGTACACCGTGTGATGGGGAAAGGTTTCTAAAACGCACCTCATTTCTCATCTCCTTGTGCCTGGGTTCGCAATTCCAGCCACTTTACTAGCAACCTCCCTCCTTGGAGCATCAGCACCTTTAACCTCCTGTTCCATACAGGTTGCAATCTTTCCTGAGGATAAACGGGAAGACGTGGAACCAACGAGAGACTAGCTCTTGGTGTTGGGACAGGCACAGGTCACTCTATATTCCCATCAGAAAGAAGAATTAACCACAGGCTCATCCTGCCCCCCGGAACCAGAACAGGGCCTGAAGCCGTCCTGCCCTTTTGCGGCCAGCTACCAAAAAAGCGAGTTGTAAAATGGAGGTTCAGGGCACTGCAATTCACAAACCTGCAGAGTTATAAAGGATAACTCTCGTCCACAAATATATTGAGGGAAGGCAAAGAAGAGGATTTGAAATCAAGGCAGAATTGCAGGAAACAGATTTCAGGAGGTAGATTCGAATCGCCTTTAAAGCACATGAAAAGCGGCAAAACGTTGACAATGATGCCCTTGGCCAAAAAGGGCTAATGCGTTTTTTCCTGAATATATTCAGGAAAAAACGCATACGCCCTTTTTGGCCAACCAAGCAACCAGGAAAAGCAAATCAACGCTACAAAGAAGTCTCGCTTCCCATCGGTCAAAAGGGCCATGCTGAAAAAAGTGTCAAAACCAGAAATGCAGGACAGGCCATGGAGAAATGGGAGCCTTGCTACACTGATGGGCAGGATGTAAATTGCCAAGAGCCACTCTGGAGAAGTGTCCGGTGAGTCCTGAAACATCTGAAAAACACAGCTTAGAGAGCATAGGGCACATCCACTCATGGGGGTATAAATTGGGAAAATTAAAAATCAGCAAGACACAAGCACCCAAAAGTTTAGGGCTGCTCTGTTGACCAGGACCTCCACTTCATTCCACCTTAAATATCCCAGGAAAGAGAAAAATGGATAAAGAAGTTGTGGTCCTTATGTACAATGGAATATCACTCAGCCATGAAATCAATGTCGTAAGGTTAGTAGCAGCATGATGAGTGGATTTAGGTACGACGATTCTAAGTGAAATAAGTCACACAGAAAAGGACACTTCTCATAAGGTATCACTGATAGAGGGAATGTAAAAACCGTTACACTTGAACTGAATTACAAAACAGAACAGAGTCACACATGCAGAAAACACACTATGGCTGCTTAACGGGAAAGGTGAGGTGGGCTGATACATAAAACAAGGGTATCAAATTAGCTCAGATACCGTTCCATAAACCCAATATGTAATAGACAAGACCTACTCCTTGCTCAGAGAACTGGACTCAACACGCCCTATTCACCGCACAAGAATATATCTGACTAGTAATAATCTTAAAACCTATGTATTGATATCTCTCTGTTAGTGTGTCAAGTGGGTGTAAAGCGGCATAAACACAGCAGTGAAAAGCAGCTAAATCCCATTATGAAAATAAATTACTTTGAAAAACCCATGAAACAAAGACAGTGAAAGAGAGAGAAATTCTTACACAATGCGTTCAGGGGCTGTGATGCAACCTGGATTGACCATATCTAGACCCACAGCTGGATGAGACATAAGGGTGGACACTGTTGCGGCTGAGAGGTTTGGTGAGGTTGGGTGAGCAAACGCAGACCCTTTCAAGTAATACTGCGTGGTACCCATCGCATGGGTCCCAAATCTCCAGGTTCAAGGGCATCTTCCTACATCGAAAACATGCATGAGATACCCAGAAGATGGTACACCGTGTGATGGGGAAAGGTTTCTAAAACGCACCTCATTTCTCATCTGCTTGTGCCCGGGTTCGCCATTCCAGCCACTTTACTAGCAATCTCCCTCCTTGGAGCATCAGCACCTTTAACCTCCTGTTCCGTACAGGTTGCAATTTGTACTGAGGATGAACGGGAAGACGTGGAACCAATGAGAGACTAGCTCTTGGTGTTGGGACAGGCACAGGCCACTCTATTTTCCCATCAGGAAGAAGAATTAACCACAGGCTCAGCCTGCCACCCGGAACCAGAACAGGGCCTGAAGCCATCCTGCGCTTTTGCGGCCAGCTCCCTAAAAAGCGAGTTGTAAAATGGAGGTTCAGGGCACTGCAATTCACAAACCTGCAGACTTATAAATGATAACTCTCATCCACAAATATATTGAGGGAAGGCAAAGAAGAGGATTTGAAATCAAGGCAGAATTGCAGGAAACAGATTTCAGGAGGTAGATTCGAATCGCCTTTAAAGCACATGAAAAGCGGCAAAACGTTGACAATGATGCCCTTGGCCAAAAAGGGCGTATGCGTTTTTTCCTGAATATATTCAGGAAAAAACGCATACGCCCTTTTTGGCCAACCAAGCAACCTGGAAAGGCAAATCAGCGCTACAAAGATGTCTCGCTTCCCATCGGTTAAAAAGGCCATGCTGAAAAAAGTGTCAAAATCAGAAATGCAGGACAGGCCATGGAGAAATGGGAGCCTTGCTACGCTGATAGGCGGGATGTAAATTGCCAACAGCCACTCTGGAGAAGCATACGGTGAGTCCTGAAACATCTAAAAAACAAAGCTTAGAGAGCATAGGGCACTTCCACTCATGGGGTTATAAATTGGGAAAATTAAAAATCAGCAAGACACAAGCACCCCAAAGTTTAGGGCTGCTCTGTTGACAAGGACCTCCACTTCATTCCACCTTCAATATCCCAGGAAAGAGAAAAATGGATAAAGAAGTTGTGGTCCATATGTACAATGGAATATCACTCAGCCATGAAATCAATGTCATAAGGCTAGTAGCAGCATGATGAGTGGATTTAGGTACGACGATTCTAAGTGAAATAAGTCACACAGAAAAGGACACTTCTCATAAGGTATCACTTATAGAGGGAATGTAAAAACCGTTACACTTGAACTGAATTACAAAACAGAACAGAGTCACACCTGCAGAAAACACACTATGGCTGCTTAACGGGAAAGGTGAGGTGGGGTGATACATAAAACAAGGGTTTCAAATTAGCTCAGATACCGTTCCATAATCCCAATATGTAATAGACAAGACCTACTCCTTGCTCAGAGAACTGGACTCAACACGCCCTATTCACTGCACAAGAATATATCTGACTAGTAATAATCTTAAAACCTATGTATTGATATCTCTCTGTTAGTGTGTCAAGTGGGTGTAAAGCGGCATAAACACAGCAGTGAAAAGCAGCTAAACCCCATTATAAAAATAAATTACTTTGAAAAACCCATGAAACAAAGACAGTGAAAGAGAGAGAAATTCTTACACAATGCGTTCAGGGGCTGTGATGCAACCTGGATTGACCATATCTAGACCCACAGCTGGATGCGACATAAGGGTGGACACTGTTGCGGCTGAGAGGTTTGGTGAGGTTGGGTGAGCAAACGCAGACCCTTTAAAGTAATACTGCGTGGTACCCATCGCATGGGTCCCAAATCTCCAGGTTCAAGGTCATCTTCCTACATCGTAAACATGCATGAGAAACCCAGAAGATGGTACACCGTGTGATGGGGAAAGGTTTCTAAAACGCACCGCATTTCTCATCTGCCTGTGCCCGGGTTCGCCATTCCAGCCACTTTACTAGCAATCTCCCTCCTTGGAGCATCAGCACCTTTAACCTCCTGTTCCGTACAGGTTGCAATTTGTACTGAGGATGAACGGGAAGACATGGAACCAATGAAAGAGTAGCTCTTGGTGTTGGGACAGGCACAGGTCACTCTATTTTCCCATCAGGAAGAAGAATTAACCACAGGCTCAGCCTGCCACCCGGAACCAGAACAGGGCCTGAAGCCATCCTGCGCTTTTGCGGCCAGCTCCCTAAAAAGCGAGTTGTAAAATGGAGGTTCAGAGCACTGCAATTCACAAACCTGCAGAGTTATAAATGATAACTCTCATCCACAAGTATATTGAGGGAAGGCAAAGAAGAGGATTTGAAATCAAGGCAGAATTGCAGGAATCAGATTTCAGGAGGTAGATTCGAATCGCCTTTAAAGCACATGAAAAGCGGCAAAACGTTGACAATGATGCCCTTGGCCAAAAAGGGCGTATGCGTTTTTTCCTGAATATATTCAGGAAAAAACGCATACGCCCTTTTTGGCCAACCAAGCAACCTGGAAAGGCAAATCAGCGCTACAAAGATGTCTCGCTTCCCATCGGTCAAAAGGGCCATGCTGAAAAAAGTGTCAAAACCAGAAATGCAGGACAGGCCATGGAGAAATGGGAGCCTTGCTACACTGATGGGCGGGATGTAAATTGTCAACAGCCACTCTGGAGAAGTGTACAGTGAGTCCTGAAACGTCTAAAAAGCAAAGCTTAGAGAGAATAGGGCACTTCCACTCATGGGGGTATAAATAGGGAAAATTAAAAATCAGCAAGACACAAGCACCCCAAAGTTTAGGGCTGCTCTGTTGACAAGGACCTCCACTTCATTCCACCTTCAATATCCCAGGAAAGAGAAAAATGGATAAAGAAGTTGTGGTCCATATGTACAATGGAATATCACTCAGCCATGAAATCAATGTCATAAGGCTAGTAGCAGCATCATGAGTGGATTTAGGTACGACGATTCTAAGTGAAATAAGTCACACAGAAAAGGACACTTCTCATAAGGTATCACTGATAGAGGGAATGTAAAAACCGTTACACTTGAACTGAATTACAAAACAGAACAGAGTCACACATGCAGAAAACACACTATGGCTGCTTCACGGGAAAGGTGAGGTGGGGTGATACATAAAACAAGGGTTTCAAATTAGCTCAGATACCGTTCCATAAACCCAATATGTAATAGACAAGACCTACTCCTTGCTCAGAGAACTGGACTCAACACGCCCTATTCACCGCACAAGAATATATCTGACTAGTAATAATCTTAAAACCTATGTATTGATATCTCTCTGTTAGTGTGTCAAGTGGGTGTAAAGCGGCATAAACACAGCAGTGAAAAGCAGCTAAACCCCATTATAAAAATAAATTACTTTGAAAAACCCATGAAACAAAGACAGTGAAAGAGAGAGAAATTCTTACACAATGCGTTCAGGGGCTGTGATGCAACCTGGATTGACCATATCTAGACCCACAGCTGGATGAGACATAAGGGTGGACACTGTTGCGGCTGAGAGGTTTGGTGAGGTTGGGTGAGCAAACGCAGACCCTTTAAAGTAATACTGCGTGGTACCCATCGCATGGGTCCCAAATCTCCAGGTTCAACGGCATCTTCCTACATCGTAAACATGCATGAGATACCCAGAAGATGGTACACCGTGTGATGGGGAAAGGTTTCTAAAACGCACCTCATTTCTCATCTGCCTGTGCCCGGGTTCGCCATTCCAGCCACTTTACTAGCAATCTACCTACTTGGAGCATCAGCACCTTTAACCTCCTGTCCCGTACAGGTTGCAATTTGTCCTGAGGATGAACGGGAAGACGTGGAACCAATGAGAGACTAGCTCTTGGTGTTGGGACAGGCACAGGCCACTCTATTTTCCCATCAGGAAGAAGAATTAACCACAGGCTCAGCCTGCCACCCGGAACCAGAACAGGGCCTGAAGCCATCCTGCGCTATTGCGGCCAGCTCCCTAAAAAGCGAGTTGTAAAATGGAGGTTCAGGGCACTGCAATTCACAAACCTGCAGACTTATAAATGATAACTCTCGTCCACAAATATATTGAGGGAAGGCAAAGAAGAGGATTTGAAATCAAGGCAGAATTGCAGGAAACAGATTTCAGGAGGTAGATTCGAATCGCCTTTAAAGCACATGAAAAGCGGCAAAACGTTGACAATGATGCCCTTGGCCAAAAAGGGCGTATGCGTTTTTTCCTGAATATATTCAGGAAAAAACGCATACGCCCTTTTTGGCCAACCAAGCAACCTGGAAAGGCAAATCAGCGCTACAAAGATGTCTCGCTTCCCATCGGTTAAAAAGGCCATGCTGAAAAAAGTGTCAAAATCAGAAATGCAGGACAGGCCATGGAGAAATGGGAGCCTTGCTACGCTGATAGGCGGGATGTAAATTGCCAACAGCCACTCTGGAGAAGCGTACGGTGAGTCCTGAAACATCTAAAAAACAAAGCTTAGAGAGCATAGGGCACTTCCACTCATGGGGTTATAAATTGGGAAAATTAAAAATCAGCAAGACACAAGCACCCCAAAGTTTAGGGCTGCTCTGTTGACAAGGACCTCCACTTCATTCCACCTTCAATATCCCAGGAAAGAGAAAAATGGATAAAGAAGTTGTGGTCCATATGTACAATGGAATATCACTCAGCCATGAAATCAATGTCATAAGGCTAGTAGCAGCATGATGAGTGGATTTAGGTACGACGATTCTAAGTGAAATAAGTCACACAGAAAAGGACACTTCTCATAAGGTATCACTTACAGAGGGAATGTAAAAACTGTTACACTTGAACTGAATTACAAAACAGAACAGAGTCACACATGCAGAAAACACACTATGGCTGCTTAACGGGAAAGGTGAGGTGGGGTGATACATAAAACAAGGGTTTCAAATTAGCTCAGATACCGTTCCATAATCCCAATATGTAATAGACAAGACCTACTCCTTGCTCAGAGAACTGGACTCAACACGCCCTATTCACTGCACAAGAATATATCTGACTAGTAATAATCTTAAAACCTATGTATTGATATCTCTCTGTTAGTGTGTCAAGTGGGTGTAAAGCGGCATAAACACAGCAGTGAAAAGCAGCTAAACCCCATTATAAAAATAAATTACTTTGAAAAACCCATGAAACAAAGACAGTGAAAGAGAGAGAAATTCTTACACAATGCGTTCAGGGGCTGTGATGCAACCTGGATTGACCATATCTAGACCCACAGCTGGATGCGACATAAGGGTGGACACTGTTGCGGCTGAGAGGTTTGGTGAGGTTGGGTGAGCAAACGCAGACCCTTTAAAGTAATACTGCGTGGTACCCATCGCATGGGTCCCAAATCTCCAGGTTCAAGGTCATCTTCCTACATCGTAAACATGCATGAGATACCCAGAAGATGGTACACCGTGTAATGGGGAAAGGTTTCTAAAACGCACCGCATTTCTCATCTGCCTGTGCCCGGGTTCGCCATTCCAGCCACTTTACTAGCAATCTCCCTCCTTGGAGCATCAGCACCTTTAACCTCCTGTTCCGTACAGGTTGCAATTTGTACTGAGGATGAACGGGAAGACGTGGAACCAATGAAAGACTAGCTCTTGGTGTTGGGACAGGCACAGGTCACTCTATTTTCCCATCAGGAAGAAGAATTAACCACAGGCTCAGCCTGCCCCCCGGAACCAGAACAGGGCCTGAAGCCATCCTGCGCTTTTGCGGCCAGCTCCCTAAAAAGCGAGTTGTAAAATGGAGGTTCAGAGCACTGCAATTCACAAACCTGCAGAGTTATAAATGATAACTCTCATCCACAAGTATATTGAGGGAAGGCAAAGAAGAGGATTTGAAATCAAGGCAGAATTGCAGGAATCAGATTTCAGGAGGTAGATTCGAATCGCCTTTAAAGCACATGAAAAGCGGCAAAACGTTGACAATGATGCCCTTGGCCAAAAAGGGCGTATGCGTTTTTTCCTGAATATATTCAGGAAAAAACGCATACGCCCTTTTTGGCCAACCAAGCAACCTGGAAAGGCAAATCAGCGCTACAAAGATGTCTCGCTTCCCATCGGTCAAAAGGGCCATGCTGAAAAAAGTGTCAAAACCAGAAATGCAGGACAGGCCATGGAGAAATGGGAGCCTTGCTACACTGATGGGCGGGATGTAAATTGTCAACAGCCACTCTGGAGAAGTGTACAGTGAGTCCTGAAATGTCTAAAAAGCAAAGCTTAGAGAGAATAGGGCACTTCCACTCATGGGGGTATAAATAGGGAAAATTAAAAATCAGCAAGACACAAGCACCCCAAAGTTTAGGGCTGCTCTGTTGACAAGGACCTCCACTTCATTCCACCTTCAATATCCCAGGAAAGAGAAAAATGGATAAAGAAGTTGTGGTCCATATGTACAATGGAATATCACTCAGCCATGAAATCAATGTCATAAGGCTAGTAGCAGCATCATGAGTGGATTTAGGTACGACGATTCTAAGTGAAATAAGTCACACAGAAAAGGACACTTCTCATAAGGTATCACTGATAGAGGGAATGTAAAAACCGTTACACTTGAACTGAATTACAAAACAGAACAGAGTCACACATGCAGAAAACACACTATGGCTGCTTAACGGGAAAGGTGAGGTGGGGTGATACATAAAACAAGGGTTTCAAATTAGCTCAGATACCGTTCCATAAACCCAATATGTAATAGACAAGACCTACTCCTTGCTCAGAGAACTGGACTCAACACGCCCTATTCACCGCACAAGAATATATCTGACTAGTAATAATCTTAAAACCTATGTATTGATATCTCTCTGTTAGTGTGTCAAGTGGGTGTAAAGCGGCATAAACACAGCAGTGAAAAGCAGCTAAACCCCATTATAAAAATAAATTACTTTGAAAAACCCATGAAACAAAGACAGTGAAAGAGAGAGAAATTCTTACACAATGCGTTCAGGGGCTGTGATGCAACCTGGATTGACCATATCTAGACCCACAGCTGGATGAGACATAAGGGTGGACACTGTTGCGGCTGAGAGGTTTGGTGAGGTTGGGTGAGCAAACGCAGACCCTTTAAAGTAATACTGCGTGGTACCCATCGCATGGGTCCCAAATCTCCAGGTTCAACGGCATCTTCCTACATCGTAAACATGCATGAGATACCCAGAAGATGGTACACCGTGTGATGGGGAAAGGTTTCTAAAACGCACCTCATTTCTCATCTGCCTGTGCCCGGGTTCGCCATTCCAGCCACTTTACTAGCAATCTACCTACTTGGAGCATCAGCACCTTTAACCTCCTGTCCCGTACAGGTTGCAATTTGTCCTGAGGATGAACGGGAAGACGTGGAACCAATGAGAGACTAGCTCTTGGTGTTGGGACAGGCACAGGCCACTCTATTTTCCCATCAGGAAGAAGAATTAACCACAGGCTCAGCCTGCCACCCGGAACCAGAACAGGGCCTGAAGCCATCCTGCGCTATTGCGGCCAGCTCCCTAAAAAGCGAGTTGTAAAATGGAGGTTCAGGGCACTGCAATTCACAAACCTGCAGACTTATAAATGATAACTCTCGTCCACAAATATATTGAGGGAAGGCAAAGAAGAGGATTTGAAATCAAGGCAGAATTGCAGGAAACAGATTTCAGGAGGTAGATTCGAATCGCCTTTAAAGCACATGAAAAGCGGCAAAACGTTGACAATGATGCCCTTGGCCAAAAAGGGCGTATGCGTTTTTTCCTGAATATATTCAGGAAAAAACGCATACGCCCTTTTTGGCCAACCAAGCAACCTGGAAAGGCAAATCAGCGCTACAAAGATGTCTCGCTTCCCATCGGTTAAAAAGGCCATGCTGAAAAAAGTGTCAAAATCAGAAATGCAGGACAGGCCATGGAGAAATGGGAGCCTTGCTACGCTGATAGGCGGGATGTAAATTGCCAACAGCCACTCTGGAGAAGCGTACGGTGAGTCCTGAAACATCTAAAAAACAAAGCTTAGAGAGCATAGGGCACTTCCACTCATGGGGTTATAAATTGGGAAAATTAAAAATCAGCAAGACACAAGCACCCCAAAGTTTAGGGCTGCTCTGTTGACAAGGACCTCCACTTCATTCCACCTTCAATATCCCAGGAAAGAGAAAAATGGATAAAGAAGTTGTGGTCCATATGTACAATGGAATATCACTCAGCCATGAAATCAATGTCATAAGGCTAGTAGCAGCATGATGAGTGGATTTAGGTACGACGATTCTAAGTGAAATAAGTCACACAGAAAAGGACACTTCTCATAAGGTATCACTTACAGAGGGAATGTAAAAACTGTTACACTTGAACTGAATTACAAAACAGAACAGAGTCACACATGCAGAAAACACACTATGGCTGCTTAACGGGAAAGGTGAGGTGGGGTGATACATAAAACAAGGGTTTCAAATTAGCTCAGATACCGTTCCATAATCCCAATATGTAATAGACAAGACCTACTCCTTGCTCAGAGAACTGGACTCAACACGCCCTATTCACTGCACAAGAATATATCTGACTAGTAATAATCTTAAAACCTATGTATTGATATCTCTCTGTTAGTGTGTCAAGTGGGTGTAAAGCGGCATAAACACAGCAGTGAAAAGCAGCTAAACCCCATTATAAAAATAAATTACTTTGAAAAACCCATGAAACAAAGACAGTGAAAGAGAGAGAAATTCTTACACAATGCGTTCAGGGGCTGTGATGCAACCTGGATTGACCATATCTAGACCCACAGCTGGATGCGACATAAGGGTGGACACTGTTGCGGCTGAGAGGTTTGGTGAGGTTGGGTGAGCAAACGCAGACCCTTTAAAGTAATACTGCGTGGTACCCATCGCATGGGTCCCAAATCTCCAGGTTCAAGGTCATCTTCCTACATCGTAAACATGCATGAGATACCCAGAAGATGGTACACCGTGTAATGGGGAAAGGTTTCTAAAACGCACCGCATTTCTCATCTGCCTGTGCCCGGGTTCGCCATTCCAGCCACTTTACTAGCAATCTCCCTCCTTGGAGCATCAGCACCTTTAACCTCCTGTTCCGTACAGGTTGCAATTTGTACTGAGGATGAACGGGAAGACGTGGAACCAATGAAAGACTAGCTCTTGGTGTTGGGACAGGCACAGGTCACTCTATTTTCCCATCAGGAAGAAGAATTAACCACAGGCTCAGCCTGCCCCCCGGAACCAGAACAGGGCCTGAAGCCATCCTGCGCTTTTGCGGCCAGCTCCCTAAAAAGCGAGTTGTAAAATGGAGGTTCAGAGCACTGCAATTCACAAACCTGCAGAGTTATAAATGATAACTCTCATCCACAAGTATATTGAGGGAAGGCAAAGAAGAGGATTTGAAATCAAGGCAGAATTGCAGGAATCAGATTTCAGGAGGTAGATTCGAATCGCCTTTAAAGCACATGAAAAGCGGCAAAACGTTGACAATGATGCCCTTGGCCAAAAAGGGCGTATGCGTTTTTTCCTGAATATATTCAGGAAAAAACGCATACGCCCTTTTTGGCCAACCAAGCAACCTGGAAAGGCAAATCAGCGCTACAAAGATGTCTCGCTTCCCATCGGTTAAAAAGGCCATGCTGAAAAAAGTGTCAAAACCAGAAATGCAGGACAGGCCATGGAGAAATGGGAGCCTTGCTACACTGATGGGCGGGATGTAAATTGTCAACAGCCACTCTGGAGAAGTGTACAGTGAGTCCTGAAATGTCTAAAAAGCAAAGCTTAGAGAGAATAGGGCACTTCCACTCATGGGGGTATAAATAGGGAAAATTAAAAATCAGCAAGACACAAGCACCCCAAAGTTTAGGGCTGCTCTGTTGACAAGGACCTCCACTTCATTCCACCTTCAATATCCCAGGAAAGAGAAAAATGGATAAAGAAGTTGTGGTCCATATGTACAATGGAATATCACTCAGCCATGAAATCAATGTCATAAGGCTAGTAGCAGCATGATGAGTGGATTTAGGTACGACGATTCTAAGTGAAATAAGTCACACAGAAAAGGACACTTCTCATAAGGTATCACTGATAGAGGGAATGTAAGAACCGTTACACTTGAACTGAATTACAAAACAGAACAGAGTCACACATGCAGAAAACACACTATGGCTGCTTAACGGGAAAGGTGAGGTGGGGTGATACATAAAACAAGGGTTTCAAATTAGCTCAGATACCGTTCCATAAACCCAATATGTAATAGACAAGACCTACTCCTTGCTCAGAGAAGTGGACTCAACACGCCCTATTCACCGCACAAGAATATATCTGACTAGTAATAATCTTAAAACCTATGTATTGATATCTCTCTGTTAGTGTGTCAAGTGGGTGTAAAGCGGCATAAACACAGCAGTGAAAAGCAGCTAAACCCCATTATAAAAATAAATTACTTTGAAAAACCCATGAAACAAAGACAGTGAAAGAGAGAGAAATTCTTACACAATGCGTTCAGGGGCTGTGATGCAACCTGGATTGACCATATCTAGACCCACAGCTGGATGAGACATAAGGGTGGACACTGTTGCGGCTGAGAGGTTTGGTGAGGTTGGGTGAGCAAACGCAGACCCTTTAAAGTAATACTGCGTGGTACCCATCGCATGGGTCCCAAATCTCCAGGTTCAAGGTCATCTTCCTACATCGTAAACATGCATGAGATACCCAGAAGATGGTACACCGTGTGATGGGGAAAGGTTTCTAAAACGCACCTCATTTCTCATCTGCCTGTGCCCGGGTTCGCCATTCCAGCCACTTTACTAGCAATCTCCCTACTTGGAGCATCAGCACCTTTAACCTCCTGTCCCGTACAGGTTGCAATTTGTCCTGAGGATGAACGGGAAGACGTGGAACCAATGAGAGACTAGCTCTTGGTGTTGGGACAGGCACAGGCCACTCTATTTTCCCATCAGGAAGAAGAATTAACCACAGGCTCAGCCTGCCACCCGGAACCAGAACAGGGCCTGAAGCCATCCTGCGCTATTGCGGCCAGCTCCCTAAAAAGCGAGTTGTAAAATGGAGGTTCAGGGCACTGCAATTCACAAACCTGCAGACTTATAAATGATAACTCTCGTCCACAAATATATTGAGGGAAGGCAAAGAAGAGGATTTGAAATCAAGGCAGAATTGCAGGAAACAGATTTCAGGAGGTAGATTCGAATCGCCTTTAAAGCACATGAAAAGCGGCAAAACGTTGACAATGATGCCCTTGGCCAAAAAGGGCGTATGCGTTTTTTCCTGAATATATTCAGGAAAAAACGCATACGCCCTTTTTGGCCAACCAAGCAACCTGGAAAGGCAAATCAGCGCTACAAAGATGTCTCGCTTCCCATCGGTTAAAAAGGCCATGCTGAAAAAAGTGTCAAAATCAGAAATGCAGGACAGGCCATGGAGAAATGGGAGCCTTGCTACGCTGATAGGCGGGATGTAAATTGCCAAAAGCCACTCTGGAGAAGCGTACGGTGAGTCCTGAAACATCTAAAAAACAAAGCTTAGAGAGCATAGGGCACTTCCACTCATGGGGTTATAAATTGGGAAAATGAAAAATCAGCAAGACACAAGCACCCCAAAGTTTAGGGCTGCTCTGTTGACAAGGACCTCCACTTCATTCCACCTTCAATATCCCAGGAAAGAGAAAAATGGATAAAGAAGTTGTGGTCCATATGTACAATGGAATATCACTCAGCCATGAAATCAATGTCATAAGGCTAGTAGCAGCATGATGAGTGGATTTAGGTACGACGATTCTAAGTGAAATAAGTCACACAGAAAAGGACACTTCTCATAAGGTATCACTTATAGAGGGAATGTAAAAACCGTTACACTTGAACTGAATTACAAAACAGAACAGAGTCACACATGCAGAAAACACACTATGGCTGCTTAATGGGAAAGGTGAGGTGGGGTGATACATAAAACAAGGGTTTCAAATTAGCTCAGATACCGTTCCATAAACCCAATATGTAATAGACAAGACCTACTCCTTGCTCAGAGAACTGGACTCAACACGCCCTATTCACCGCACAAGAATATATCTGACTAGTAATAATCTTAAAACCTATGTATTGATATCTCTCTGTTAGTGTGTCAAGTGGGTAAAAAGCGGCATAAACACAGCAGTGAAAAGCAGCTAAACCCCATTATAAAAATAAATTACTTTGAAAAACCCATGAAACAAAGACAGTGAAAGAGAGAGAAATTCTTACACAATGCATTCAGGGGCTGTGATGCAACCTGGATTGACCATATCTAGACCCACAGCTGGATGCGACATAAGGGTGGACACTGTTGCGGCTGAGAGGTTTGGTGAGGTTGGGTGAGCAAACGCAGACCCTTTAAAGTAATACTGCGTGGTACCCATCGCATGGGTCCCAAATCTCCAGGTTCAAGGTCATCTTCCTACATCGTAAACATGCATGAGATACCCAGAAGATGGTACACCGTGTGATGTGGAAAGGTTTCTAAAACGCACCTCATTTCTCTTCTCCTTGTGCCCGGGTTCGACATTCCAGCCGCTTTACTAGCAATCTCCCTACTTGGAGCATCAGCACCTTTAACCTCCTGTTCCGTACAGGTTACAATTTGTCCTGAGGATGAACGGGAAGACGTGGAACCAATGAAAGACTAGCTCTTGGTGTTGGGACAGGCACAGGTCACTCTATTTTCCCATCAGGAAGAAGAATTAACCACAGGCTCAGCCTGCCCCCCGGAACCAGAACAGGGCCTGAAGCCATCCTGCGCTTTTGCGGCCAGCTCCCTAAAAAGCGAGTTGTAAAATGGAGGTTCAGGGCACTGCAATTCACAAACCTGCAGACTTATAAATGATAACTCTCATCCACAAATATATTGAGGGAAGGCAAAGAAGAGGATTTGAAATCAAGGCAGAATTGCAGGAAACAGATTTCAGGAGGTAGATTCGAATCGCCTTTAAAGCACATGAAAAGCGGCAAAACGTTGACAATGATGCCCTTGGCCAAAAAGGGCGTATGCGTTTTTTCCTGAATATATTCAGGAAAAAACGCATACGCCCTTTTTGGCCAACCAAGCAACCTGGAAAGGCAAATCAGCGCTACAAAGATGTCTCGCTTCCCATCGGTCAAAAGGGCCATGCTGAAAAAAGTGTCAAAACCAGAAATGCAGGACAGGCCATGGAGAAATGGGAGCCTTGCTACACTGATGGGCGGGATGTAAATTGTCAACAGCCACTCTGGAGAAGTGTACGGTGAGTCCTGAAACGTCTAAAAAGCAAAGCTTAGAGAGCATAGGGCACTTCCACTCATGGGGGTATAAATTGGGAAAATTAAAAATCAGCAAGACACAAGCACCCCAAAGTTGAGGGCTGCTCTGTTGACAAGGACCTCCACTTCATTCCACCTTCAATATCCCAGGAAAGAGAAAAATGGATAAAGAAGTTGTGGTCCTTATGTACAATGGAATATCACTAAGCCATGAAATCAATGTCATAAGGCTAGTAGCAGCATGATGAGTGGATTTAGGTACGACGACTCTAAGTGAAATAAGTCACACAGAAAAGGACTCTTCTCATAAGGTATCACTTATAGAGGGAATGTAAAAACCGTTACACTTGAACTGAATTACAAAACAGAAGAGAGTCACACATGCAGAAAACACACTATGGCTGCTTAACGGGAAAGGTGAGGTGGGGTGATACATAAAACAAGGGTTTCAAATTAGCTCAGATACCGTTCCATAAACCCAATATGTAATAGACAAGACCTACTCCTTGCTCAGAGAACTGGACTCAACACGCCCTATTCACCGCACAAGAATATATCTGACTAGTAATAATCTTAAAACCTATGTATTGATATCTCTCTGTTAGTGTGTCAATTGGGTGTAAAGCGGCATAAACACAGCAGTGAAAAGCAGCTAAACCCCATTATAAAAATAAATTACTTTGAAAAACCCATGAAACAAAGACAGTGAAAGAGAGAGAAATTCTTACACAATGCGTTCAGGGGCTGTGATGCAACCTGGATTGACCATATCTAGACCCACAGCTGGATGAGACATAAGGGTGGACACTGTTGCGGCTGAGAGGTTTGGTGAGGTTGGGTGAGCAAACGCAGACCCTTTAAAGTAATACTGCGTGGTACCCATCGCATGGGTCCCAAATCTCCAGGTTCAACGGCATCTTCCTACATCGTAAACATGCATGAGATACCCAGAAGATGGTACACCGTGTGATGGGGAAAGGTTTCTAAAACGCACCGCATTTCTCATCTGCCTGTGCCCGGGTTCGCCATTCCAGCCACTTTACTAGCAATCTACCTACTTGGAGCATCAGCACCTTTAACCTCCTGTCCCGTACAGGTTGCAATTTGTCCTGAGGATGAACGGGAAGACGTGGAACCAATGAGAGACTAGCTCTTGGTGTTGGGACAGGCACAGGCCACTCTATTTTCCCATCAGGAAGAAGAATTAACCACAGGCTCAGCCTGCCACCCGGAACCAGAACAGGGCCTGAAGCCATCCTGCGCTATTGCGGCCAGCTCCCTAAAAAGCGAGTTGTAAAATGGAGGTTCAGGGCACTGCAATTCACAAACCTGCAGACTTATAAATGATAACTCTCGTCCACAAATATATTGAGGGAAGGCAAAGAAGAGGATTTGAAATCAAGGCAGAATTGCAGGAAACAGATTTCAGGAGGTAGATTCGAATCGCCTTTAAAGCACATGAAAAGCGGCAAAACGTTGACAATGATGCCCTTGGCCAAAAAGGGCGTATGCGTTTTTTCCTGAATATATTCAGGAAAAAACGCATACGCCCTTTTTGGCCAACCAAGCAACCTGGAAAGGCAAATCAGCGCTACAAAGATGTCTCGCTTCCCATCGGTTAAAAAGGCCATGCTGAAAAAAGTGTCAAAATCAGAAATGCAGGACAGGCCATGGAGAAATGGGAGCCTTGCTACGCTGATAGGCGGGATGTAAATTGCCAACAGCCACTCTGGAGAAGCGTACGGTGAGTCCTGAAACATCTAAAAAACAAAGCTTAGAGAGCATAGGGCACTTCCACTCATGGGGTTATAAATTGGGAAAATTAAAAATCAGCAAGACACAAGCACCCCAAAGTTTAGGGCTGCTCTGTTGACAAGGACCTCCACTTCATTCCACCTTCAATATCCCAGGAAAGAGAAAAATGGATAAAGAAGTTGTGGTCCATATGTACAATGGAATATCACTCAGCCATGAAATCAATGTCATAAGGCTAGTAGCAGCATGATGAGTGGATTTAGGTACGACGATTCTAAGTGAAATAAGTCACACAGAAAAGGACACTTCTCATAAGGTATCACTTACAGAGGGAATGTAAAAACTGTTACACTTGAACTGAATTACAAAACAGAACAGAGTCACACATGCAGAAAACACACTATGGCTGCTTAACGGGAAAGGTGAGGTGGGGTGATACATAAAACAAGGGTTTCAAATTAGCTCAGATACCGTTCCATAATCCCAATATGTAATAGACAAGACCTACTCCTTGCTCAGAGAACTGGACTCAACACGCCCTATTCACCGCACAAGAATATATCTGACTAGTAATAATCTTAAAACCTATGTATTGATATCTCTCTGTTAGTGTGTCAAGTGGGTGTAAAGCGGCATAAACACAGCAGTGAAAAGCAGCTAAACCCCATTATAAAAATAAATTACTTTGAAAAACCCATGAAACAAAGACAGTGAAAGAGAGAGAAATTCTTACACAATGCGTTCAGGGGCTGTGATGCAACCTGGATTGACCATATCTAGACCCACAGCTGGATGCGACATAAGGGTGGACACTGTTGCGGCTGAGAGGTTTGGTGAGGTTGGGTGAGCAAACGCAGACCCTTTAAAGTAATACTGCGTGGTACCCATCGCATGGGTCCCAAATCTCCAGGTTCAAGGTCATCTTCCTACATCGTAAACATGCATGAGATACCCAGAAGATGGTACACCGTGTGATGGGGAAAGGTTTCTAAAACGCACCGCATTTCTCATCTGCCTGTGCCCGGGTTCGCCATTCCAGCCACTTTACTAGCAATCTCCCTCCTTGGAGCATCAGCACCTTTAACCTCCTGTTCCGTACAGGTTGCAATTTGTACTGAGGATGAACGGGAAGACGTGGAACCAATGAAAGACTAGCTCTTGGTGTTGGGACAGGCACAGGTCACTCTATTTTCCCATCAGGAAGAAGAATTAACCACAGGCTCAGCCTGCCCCCCGGAACCAGAACAGGGCCTGAAGCCATCCTGCGCTTTTGCGGCCAGCTCCCTAAAAAGCGAGTTGTAAAATGGAGGTTCAGAGCACTGCAATTCACAAACCTGCAGAGTTATAAATGATAACTCTCATCCACAAGTATATTGAGGGAAGGCAAAGAAGAGGATTTGAAATCAAGGCAGAATTGCAGGAATCAGATTTCAGGAGGTAGATTCGAATCGCCTTTAAAGCACATGAAAAGCGGCAAAACGTTGACAATGATGCCCTTGGCCAAAAAGGGCGTATGCGTTTTTTCCTGAATATATTCAGGAAAAAACGCATACGCCCTTTTTGGCCAACCAAGCAACCTGGAAAGGCAAATCAGCGCTACAAAGATGTCTCGCTTCCCATCGGTCAAAAGGGCCATGCTGAAAAAAGTGTCAAAACCAGAAATGCAGGACAGGCCATGGAGAAATGGGAGCCTTGCTACACTGATGGGCGGGATGTAAATTGTCAACAGCCACTCTGGAGAAGTGTACAGTGAGTCCTGAAACGTCTAAAAAGCAAAGCTTAGAGAGAATAGGGCACTTCCACTCATGGGGGTATAAATAGGGAAAATTAAAAATCAGCAAGACACAAGCACCCCAAAGTTTAGGGCTGCTCTGTTGACAAGGACCTCCACTTCATTCCACCTTCAATATCCCAGGAAAGAGAAAAATGGATAAAGAAGTTGTGGTCCATATGTACAATGGAATATCACTCAGCCATGAAATCAATGTCATAAGGCTAGTAGCAGCATGATGAGTGGATTTAGGTACGACGATTCTAAGTGAAATAAGTCACACAGAAAAGGACACTTCTCATAAGGTATCACTGATAGAGGGAATGTAAGAACCGTTACACTTGAACTGAATTACAAAACAGAACAGAGTCACACATGCAGAAAACACACTATGGCTGCTTAACGGGAAAGGTGAGGTGGGGTGATACATAAAACAAGGGTTTCAAATTAGCTCAGATACCGTTCCATAAACCCAATATGTAATAGACAAGACCTACTCCTTGCTCAGAGAAGTGGACTCAACACGCCCTATTCACCGCACAAGAATATATCTGACTAGTAATAATCTTAAAACCTATGTATTGATATCTCTCTGTTAGTGTGTCAAGTGGGTGTAAAGCGGCATAAACACAGCAGTGAAAAGCAGCTAAACCCCATTATAAAAATAAATTACTTTGAAAAACCCATGAAACAAAGACAGTGAAAGAGAGAGAAATTCTTACACAATGCGTTCAGGGGCTGTGATGCAACCTGGATTGACCATATCTAGACCCACAGCTGGATGAGACATAAGGGTGGACACTGTTGCGGCTGAGAGGTTTGGTGAGGTTGGGTGAGCAAACGCAGACCCTTTAAAGTAATACTGCGTGGTACCCATCGCATGGGTCCCAAATCTCCAGGTTCAAGGTCATCTTCCTACATCGTAAACATGCATGAGATACCCAGAAGATGGTACACCGTGTGATGGGGAAAGGTTTCTAAAACGCACCTCATTTCTCATCTGCCTGTGCCCGGGTTCGCCATTCCAGCCACTTTACTAGCAATCTCCCTACTTGGAGCATCAGCACCTTTAACCTCCTGTCCCGTACAGGTTGCAATTTGTCCTGAGGATGAACGGGAAGACGTGGAACCAATGAGAGACTAGCTCTTGGTGTTGGGACAGGCACAGGCCACTCTATTTTCCCATCAGGAAGAAGAATTAACCACAGGCTCAGCCTGCCACCCGGAACCAGAACAGGGCCTGAAGCCATCCTGCGCTATTGCGGCCAGCTCCCTAAAAAGCGAGTTGTAAAATGGAGGTTCAGGGCACTGCAATTCACAAACCTGCAGACTTATAAATGATAACTCTCGTCCACAAATATATTGAGGGAAGGCAAAGAAGAGGATTTGAAATCAAGGCAGAATTGCAGGAAACAGATTTCAGGAGGTAGATTCGAATCGCCTTTAAAGCACATGAAAAGCGGCAAAACGTTGACAATGATGCCCTTGGCCAAAAAGGGCGTATGCGTTTTTTCCTGAATATATTCAGGAAAAAACGCATACGCCCTTTTTGGCCAACCAAGCAACCTGGAAAGGCAAATCAGCGCTACAAAGATGTCTCGCTTCCCATCGGTTAAAAAGGCCATGCTGAAAAAAGTGTCAAAATCAGAAATGCAGGACAGGCCATGGAGAAATGGGAGCCTTGCTACGCTGATAGGCGGGATGTAAATTGCCAAAAGCCACTCTGGAGAAGCGTACGGTGAGTCCTGAAACATCTAAAAAACAAAGCTTAGAGAGCATAGGGCACTTCCACTCATGGGGTTATAAATTGGGAAAATGAAAAATCAGCAAGACACAAGCACCCCAAAGTTTAGGGCTGCTCTGTTGACAAGGACCTCCACTTCATTCCACCTTCAATATCCCAGGAAAGAGAAAAATGGATAAAGAAGTTGTGGTCCATATGTACAATGGAATATCACTCAGCCATGAAATCAATGTCATAAGGCTAGTAGCAGCATGATGAGTGGATTTAGGTACGACGATTCTAAGTGAAATAAGTCACACAGAAAAGGACACTTCTCATAAGGTATCACTGATAGAGGGAATGTAAAAACCGTTACACTTGAACTGAATTACAAAACAGAACAGAGTCACACATGCAGAAAACACACTATGGCTGCTTAATGGGAAAGGTGAGGTGGGGTGATACATAAAACAAGGGTTTCAAATTAGCTCAGATACCGTTCCATAAACCCAATATGTAATAGACAAGACCTACTCCTTGCTCAGAGAACTGGACTCAACACGCCCTATTCACCGCACAAGAATATATCTGACTAGTAATAATCTTAAAACCTATGTATTGATATCTCTCTGTTAGTGTGTCAAGTGGGTAAAAAGCGGCATAAACACAGCAGTGAAAAGCAGCTAAACCCCATTATAAAAATAAATTACTTTGAAAAACCCATGAAACAAAGACAGTGAAAGAGAGAGAAATTCTTACACAATGCATTCAGGGGCTGTGATGCAACCTGGATTGACCATATCTAGACCCACAGCTGGATGAGACATAAGGGTGGACACTGTTGCGGCTGAGAGGTTTGGTGAGGTTGGGTGAGCAAACGCAGACCCTTTAAAGTAATACTGCGTGGTACCCATCGCATGGGTCCCAAATCTCCAGGTTCAAGGTCATCTTCCTACATCGTAAACATGCATGAGATACCCAGAAGATGGTACACCGTGTGATGTGGAAAGGTTTCTAAAACGCACCTCATTTCTCTTCTCCTTGTGCCCGGGTTCGACATTCCAGCCACTTTACTAGCAATCTCCCTACTTGGAGCATCAGCACCTTTAACCTCCTGTTCCGTACAGGTTACAATTTGTCCTGAGGATGAACGGGAAGACGTGGAACCAATGAAAGACTAGCTCTTGGTGTTGGGACAGGCACAGGTCACTCTATTTTCCCATCAGGAAGAAGAATTAACCACAGGCTCAGCCTGCCCCCCGGAACCAGAACAGGGCCTGAAGCCATCCTGCGCTTTTGCGGCCAGCTCCCTAAAAAGCGAGTTGTAAAATGGAGGTTCAGGGCACTGCAATTCACAAACCTGCAGACTTATAAATGATAACTCTCATCCACAAATATATTGAGGGAAGGCAAAGAAGAGGATTTGAAATCAAGGCAGAATTGCAGGAAACAGATTTCAGGAGGTAGATTCGAATCGCCTTTAAAGCACATGAAAAGCGGCAAAACGTTGACAATGATGCCCTTGGCCAAAAAGGGCGTATGCGTTTTTTCCTGAATATATTCAGGAAAAAACGCATACGCCCTTTTTGGCCAACCAAGCAACCTGGAAAGGCAAATCAGCGCTACAAAGATGTCTCGCTTCCCATCGGTCAAAAGGGCCATGCTGAAAAAAGTGTCAAAACCAGAAATGCAGGACAGGCCATGGAGAAATGGGAGCCTTGCTACACTGATGGGCGGGATGTAAATTGTCAACAGCCACTCTGGAGAAGTGTACGGTGAGTCCTGAAACGTCTAAAAAGCAAAGCTTAGAGAGCATAGGGCACTTCCACTCATGGGGGTATAAATTGGGAAAATTAAAAATCAGCAAGACACAAGCACCCCAAAGTTGAGGGCTGCTCTGTTGACAAGGACCTCCACTTCATTCCACCTTCAATATCCCAGGAAAGAGAAAAATGGATAAAGAAGTTGTGGTCCTTATGTACAATGGAATATCACTAAGCCATGAAATCAATGTCATAAGGCTAGTAGCAGCATGATGAGTGGATTTAGGTACGACGACTCTAAGTGAAATAAGTCACACAGAAAAGGACTCTTCTCATAAGGTATCACTTATAGAGGGAATGTAAAAACCGTTACACTTGAACTGAATTACAAAACAGAAGAGAGTCACACATGCAGAAAACACACTATGGCTGCTTAACGGGAAAGGTGAGGTGGGGTGATACATAAAACAAGGGTTTCAAATTAGCTCAGATACCGTTCCATAATCCCAATATGTAATAGACAAGACCTACTCCTTGCTCAGAGAACTGGACTCAACACGCCCTATTCACTGCACAAGAATATATCTGACTAGTAATAATCTTAAAACCTATGTATTGATATCTCTCTGTTAGTGTGTCAAGTGGGTGTAAAGCGGCATAAACACAGCAGTGAAAAGCAGCTAAACCCCATTATAAAAATAAATTACTTTGAAAAACCCATGAAACAAAGACAGTGAAAGAGAGAGAAATTCTTACACAATGCGTTCAGGGGCTGTGATGCAACCTGGATTGACCATATCTAGACCCACAGCTGGATGCGACATAAGGGTGGACACTGTTGCGGCTGAGAGGTTTGGTGAGGTTGGGTGAGCAAACGCAGACCCTTTAAAGTAATACTGCGTGGTACCCATCGCATGGGTCCCAAATCTCCAGGTTCAAGGTCATCTTCCTACATCGTAAACATGCATGAGATACCCAGAAGATGGTACACCGTGTGATGGGGAAAGGTTTCTAAAACGCACCGCATTTCTCATCTGCCTGTGCCCAGGTTCGCCATTCCAGCCACTTTACTAGCAATCTCCCTCCTTGGAGCATCAGCACCTTTAACCTCCTGTTCCGTACAGGTTGCAATTTGTACTGAGGATGAACGGGAAGACGTGGAACCAATGAAAGACTAGCTCTTGGTGTTGGGACAGGCACAGGTCACTCTATTTTCCCATCAGGAAGAAGAATTAACCACAGGCTCAGCCTGCCCCCCGGAACCAGAACAGGGCCTGAAGCCATCCTGCGCTTTTGCGGCCAGCTCCCTAAAAAGCGAGTTGTAAAATGGAGGTTCAGAGCACTGCAATTCACAAACCTGCAGAGTTATAAATGATAACTCTCATCCACAAGTATATTGAGGGAAGGCAAAGAAGAGGATTTGAAATCAAGGCAGAATTGCAGGAATCAGATTTCAGGAGGTAGATTCGAATCGCCTTTAAAGCACATGAAAAGCGGCAAAACGTTGACAATGATGCCCTTGGCCAAAAAGGGCGTATGCGTTTTTTCCTGAATATATTCAGGAAAAAACGCATACGCCCTTTTTGGCCAACCAAGCAACCTGGAAAGGCAAATCAGCGCTACAAAGATGTCTCGCTTCCCATCGGTCAAAAGGGCCATGCTGAAAAAAGTGTCAAAACCAGAAATGCAGGACAGGCCATGGAGAAATGGGAGCCTTGCTACACTGATGGGCGGGATGTAAATTGTCAACAGCCACTCTGGAGAAGTGTACAGTGAGTCCTGAAACGTCTAAAAAGCAAAGCTTAGAGAGAATAGGGCACTTCCACTCATGGGGGTATAAATAGGGAAAATTAAAAATCAGCAAGACACAAGCACCCCAAAGTTTAGGGCTGCTCTGTTGACAAGGACCTCCACTTCATTCCACCTTCAATATCCCAGGAAAGAGAAAAATGGATAAAGAAGTTGTGGTCCATATGTACAATGGAATATCACTCAGCCATGAAATCAATGTCATAAGGCTAGTAGCAGCATGATGAGTGGATTTAGGTACGACGATTCTAAGTGAAATAAGTCACACAGAAAAGGACACTTCTCATAAGGTATCACTGATAGAGGGAATGTAAGAACCGTTACACTTGAACTGAATTACAAAACAGAACAGAGTCACACATGCAGAAAACACACTATGGCTGCTTAACGGGAAAGGTGAGGTGGGGTGATACATAAAACAAGGGTTTCAAATTAGCTCAGATACCGTTCCATAAACCCAATATGTAATAGACAAGACCTACTCCTTGCTCAGAGAAGTGGACTCAACACGCCCTATTCACCGCACAAGAATATATCTGACTAGTAATAATCTTAAAACCTATGTATTGATATCTCTCTGTTAGTGTGTCAAGTGGGTGTAAAGCGGCATAAACACAGCAGTGAAAAGCAGCTAAACCCCATTATAAAAATAAATTACTTTGAAAAACCCATGAAACAAAGACAGTGAAAGAGAGAGAAATTCTTACACAATGCGTTCAGGGGCTGTGATGCAACCTGGATTGACCATATCTAGACCCACAGCTGGATGAGACATAAGGGTGGACACTGTTGCGGCTGAGAGGTTTGGTGAGGTTGGGTGAGCAAACGCAGACCCTTTAAAGTAATACTGCGTGGTACCCATCGCATGGGTCCCAAATCTCCAGGTTCAAGGTCATCTTCCTACATCGTAAACATGCATGAGATACCCAGAAGATGGTACACCGTGTGATGGGGAAAGGTTTCTAAAACGCACCTCATTTCTCATCTGCCTGTGCCCGGGTTCGCCATTCCAGCCACTTTACTAGCAATCTCCCTACTTGGAGCATCAGCACCTTTAACCTCCTGTCCCGTACAGGTTGCAATTTGTCCTGAGGATGAACGGGAAGACGTGGAACCAATGAGAGACTAGCTCTTGGTGTTGGGACAGGCACAGGCCACTCTATTTTCCCATCAGGAAGAAGAATTAACCACAGGCTCAGCCTGCCCCCCGGAACCAGAACAGGGCCTGAAGCCATCCTGCGCTATTGCGGCCAGCTCCCTAAAAAGCGAGTTGTAAAATGGAGGTTCAGGGCACTGCAATTCACAAACCTGCAGACTTATAAATGATAACTCTCATCCACAAATATATTGAGGGAAGGCAAAGAAGAGGATTTGAAATCAAGGCAGAATTGCAGGAAACAGATTTCAGGAGGTAGATTCGAATCGCCTTTAAAGCACATGAAAAGCGGCAAAACGTTGACAATGATGCCCTTGGCCAAAAAGGGCGTATGCGTTTTTTCCTGAATATATTCAGGAAAAAACGCATACGCCCTTTTTGGCCAACCAAGCAACCTGGAAAGGCAAATCAGCGCTACAAAGATGTCTCGCTTCCCATCGGTCAAAAGGGCCATGCTGAAAAAAGTGTCAAAACCAGAAATGCAGGACAGGCCATGGAGAAATGGGAGCCTTGCTACACTGATGGGCGGGATGTAAATTGTCAACAGCCACTCTGGAGAAGTGTACGGTGAGTCCTGAAACGTCTAAAAAGCAAAGCTTAGAGAGCATAGGGCACTTCCACTCATGGGGGTATAAATTGGGAAAATTAAAAATCAGCAAGACACAAGCACCCCAAAGTTGAGGGCTGCTCTGTTGACAAGGACCTCCACTTCATTCCACCTTCAATATCCCAGGAAAGAGAAAAATGGATAAAGAAGTTGTGGTCCTTATGTACAATGGAATATCACTAAGCCATGAAATCAATGTCATAAGGCTAGTAGCAGCATGATGAGTGGATTTAGGTACGACGACTCTAAGTGAAATAAGTCACACAGAAAAGGACTCTTCTCATAAGGTATCACTTATAGAGGGAATGTAAAAACCGTTACACTTGAACTGAATTACAAAACAGAAGAGAGTCACACATGCAGAAAACACACTATGGCTGCTTAACGGGAAAGGTGAGGTGGGGTGATACATAAAACAAGGGTTTCAAATTAGCTCAGATACCGTTCCATAAACCCAATATGTAATAGACAAGACCTACTCCTTGCTCAGAGAACTGGACTCAACACGCCCTATTCACCGCACAAGAATATATCTGACTAGTAATAATCTTAAAACCTATGTATTGATATCTCTCTGTTAGTGTGTCAATTGGGTGTAAAGCGGCATAAACACAGCAGTGAAAAGCAGCTAAACCCCATTATAAAAATAAATTACTTTGAAAAACCCATGAAACAAAGACAGTGAAAGAGAGAGAAATTCTTACACAATGCGTTCAGGGGCTGTGATGCAACCTGGATTGACCATATCTAGACCCACAGCTGGATGAGACATAAGGGTGGACACTGTTGCGGCTGAGAGGTTTGGTGAGGTTGGGTGAGCAAACGCAGACCCTTTAAAGTAATACTGCGTGGTACCCATCGCATGGGTCCCAAATCTCCAGGTTCAACGGCATCTTCCTACATCGTAAACATGCATGAGATACCCAGAAGATGGTACACCGTGTGATGGGGAAAGGTTTCTAAAACGCACCTCATTTCTCATCTGCCTGTGCCCGGGTTCGCCATTCCAGCCACTTTACTAGCAATCTACCTACTTGGAGCATCAGCACCTTTAACCTCCTGTCCCGTACAGGTTGCAATTTGTCCTGAGGATGAACGGGAAGACGTGGAACCAATGAGAGACTAGCTCTTGGTGTTGGGACAGGCACAGGCCACTCTATTTTCCCATCAGGAAGAAGAATTAACCACAGGCTCAGCCTGCCACCCGGAACCAGAACAGGGCCTGAAGCCATCCTGCGCTATTGCGGCCAGCTCCCTAAAAAGCGAGTTGTAAAATGGAGGTTCAGGGCACTGCAATTCACAAACCTGCAGACTTATAAATGATAACTCTCGTCCACAAATATATTGAGGGAAGGCAAAGAAGAGGATTTGAAATCAAGGCAGAATTGCAGGAAACAGATTTCAGGAGGTAGATTCGAATCGCCTTTAAAGCACATGAAAAGCGGCAAAACGTTGACAATGATGCCCTTGGCCAAAAAGGGCGTATGCGTTTTTTCCTGAATATATTCAGGAAAAAACGCATACGCCCTTTTTGGCCAACCAAGCAACCTGGAAAGGCAAATCAGCGCTACAAAGATGTCTCGCTTCCCATCGGTTAAAAAGGCCATGCTGAAAAAAGTGTCAAAATCAGAAATGCAGGACAGGCCATGGAGAAATGGGAGCCTTGCTACGCTGATAGGCGGGATGTAAATTGCCAACAGCCACTCTGGAGAAGCGTACGGTGAGTCCTGAAACATCTAAAAAACAAAGCTTAGAGAGCATAGGGCACTTCCACTCATGGGGTTATAAATTGGGAAAATTAAAAATCAGCAAGACACAAGCACCCCAAAGTTTAGGGCTGCTCTGTTGACAAGGACCTCCACTTCATTCCACCTTCAATATCCCAGGAAAGAGAAAAATGGATAAAGAAGTTGTGGTCCATATGTACAATGGAATATCACTCAGCCATGAAATCAATGTCATAAGGCTAGTAGCAGCATGATGAGTGGATTTAGGTACGACGATTCTAAGTGAAATAAGTCACACAGAAAAGGACACTTCTCATAAGGTATCACTTACAGAGGGAATGTAAAAACTGTTACACTTGAACTGAATTACAAAACAGAACAGAGTCACACATGCAGAAAACACACTATGGCTGCTTAACGGGAAAGGTGAGGTGGGGTGATACATAAAACAAGGGTTTCAAATTAGCTCAGATACCGTTCCATAATCCCAATATGTAATAGACAAGACCTACTCCTTGCTCAGAGAACTGGACTCAACACGCCCTATTCACTGCACAAGAATATATCTGACTAGTAATAATCTTAAAACCTATGTATTGATATCTCTCTGTTAGTGTGTCAAGTGGGTGTAAAGCGGCATAAACACAGCAGTGAAAAGCAGCTAAACCCCATTATAAAAATAAATTACTTTGAAAAACCCATGAAACAAAGACAGTGAAAGAGAGAGAAATTCTTACACAATGCGTTCAGGGGCTGTGATGCAACCTGGATTGACCATATCTAGACCCACAGCTGGATGCGACATAAGGGTGGACACTGTTGCGGCTGAGAGGTTTGGTGAGGTTGGGTGAGCAAACGCAGACCCTTTAAAGTAATACTGCGTGGTACCCATCGCATGGGTCCCAAATCTCCAGGTTCAAGGTCATCTTCCTACATCGTAAACATGCATGAGATACCCAGAAGATGGTACACCGTGTGATGGGGAAAGGTTTCTAAAACGCACCGCATTTCTCATCTGCCTGTGCCCGGGTTCGCCATTCCAGCCACTTTACTAGCAATCTCCCTCCTTGGAGCATCAGCACCTTTAACCTCCTGTTCCGTACAGGTTGCAATTTGTACTGAGGATGAACGGGAAGACGTGGAACCAATGAAAGACTAGCTCTTGGTGTTGGGACAGGCACAGGTCACTCTATTTTCCCATCAGGAAGAAGAATTAACCACAGGCTCAGCCTGCCCCCCGGAACCAGAACAGGGCCTGAAGCCATCCTGCGCTTTTGCGGCCAGCTCCCTAAAAAGCGAGTTGTAAAATGGAGGTTCAGAGCACTGCAATTCACAAACCTGCAGAGTTATAAATGATAACTCTCATCCACAAGTATATTGAGGGAAGGCAAAGAAGAGGATTTGAAATCAAGGCAGAATTGCAGGAATCAGATTTCAGGAGGTAGATTCGAATCGCCTTTAAAGCACATGAAAAGCGGCAAAACGTTGACAATGATGCCCTTGGCCAAAAAGGGCGTATGCGTTTTTTCCTGAATATATTCAGGAAAAAACGCATACGCCCTTTTTGGCCAACCAAGCAACCTGGAAAGGCAAATCAGCGCTACAAAGATGTCTCGCTTCCCATCGGTCAAAAGGGCCATGCTGAAAAAAGTGTCAAAACCAGAAATGCAGGACAGGCCATGGAGAAATGGGAGCCTTGCTACACTGATGGGCGGGATGTAAATTGTCAACAGCCACTCTGGAGAAGTGTACAGTGAGTCCTGAAACGTCTAAAAAGCAAAGCTTAGAGAGAATAGGGCACTTCCACTCATGGGGGTATAAATAGGGAAAATTAAAAATCAGCAAGACACAAGCACCCCAAAGTTTAGGGCTGCTCTGTTGACAAGGACCTCCACTTCATTCCACCTTCAATATCCCAGGAAAGAGAAAAATGGATAAAGAAGTTGTGGTCCATATGTACAATGGAATATCACTCAGCCATGAAATCAATGTCATAAGGCTAGTAGCAGCATGATGAGTGGATTTAGGTACGACGATTCTAAGTGAAATAAGTCACACAGAAAAGGACACTTCTCATAAGGTATCACTGATAGAGGGAATGTAAGAACCGTTACACTTGAACTGAATTACAAAACAGAACAGAGTCACACATGCAGAAAACACACTATGGCTGCTTAACGGGAAAGGTGAGGTGGGGTGATACATAAAACAAGGGTTTCAAATTAGCTCAGATACCGTTCCATAAACCCAATATGTAATAGACAAGACCTACTCCTTGCTCAGAGAAGTGGACTCAACACGCCCTATTCACCGCACAAGAATATATCTGACTAGTAATAATCTTAAAACCTATGTATTGATATCTCTCTGTTAGTGTGTCAAGTGGGTGTAAAGCGGCATAAACACAGCAGTGAAAAGCAGCTAAACCCCATTATAAAAATAAATTACTTTGAAAAACCCATGAAACAAAGACAGTGAAAGAGAGAGAAATTCTTACACAATGCGTTCAGGGGCTGTGATGCAACCTGGATTGACCATATCTAGACCCACAGCTGGATGAGACATAAGGGTGGACACTGTTGCGGCTGAGAGGTTTGGTGAGGTTGGGTGAGCAAACGCAGACCCTTTAAAGTAATACTGCGTGGTACCCATCGCATGGGTCCCAAATCTCCAGGTTCAAGGTCATCTTCCTACATCGTAAACATGCATGAGATACCCAGAAGATGGTACACCGTGTGATGGGGAAAGGTTTCTAAAACGCACCTCATTTCTCATCTGCCTGTGCCCGGGTTCGCCATTCCAGCCACTTTACTAGCAATCTCCCTACTTGGAGCATCAGCACCTTTAACCTCCTGTCCCGTACAGGTTGCAATTTGTCCTGAGGATGAACGGGAAGACGTGGAACCAATGAGAGACTAGCTCTTGGTGTTGGGACAGGCACAGGCCACTCTATTTTCCCATCAGGAAGAAGAATTAACCACAGGCTCAGCCTGCCACCCGGAACCAGAACAGGGCCTGAAGCCATCCTGCGCTATTGCGGCCAGCTCCCTAAAAAGCGAGTTGTAAAATGGAGGTTCAGGGCACTGCAATTCACAAACCTGCAGACTTATAAATGATAACTCTCGTCCACAAATATATTGAGGGAAGGCAAAGAAGAGGATTTGAAATCAAGGCAGAATTGCAGGAAACAGATTTCAGGAGGTAGATTCGAATCGCCTTTAAAGCACATGAAAAGCGGCAAAACGTTGACAATGATGCCCTTGGCCAAAAAGGGCGTATGCGTTTTTTCCTGAATATATTCAGGAAAAAACGCATACGCCCTTTTTGGCCAACCAAGCAACCTGGAAAGGCAAATCAGCGCTACAAAGATGTCTCGCTTCCCATCGGTTAAAAAGGCCATGCTGAAAAAAGTGTCAAAATCAGAAATGCAGGACAGGCCATGGAGAAATGGGAGCCTTGCTACGCTGATAGGCGGGATGTAAATTGCCAAAAGCCACTCTGGAGAAGCGTACGGTGAGTCCTGAAACATCTAAAAAACAAAGCTTAGAGAGCATAGGGCACTTCCACTCATGGGGTTATAAATTGGGAAAATGAAAAATCAGCAAGACACAAGCACCCCAAAGTTTAGGGCTGCTCTGTTGACAAGGACCTCCACTTCATTCCACCTTCAATATCCCAGGAAAGAGAAAAATGGATAAAGAAGTTGTGGTCCATATGTACAATGGAATATCACTCAGCCATGAAATCAATGTCATAAGGCTAGTAGCAGCATGATGAGTGGATTTAGGTACGACGATTCTAAGTGAAATAAGTCACACAGAAAAGGACACTTCTCATAAGGTATCACTGATAGAGGGAATGTAAAAACCGTTACACTTGAACTGAATTACAAAACAGAACAGAGTCACACATGCAGAAAACACACTATGGCTGCTTAATGGGAAAGGTGAGGTGGGGTGATACATAAAACAAGGGTTTCAAATTAGCTCAGATACCGTTCCATAAACCCAATATGTAATAGACAAGACCTACTCCTTGCTCAGAGAACTGGACTCAACACGCCCTATTCACCGCACAAGAATATATCTGACTAGTAATAATCTTAAAACCTATGTATTGATATCTCTCTGTTATTGTGTCAAGTGGGTAAAAAGCGGCATAAACACAGCAGTGAAAAGCAGCTAAACCCCATTATAAAAATAAATTACTTTGAAAAACCCATGAAACAAAGACAGTGAAAGAGAGAGAAATTCTTACACAATGCATTCAGGGGCTGTGATGCAACCTGGATTGACCATATCTAGACCCACAGCTGGATGAGACATAAGGGTGGACACTGTTGCGGCTGAGAGGTTTGGTGAGGTTGGGTGAGCAAACGCAGACCCTTTAAAGTAATACTGCGTGGTACCCATCGCATGGGTCCCAAATCTCCAGGTTCAAGGTCATCTTCCTACATCGTAAACATGCATGAGATACCCAGAAGATGGTACACCGTGTGATGTGGAAAGGTTTCTAAAACGCACCTCATTTCTCTTCTCCTTGTGCCCGGGTTCGACATTCCAGCCGCTTTACTAGCAATCTCCCTACTTGGAGCATCAGCACCTTTAACCTCCTGTTCCGTACAGGTTACAATTTGTCCTGAGGATGAACGGGAAGACGTGGAACCAATGAAAGACTAGCTCTTGGTGTTGGGACAGGCACAGGTCACTCTATTTTCCCATCAGGAAGAAGAATTAACCACAGGCTCAGCCTGCCCCCCGGAACCAGAACAGGGCCTGAAGCCATCCTGCGCTTTTGCGGCCAGCTCCCTAAAAAGCGAGTTGTAAAATGGAGGTTCAGGGCACTGCAATTCACAAACCTGCAGACTTATAAATGATAACTCTCATCCACAAATATATTGAGGGAAGGCAAAGAAGAGGATTTGAAATCAAGGCAGAATTGCAGGAAACAGATTTCAGGAGGTAGATTCGAATCGCCTTTAAAGCACATGAAAAGCGGCAAAACGTTGACAATGATGCCCTTGGCCAAAAAGGGCGTATGCGTTTTTTCCTGAATATATTCAGGAAAAAACGCATACGCCCTTTTTGGCCAACCAAGCAACCTGGAAAGGCAAATCAGCGCTACAAAGATGTCTCGCTTCCCATCGGTCAAAAGGGCCATGCTGAAAAAAGTGTCAAAACCAGAAATGCAGGACAGGCCATGGAGAAATGGGAGCCTTGCTACACTGATGGGCGGGATGTAAATTGTCAACAGCCACTCTGGAGAAGTGTACGGTGAGTCCTGAAACGTCTAAAAAGCAAAGCTTAGAGAGCATAGGGCACTTCCACTCATGGGGGTATAAATTGGGAAAATTAAAAATCAGCAAGACACAAGCACCCCAAAGTTGAGGGCTGCTCTGTTGACAAGGACCTCCACTTCATTCCACCTTCAATATCCCAGGAAAGAGAAAAATGGATAAAGAAGTTGTGGTCCTTATGTACAATGGAATATCACTAAGCCATGAAATCAATGTCATAAGGCTAGTAGCAGCATGATGAGTGGATTTAGGTACGACGACTCTAAGTGAAATAAGTCACACAGAAAAGGACTCTTCTCATAAGGTATCACTTATAGAGGGAATGTAAAAACCGTTACACTTGAACTGAATTACAAAACAGAAGAGAGTCACACATGCAGAAAACACACTATGGCTGCTTAACGGGAAAGGTGAGGTGGGGTGATACATAAAACAAGGGTTTCAAATTAGCTCAGATACCGTTCCATAAACCCAATATGTAATAGACAAGACCTACTCCTTGCTCAGAGAACTGGACTCAACACGCCCTATTCACCGCACAAGAATATATCTGACTAGTAATAATCTTAAAAGCTATGTATTGATATCTCTCTGTTAGTGTGTCAAGTGGGTGTAAAGCGGCATAAACACAGCAGTGAAAAGCAGCTAAACCCCATTATAAAAATAAATTACTTTGAAAAACCCATGAAACAAAGACAGTGAAAGAGAGAGAAATTCTTACACAATGCGTTCAGGGGCTGTGATGCAACCTGGATTGACCATATCTAGACCCACAGCTGGATGAGACATAAGGGTGGACACTGTTGCGGCTGAGAGGTTTGGTGAGGTTGGGTGAGCAAACGCAGACCCTTTAAAGTAATACTGCGTGGTACCCATCGCATGGGTCCCAAATCTCCAGGTTCAAGGTCATCTTCCTACATCGTAAACATGCATGAGATACCCAGAAGATGGTACACCGTGTGATGGGGAAAGGTTTCTAAAACGCACCTCATTTCTCATCTGCCTGTGCCCGGGTTCGCCATTCCAGCCACTTTACTAGCAATCTCCCTACTTGGAGCATCAGCACCTTTAACCTCCTGTCCCGTACAGGTTGCAATTTGTCCTGAGGATGAACGGGAAGACGTGGAACCAATGAGAGACTAGCTCTTGGTGTTGGGACAGGCACAGGCCACTCTATTTTCCCATCAGGAAGAAGAATTAACCACAGGCTCAGCCTGCCCCCCGGAACCAGAACAGGGCCTGAAGCCATCCTGCGCTATTGCGGCCAGCTCCCTAAAAAGCGAGTTGTAAAATGGAGGTTCAGGGCACTGCAATTCACAAACCTGCAGACTTATAAATGATAACTCTCATCCACAAATATATTGAGGGAAGGCAAAGAAGAGGATTTGAAATCAAGGCAGAATTGCAGGAAACAGATTTCAGGAGGTAGATTCGAATCGCCTTTAAAGCACATGAAAAGCGGCAAAACGTTGACAATGATGCCCTTGGCCAAAAAGGGCGTATGCGTTTTTTCCTGAATATATTCAGGAAAAAACGCATACGCCCTTTTTGGCCAACCAAGCAACCTGGAAAGGCAAATCAGCGCTACAAAGATGTCTCGCTTCCCATCGGTCAAAAGGGCCATGCTGAAAAAAGTGTCAAAACCAGAAATGCAGGACAGGCCATGGAGAAATGGGAGCCTTGCTACACTGATGGGCGGGATGTAAATTGTCAACAGCCACTCTGGAGAAGTGTACAGTGAGTCCTGAAACGTCTAAAAAGCAAAGCTTAGAGAGAATAGGGCACTTCCACTCATGGGGGTATAAATTGGGAAAATTAAAAATCAGCAAGACACAAGCACCCCAAAGTTTAGGGCTGCTCTGTTGACAAGGACCTCCACTTCATTCCACCTTCAATATCCCAGGAAAGAGAAAAATGGATAAAGAAGTTGTGGTCCATATGTACAATGGAATATCACTCAGCCATGAAATCAATGTCATAAGGCTAGTAGCAGCATGATGAGTGGATTTAGGTACGACGATTCTAAGTGAAATAAGTCACACAGAAAAGGACACTTCTCATAAGGTATCACTGATAGAGGGAATGTAAGAACCGTTACACTTGAACTGAATTACAAAACAGAACAGAGTCACACATGCAGAAAACACACTATGGCTGCTTAACGGGAAAGGTGAGGTGGGGTGATACATAAAACAAGGGTTTCAAATTAGCTCAGATACCGTTCCATAAACCCAATATGTAATAGACAAGACCTACTCCTTGCTCAGAGAAGTGGACTCAACACGCCCTATTCACCGCACAAGAATATATCTGACTAGTAATAATCTTAAAACCTATGTATTGATATCTCTCTGTTAGTGTGTCAAGTGGGTGTAAAGCGGCATAAACACAGCAGTGAAAAGCAGCTAAACCCCATTATAAAAATAAATTACTTTGAAAAACCCATGAAACAAAGACAGTGAAAGAGAGAGAAATTCTTACACAATGCGTTCAGGGGCTGTGATGCAACCTGGATTGACCATATCTAGACCCACAGCTGGATGAGACATAAGGGTGGACACTGTTGCGGCTGAGAGGTTTGGTGAGGTTGGGTGAGCAAACGCAGACCCTTTAAAGTAATACTGCGTGGTACCCATCGCATGGGTCCCAAATCTCCAGGTTCAAGGTCATCTTCCTACATCGTAAACATGCATGAGATACCCAGAAGATGGTACACCGTGTGATGGGGAAAGGTTTCTAAAACGCACCTCATTTCTCATCTGCCTGTGCCCGGGTTCGCCATTCCAGCCACTTTACTAGCAATCTCCCTACTTGGAGCATCAGCACCTTTAACCTCCTGTCCCGTACAGGTTGCAATTTGTCCTGAGGATGAACGGGAAGACGTGGAACCAATGAGAGACTAGCTCTTGGTGTTGGGACAGGCACAGGCCACTCTATTTTCCCATCAGGAAGAAGAATTAACCACAGGCTCAGCCTGCCACCCGGAACCAGAACAGGGCCTGAAGCCATCCTGCGCTATTGCGGCCAGCTCCCTAAAAAGCGAGTTGTAAAATGGAGGTTCAGGGCACTGCAATTCACAAACCTGCAGACTTATAAATGATAACTCTCGTCCACAAATATATTGAGGGAAGGCAAAGAAGAGGATTTGAAATCAAGGCAGAATTGCAGGAAACAGATTTCAGGAGGTAGATTCGAATCGCCTTTAAAGCACATGAAAAGCGGCAAAACGTTGACAATGATGCCCTTGGCCAAAAAGGGCGTATGCGTTTTTTCCTGAATATATTCAGGAAAAAACGCATACGCCCTTTTTGGCCAACCAAGCAACCTGGAAAGGCAAATCAGCGCTACAAAGATGTCTCGCTTCCCATCGGTTAAAAAGGCCATGCTGAAAAAAGTGTCAAAATCAGAAATGCAGGACAGGCCATGGAGAAATGGGAGCCTTGCTACGCTGATAGGCGGGATGTAAATTGCCAAAAGCCACTCTGGAGAAGCGTACGGTGAGTCCTGAAACATCTAAAAAACAAAGCTTAGAGAGCATAGGGCACTTCCACTCATGGGGTTATAAATTGGGAAAATGAAAAATCAGCAAGACACAAGCACCCCAAAGTTTAGGGCTGCTCTGTTGACAAGGACCTCCACTTCATTCCACCTTCAATATCCCAGGAAAGAGAAAAATGGATAAAGAAGTTGTGGTCCATATGTACAATGGAATATCACTCAGCCATGAAATCAATGTCATAAGGCTAGTAGCAGCATGATGAGTGGATTTAGGTACGACGATTCTAAGTGAAATAAGTCACACAGAAAAGGACACTTCTCATAAGGTATCACTGATAGAGGGAATGTAAAAACCGTTACACTTGAACTGAATTACAAAACAGAACAGAGTCACACATGCAGAAAACACACTATGGCTGCTTAATGGGAAAGGTGAGGTGGGGTGATACATAAAACAAGGGTTTCAAATTAGCTCAGATACCGTTCCATAAACCCAATATGTAATAGACAAGACCTACTCCTTGCTCAGAGAACTGGACTCAACACGCCCTATTCACCGCACAAGAATATATCTGACTAGTAATAATCTTAAAACCTATGTATTGATATCTCTCTGTTAGTGTGTCAAGTGGGTAAAAAGCGGCATAAACACAGCAGTGAAAAGCAGCTAAACCCCATTATAAAAATAAATTACTTTGAAAAACCCATGAAACAAAGACAGTGAAAGAGAGAGAAATTCTTACACAATGCATTCAGGGGCTGTGATGCAACCTGGATTGACCATATCTAGACCCACAGCTGGATGAGACATAAGGGTGGACACTGTTGCGGCTGAGAGGTTTGGTGAGGTTGGGTGAGCAAACGCAGACCCTTTAAAGTAATACTGCGTGGTACCCATCGCATGGGTCCCAAATCTCCAGGTTCAAGGTCATCTTCCTACATCGTAAACATGCATGAGATACCCAGAAGATGGTACACCGTGTGATGTGGAAAGGTTTCTAAAACGCACCTCATTTCTCTTCTCCTTGTGCCCGGGTTCGACATTCCAGCCGCTTTACTAGCAATCTCCCTACTTGGAGCATCAGCACCTTTAACCTCCTGTTCCGTACAGGTTACAATTTGTCCTGAGGATGAACGGGAAGACGTGGAACCAATGAAAGACTAGCTCTTGGTGTTGGGACAGGCACAGGTCACTCTATTTTCCCATCAGGAAGAAGAATTAACCACAGGCTCAGCCTGCCCCCCGGAACCAGAACAGGGCCTGAAGCCATCCTGCGCTTTTGCGGCCAGCTCCCTAAAAAGCGAGTTGTAAAATGGAGGTTCAGGGCACTGCAATTCACAAACCTGCAGACTTATAAATGATAACTCTCATCCACAAATATATTGAGGGAAGGCAAAGAAGAGGATTTGAAATCAAGGCAGAATTGCAGGAAACAGATTTCAGGAGGTAGATTCGAATCGCCTTTAAAGCACATGAAAAGCGGCAAAACGTTGACAATGATGCCCTTGGCCAAAAAGGGCGTATGCGTTTTTTCCTGAATATATTCAGGAAAAAACGCATACGCCCTTTTTGGCCAACCAAGCAACCTGGAAAGGCAAATCAGCGCTACAAAGATGTCTCGCTTCCCATCGGTCAAAAGGGCCATGCTGAAAAAAGTGTCAAAACCAGAAATGCAGGACAGGCCATGGAGAAATGGGAGCCTTGCTACACTGATGGGCGGGATGTAAATTGTCAACAGCCACTCTGGAGAAGTGTACGGTGAGTCCTGAAACGTCTAAAAAGCAAAGCTTAGAGAGCATAGGGCACTTCCACTCATGGGGGTATAAATTGGGAAAATTAAAAATCAGCAAGACACAAGCACCCCAAAGTTGAGGGCTGCTCTGTTGACAAGGACCTCCACTTCATTCCACCTTCAATATCCCAGGAAAGAGAAAAATGGATAAAGAAGTTGTGGTCCTTATGTACAATGGAATATCACTAAGCCATGAAATCAATGTCATAAGGCTAGTAGCAGCATGATGAGTGGATTTAGGTACGACGACTCTAAGTGAAATAAGTCACACAGAAAAGGACTCTTCTCATAAGGTATCACTTATAGAGGGAATGTAAAAACCGTTACACTTGAACTGAATTACAAAACAGAAGAGAGTCACACATGCAGAAAACACACTATGGCTGCTTAACGGGAAAGGTGAGGTGGGGTGATACATAAAACAAGGGTTTCAAATTAGCTCAGATACCGTTCCATAAACCCAATATGTAATAGACAAGACCTACTCCTTGCTCAGAGAACTGGACTCAACACGCCCTATTCACCGCACAAGAATATATCTGACTAGTAATAATCTTAAAAGCTATGTATTGATATCTCTCTGTTAGTGTGTCAAGTGGGTGTAAAGCGGCATAAACACAGCAGTGAAAAGCAGCTAAACCCCATTATAAAAATAAATTACTTTGAAAAACCCATGAAACAAAGACAGTGAAAGAGAGAGAAATTCTTACACAATGCGTTCAGGGGCTGTGATGCAACCTGGATTGACCATATCTAGACCCACAGCTGGATGAGACATAAGGGTGGACACTGTTGCGGCTGAGAGGTTTAGTGAGGTTGGGTGAGCAAACGCAGACCCTTTAAAGTAATACTGCGTGGTACCCATCGCATGGGTCCCAAATCTCCAGGTTCAAGGTCATCTTCCTACATCGTAAACATGCATGAGATACCCAGAAGATGGTACACCGTGTGATGGGGAAAGGTTTCTAAAACGCACCTCATTTCTCATCTGCCTGTGCCCGGGTTCGCCATTCCAGCCACTTTACTAGCAATCTACCTACTTGGAGCATCAGCACCTTTAACCTCCTGTCCCGTACAGGTTGCAATTTGTCCTGAGGATGAACGGGAAGACGTGGAACCAATGAGAGACTAGCTCTTGGTGTTGGGACAGGCACAGGCCACTCTATTTTCCCATCAGGAAGAAGAATTAACCACAGGCTCAGCCTGCCACCCGGAACCAGAACAGGGCCTGAAGCCATCCTGCGCTATTGCGGCCAGCTCCCTAAAAAGCGAGTTGTAAAATGGAGGTTCAGGGCACTGCAATTCACAAACCTGCAGACTTATAAATGATAACTCTCGTCCACAAATATATTGAGGGAAGGCAAAGAAGAGGATTTGAAATCAAGGCAGAATTGCAGGAAACAGATTTCAGGAGGTAGATTCGAATCGCCTTTAAAGCACATGAAAAGCGGCAAAACGTTGACAATGATGCCCTTGGCCAAAAAGGGCGTATGCGTTTTTTCCTGAATATATTCAGGAAAAAACGCATACGCCCTTTTTGGCCAACCAAGCAACCTGGAAAGGCAAATCAGCGCTACAAAGATGTCTCGCTTCCCATCGGTTAAAAAGGCCATGCTGAAAAAAGTGTCAAAATCAGAAATGCAGGACAGGCCATGGAGAAATGGGAGCCTTGCTACGCTGATAGGCGGGATGTAAATTGCCAACAGCCACTCTGGAGAAGCATACGGTGAGTCCTGAAACATCTAAAAAACAAAGCTTAGAGAGCATAGGGCACTTCCACTCATGGGGTTATAAATTGGGAAAATTAAAAATCAGCAAGACACAAGCACCCCAAAGTTTAGGGCTGCTCTGTTGACAAGGACCTCCACTTCATTCCACCTTCAATATCCCAGGAAAGAGAAAAATGGATAAAGAAGTTGTGGTCCATATGTACAATGGAATATCACTCAGCCATGAAATCAATGTCATAAGGCTAGTAGCAGCATGATGAGTGGATTTAGGTACGACGATTCTAAGTGAAATAAGTCACACAGAAAAGGACACTTCTCATAAGGTATCACTGATAGAGGGAATGTAAAAACCGTTACACTTGAACTGAATTACAAAACAGAACAGAGTCACACATGCAGAAAACACACTATGGCTGCTTAACGGGAAAGGTGAGGTGGGGTGATACATAAAACAAGGGTTTCAAATTAGCTCAGATACCGTTCCATAATCCCAATATGTAATAGACAAGACCTACTCCTTGCTCAGAGAACTGGACTCAACACGCCCTATTCACTGCACAAGAATATATCTGACTAGTAATAATCTTAAAACCTATGTATTGATATCTCTCTGTTAGTGTGTCAAGTGGGTGTAAAGCGGCATAAACACAGCAGTGAAAAGCAGCTAAACCCCATTATAAAAATAAATTACTTTGAAAAACCCATGAAACAAAGACAGTGAAAGAGAGAGAAATTCTTACACAATGCGTTCAGGGGCTGTGATGCAACCTGGATTGACCATATCTAGACCCACAGCTGGATGAGACATAAGGGTGGACACTGTTGCGGCTGAGAGGTTTTGTGAGGTTGGGTGAGCAAACGCAGACCCTTTAAAGTAATACTGCGTGGTACCCATCACATGGGTCCCAAATCTCCAGGTTCAAGGGCATCTTCCTACATCGAAAACATGCATGAGATACCCAGAAGATGGTACACCGTGTGATGGGGAAAGGTTTCTAAAACGCACCTCATTTCTCATCTCCTTGTGCCCGGGTTCGCTATTCCAGCCGCTTTACTAGCAATCTCCCTACTTGGAGCATCAGCACCTTTAACCTCCTGTTCCGTACAGGTTGCAATTTGTCCTGAGGATGAACGGGAAGACGTGGAACCAATGAGAGACTAGCTCTTGGTGTTGGGACAGGCACAGGTCACTCTATTTTCCCATCAGGAAGAAGATTTAACCACAGGCTCAGCCTGCCCCCCGGAACCAGAACAGGGCCTGAAGCCATCCTGCGCTTTTGCGGCCAGCTCCCTAAAAAGCGAGTTGTAAAATGGAGGTTCAGGGCACTGCAATTCACAAACCTGCAGACTTATAACTGATAACTCTCGTCCACAAATATATTGAGGGAAGGCAAAGAAGAGGATTTGAAATCAAGGCAGAATTGCAGGAAACAGATTTCAGGAGGTAGATTCGAATCGCCTTTAAAGCACATGAAAAGCGGCAAAACGTTGACAATGATGCCCTTGGCCAAAAAGGGCGTATGCGTTTTTTCCTGAATATATTCAGGAAAAAACGCATACGCCCTTTTTGGCCAACCAAGCAACCTGGAAAGGCAAATCAGCGCTACAAAGATGTCTCGCTTCCCATGGGTTAAAAAGGCCATGCTGAAAAAAGTGTCAAAACCAGAAATGCAGGACAGGCCATGGAGAAATGGGAGCCTTGCTACACTGATGGGCGGGATGTAAATTGTCAACAGCCACTCTGGAGAAGTGTACGGTGAGTCCTGAAACGTCTAAAAAGCAAAGCTTAGAGAGCATAGGGCACTTCCACTCATGGGGGTATAAATTGGGAAAATTAAAAATCAGCAAGACACAAGCACCCCAAAGTTTAGGGCTGCTCTGTTGACAAGGACCTCCACTTCATTCCACCTTCAATATCCCAGGAAAGAGAAAAATGGATAAAGAAGTTGTGGTCCTTATGTACAATGGAATATCACTCAGCCGTGAAATCAATGTCATAAGGCTAGTAGCAGCATGATGAGTGGATTTAGGTACGACGACTCTAAGTGAAATAAGTCACACAGAAAAGGACACTTCTCATAAGGTATCACTTATAGAGGGAATGTAAAAACCGTTACACTTGAACTGAATTACAAAACAGAACAGAGTCACACATGCAGAAAACACACTATGGCTGCTTAACGGGAAAGGTGAGGTGGGGTGATACATAAAACAAGGGTTTCAAATTAGCTCAGATACCGTTCCATAAACCCAATATGTAATAGACAAGACCTACTCCTTGCTCAGAGAACTGGACTCAACATGCCCTATTCACCGCACAAGAATATATCTGACTAGTAATAATCTTAAAACCTATGTATTGATATCTCTCTGTTAGTGTGTCAAGTGGGTAAAAAGCGGCATAAACACAGCAGTGAAAAGCAGCTAAACCCCATTATAAAAATAAATTACTTTGAAAAACCCATGAAACAAAGACAGTGAAAGAGAGAGAAATTCTTACACAATGCGTTCAGGGGCTGTGATGCAACCTGGATTGACCATATCTAGACCCACAGCTGGATGAGACATAAGGGTGGACACTGTTGCGGCTGAGAGGTTTGGTGAGGTTGGGTGAGCAAACGCAGACCCTTTAAAGTAATACTGCGTGGTACCCATCGCATGGGTCCCAAATCTCCAGGTTCAAGGGCATCTTCCTACATCGAAAACATGCATGAGATACCCAGAAGATGGTACACCGTGTGATGGGGAAAGGTTTCTAAAACGCACCTCATTTCTCATCTGCTTGTGCCCGGGTTCGCCATTCCAGCCACTTTACTAGCAATCTCCCTCCTTGGAGCATCAGCACCTTTAACCTCCTGTTCCTTACAGGTTGCAATTTGTACTGAGGATGAACGGGAAGATGTGGAACCAATGAAAGACTAGCTCTTGGTGTTGGGACAGGCACAGGTCACTCTATTTTCCCATCAGGAAGAAGAATTAACCACAGGCTCAGCCTGCCCCCCGGAACCAGAACAGGGCCTGAAGCCATCCTGCGCTTTTGCGGCCAGCTCCCTAAAAAGCGAGTTGTAAAATGGAGGTTCAGGGCACTGCAATTCACAAACCTGCAGACTTATAAATGATAACTCTCATCCACAAATATATTGAGGGAAGGCAAAGAAGAGGATTTGAAATCAAGGCAGAATTGCAGGAAACAGATTTCAGGAGGTAGATTCGAATCGCCTTTAAAGCACATGAAAAGCGGCAAAACGTTGACAATGATGCCCTTGGCCAAAAAGGGCGTATGCGTTTTTTCCTGAATATATTCAGGAAAAAACGCATACGCCCTTTTTGGCCAACCAAGCAACCTGGAAAGGCAAATCAGCGCTACAAAGATGTCTCGCTTCCCATCGGTCAAAAGGGCCATGCTGAAAAAAGTGTCAAAACCAGAAATGCAGGACAGGCCATGGAGAAATGGGAGCCTTGCTACACTGATGGGCGGGATGTAAATTGTCAACAGCCACTCTGGAGAAGTGTACGGTGAGTCCTGAAACGTCTAAAAAGCAAAGCTTAGAGAGCATAGGGCACTTCCACTCATGGGGGTATAAATTGGGAAAATTAAAAATCAGCAAGACACAAGCACCCCAAAGTTTAGGGCTGCTCTGTTGACAAGGACCTCCACTTCATTCCACCTTCAATATCCCAGGAAAGAGAAAAATGGATAAAGAAGTTGTGGTCCTTATGTACAATGGAATATCACTCAGCCATGAAATCAATGTCATAAGGCTAGTAGCAGCATGATGAGTGGATTTAGGTACGACGATTCTAAGTGAAATAAGTCACACAGAAAAGGACACTTCTCATAAGGTATCACTGATAGAGGGAATGTAAAAACCGTTACACTTGAACAGAATTACAAAACAGAACAGAGTCACACATGCAGAAAACACACTATGGCTGCTTAACGGGAAACGTGAGGTGGGGTGATACATAAAACAAGGGTTTCAAATTAGCTCAGATACCGTTCCATAAAACCAATATGTAATAGACAAGTCCTACTGCTTGCTCAGAGAACTGGACTCAACACGCCCTATTCACCGCACAAGAATATATCTGACTAGTAATAATCTTAAAACCTATGTATTGATATCTCTCTGTTAGTGTGTCAAGTGGGTGTAAAGCGGCATAAACACAGCAGTGAAAAGCAGCTAAACCCCATTATAAAAATAAATTACTTTGAAAAACCCATGAAACAAAGACAGTGAAAGAGAGAGAAATTCTTACACAATGCGTTCAGGGGCTGTGATGCAACCTGGATTGACCATATCTAGACCCACAGCTGGATGAGACATAAGGGTGGACACTGTTGCGGCTGAGAGGTTTGGTGAGGTTGGGTGAGCAAACGCAGACCCTTTAAAGTAATACTGCGTGGTACCCATCGCATGGTCCCAAATCTCCAGGTTCAAGGTCATCTTCCTACATCGTAAACATGCATGAGATACCCAGAAGATGGTACACCGTGTGATGGGGAAAGGTTTCTAAAACGCACCTCATTTCTCTTCTCCTTGTGCCCGGGTTCGACATTCCAGCCGCTTTACTAGCAATCTCCCTACTTGGAGCATCAGCACCTTTAACCTCCTGTTCCGTACAGGTTGCAATTTGTCCTGAGGATGAACGGGAAGACGTGGAACCAATGAAAGACTAGCTCTTGGTGTTGGGACAGGCACAGGTCACTCTATTTTCCCATCAGGAAGAAGAATTAACCACAGGCTCAGCCTGCCCCCCGGAACCAGAACAGGGCCTGAAGCCATCCTGCGCTTTTGCGGCCAGCTCCCTAAAAAGCGAGTTGTAAAATGGAGGTTCAGGGCACTGCAATTCACAAACCTGCAGACTTATAAATGATAACTCTCATCCACAAATATATTGAGGGAAGGCAAAGAAGAGGATTTGAAATCAAGGCAGAATTGCAGGAAACAGATTTCAGGAGGTAGATTCGAATCGCCTTTAAAGCACATGAAACGCGGCAAAACGTTGACAATGATGCCCTTGGCCAAAAAGGGCGTATGCGTTTTTTCCTGAATATATTCAGGAAAAAACGCATACGCCCTTTTTGGCCAACCAAGCAACCTGGAAAGGCAAATCAGCGCTACAAAGATGTCTCGCTTCCCATCGGTCAAAAGGGCCATGCTGAAAAAAGTGTCAAAACCAGAAATGCAGGACAGGCCATGGAGAAATGGGAGCCTTGCTACACTGATGGGCGGGATGTAAATTGTCAACAGCCACTCTGGAGAAGTGTACGGTGAGTCCTGAAACGTCTAAAAAGCAAAGCTTAGAGAGCATAGGGCACTTCCACTCATGGGGGTATAAATTGGGAAAATTAAAAATCAGCAAGACACAAGCACCCCAAAGTTTAGGGCTGCTCTGTTGACAAGGACCTCCACTTCATTCCACCTTCAATATCCCAGGAAAGAGAAAAATGGATAAAGAAGTTGTGGTCCTTATGTACAATGGAATATCACTCAGCCATGAAATCAATGTCATAAGGCTAGTAGCAGCATGATGAGTGGATTTAGGTACGACGATTCTAAGTGAAATAAGTCACACAGAAAAGGACACTTCTCATAAGGTATCACTGATAGAGGGAATGTAAAAACCGTTACACTTGAACAGAATTACAAAACAGAACAGAGTCACACATGCAGAAAACACACTATGGCTGCTTAACGGGAAACGTGAGGTGGGGTGATACATAAAACAAGGGTTTCAAATTAGCTCAGATACCGTTCCATAAAACCAATATGTAATAGACAAGTCCTACTGCTTGCTCAGAGAACTGGACTCAACACGCCCTATTCACCGCACAAGAATATATCTGACTAGTAATAATCTTAAAACCTATGTATTGATATCTCTCTGTTAGTGTGTCAAGTGGGTGTAAAGCGGCATAAACACAGCAGTGAAAAGCAGCTAAACCCCATTATAAAAATAAATTACTTTGAAAAACCCATGAAACAAAGACAGTGAAAGAGATAGAAATACTTACACAATGCGTTCACGGGCTGTGATGCAACCTGGATTGACCATATCTAGACCCACAGCTGGATGAGACATAAGGGTGGACACTCTTGGGGCTGAGAGGTTTGGTGAGGTTGGGTGAGCAAACGCAGACCCTTTAAAGTAATACTGCGTGGTACCCATCGCATGGGTCCCAAATCTCCAGGTTCAAGGGCATCTTCCTACATCGAAAACATGCATGAGAAACCCAGAAGATGGTACACCGTGTGATGTGGAAAGGTTTCTAAAACGCACCTCATTTCTCATCTCCTTGTGGCCGGGTTCGCTATTCCAGCCGCTTTACTAGCAATCTCCCTACTTGGAGCATCAGCACTTTTAACCTCCTGTTCCGTACAGGTTGCAATTTGTCCTGAGGATGAACGGGAAAACGTGGAACCAATGAGAGACTAGCTCTTGGTGTTGGGACAGGCACAGGTCACTCTATTTTCCCATCAGGAAGAAGAATTAACCACAGGCTCAGCCTGCCACCCGGAACCAGAACAGGGCCTGAAGCCATCCTGCGCTATTGCGGCCAGCTCCCTAAAAAGCGAGTTGTAAAATGGAGGTTCAGGGCACTGCAATTCACAAACCTGCAGACTTATAAATGATAACTCTCGTCCACAAATATATTGAGGGAAGGCAAAGAAGAGGATTTGAAATCAAGGCAGAATTGCAGGAAACAGATTTCAGGAGGTAGATTCGAATCGCCTTTAAAGCACATGAAAAGCGGCAAAACGTTGACAATGATGCCCTTGGCCAAAAAGGGCGTATGCGTTTTTTCCTGAATATATTCAGGAAAAAACGCATACGCCCTTTTTGGCCAACCAAGCAACCTGGAAAGGCAAATCAGCGCTACAAAGATGTCTCGCTTCCCATCGGTTAAAAAGGCCATGCTGAAAAAAGTGTCAAAATCAGAAATGCAAGACAGGCCATGGAGAAATGGGAGCCTTGCTACGCTGATGGGCGGGATGTAAATTGCCAACAGCCACTCTGGAGAAGCGTACAGTGAGTCCTGAAACATCTAAAAAACAAAGCTTAGAGAGCATAGGGCACTTCCACTCATGGGGTTATAAATTGGGAAAATGAAAAATCAGCAAGACACAAGCACCCCAAAGTTTAGGGCTGCTCTGTTGACAAGGACCTCCACTTCATTCCACCTTCAATATCCCAGGAAAGAGAAAAATGGATAAAGAAGTTGTGGTCCATATGTACAATGGAATATCACTCAGCCATGAAATCAATGTCATAAGGCTAGTAGCAGCATCATGAGTGGATTTAGGTACGACGATTCTAAGTGAAATAAGTCACACAGAAAAGGACACTTCTCATAAGGTATCACTTATAGAGGGAATGTAAAAACCGTTACACTTGAACTGAATTACAAAACAGAACAGAGTCACACATGCAGAAAACACACTATGGCTGCTTAACGGGAAAGGTGAGGTGGGGTGATACATAAAACAAGGGTTTCAAATTAGCTCAGATACCGTTCCATAAACCCAATATGTAATAGACAAGACCTACTCCTTGCTCAGAGAACTGGACTCAACACGCCCTATTCACCGCACAAGAATATATCTGACTAGTAATAATCTTAAAACCTATGTATTGATATCTCTCTGTTAGTGTGTCAATTGGGTGTAAAGCGGCATAAACACAGCAGTGAAAAGCAGCTAAACCCCATTATAAAAATAAATTACTTTGAAAAACCCATGAAACAAAGACAGTGAAAGAGAGAGAAATTCTTACACAATGCGTTCAGGGGCTGTGATGCAACCTGGATTGACCATATCTAGACCCACAGCTGGATGAGACATAAGGGTGGACACTGTTGCGGCTGAGAGGTTTGGTGAGGTTGGGTGAGCAAACGCAGACCCTTTAAAGTAATACTTCGTGGTACCCATCACATGGGTCCCAAATCTCCAGGTTCAAGGGCATCTTCCTACATCGAAAACATGCATGAGATACCCAGAAGATGGTACACCGTGTGATGGGGAAAGGTTTCTAAAACGCACCTCATTTCTCATCTCCTTGTGCCCGGGTTCGCTATTCCAGCCGCTTTACTAGCAATCTCCCTACTTGGAGCATCAGCACCTTTAACCTCCTGTTCCGTACAGGTTGCAATTTGTCCTGAGGATGAACGGGAAGACGTGGAACCAATGAGAGACTAGCTCTTGGTGTTGGGACAGGCACAGGTCACTCTATTTTCCCATCAGGAAGAAGAATTAACCACAGGCTCAGCCTGCCACCCGGAACCAGAACAGGGCCTGAAGCCATCCTGCGCTATTGCGGCCAGCTCCCTAAAAAGCGAGTTGTAAAATGGAGGTTCAGGGCACTGCAATTCACAAACCTGCAGACTTATAAATGATAACTCTCGTCCACAAATATATTGAGGGAAGGCAAAGAAGAGGATTTGAAATCAAGGCAGAATTGCAGGAAACAGATTTCAGGAGGTAGATTCGAATCGCCTTTAAAGCACATGAAAAGCGGCAAAACGTTGACAATGATGCCCTTGGCCAAAAAGGGCGTATGCGTTTTTTCCTGAATATATTCAGGAAAAAACGCATACGCCCTTTTTGGCCAACCAAGCAACCTGGAAAGGCAAATCAGCGCTACAAAGATGTCTCGCTTCCCATCGGTTAAAAAGGCCATGCTGAAAAAAGTGTCAAAATCAGAAATGCAAGACAGGCCATGGAGAAATGGGAGCCTTGCTACGCTGATGGACGGGATGTAAATTGCCAACAGCCACTCTGGAGAAGCGTACAGTGAGTCCTGAAACATCTAAAAAACAAAGCTTAGAGAGCATAGGGCACTTCCACTCATGGGGTTATAAATTGGGAAAATGAAAAATCAGCAAGACACAAGCACCCCAAAGTTTAGGGCTGCTCTGTTGACAAGGACCTCCACTTCATTCCACCTTCAATATCCCAGGAAAGAGAAAAATGGATAAAGAAGTTGTGGTCCATATGTACAATGGAATATCACTCAGCCATGAAATCAATGTCATAAGGCTAGTAGCAGCATGATGAGTGGATTTAGGTACGACGATTCTAAGTGAAATAAGTCACACAGAAAAGGACACTTCTCATAAGGTATCACTTATAGAGGGAATGTAAAAACCGTTACACTTGAACTGAATTACAAAACAGAACAGAGTCACACATGCAGAAAACACACTATGGCTGCTTAACGGGAAAGGTGAGGTGGGGTGATACATAAAACAAGGGTTTCAAATTAGCTCAGATACCGTTCCATAAACCCAATATGTAATAGACAAGACCTACTCCTTGCTCAGAGAACTGGACTCAACACGCCCTATTCACCGCACAAGAATATATCTGACTAGTAATAATCTTAAAACCTATGTATTGATATCTCTCTGTTAGTGTGTCAATTGGGTGTAAAGCGGCATAAACACAGCAGTGAAAAGCAGCTAAAACCCATTATAAAAATAAATTACTTTGAAAAACCCATGAAACAAAGACAGTGAAAGAGAGAGAAATTCTTACACAATGCGTTCAGGGGCTGTGATGCAACCTGGATTGACCATATCTAGACCCACAGCTGGATGAGACATAAGGGTGGACACTGTTGCGGCTGAGAGGTTTTGTGAGGTTGGGTGAGCAAACGCAGACCCTTTAAAGTAATACTGCGTGGTACCCATCACATGGGTCCCAAATCTCCAGGTTCAAGGGCATCTTCCTACATCGAAAACATGCATGAGATACCCAGAAGATGGTACACCGTGTGATGGGGAAAGGTTTCTAAAACGCACCTCATTTCTCATCTCCTTGTGCCCGGGTTCGCTATTCCAGCCGCTTTACTAGCAATCTCCCTACTTGGAGCATCAGCACCTTTAACCTCCTGTTCCGTACAGGTTGCAATTTGTCCTGAGGATGAACGGGAAGACGTGGAACCAATGAGAGACTAGCTCTTGGTGTTGGGACAGGCACAGGTCACTCTATTTTCCCATCAGGAAGAAGATTTAACCACAGGCTCAGCCTGCCCCCCGGAACCAGAACAGGGCCTGAAGCCATCCTGCGCTTTTGCGGCCAGCTCCCTAAAAAGCGAGTTGTAAAATGGAGGTTCAGGGCACTGCAATTCACAAACCTGCAGACTTATAACTGATAACTCTCGTCCACAAATATATTGAGGGAAGGCAAAGAAGAGGATTTGAAATCAAGGCAGAATTGCAGGAAACAGATTTCAGGAGGTAGATTCGAATCGCCTTTAAAGCACATGAAAAGCGGCAAAACGTTGACAATGATGCCCTTGGCCAAAAAGGGCGTATGCGTTTTTTCCTGAATATATTCAGGAAAAAACGCATACGCCCTTTTTGGCCAACCAAGCAACCTGGAAAGGCAAATCAGCGCTACAAAGATGTCTCGCTTCCCATCGGTTAAAAAGGCCATGCTGAAAAAAGTGTCAAAACCAGAAATGCAGGACAGGCCATGGAGAAATGGGAGCCTTGCTACACTGATGGGCGGGATGTAAATTGCCAACAGCCACTCTGGAGAAGCGTACGGTGAGTCCTGAAACATCTAAAAAACAAAGCTTAGAGAGCATATGGCACTTCCACTCATGGGGTTATAAATTGGGAAAATTAAAAATCAGCAAGACACAAGCACCCCAAAGTTTAGGGCTGCTCTGTTGACAAGGACCTCCACTTCATTCCACCTTCAATATCCCAGGAAAGAGAAAAATGGATAAAGAAGTTGTGGTCCTTATGTACAATGGAATATCACTCAGCCATGAAATCAATTTCATAAGGCTAGTAGCAGCATGATGAGTGGATTTAGGTACGACGATTCTAAGTGAAATAAGTCACACAGAAAAGGACACTTCTCATAAGGTATCACTGATAGAGGGAATGTAAAAACCGTTACACTTGAACTGAATTACAAAACAGAACAGAGTCACACATGCAGAAAACACACTATGGCTGCTTAACGGGAAAGGTGAGGTGGGGTGATACATAAAACAAGGGTTTCAAATTAGCTCAGATACCGTTCCATAAACCCAATATGTAATAGACAAGACCTACTCCTTGCTCAGAGAACTGGACTCAACACGCCCTATTCACCGCACAAGAATATATCTGACTAGTAATAATCTTAAAACCTATGTATTGATATCTCTCTGTTAGTGTGTCAAGTGGGTAAAAAGCGGCATAAACACAGCAGTGAAAAGCAGCTAAACCCCATTATAAAAATAAATGACTTTGAAAAACCCATGAAACAAAGACAGTGAAAGAGAGAGAAATTCTTACACAATGCGTTCAGGGGCTGTGATGCAACCTGGATTGACCATATCTAGACCCACAGCTGGATGAGACATAAGGGTGGACACTGTTGCGGCTGAGAGGTTTGGTGAGGTTGGGTGAGCAAACGCAGACCCTTTAAAGTAATACTGTGTGGTACCCATCGCATGGGTCCCAAATCTCCAGGTTCAAGGTCATCTTCCTACATCGAAAACATGCATGAGATACCCAGAAGATGGTACACCGTGTGATGGGGAAAGTTTTCTAAAACGCACCTCATTTCTCATCTGCTTGTGCCCGGGTTCGCCATTCCAGCCACTTTACTAGCAATCTCCCTCCTTGGAGCATCAGCACCTTTAACCTCCTGTTCCGTACAGGTTGCAATTTGTACTGAGGATGAACGGGAAGACGTGGAACCAATGAAAGACTAGCTCTTGGTGTTGGGACAGGCACAGGTCACTCTATTTTCCCATCAGGAAGAAGAATTAACCACAGGCTCAGCCTGCCCCCCGGAACCAGAACAGGGCCTGAAGCCATCCTGCGCTTTTGCGGCCAGCTCCCTAAAAAGCGAGTTGTAAAATGGAGGTTCAGGGCACTGCAATTCACAAACCTGCAGAGTTATAAATGATAACTCTCATCCACAAATATATTGAGGGAAGGCAAAGAAGAGGATTTGAAATCAAGGCAGAATTGCAGGAAACAGATTTCAGGAGGTAGATTCGAATCGCCTTTAAAGCACATGAAAAGCGGCAAAACGTTGACAATGATGCCCTTGGCCAAAAAGGGCGTATGCGTTTTTTCCTGAATATATTCAAGAAAAAACGCATACGCCGTTTTTGGCCAACCAAGCAACCTGGAAAGGCAAATCAGCACTACAAAGATGTCTCGCTTCCCATCGGTCAAAAGGGCCATGCTGAAAAAAGTGTCAAAACCAGAAATGCAGGACAGGCCATGGAGAAATGGGAGCCTTGCTACACTGATGGGCGGGATGTAAATTGTCAACAGCCACTCTGGAGAAGTGCACGGTGAGTCCTGAAACGTCTAAAAAGCAAAGCTTAGAGAGCATAGGGCACTTCCACTCATGGGGTTATAAATTGGGAAAATTAAAAATCAGCAAGACACAAGCACCCCAAAGTTTAGGGCTGCTCTGTTGACAAGGACCTCCACTTCATTCCACCTTCAATATCGCAGGAAAGAGAAAAATGGATAAAGAAGTTGTGGTCCTTATGTACAATGGAATATCACTCAGCCGTGAAATCAATGTCATAAGGCTAGTAGCAGCATGATGAGTGGATTTAGGTACGACGACTCTAAGTGAAATAAGTCACACAGAAAAGGACACTTCTCATAAGGTATCACTTATAGAGGGAATGTAAAAACCGTTACACTTGAACTGAATTACCAAACAGAACAGAGTCACACATGCAGAAAACACACTATGGCTGCTTAACGGGAAAGGTGAGGTGGGGTGATACATAAAACAAGGGTTTCAAATTAGCTCAGATACCGTTCCATAAACCCAATATGTAATAGACAAGACCTACTCCTTGCTCAGAGAACTGGACTCAACACGCCCTATTCACCGCACAAGAATATATCTGAGTAGTAATAATCTTAAAACCTATGTATTGATATCTCTCTGTTAGTGTGTCAAGTGGGTAAAAAGCGGCATAAACACAGCAGTGAAAAGCAGCTAAACCCCATTATAAAAATAAATTACTTTGAAAAACCCATGAAACAAAGACAGTGAAAGAGAGAGAAATTCTTACGCAATGCGTTCAGGGGCTGTGATGCAACCTGGATTGACCATATCTAGACCCACAGCTGGATGAGACATAAGGGTGGACACTGTTGCGGCTGAGAGGTTTGGTGAGGTTGGGTGAGCAAACGCAGACCCTTTAAAGTAATACTGCGTGGTACCCATCGCATGGGTCCCAAATCTCCAGGTTCAAGGGCATCTTCCTACATCGAAAACATGCATGAGATACCCAGAAGATGGTTCACCGTGTGATGGGGATAGGTTTCTAAAACGCACCTCATTTCTCATCTGCTTGTGCCCGGGTTCGCCATTCCAGCCACTTTACTAGCAATCTCCCTCCTTGGAGCATCAGCACCTTTAACCTCCTGTTCCGTACAGGTTGCAATTTGTACTGAGGATGAACGGGAAGACGTGGAACCAACGAGAGACTAGCTCTTGGTGTTGGGACAGGCACAGGTCACTCTCTTTTCCCATCAGGAAGAAGAATTAACCACAGGATCAGCCTGCCCCCCGGAACCAGAACAGGGCCTGAAGCCATCCTGCGCTTTTGCGGCCAGCTCCCTAAAAAGCGAGTTGTAAAATGGAGGTTCAGGGCACTGCAATTCACAAACCTGCAGAGTTATAAATGATAACTCTCATCCACAAATATATTGAGGGAAGGCAAAGAAGAGGATTTGAAATCAAGGCAGAATTGCAGGAAACAGATTTCAGGAGGTAGATTCGAATCGCCTTTAAATCACATGAAAAGCAGAAAATCGTTGACAATGATGCCCTTGGCCAAAAAGGGCGTATGCGTTTTTTCCTGAATATATTCAGGAAAAAACGCATACGCCCTTTTTGGCCAACCAAGTAACCTGGAAAGGCAAATCAGCGCTACAAACAAGTCTCGCTTCCCATCGGTCAAAAGGGCCATGCTGAAAAAAATGTCAAAACCAGAAATGCAGGACAGGCCATGGAGAAATGGGAGCCATCCTATACTGATGGGCGGGATGTAAATTGCCAACAGCCACTCTGCAGAAGTGTACGGTGTGTCCTGAAACATCTAAAAAACACAGCTTAGAGAGCATAGGGCACTTCCACTCATGGGGGTATAAATTGGGAAAATGAAAAATCAGCAAGACACAAGCACCCCAAAGTTTAGGGCTGCTCTGTTGACAAGGACCTCCACTTCATTCCACCTTCAATATCCCAGGAAAGAGAAAAATGGATAAAGAAGTTGTGGTCCTTATGTACAATGGAATATCACTCAGCCATGAAATCAATGTCATAAGACTAGTAGCAGCATGATGAGTGGATTTAGGTACAACGATTCTAAGTGAAATAAGTCACACAGAAAAGGACACTTCTCATAAGGTATCACTTATAGAGGGAATGTAAAAACCATTACACTTGAACTGAATCAGAAAACAGAACAGAGTCACACATGCAGAAAACACACTATGGCTGCTTAACGGGAAAGGTGAGGTGGGGTGATACATAAAACAAGGGATTCAAATTAGCTCAGATACCGTTCCATAAACCCAATATGTAATAGACAAGACCTACTCCTTGCTCAGAGAACTGGACTCAACACGCCCTATTAACCACACAAGAATATATCTGACTAGTAATAATCTTAAAACCTATGTATTGATATCTCTCTGTTAGTGTGTCAAGTGGGTAAAAAGCGGCATAAACACAGCAGTGAAAAGCAGCTAAACCCCATTATAAAAATAAATTATTTTGAAAAACCCATGAAACAAAGACAGTGAAAGAGAGAGAAATTCTTACACAATGCGTTCAGGGGCTGTGATGCAACCTGGATTGACCATATCTAGACCCACAGCTGGATGAGACCTAAGGGTGGACACTGTTGCGGCTGAGAGGTTTGGTGAGGTTGGGTGAGCAAACGCAGACCCTTTAAAGTAATACTGCGTGGTACCCATCGCATGGTTCCCAAATCTCCAGGTTCAAGGTCATCTTCCTACATCGAAAACATGCATGAGATACCCAGAAGATGGTACACCGTGTGATGGGGAAAGGTTTCTAAAACGCACCTCATTTCTCATCTGCTTGTGCCCGGGTTCGCCATTCCAGCCACTTTACTAGCAATCTCCCTCCTTGGAGCATCAGCACCTTTAACCTCCTGTTCCGTACAGGTTGCAATTTGTACTGAGGATGAACGGGAAGACGTGGAACCAATGAAAGACTAGCTCTTGGTGTTGGGACAGGCACAGGTCACTCTATTTTCCCATCAGGAAGAAGAATTAACCACAGGCTCAGCCTGCCCCCCGGAACCAGAACAGGGCCTGAAGCCATCCTGCGCTTTTGCGGCCAGCTCCCTAAAAAGCGAGTTGTAAAATGGAGGTTCAGGGCACTGCAATTCACAAACCTGCAGACTTATAAATGATAACTCTCATCCACAAATATATTGAGGGAAGGCAAAGAAGAGGATTTGAAATCAAGGCAGAATTGCAGGAAACAGATTTCAGGAGGTAGATTCGAATCGCCTATAAAGCACATGAAAAGCGGCAAAACGTTGACAATGATGCCCTTGGCCAAAAAGGGCGTATGCGTTTTTTCCTGAATATATTCAGGAAAAAACGCATACGCCCTTTTTGGCCAACCAAGCAACCTGGAAAGGCAAATCAGCGCTACAAAGATGTCTCGCTTCCCATCGGTCAAAAGGGCCATGCTGAAAAAAGTGTCAAAACCAGAAATGCAGGACAGGCCATGGAGAAATGGGAGCCTTGCTACACTGATGGGCGGGATGTAAATTGTCAACAGCCACTCTGGAGAAGTGTACGGTGAGTCCTGAAACGTCTAAAAAGCAAAGCTTAGAGAGCATAGGGCACTTCCACTCATGGGGGTATAAATTGGGAAAATGAAAAATCAGCAAGACACAAGCACCCCAAAGTTTAGGGCTGCTCTGTTGACAAGGACCTCCACTTCATTCCACCTTCAATATCCCAGGAAAGAGAAAAATGGATAAAGAAGTTGTGGTCCTTATGTACAATGGAATATCACTCAGCCGTGAAATCAATGTCATAAGGCTAGTAGCAGCATGATGAGTGGATTTAGGTACGACGACTCTAAGTGAAATAAGTCACACAGCAAAGGACACTTCTCATAAGGTATCACTGATAGAGGGAATGTAAAAACCGTTACACTTGAACTGAATTACAAAACAGAACAGAGTCACACATGCAGAAAACACACTATGGCTGCTTAACGGGAAAGGTGAGGTGGGGTGGTACATAAAACAAGGGTTTCAAATTAGCTCAGATACCGTTCCATAAAACCAATATGTAATAGACAAGACCTACTCCTTGCTCAGAGAACTGGACTCAACACGCCCTATTCACCGCACAAGAATATATCTGACTAGTAATAATCTTAAAACCTATGTATTGATATCTCTCTGTTAGTGTGTCAAGTGGGTGTAAAGCGGCATAAACACAGCAGTGAAAAGCAGCTAAACCCCATTATAAAAATAAATTACTTTGAAAAACCCATGAAACAAAGACAGTGAAAGAGAGAGAAATTCTTACACAATGCGTTCAGGGGCTGTGATGCAACCTGGATTGACCATATCTAGACCCACAGCTGGATGAGACATAAGGGTGGACACTCTTGGGGCTGAGAGGTTTGGTGAGGTTGGGTGAGCAAATGCAGACCCTTTAAAGTAATACTGCATGGTACCCATCGCATGGGTCACAAATCTCCAGGTTCAAGGGCATCTTCCTACATCGAAAACATGCATGAGAAACCCAGAAGATGGTACACCGTGTGATGGGGAAAGGTTTCTAAAACGCACCTCATTTCTCATCTCCTTGTGCCCGGGTTCGCTATTCCAGCCGCTTTACTAGCAATCTCCCTACTTGGAGCATCAGCACCTTTAACCTCCTGTTCCGTACAGGTTGCAATTTGTACTGAGGATGAACGGGAAGACGTGGAACCAATGAGAGACTAGCTCTTGGTGTTGGGACAGGCACAGGTCACTCTATTTTCCCATCAGGAAGAAGAATTAACCACAGGCTCAGCCTGCCACCCGGAACCAGAACAGGGCCTGAAGCCATCCTGCGCTATTGCGGCCAGCTCCCTAAAAATCGAGTTGTAAAATGGAGGTTCAGGGCACTGCAATTCACAAACCTGCAGACTTATAAATGATAACTCTCGTCCACAAATATATTGAGGGAAGGCAAAGAAGAGGATTTGAAATCAAGGCAGAATTGCAGGAAACAGATTTCAGGAGGTAGATTCGAATCGCCTTTAAAGCACATGAAAAGCGGCAAAACGTTGACAATGATGCCCTTGGCCAAAAAGGGCGTATGCGTTTTTTCCTGAATATATTCAGGAAAAAACGCATACGCCCTTTTTGGCCAACCAAGCAACCTGGAAAGGCAAATCAGCGCTACAAAGATGTCTCGCTTCCCATCGGTTAAAAAGGCCATGCTGAAAAAAGTGTCAAAACCAGAAATGCAGGACAGGCCATGGAGAAATGGGAGCCTTGCTACACTGATGGGCGGGATGTAAATTGCCAACAGCCACTCTGGAGAAGCGTACGGTGAGTCCTGAAACATCTAAAAAACAAAGCTTAGAGAGCATATGGCACTTCCACTCATGGGGTTATAAATTGGGAAAATTAAAAATCAGCAAGACACAAGCACCCCAAAGTTTAGGGCTGCTCTGTTGACAAGGACCTCCACTTCATTCCACCTTCAATATCCCAGGAAAGAGAAAAATGGATAAAGAAGTTGTGGTCCTTATGTACAATGGAATATCACTCAGCCATGAAATCAATTTCATAAGGCTAGTAGCAGCATGATGAGTGGATTTAGGTACGACGATTCTAAGTGAAATAAGTCACACAGAAAAGGACACTTCTCATAAGGTATCACTGATAGAGGGAATGTAAAAACCGTTACACTTGAACTGAATTACAAAACAGAACAGAGTCACACATGCAGAAAACACACTATGGCTGCTTAACGGGAAAGGTGAGGTGGGGTGATACATAAAACAAGGGTTTCAAATTAGCTCAGATACCGTTCCATAAACCCAATATGTAATAGACAAGACCTACTCCTTGCTCAGAGAACTGGACTCAACACGCCCTATTCACCGCACAAGAATATATCTGACTAGTAATAATCTTAAAACCTATGTATTGATATCTCTCTGTTAGTGTGTCAAGTGGGTAAAAAGCGGCATAAACACAGCAGTGAAAAGCAGCTAAACCCCATTATAAAAATAAATGACTTTGAAAAACCCATGAAACAAAGACAGTGAAAGAGAGAGAAATTCTTACACAATGCGTTCAGGGGCTGTGATGCAACCTGGATTGACCATATCTAGACCCACAGCTGGATGAGACATAAGGGTGGACACTGTTGCGGCTGAGAGGTTTGGTGAGGTTGGGTGAGCAAACGCAGACCCTTTAAAGTAATACTGTGTGGTACCCATCGCATGGGTCCCAAATCTCCAGGTTCAAGGTCATCTTCCTACATCGAAAACATGCATGAGATACCCAGAAGATGGTACACCGTGTGATGGGGAAAGTTTTCTAAAACGCACCTCATTTCTCATCTGCTTGTGCCCGGGTTCGCCATTCCAGCCACTTTACTAGCAATCTCCCTCCTTGGAGCATCAGCACCTTTAACCTCCTGTTCCGTACAGGTTGCAATTTGTACTGAGGATGAACGGGAAGACGTGGAACCAATGAAAGACTAGCTCTTGGTGTTGGGACAGGCACAGGTCACTCTATTTTCCCATCAGGAAGAAGAATTAACCACAGGCTCAGCCTGCCCCCCGGAACCAGAACAGGGCCTGAAGCCATCCTGCGCTTTTGCGGCCAGCTCCCTAAAAAGCGAGTTGTAAAATGGAGGTTCAGGGCACTGCAATTCACAAACCTGCAGAGTTATAAATGATAACTCTCATCCACAAATATATTGAGGGAAGGCAAAGAAGAGGATTTGAAATCAAGGCAGAATTGCAGGAAACAGATTTCAGGAGGTAGATTCGAATCGCCTTTAAAGCACATGAAAAGCGGCAAAACGTTGACAATGATGCCCTTGGCCAAAAAGGGCGTATGCGTTTTTTCCTGAATATATTCAAGAAAAAACGCATACGCCGTTTTTGGCCAACCAAGCAACCTGGAAAGGCAAATCAGCACTACAAAGATGTCTCGCTTCCCATCGGTCAAAAGGGCCATGCTGAAAAAAGTGTCAAAACCAGAAATGCAGGACAGGCCATGGAGAAATGGGAGCCTTGCTACACTGATGGGCGGGATGTAAATTGTCAACAGCCACTCTGGAGAAGTGCACGGTGAGTCCTGAAACGTCTAAAAAGCAAAGCTTAGAGAGCATAGGGCACTTCCACTCATGGGGTTATAAATTGGGAAAATTAAAAATCAGCAAGACACAAGCACCCCAAAGTTTAGGGCTGCTCTGTTGACAAGGACCTCCACTTCATTCCACCTTCAATATCGCAGGAAAGAGAAAAATGGATAAAGAAGTTGTGGTCCTTATGTACAATGGAATATCACTCAGCCGTGAAATCAATGTCATAAGGCTAGTAGCAGCATGATGAGTGGATTTAGGTACGACGACTCTAAGTGAAATAAGTCACACAGAAAAGGACACTTCTCATAAGGTATCACTGATAGAGGGAATGTAAAAACCGTTACACTTGAACTGAATTACCAAACAGAACAGAGTCACACATGCAGAAAACACACTATGGCTGCTTAACGGGAAAGGTGAGGTGGGGTGATACATAAAACAAGGGTTTCAAATTAGCTCAGATACCGTTCCATAAACCCAATATGTAATAGACAAGACCTACTCCTTGCTCAGAGAACTGGACTCAACACGCCCTATTCACCGCACAAGAATATATCTGACTAGTAATAATCTTAAAACCTATGTATTGATATCTCTCTGTTAGTGTGTCAAGTGGGTAAAAAGCGGCATAAACACAGCAGTGAAAAGCAGCTAAACCCCATTATAAAAATAAATGACTTTGAAAAACCCATGAAACAAAGACAGTGAAAGAGAGAGAAATTCTTACACAATGCGTTCAGGGGCTGTGATGCAACCTGGATTGACCATATCTAGACCCACAGCTGGATGAGACATAAGGGTGGACACTGTTGCGGCTGAGAGGTTTGGTGAGGTTGGGTGAGCAAACGCAGACCCTTTAAAGTAATACTGTGTGGTACCCATCGCATGGGTCCCAAATCTCCAGGTTCAAGGTCATCTTCCTACATCGAAAACATGCATGAGATACCCAGAAGATGGTACACCGTGTGATGGGGAAAGTTTTCTAAAACGCACCTCATTTCTCATCTGCTTGTGCCCGGGTTCGCCATTCCAGCCACTTTACTAGCAATCTCCCTCCTTGGAGCATCAGCACCTTTAACCTCCTGTTCCGTACAGGTTGCAATTTGTACTGAGGATGAACGGGAAGACGTGGAACCAATGAAAGACTAGCTCTTGGTGTTGGGACAGGCACAGGTCACTCTATTTTCCCATCAGGAAGAAGAATTAACCACAGGCTCAGCCTGCCCCCCGGAACCAGAACAGGGCCTGAAGCCATCCTGCGCTTTTGCGGCCAGCTCCCTAAAAAGCGAGTTGTAAAATGGAGGTTCAGGGCACTGCAATTCACAAACCTGCAGAGTTATAAATGATAACTCTCATCCACAAATATATTGAGGGAAGGCAAAGAAGAGGATTTGAAATCAAGGCAGAATTGCAGGAAACAGATTTCAGGAGGTAGATTCGAATCGCCTTTAAAGCACATGAAAAGCGGCAAAACGTTGACAATGATGCCCTTGGCCAAAAAGGGCGTATGCGTTTTTTCCTGAATATATTCAAGAAAAAACGCATACGCCGTTTTTGGCCAACCAAGCAACCTGGAAAGGCAAATCAGCACTACAAAGATGTCTCGCTTCCCATCGGTCAAAAGGGCCATGCTGAAAAAAGTGTCAAAACCAGAAATGCAGGACAGGCCATGGAGAAATGGGAGCCTTGCTACACTGATGGGCGGGATGTAAATTGTCAACAGCCACTCTGGAGAAGTGCACGGTGAGTCCTGAAACGTCTAAAAAGCAAAGCTTAGAGAGCATAGGGCACTTCCACTCATGGGGTTATAAATTGGGAAAATTAAAAATCAGCAAGACACAAGCACCCCAAAGTTTAGGGCTGCTCTGTTGACAAGGACCTCCACTTCATTCCACCTTCAATATCGCAGGAAAGAGAAAAATGGATAAAGAAGTTGTGGTCCTTATGTACAATGGAATATCACTCAGCCGTGAAATCAATGTCATAAGGCTAGTAGCAGCATGATGAGTGGATTTAGGTACGACGACTCTAAGTGAAATAAGTCACACAGAAAAGGACACTTCTCATAAGGTATCACTGATAGAGGGAATGTAAAAACCGTTACACTTGAACTGAATTACCAAACAGAACAGAGTCACACATGCAGAAAACACACTATGGCTGCTTAACGGGAAAGGTGAGGTGGGGTGATACATAAAACAAGGGTTTCAAATTAGCTCAGATACCGTTCCATAAACCCAATATGTAATAGACAAGACCTACTCCTTGCTCAGAGAACTGGACTCAACACGCCCTATTCACCGCACAAGAATATATCTGAGTAGTAATAATCTTAAAACCTATGTATTGATATCTCTCTGTTAGTGTGTCAAGTGGGTGTAAAGCGGCATAAACACAGCAGTGAAAAGCAGCTAAACCCCATTATAAAAATAAATTACTTTGAAAAACCCATGAAACAAAGACAGTGAAAGAGAGAGAAATTCTTACGCAATGCGTTCAGGGGCTGTGATGCAACCTGGATTGACCATATCTAGACCCACAGCTGGATGAGACATAAGGGTGGACACTGTTGCGGCTGAGAGTTTTGGTGAGGTTGGGTGAGCAAACGCAGACCCTTTAAAGTAATACTGCGTGGTACCCATCGCATGGGTCCCAAATCTCCAGGTTCAAGGTCATCTTCCTACATCGAAAACATGCATGAGATACCCAGAAGATGGTACACTGTGTGATGGCGAAAGGTTTCTAAAACGCACCTCATTTCTCATCTGCTTGTGCCCGGGTTCGCCATTCCAGCCACTTTACTAGCAATCTCCCTCCTTGGAGCATCAGCACCTTTAACCTCCTGTTCCGTACAGGTTGCAATTTGTCCTGAGGATGAACGGGAAGACGTGGAACCAATGAGAGACTAGCTCTTGGTGTTGGGACAGGCACAGGTCACTCTATTTTCCCATCAGGAAGAAGAATTAACCACAGGCTCAGCCTGCCCCCCGGAACCAGAACAGGGCCTGAAGCCATCCTGCGCTTTTGCGGCCAGCTCCCTAAAAAGCGAGTTGTAAAATGGAGGTTCAGGGCACTGCAATTCACAAACCTGCAGAGTTATAAATGATAACTCTCGTCCACAAATATATTGAGGGAAGGCAAAGAAGAGGATTTGAAATCAAGGCAAATTGCAGGAAACAGATTTCAGGAGGTAGATTCGAATCGCCTTTAAAGCACATGAAAAGCGGAAAAACGTTGACAATGATGCCCTTGGCCAAAAAGGGCGTATGCGTTTTTTCCTGAATATATTCAGGAAAAAACGCATACGCCCTTTTTGGCCAACCAAGCAACCTGGAAAGGAAAATCAGCGCTACAAAGATGTCTCGCTTCCCATCGGTCAAAAGGGCCATGCTGAAAAAAGTGTCAAAACCAGAAATGCAGGACAGGCCATGGAGAAATGGGAGCCTTGCTACACTGATGGGCGGGATGTAAATTGTCAACAGCCACTCTGGAGAAGTGTACGGTGAGTCCTGAAACGTCTAAAAAGCAAAGCTTAGAGAGCATAGGGCACTTCCACTCATGGGGGTATAAATTGGGAAAATGAAAAATCAGCAAGACACAAGCACCCCAAAGTTTAGGGCTGCTCTGTTGACAAGGACCTCCACTTCATTCCACCTTCAATATCGCAGGAAAGAGAAAAATGGATAAAGAAGTTGTGGTCCTTATGTACAATGGAATATCACTCAGCCATGAAATCAATGTCATAAGGCTAGTAGCAGCATGATGAGTGGATTTAGGTACGACGATTCTAAGTGAAATAAGTCACACAGAAAAGGACACTTCTCATAAGGTATCACTGATAGAGGGAATGTAAAAACCGTTACACTTGAACTGAATTACAAAACAGAACAGAGTCACACATGCAGAAAACACACTATGGCTGCTTAACGGGAAAGGTGAGGTGGGGTGGTACATAAAACAAGGGTTTCAAATTAGCTCAGATACCGTTCCATAAAACCAATATGTAATAGACAAGACCTACTCCTTGCTCAGAGAACTGGACTCAACACGCCCTATTCACCGCACAAGAATATATCTGACTAGTAATAATCTTAAAACCTATGTATTGATATCTCTCTGTTAGTGTGTCAAGTGGGTGTAAAGCGGCATAAACACAGCAGTGAAAAGCAGCTAAACCCCATTATAAAAATAAATTACTTTGAAAAACCCATGAAACAAAGACAGTGAAAGAGAGAGAAATTCTTACACAATGCGTTCAGGGGCTGTGATGCAACCTGGATTGACCATATCTAGACCCACAGCTGGATGAGACATAAGGGTGGACACTCTTGGGGCTGAGAGGTTTGGTGAGGTTGGGTGAGCAAATGCAGACCCTTTAAAGTAATACTGCATGGTACCCATCGCATGGGTCACAAATCTCCAGGTTCAAGGGCATCTTCCTACATCGAAAACATGCATGAGAAACCCAGAAGATGGTACACCGTGTGATGGGGAAAGGTTTCTAAAACGCACCTCATTTCTCATCTCCTTGTGCCCGGGTTCGCTATTCCAGCCGCTTTACTAGCAATCTCCCTACTTGGAGCATCAGCACCTTTAACCTCCTGTTCCGTACAGGTTGCAATTTGTCCTGAGGATGAACGGGAAGACGTGGAACCAATGAGAGACTAGCTCTTGGTGTTGGGACAGGCACAGGTCACTCTATTTTCCCATCAGGAAGAAGAATTAACCACAGGCTCAGCCTGCCACCCGGAACCAGAACAGGGCCTGAAGCCATCCTGCGCTATTGCGGCCAGCTCCCTAAAAATCGAGTTGTAAAATGGAGGTTCAGGGCACTGCAATTCACAAACCTGCAGACTTATAAATGATAACTCTCGTCCACAAATATATTGAGGGAAGGCAAAGAAGAGGATTTGAAATCAAGGCAGAATTGCAGGAAACAGATTTCAGGAGGTAGATTCGAATCGCCTTTAAAGCACATGAAAAGCGGCAAAACGTTGACAATGATGCCCTTGGCCAAAAAGGGCGTATGCGTTTTTTCCTGAATATATTCAGGAAAAAACGCATACGCCCTTTTTGGCCAACCAAGCAACCTGGAAAGGCAAATCAGCGCTACAAAGATGTCTCGCTTCCCATCGGTTAAAAAGGCCATGCTGAAAAAAGTGTCAAAACCAGAAATGCAGGACAGGCCATGGAGAAATGGGAGCCTTGCTACACTGATGGGCGGGATGTAAATTGCCAACAGCCACTCTGGAGAAGAGTACGGTGTGTCCTGAAACATCTAAAAAACACAGCTTAGAGAGCATAGGGCACTTCCACTCATGGGGGTATAAATTGGGAAAATGAAAAATCAGCAAGACACAAGCACCCCAAAGTTTAGGGCTGCTCTGTTGACAAGGACCTCCACTTCATTCCACCTTCAATATCCCAGGAAAGAGAAAAATGGATAAAGAAGTTGTGGTCCTTATGTACAATGGAATATCACTCAGCCATGAAATCAATTTCATAAGGCTAGTAGCAGCATGATGAGTGGATTTAGGTACGACGATTCTAAGTGAAATAAGTCACACAGAAAAGGACACTTCTCATAAGGTATCACTGATAGAGGGAATGTAAAAACCGTTACACTTGAACTGAATTACAAAACAGAACAGAGTCACACATGCAGAAAACACACTATGGCTGCTTAACGGGAAAGGTGAGGTGGGGTGATACATAAAACAAGGGTTTCAAATTAGCTCAGATACCGTTCCATAAACCCAATATGTAATAGACAAGACGTACTCCTTGCTCAGAGAACTGGACTCAACACGCCCTATTCACCGCACAAGAATATATCTGACTAGTAATAATCTTAAAACCTATGTATTGATATCTCTCTGTTAGTGTGTCAAGTGGGTAAAAAGCGGCATAAACACAGCAGTGAAAAGCAGCTAAACCCCATTATAAAAATAAATGACTTTGAAAAACCCATGAAACAAAGACAGTGAAAGAGAGAGAAATTCTTACACAATGCGTTCAGGGGCTGTGATGCAACCTGGATTGATCATATCTAGACCCACAGCTGGATGAGACATAAGGGTGGACACTGTTGCGGCTGAGAGGTTTGGTGAGGTTGGGTGAGCAAACGCAGACCCTTTAAAGTAATACTGCGTGGTACCCATCGCATGGGTCCCAAATCTCCAGGTTGAAGGGCATCTTCCTACATCGTAAACATGCATGAGATACCCAGAAGATGGTACACCGTGTGATGGGGAAAGGTTTCTAAAACGCACCTCATTTCTCATCTGCCTGTGCCCGGGTTTGCCATTCCAGCCACTTTACTAGCAATCTCCCTCCTTGGAGCATCATCACCTTTAACCTCCTGTTCCGTACAGGTTGCAATTTGTCCTGAGGATGAACCGGAAGACGTGGAAACAATGAGAGACTAGCTCTTGGTGTTGGGACAGGCACAGGTCACTCTATTTTCCCATCAGGAAGAAGAATTAACCACAGGCTCAGCCTGCCCACTGGAACCAGAACAGGGCCTGAAGCCATCCTGTGCTTTTGCGGCCAGCTCCCAAAAAAGCGAGTTGTAAAATGGAGGTTCAGGGCACTGCAATTCACAAACCTGCAGAGTTATAAATGATAACTCTCATCCACAAATATACTGAGGGAAGGCAAAGAAGAGGATTTGAAATCAAGGCAGAATTGCAGGAAACAGATTTCAGGAGGTAGATTCGAATCGCCTTTAAAGCACATGAAAAGCGGAAAAACGTTGACAATGATGCCCTTGGCCAAAAAGGGCGTATGCGTTTTTTCCTGAATATATTCAGGAAAAAACGCATACGCCCTTTTTGGCCAACCAAGCAACCTGGAAAGGCAAATCAGTGCTACAAAGATGTCTCGCTTCCCATCGGTCAAAAGGGCCATGCTGAAAAGAGTGTCAAAACCAGAAATGCAGGACAGGCCATGGAGAAATGGGAGCCTTGCTACACTGATGGGCGGGATGTAAATTGTCAACAGCCACTCTGGAGAAGTGTACGGTGAGTCCTGAAACGTCTAAAAAGCAAAGCTTAGAGAGCATAGGGCACTTCCACTCATGGGGGTATAAATTGGGAAAATTAAAAATCAGCAAGACACAAGCACCCCAAAGTTTAGGGCTGCTCTGTTGACAAGGACCTCCACTTCATTCCACCTTCAATATCGCAGGAAAGAGAAAAATGGATAAAGAAGTTGTGGTCCTTATGTACAATGGAATATCACTCAGCCGTGAAATCAATGTCATAAGGCTAGTAGCAGCATGATGAGTGGATTTAGGTACGACGACTCTAAGTGAAATAAGTCACACAGAAAAGGACACTTCTCATAAGGTATCACTTATAGAGGGAATGTAAAAACCGTTACACTTGAACTGAATTACAAAACAGAACAGAGTCACACATGCAGAAAACACACTATGGCTGCTTAACGGGAAAGGTGAGGTGGGGTGATACATAAAACAAGGGTTTCAAATTAGCTCAGATACCGTTCCATAAACCCAATATGTAATAGACAAGACCTACTCCTTGCTCAGAGAACTGGACTCAACACGCCCTATTCACCGCACAAGAATATATCTGACTAGTAATAATCTTAAAACCTATGTATTGATATCTCTCTGTTAGTGTGTCAAGTGGGTGTAAAGCGGCATAAACACAGCAGTGAAAAGCAGCTAAACCCCATTATAAAAATAAATTACTTTGAAAAACCCATGAAACAAAGACAGTGAAAGAGAGAGAAATTCTTACACAATGCGTTCAGGGGCTGTGATGCAACCTGGATTGACCATATCTAGACCCACAGCTGGATGAGACATAAGGGTGGACACTGTTGCGGCTGAGAGGTTTGGTGAGGTTGGGTGAGCAAACGCAGACCCTTTAAAGTAATACTGTGTGGTACCCATCGCATGGGTCCCAAATCTCCAGGTTCAAGGTCATCTTCCTACATCGAAAACATGCATGAGATACCCAGAAGATGGTACACCGTGTGATGGGGAAAGGTTTCTAAAACGCACCTCATTTCTCATCTGCTTGTGCCCGGGTTCGCCATTCCAGCCACTTTACTAGCAATCTCCCTCCTTGGAGCATCAGCACCTTTAACCTCCTGTTCCGTACAGGTTGCAATTTGTACTGAGGATGAACGGGAAGACGTGGAACCAATGAAAGACTAGCTCTTGGTGTTGGGACAGGCACAGGTCACTCTATTTTCCCATCAGGAAGAAGAATTAACCACAGGCTCAGACTGCCCCCCAGAACCAGAACAGGGCCTGAAGCCATCCTGCGCTTTTGCGGCCAGCTCCCTAAAAAGCGAGTTGTAAAATGGAGGTTCAGGGCACTGCAATTCACAAACCTGCAGAGTTATAAATGATAACTCTCATCCACAAATATATTGAGGGAAGGCAAAGAAGAGGATTTGAAATCAAGGCAGAATTGCAGGAAACAGATTTCAGGAGGTAGATTCGAATCGCCTTTAAAGCACATGAAAAGCGGCAAAACGTTGACAATGATGCCCTTGGCCAAAAAGGGCGTATGCGTTTTTTCCTGAATATATTCAAGAAAAAACGCATACGCCGTTTTTGGCCAACCAAGCAACCTGGAAAGGCAAATCAGCACTACAAAGATGTCTCGCTTCCCATCGGTCAAAAGGGCCATGCTGAAAAAAGTGTCAAAACCAGAAATGCAGGACAGGCCATGGAGAAATGGGAGCCTTGCTACACTGATGGGCGGGATGTAAATTGTCAACAGCCACTCTGGAGAAGTGCACGGTGAGTCCTGAAACGTCTAAAAAGCAAAGCTTAGAGAGCATAGGGCACTTCCACTCATGGGGTTATAAATTGGGAAAATTAAAAATCAGCAAGACACAAGCACCCCAAAGTTTAGGGCTGCTCTGTTGACAAGGACCTCCACTTCATTCCACCTTCAATATCGCAGGAAAGAGAAAAATGGATAAAGAAGTTGTGGTCCTTATGTACAATGGAATATCACTCAGCCGTGAAATCAATGTCATAAGGCTAGTAGCAGCATGATGAGTGGATTTAGGTACGACGACTCTAAGTGAAATAAGTCACACAGAAAAGGACACTTCTCATAAGGTATCACTTATAGAGGGAATGTAAAAACCGTTACACTTGAACTGAATTACCAAACAGAACAGAGTCACACATGCAGAAAACACACTATGGCTGCTTAACGGGAAAGGTGAGGTGGGGTGATACATAAAACAAGGGTTTCAAATTAGCTCAGATACCGTTCCATAAACCCAATATGTAATAGACAAGACCTACTCCTTGCTCAGAGAACTGGACTCAACACGCCCTATTCACCGCACAAGAATATATCTGAGTAGTAATAATCTTAAAACCTATGTATTGATATCTCTCTGTTAGTGTGTCAAGTGGGTGTAAAGCGGCATAAACACAGCAGTGAAAAGCAGCTAAACCCCATTATAAAAATAAATTACTTTGAAAAACCCATGAAACAAAGACAGTGAAAGAGAGAGAAATTCTTACGCAATGCGTTCAGGGGCTGTGATGCAACCTGGATTGACCATATCTAGACCCACAGCTGGATGAGACATAAGGGTGGACACTGTTGCGGCTGAGAGGTTTGGTGAGGTTGGGTGAGCAAACGCAGACCCTTTAAAGTAATACTGCGTGGTACCCATCGCATGGGTCCCAAATCTCCAGGTTCAAGGTCATCTTCCTACATCGAAAACATGCATGAGATACCCAGAAGATGGTACACTGTGTGATGGCGAAAGGTTTCTAAAACGCACCTCATTTCTCATCTGCTTGTGCCCGGGTTCGCCATTCCAGCCACTTTACTAGCAATCTCCCTCCTTGGAGCATCAGCACCTTTAACCTCCTGTTCCGTACAGGTTGCAATTTGTCCTGAGGATGAACGGGAAGACGTGGAACCAATGAGAGACTAGCTCTTGGTGTTGGGACAGGCACAGGTCACTCTATTTTCCCATCAGGAAGAAGAATTAACCACAGGCTCAGCCTGCCCCCCGGAACCAGAACAGGGCCTGAAGCCATCCTGCGCTTTTGCGGCCAGCTCCCTAAAAAGCGAGTTGTAAAATGGAGGTTCAGGGCACTGCAATTCACAAACCTGCAGAGTTATAAATGATAACTCTCGTCCACAAATATATTGAGGGAAGGCAAAGAAGAGGATTTGAAATCAAGGCAGAATTGCAGGAAACAGATTTCAGGAGGTAGATTCGAATCGCCTTTAAAGCACATGAAAAGCGGCAAAACGTTGACAATGATGCCCTTGGCCAAAAAGGGCGTATGCGTTTTTTCCTGAATATATTCAGGAAAAAACGCATACGCCCTTTTTGGCCAACCAAGCAACCTGGAAAGGCAAATCAGCGCTACAAAGATGTCTCGCTTCCCATCGGTCAAAAGGGCCATGCTGAAAAAAGTGTCAAAACCAGAAATGCAGGACAGGCCATGGAGAAATGGGAGCCTTGCTACACTGATGGGCGGGATGTAAATTGTCAACAGCCACTCTGGAGAAGTGTACGCTGAGTCCTGAAACGTCTAAAAAGCAAAGCTTAGAGAGCATAGGGCACTTCCACTCATGGGGGTATAAATTGGGAAAATTAAAAATCAGCAAGACACAAGCACCCCAAAGTTTAGGGCTGCTCTGTTGACCAGGACCTCCACTTCATTCCACCTTCAATATCCCAGGAAAGAGAAAAATGGATAAAGAAGTTGTGGTCCTTATGTACAATGGAATATCACTCAGCCAGGAAATCAATGTCGTAAGGTTAGTAGCAGCATGATGAGTGGATTTAGGTACGACGATTCTAAGTGAAATAAGTCACACAGAAAAGGACACTTCTCATAAGGTATCACGGATAGAGGGAATGTAAAAACCGTTACACTTGAACTGAATTACAAAACAGAACAGAGTCACACATGCAGAAAACACACTATGCCTGCTTAACGGAAAAGGTGAGGTGGGGTGATACATAAAACAAGGGTATCAAATTAGCTCAGATACCGTTCCATAAACCCAATATGTAATAGACAAGACCTACTCCTTGCTCAGAGAACTGGACTCAACACGCCCTATTCACCGCACAAGAATATATCTGACTAATAATAATCGTAAAAACTATGTATTGATATCTCTCTGTTAGTGTGTCAAGTGGGTGTAAAGCGGCATAAACACAGCAGTGAAAAGCAGCTAAACCCCATTATAAAAATAAATTACTTTGAAAAACCCATGAAACAAAGACAGTGAAAGAGAGAGAAATTCTTACACAATGCGTTCAGGGGCTGTGATGCAACCTGGATTGACCATATCTAGACCCACAGCTGGATGAGACATAAGGGTGGACACTCTTGGGGCTGAGAGGTTTGGTGAGGTTGGGTGAGCAAATGCAGACCCTTTAAAGTAATACTGCATGGTACCCATCGCATGGGTCACAAATCTCCAGGTTCAAGGGCATCTTCCTACATCGAAAACATGCATGAGAAACCAAGAAGATGGTACACCGTGTGATGGGGAAAGGTTTCTAAAACGCACCTCATTTCTCATCTCCTTGTGCCCGGGTTCGCTATTCCAGCTGCTTTACTAGCAATCTCCCTACTTGGAGCATCAGCACCTTTAACCTCCTGTTCCGTACAGGTTGCAATTTGTACTGAGGATGAACGGGAAGACGTGGAACCAATGAGAGACTAGCTCTTGGTGTTGGGACAGGCACAGGTCACTCTATTTTCCCATCAGGAAGAAGAATTAACCACAGGCTCAGCCTGCCACCCGGAACCAGAACAGGGCCTGAAGCCATCCTGCGCTATTGCGGCCAGCTCCCTAAAAATCGAGTTGTAAAATGGAGGTTCAGGGCACTGCAATTCACAAACCTGCAGACTTATAAATGATAACTCTCGTCCACAAATATATTGAGGGAAGGCAAAGAAGAGGATTTGAAATCAAGGCAGAATTGCAGGAAACAGATTTCAGGAGGTAGATTCGAATCGCCTTTAAAGCACATGAAAAGCGGCAAAACGTTGACAATGATGCCCTTGGCCAAAAAGGGCGTATGCGTTTTTTCCTGAATATATTCAGGAAAAAACGCATACGCCCTTTTTGGCCAACCAAGCAACCTGGAAAGGCAAATCAGCGCTACAAAGATGTCTCGCTTCCCATCGGTTAAAAAGGCCATGCTGAAAAAAGTGTCAAAACCAGAAATGCAGGACAGGCCATGGAGAAATGGGAGCCTTGCTACACTGATGGGCGGGATGTAAATTGCCAACAGCCACTCTGGAGAAGCGTACGGTGAGTCCTGAAACATCTAAAAAACAAAGCTTAGAGAGCATACGGCACTTCCACTCATGGGGTTATAAATTGGGAAAATTAAAAATCAGCAAGACACAAGCACCCCAAAGTTTAGGGCTGCTCTGTTGACAAGGACCTCAACTTCATTCCACCTTCAATATCCCAGGAAAGAGAAAAATGGATAAAGAAGTTGTGGTCCTTATGTACAATGGAATATCACTCAGCCATGAAATCAATTTCATAAGGCTAGTAGCAGCATGATGAGTGGATTTAGGTACGACGATTCTAAGTGAAATAAGTCACACAGAAAAGGACACTTCTCATCAGGTATCACTGATAGAGGGAATGTAAAAACCGTTACACTTGAACTGAATTACAAAACAGAACAGAGTCACACATGCAGAAAACACACTATGGCTGCTTAACGGGAAAGGTGAGGTGGGGTGATACATAAAACAAGGGTTTCAAATTAGCTCAGATACCGTTCCATAAACCCAATATGTAATAGACAAGACCTACTCCTTGCTCAGAGAACTGGACTCAACACGCCCTATTCACCGCACAAGAATATATCTGACTAGTAATAATCTTAAAACCTATGTATTGATATCTCTCTGTTAGTGTGTCAAGTGGGTAAAAAGCGGCATAAACACAGCAGTGAAAAGCAGCTAAACCCCATTATAAAAATAAATTATTTTGAAAAACCCATGAAACAAAGACAGTGAAAGAGAGAGAAATTCTTACGCAATGCGTTCAGGGGCTGTGATGCAACCTGGATTGACCATATCTAGACCCACAGCTGGATGAGACATAAGGGTGGACACTGTTGCGGCTGAGAGGTTTGGTGAGGTTGGGTGAGCAAACGCAGACCCTTTAAAGTAATACTGCGTGGTACCCATCGCATGGGTCCCAAATCTCCAGGTTGAAGGGCATCTTCCTACATCGTAAACATGCATGAGATACCCAGAAGATGGTACACCGTGTGATGGGGAAAGGTTTCTAAAACGCACCTCATTTCTCATCTGCCTGTGCCCGGGTTTGCCATTCCAGCCACTTTACTAGCAATCTCCCTCCTTGGAGCATCATCACCTTTAACCTCCTGTTCCGTACAGGTTGCAATTTGTCCTGAGGATGAACGGGAAGACGTGGAAACAATGAGAGACTAGCTCTTGGTGTTGGGACAGGCACAGGTCACTCTATTTTCCCATCAGGAAGAAGAATTAACCACAGGCTCAGCCTGCCACCCGGAACCAGAACAGGGCCTGAAGCCATCCTGCGCTTTTGCGGCCATCTCCCAAAAACGCGAGTTGTAAAATGGAGGTTCAGGGCACTGCAATTCACAAACCTGCAGAGTTATAAATGATAACTCTCGTCCACAAATATATTGAGGGAAGGCAAAGAAGAGGATTTGAAATCAAGGCAGAATTGCAGGAAACAGATTTCAGGAGGTAGATTCGAATCGCCTTTAAAGCACATGAAAAGCGGCAAAACGTTGACAATGATGCCCTTGGCCAAAAAGGGCGTATGCGTTTTTTCCTGAATATATTCAGGAAAAAACGCATACGCCCTTTTTGGCCAACCAAGCAACCTGGAAAGGCAAATCAGCGCTACAAAGAAGTCTCGCTTCCCATCGGTTAAAAGGGCCATGCTGAAAAAAGTGTCAAAACCAGAAATGCAGGACAGGCCATGGAGAAATGGGAGCCTTGCTACACTGATGGGCGGGATGTAAATTGCCAACAGCCACTCTGGAGAAGAGTACGGTGTGTCCTGAAACATCTAAAAAACACAGCTTAGAGAGCATAGGGCACTTCCACTCATGGGGGTATAAATTGGGAAAATGAAAAATCAGCAAGACACAAGCACCCCAAAGTTTAGGGCTGCTCTGTTGACAAGGACCTCCACTTCATTCCACCTTCAATATCCCAGGAAAGAGAAAAATGGATAAAGAAGTTGTGGTCCTTATGTACAATGGAATATCACTCAGCCGTGAAATCAATGTCATAAGGCTAGTAGCAGCATGATGAGTGGATTTAGGTATGACGACTCTAAGTGAAATAAGTCACACAGAAAAGGACACTTCTCAAAAGGTATCACTGATAGAGGGAATATAAAAACCGTTACACTTGAACTGAATTACAAAACAGAACAGAGTCACACATGCAGAAAACACACTATGGCTGCTTAACGGGAAAGGTGAGGTGGGGTGATACATAAAACAAGGGTTTCAAATTAGCTCAGATACCGTTCCATAAACCCAATATGTAATAGACAAGACGTACTCCTTGCTCAGAGAACTGGACTCAACACGCCCTATTCACCGCACAAGAATATATCTGACTAGTAATAATCTTAAAACCTCTGTATTGATATCTCTCTGTTAGTGTGTCAAGTGGGTGTAAAGCGGCATAAACACAGCAGTGAAAAGCAGCTAAACCCCATTATAAAAATAAATTACTTTGAAAAACCCATGAAACAAAGACAGTGAAAGAGAGAGAAATTCTTACACAATGCGTTCAGGGGCTGTGATGCAACCTGGATTGACCATATCTAGACCCACAGCTGGATGAGACATAAGGGTGGACACTGTTGCGGCTGAGAGGTTTGGTGAGGTTGGGTGAGCAAACGCAGACCCTTTAAAGTAATACTGCGTGGTACCCATCGCATGGGTCCCAAATCTCCAGGTTGAAGGGCATCTTCCTACATCGTAAACATGCATGAGATACCTAGAAGATGGTACACCGTGTGATGGGGAAAGGTTTCTAAAACGCACCTCATTTCTCATCTGCCTGTGCCCGGGTTTGCCATTCCAGCCACTTTACTAGCAATCTCCCTCCTTGGAGCATCATCACCTTTAACCTCCTGTTCCGTACAGGTTGCAATTTGTCCTGAGGATGAACGGGAAGACGTGGAAACAATGAGAGACTAGCTCTTGGTGTTGGGACAGGCACAGGTCACTCTATTTTCCCATCAGGAAGAAGAATTAACCACAGGCTCAGCCTGCCCCCCGGATCAAGAACAGGGCCTGAAGCCATCCTGCGCTTTTGCGGTCATCTCCCAAAAACGCGAGTTGTAAAATGGAGGTTCAGGGCACTGCAATTCACAAACCTGCAGAGTTATAAATGATAACTCTCGTCCACAAATATATTGAGGGAAGGCAAAGAAGAGGATTTGAAATCAAGGCAGAATTGCAGGAAACAGATTTCAGGAGGTAGATTCGAATCGCCTTTAAAGCACATGAAAAGCGGCAAAACGTTGACAATGATGCCCTTGGCCAAAAAGGGCGTATGCGTTTTTTCCTGAATATATTCAGGAAAAAACGCATACGCCCTTTTTGGCCAACCAAGCAACCTGGAAAGGCAAATCAGCGCTACAAAGAAGTCTCGCTTCCCATCGGTTAAAAGGGCCATGCTGAAAAAAGTGTCAAAACCAGAAATGCAGGACAGGCCATGGAGAAATGGGAGCCTTGCTACACTGATGGGCGGGATGTAAATTGCCAACAGCCACTCTGGAGAAGAGTACGGTGTGTCCTGAAACATCTAAAAAACACAGCTTAGAGAGCATAGGGCACTTCCACTCATGGGGGTATAAATTGGGAAAATGAAAAATCAGCAAGACACAAGCACCCCAAAGTTTAGGGCTGCTCTGTTGACAAGGACCTCCACTTCATTCCACCTTCAATATCCCAGGAAAGAGAAAAATGGATAAAGAAGTTGTGGTCCTTATGTACAATGGAATATCACTCAGCCGTGAAATCAATGTCATAAGGCTAGTAGCAGCATGATGAGTGGATTTAGGTATGACGACTCTAAGTGAAATAAGTCACACAGAAAAGGACACTTCTCAAAAGGTATCACTGATAGAGGGAATGTAAAAACCGTTACACTTGAACTGAATTACAAAACAGAACAGAGTCACACATGCAGAAAACACACTATGGCTGCTTAACGGGAAAGGTGAGGTGGGGTGATACATAAAACAAGGGTTTCAAATTAGCTCAGATACCGTTCCATAAACCCAATATGTAATAGACAAGACCTACTCCTTGCTCAGAGAACTGGACTCAACACGCCCTATTCACCGCACAAGAATATATCTGACTAGTAATAATCTTAAAACCTATGTATTGATATCTCTCTGTTAGTGTGTCAAGTGGGTAAAAAGCGGCATAAACACAGCAGTGAAAAGCAGCTAAACCCCATTATAAAAATAAATTACTTTGAAAAACCCATGAAACAAAGACAGTGAAAGAGAGAGAAATTCTTACACAATGCGTTCAGGGGCTGTGATGCAACCTGGATTGACCATATCTAGACCCACAGCTGGATGAGACATAAGGGTGGACACTGTTGCGGCTGAGAGGTTTGGTGAGGTTGGGTGAGCAAACGCAGACCCTTTAAAGTAATACTGCGTGGTACCCATCGCATGGGTCCCAAATCTCCAGGTTCAAGGGCATCTTCCTACATCGAAAACATGCATGAGAAACCCAGAAGATGGTACACCGTGTGATGTGGAAACGTTTCTAAAACGCACCTCATTTCTCATCTCCTTGTGCCCGGGTTCGCTATTCCAGCCACTTTACTAGCAATCTCCCTACTTGGAGCATCAGCACCTTTAACCTCCTGTTCCGTACAGGTTGCAATTTGTCCTGAGGATGAACGGGAAGACGTGGAACCAATGAGAGACTAGCTCTTGGTGTTGGGACAGGCACAGGTCACTCTATTTTCCCATCAGGAAGAAGAATTAACCACAGGCTCAGCCTGCCCACCGGAACCAGAACAGGGCCTGAAGCCATCCTGCGCTTTTGTGGCCAGCTCCCTAAAAAGCGAGTTGTAAATGGAGGTTCAGGGCACTGCAATTCACAAACCTGCAGAGTTATAAATGATAACTCTCGTCCACAAATATATTGAGGGAAGGCAAAGAAGAGGATTTGAAATCAAGGCAGAATTGCAGGAAACAGATTTCAGGAGGTAGATTCGAATCGCCTTTAAAGCACATGAAAAGCGGCAAAACGTTGACAATGATGCCCTTGGCCAAAAAGGGCGTATGCGTTTTTTCCTGAATATATTCAGGAAAAAACGCATACGCCCTTTTTGGCCAACCAAGCAACCTGGAAAGGCAAATCAGCGCTACAAAGAAGTCTCGCTTCCCATCGGTTAAAAAGGCCATGCTGAAAAAAGTGTCAAAACCAGAAATGCAGGACAGGCCATGGAGAAATGGGAGCCTTGGTACACTGATGGGCGGGATGTAAATTGCCAACAGCCACTCTGGAGGAGAGTACGGTGTGTCCTGAAACATCTAAAAAACACAGCTTAGAGAGCATAGGGCACTTCCACTCATGGGGGTATAAATTGGGAAAATTAAAAATCAGCAAGACACAAGCACCCCAAAGTTTAGGACTGCTCTGTTGACAAGGACCTCCACTTCATTCCACCTTCAATATCCCAGGAAAGAGAAAAATGGATAAAGAAGTTGTGGTCCTTATGTACACTGGAATATCACTCAGCCATGAAATCAATGTCATAAGGCTAGTAGCAGCATGACGAGTGGATTTAGGTACGACGATTCTAAGTGAAATAAGTCACACAGAAAAGGACACTTCTCATAAAGTATCACTGATAGAGGGAATGTAAAAACCGTTACACTTGAACTGAATTACAAAACAGAACAGAGTCACACATGCAGAAAACACACTATGGCTGCTTAACGGGAAAGGTGAGGTGGGGTGATACATAAAACAAGGGTTTCAAATTAGCTCAGATACCGTTCCATAAACCCAATATGTAATAGACAAGACCTACTCCTTGCTCAGAGAACTGGACTCAACACGCCCTATTCACCGCACAAGAATATATCTGACTAGTAATAATCTTAAAACCTATGTATTGATATCTCTCTGTTAGTGGGTCAAGTGGGTAAAAAGCGGCATAAACACAGCAGTGAAAAGCAGCTAAACCCCATTATAAAAATAAATTACTTTGAAAAACCCATGAAACAAAGACAGTGAAAGAGAGAGAAATTCTTACACAATGCGTTCAGGGGCTGTGATGCAACCTGGATTGACCATATCTAGACCCACAGCTGGATGAGACATAAGGGTGGACACTGTTGCGGCTGAGAGGTTTGGTGAGGTTGGGTGAGCAAACCTAGACCCTTTAAATAATACTGCGTGGTACCCATCGCATGGGTCCCAAATCTCCAGGTTCAAGGGCATCTTCCTACATCGAAAACATGCATGAGATACCCAGAAGACGGTACACCGTGTGATGGGGAAAGGTTTCTAAAACGCACCTCATTTCTTATCTGCTTGTGCCCGGGTTCGCCATTCCAGCCACTTTACTAGCAATCTCCCTCCTTGGAGCATCAGCACCTTTAACCTCCTGTTCCGTACAGGTTGCAATTTGTACTGAGGATGAACGGGAAGACGTGGAACCAATGAAAGACTAGCTCTTGGTGTTGGGACAGGCACAGGTCACTCTATTTTCCCATCAGGAAGAAGAATTAACCACAGGCTCAGCCTGCCCCCCGGAACCAGAACAGGGCCTGAAGACATCCTGCGCTTTTGCGGCCAGCTCCCTAAAAAGCGAGTTGTAAAATGGAGGTTCAGGGCACTGCAATTCACAAACCTGCAGACTTATAAATGATAACTCTCATCCACAAATATATTGAGGGAAGGCAAAGAAGAGGATTTGAAATCAAGGCAGAATTGCAGGAAACAGATTTCAGGAGGTAGATTCGAATTGCCTTTAAAGCACATGAAAAGCAGCAAAACGTTGACAATGATGCCCTTGGCCAAAAAGGGCGTATGCGTTTTTTCCTAAATATATTCAGGAAAAAACGCATACGCACTTTTTGGCCAACCAAGCAACCTGGAAAGGCAAATCAGCACTACAAAGATGTCTCGCTTCCCATCGGTCAAAAGGGCCATGCTGAAAAGAGTGTCAAAACCAGAAATGCAGGACAGGCCATGGAGAAATGGGAGCCTTGCTACACTGATGGGCGGGATGTAAATTGTCAACAGCCACTCTGGAGAAGTGTACGGTGAGTCCTGAAACGTCTAAAAAGCAAAGCTTAGAGAGCATAGGGCACTTCCACTCATGGGGGTATAAATTGGGAAAATTAAAAATCAGCAAGACACAAGCACCCCAAAGTTTAGGGCTGCTCTGTTGACAAGGACCTCCACTTCATTCCACCTTCAATATCCCAGGAAAGAGAAAAATGGATAAAGAAGTTGTGGTCCTTATGTACAATGGAATATCACTCAGCCATGAAATCAATTTCATAAGGCTAGTAGCAGCATGATGAGTGGATTTAGGTACGACGATTCTAAGTGAAATAAGTCACACAGAAAAGGACACTTCTCATAAGGTATCACTGATAGAGGGAATGTAAAAACCGTTACACTTGAACTGAATTACAAAACAGAACAGAGTCACACATGCAGAAAACACACTATGGCTGCTTAACGGGAAAGGTGAGGTGGGGTGATACATAAAACAAGGGTTTCAAATTAGCTCAGATACCGTTCCATAAACCCAATATGTAATAGACAAGACCTACTCCTTGCTCAGAGAACTGGACTCAACACGCCCTATTCACCGCACAAGAATATATCTGACTAGTAATAATCTTAAAACCTATGTATTCATATCTCTCTGTTAGTGTGTCAAGTGGGTGTAAAGCGGCATAAACACAGCAGTGAAAAGCAGCTAAACCCCATTATAAAAATAAATTACTTTGAAAAACCCATGAAACAAAGACAGTGAAAGAGAGAGAAATTCTTACACAATGCGTTCAGGGGCTGTGATGCAACCTGGATTGACCATATCTAGACCCACAGCTGGATGAGACATAAGGGTGGACACTCTTGGGGCTGAGAGGTTTGGTGAGGTTGGGTGAGCAAACGCAGACCCTTTAAAGTAATACTGCATGGTACCCATCGCATGGGTCACAAATCTCCAGGTTCAAGGGCATCTTCCTACATCGAAAACATGCATGAGAAACCCAGAAGATGGCACACCGTGTGATGGGGAAAGGTTTCTAAAACGCACCTCATTTCTCATCTCCTTGTGCCCGGGTTCGCTATTCCAGCCGCTTTACTAGCAATCTCCCTACTTGGAGCATCAGCACCTTTAACCTCCTGTTCCGTACAGGTTGCAATTTGTACTGAGGATGAACGGGAAGACGTGGAAACAATGAGAGACTAGCTCTTGGTGTTGGGACAGGCACAGGTCACTCTATTTTCCCATCAGGAAGAAGAATTAACCACAGGCTCAGCCTGCCCCCCGGATCAAGAACAGGGCCTGAAGCCATCCTGCGCTTTTGCGGCCATCTCCCAAAAACGCGAGTTGTAAAATGGAGGTTCAGGGCACTGCAATTCACAAACCTGCAGAGTTATAAATGATAACTCTCGTCCACAAATATATTGAGGGAAGGCAAAGAAGAGGATTTGAAATCAAGGCAGAATTGCAGGAAACAGATTTCAGGAGGTAGATTCGAATCGCCTTTAAAGCACATGAAAAGCGGCAAAACGTTGACAATGATGCCCTTGGCCAAAAAGGGCGTATGCGTTTTTTCCGGAATATATTCAGGAAAAAACGCATACGCCCTTTTTGGCCAACCAAGCAACCTGGAAAGGCAAATCAGCGCTACAAAGAAGTCTCGCTTCCCATCGGTTAAAAGGGCCATGCTGAAAAAAGTGTCAAAACCAGAAATGCAGGACAGGCCATGGAGAAATGGGAGCCTTGCTACACTGATGGGCGGGATGTAAATTGCCAACAGCCACTCTGGAGAAGAGTACGGTGTGTCCTGAAACATCTAAAAAACACAGCTTAGAGAGCATAGGGCACTTCCACTCATGGGGGTATAAATTGGGAAAATGAAAAATCAGCAAGACACAAGCACCCCAAAGTTTAGGGCTGCTCTGTTGACAAGGACCTCCACTTCATTCCACCTTCAATATCCCAGGAAAGAGAAAAATGGATAAAGAAGTTGTGGTCCTTATGTACAATGGAATATCACTCAGCCGTGAAATCAATGTCATAAGGCTAGTAGCAGCATGATGAGTGGATTTAGGTATGACGACTCTAAGTGAAATAAGTCACACAGAAAAGGACACTTCTCAAAAGGTATCACTGATAGAGGGAATATAAAAACCGTTACACTTGAACTGAATTACAAAACAGAACAGAGTCACACATGCAGAAAACACACTATGGCTGCTTAACGGGAAAGGTGAGGTGGGGTGATACATAAAACAAGGGTTTCAAATTAGCTCAGATACCGTTCCATAAACCCAATATGTAATAGACAAGACGTACTCCTTGCTCAGAGAACTGGACTCAACACGCCCTATTCACCGCACAAGAATATATCTGACTAGTAATAATCTTAAAACCTATGTATTGATATCTCTCTGTTAGTGTGTCAAGTGGGTAAAAAGCGGCATAAACACAGCAGTGAAAAGCAGCTAAACCCCATTATAAAAATAAATGACTTTGAAAAACCCATGAAACAAAGACAGTGAAAGAGAGAGAAATTCTTACGCAATGCGTTCAGGGGCTGTGATGCAACCTGGATTGACCATATCTAGACCCACAGCTGGATGAGACATAAGGGTGGACACTGTTGCGGCTGAGAGGTTTGGTGAGGTTGGGTGAGCAAACGCAGACCCTTTAAAGTAATACTGCGTGGTACCCATCGCATGGGTCCCAAATCTCCAGGTTGAAGGGCATCTTCCTACATCGTAAACATGCATGAGATACCCAGAAGATGGTACACCGTGTGATGGGGAAAGGTTTCTAAAACGCACCTCATTTCTCATCTGCCTGTGCCCGGGTTTGCCATTCCAGCCACTTTACTAGCAATCTCCCTCCTTGGAGCATCATCACCTTTAACCTCCTGTTCCGTACAGGTTGCAATTTGTCCTGAGGATGAACGGGAAGACGTGGAAACAATGAGAGACTAGCTCTTGGTGTTGGGACAGGCACAGGTCACTCTATTTTCCCATCAGGAAGAAGAATTAACCACAGGCTCAGCCTGCCCCCCGGATCAAGAACAGGGCCTGAAGCCATCCTGCGCTTTTGCGGTCATCTCCCAAAAACGCGAGTTGTAAAATGGAGGTTCAGGGCACTGCAATTCACAAACCTGCAGAGTTATAAATGATAACTCTCGTCCACAAATATATTGAGGGAAGGCAAAGAAGAGGATTTGAAATCAAGGCAGAATTGCAGGAAACAGATTTCAGGAGGTAGATTCGAATCGCCTTTAAAGCACATGAAAAGCGGCAAAACGTTGACAATGATGCCCTTGGCCAAAAAGGGCGTATGCGTTTTTTCCTGAATATATTCAGGAAAAAACGCATACGCCCTTTTTGGCCAACCAAGCAACCTGGAAAGGCAAATCAGCGCTACAAAGAAGTCTCGCTTCCCATCGGTTAAAAGGGCCATGCTGAAAAAAGTGTCAAAACCAGAAATGCAGGACAGGCCATGGAGAAATGGGAGCCTTGCTACACTGATGGGCGGGATGTAAATTGCCAACAGCCACTCTGGAGAAGAGTACGGTGTGTCCTGAAACATCTAAAAAACACAGCTTAGAGAGCATAGGGCACTTCCACTCATGGGGGTATAAATTGGGAAAATGAAAAATCAGCAAGACACAAGCACCCCAAAGTTTAGGGCTGCTCTGTTGACAAGGACCTCCACTTCATTCCACCTTCAATATCCCAGGAAAGAGAAAAATGGATAAAGAAGTTGTGGTCCTTATGTACAATGGAATATCACTCAGCCGTGAAATCAATGTCATAAGGCTAGTAGCAGCATGATGAGTGGATTTAGGTATGACGACTCTAAGTGAAATAAGTCACACAGAAAAGGACACTTCTCAAAAGGTATCACTGATAGAGGGAATATAAAAACCGTTACACTTGAACTGAATTACAAAACAGAACAGAGTCACACATGCAGAAAACACACTATGGCTGCTTAACGGGAAAGGTGAGGTGGGGTGATACATAAAACAAGGGTTTCAAATTAGCTCAGATACCGTTCCATAAACCCAATATGTAATAGACAAGACCTACTCCTTGCTCAGAGAACTGGACTCAACACGCCCTATTCACCGCACAAGAATATATCTGACTAGTAATAATCTTAAAACCTATGTATTCATATCTCTCTGTTAGTGTGTCAAGTGGGTGTAAAGCGGCATACACACAGCAGTGAAAAGCAGCTAAACCCCATTATAAAAATAAATTACTTTGAAAAACCCATGAAACAAAGACAGTGAAAGAGAGAGAAATTCTTACACAATGCGTTCAGGGGCTGTGATGCAACCTGGATTGACCATATCTAGACCCACAGCTGGATGAGACATAAGGGTGGACACTCTTGGGGCTGAGAGGTTTGGTGAGGTTGGGTGAGCAAACGCAGACCCTTTAAAGTAATACTGCATGGTACCCATCGCATGGGTCCCAAATCTCCAGGTTCAAGGGCATCTTCCTACATCGAAAACATGCATGAGAAACCCAGAAGATGGCACACCGTGTGATGGGGAAAGGTTTCTAAAACGCACCTCATTTCTCATCTCCTTGTGCCCGGGGTCGCTATTCCAGCCGCTTTACTAGCAATCTCCCTCCTTGGAGCATCAGCACCTTTAACCTCCTGTTCCGTACAGGTTGCAATTTGTCCTGAGGATGAACGGGAAGACGTGGAACCAATGAGAGACTAGCTCTTGGTGTTGGGACAGGCACAGGTCACTCTATTTTCCCATCAGGAAGAAGAATTAACCACAGGCTCAGCCTGCCACCCGGAACCAAAACAGGGCCTGAAGCCATCCTGCGCTATTGCGGCCAGCTCCCTAAAAATCGAGTTGTAAAATGGAGGTTCAGGGCACTGCAATTCACAAACCTGCAGACTTATAAATGATAACTCTCGTCCACAAATATATTGAGGGAAGGCAAAGAAGAGGATTTGAAATCAAGGCAGAATTGCAGGAAACAGATTTCAGGAGGTAGATTCGAATCGCCTTTAAAGCACATGAAAAGCGGCAAAACGTTGACAATGATGCCCTTGGCCAAAAAGGGCGTATGCGTTTTTTCCTGAATATATTCAGGAAAAAACGCATACGCCCTTTTTGGCCAACCAAGCAACCTGGAAAGGCAAATCAGCGCTACAAAGATGTCTCGCTTCCCATCGGTAAAAAAGGCCATGCTGAAAAAAGTGTCAAAACCAGAAATGCAGGACAGGCCATGGAGAAATGGGAGCCTTCCTACACTGATGGGCGGGATGTAAATTGACAACAGCCACTCTGGAGAAGCGTACGGTGAGTCCGGAAACATCTAAAAAACAAAGCTTAGAGAGCATGGGGCACTTCCACTCAGGGGTTATAAATTGGGAAAATGAAAAATCAGCAAGACACAAGCACCCCAATGTTTAGGGCTGCTCTGTTGACAAGGACCTCCACTTCATTCCACCTTCAATATCCCAGGAAAGAGAAAAATCGATAAAGAAGTTGTGGTCCTTATGTACAATGGAATATCACTCAGCCATGAAATCAATGTCATAAGGCTAGTAGCAGCATGAGGAGTGGATTTAGGTACGACGATTCTAAGTGAAATAAGTCACACAGAAAAGGACACTTCTCATAAGGTATCACTGATAGAGGGAATGTAAAAACCGTTACACTTGAACTGAATTACAAAACAGAACAGAGTCACACATGCAGAAAACACACTATGGCTGCTTAACGGGAAAGGTGAGGTGGGGTGATACATAAAACAAGGGTTTCAAATTAGCTCAGATACCGTTCCATAAACCCAATATGTAATAGACAAGACCTACTCCTTGCTCAGAGAACTGGACTCAACACGCCCTATTCACCGCACAAGAATATATCTGACTAGTAATAATCTTAAAACCTATGTATTGATATCTCTCTGTTAGTGTGTCAAGTGGGTAAAAAGCGGCATAAACACAGCAGTGAAAAGCAGCTAAACCCCATTATAAAAATAAATTACTTTGAAAAACCCATGAAACAAAGACAGTGAAAGAGAGAGAAATTCTTACGCAATGCGTTCAGGGGCTGTGATGCAACCTGGATTGACCATATCTAGACCCACAGCTGGATGAGACATAAGGGTGGACACTGTTGCGGCTGAGAGGTTTGGTGAGGTTGGGTGAGCAAACGCAGACCCTTTAAAGTAATACTGCGTGGTACCCATCGCATGGGTCCCAAATCTCCAGGTTGAAGGGCATCTTCCTACATCGTAAACATGCATGAGATACCCAGAAGATGGTACACCGTGTGATGGGGAAAGGTTTCTAAAACGCACCTCATTTCTCATCTGCCTGTGCCCGGGTTTGCCATTCCAGCCACTTTACTAGCAATCTCCCTCCTTGGAGCATCATCACTTTTAACCTCCTGTTCCGTACAGGTTGCAATTTGTCCTGAGGATGAACGGGAAGACGTGGAACCAATGAGAGACTAGCTCTTGGTGTTGGGACAGGCACAGGTCACTCTATTTTCCCATCAGGAAGAAGAATTAACCACAGGCTCAGCCTGCCACCCGGAACCAAAACAGGGCCTGAAGCCATCCTGCGCTATTGCGGCCAGCTCCCTAAAAAGCGAGTTGTAAAATGGAGGTTCAGGGCACTGCAATTCACAAACCTGCAGACTTATAAATGATAACTCTCGTCCACAAATATATTGAGGGAAGGCAAAGAAGAGGATTTGAAATCAAGGCAGAATTGCAGGAAACAGATTTCAGGAGGTATATTCGAATCGCCTTTAAAGCACATGAAAAGCGGCAAAACGTTGACAATGATGCCCTTGGCCAAAAAGGGCGTATGCGTTTTTTCCGGAATATATACAGGAAAAAACGCATACGCCCTTTTTGGCCAACCAAGCAACCTGGAAAGGCAAATCAGCGCTACAAAGAAGTCTCGCTTCCCATCGGTTAAAAGGGCCATGCTGAAAAAAGTGTCAAAACCGGAAATGCAGGACAGGCCATGGAGAAATGGGAGCCTTGCTACACTGATGGGCGGGATGTAAATTGCCAACAGCCACTCTGGAGAAGAGTACGGTGTGTCCTGAAACATCTAAAAAACACAGCTTAGAGAGCATAGGGCACTTCCACTCATGGGGGTATAAATTGGGAAAATTAAAAATCAGCAAGACACAAGCACCCCAAAGTTTAGGGCTGCTCTGTTGACAAGGACCTCCACTTCATTCCACCTTCAATATCCCAGGAAAGAGAAAAATCGATAAAGAAGTTGTGGTCCTTATGTACAATGGAATATCACTCAGCCATGAAATCAATGTCCTAAGGCTAGTAGTAGCATGATGAGTGGATTTAGGTACGACGATTCTAAGTGAAATAAGTCACACAGAAAAGGACACTTCTCATAAGGTATCACTGATAGAGGGAATGTAAAAACCGTTACACTTGAACTGAATTACAAAACAGAACAGAGTCACACATGCAGAAAATACACTATGGCTGCTTAACGGGAAAGGTGAGGTGGGGTGATACATAAAACAAGGGTTTCAAATTAGCTCAGATACCATTCCATAAACCCAATATGTAATAGACAAGACCTACTCCTTGCTCAGAGAACTGGACTCAACACGCCCTATTCACCGCACAAGAATATATCTGACTAGTAATAATCTTAAAACCTATGTATTCATATCTCTCTGTTAGTTTGCCAAGTGGGTGTAAAGCGGCATAAACACAGCAGTGAAAAGCAGCTAAACCCCATTATAAAAATAAATTACTTTGAAAAACCCATGAAACAAAGACAGTGAAAGAGAGAGAAATTTTTACACAATGTGTTCAGGGGCTGTGATGCAACCTGGATTGACCATATCTAGACCCACAGCTGGATGAGACATAAGGGTGGACACTCTTGGGGCTGAGAGGTTTGGTGAGGTTGGGTGAGCAAACGCAGACCCTTTAAAGTAATACTGCATGGTACCCATCGCATGGGTCACAAATCTCCAGGTTCAAGGGCATCTTCCTACATCGAAAACATGCATGAGAAACCCAGAAGATGGTACACCGTGTGATGGGGAAAGGTTTCTAAAACGCACCTCATTTCTCATCTCCTTGTGCCCGGGTTCGCTATTCCAGCCGCTTTACTAGCAATCTCCCTACTTGGAGCATCAGCACCTTTAACCTCCTGTTCCGTACAGGTTGCAATTTGTCCTGAGGATGAACGGGAAGACGTGGAACCAATGAGAGACTAGCTCTTGGTGTTGGGACAGGCACAGGTCACTCTATTTTCCCATCAGGAAGAAGAATTAACCACAGGCTCAGCCTGCCCCCCGGATCAAGAACAGGGCCTGAAGCCATCCTGCGCTTTTGCGGCCATCTCCCAAAAACGCGAGTTGTAAAATGGAGGTTCAGGGCACTGCAATTCACAAACCTGCAGAGTTATAAATGATAACTCTCGTCCACAAATATATTGAGGGAAGGCAAAGAAGAGGATTTGAAATCAAGGCAGAATTGCAGGAAACAGATTTCAGGAGGTAGATTCGAATCGCCTTTAAAGCACATGAAAAGCGGCAAAAAGTTGACAATGATGCCCTTGGCCAAAAAGGGCGTATGCGTTTTTTCCTGAATATATTCAGGAAAAAACGCATACGCCCTTTTTGGCCAACCAAGCAACCTGGAAAGGCAAATCAGCGCTACAAAGAAGTCTCGCTTCCCATCGGTTAAAAGGGCCATGCTGAAAAAAGTGTCAAAACCAGAAATGCAGGACAGGCCATGGAGAAATGGGAGCCTTGCTACACTGATGGGCGGGATGTAAATTGCCAACAGCCACTCTGGAGAAGAGTACGGTGTGTCCTGAAACATCTAAAAAACACAGCTTAGAGAGCATAGGGCACTTCCACTCATGGGGGTATAAATTGGGAAAATGAAAAATCAGCAAGACACAAGCACCCCAAAGTTTAGGGCTGCTCTGTTGACAAGGACCTCCACTTCATTCCACCTTCAATATCCCAGGAAAGAGAAAAATGGATAAAGAAGTTGTGGTCCTTATGTACAATGGAATATCACTCAGCCGTGAAATCAATGTCATAAGGCTAGTAGCAGCATGATGAGTGGATTTAGGTATGACGACTCTAAGTGAAATAAGTCACACAGAAAAGGACACTACTCAAAAGGTATCACTGATAGAGGGAATGTAAAAACCGTTACACTTGAACTGAATTACAAAACAGAACAGAGTCACACATGCAGAAAACACACTATGGCTGCTTAACGGGAAAGGTGAGGTGGGGTGATACATAAAACAAGGGTTTCAAATTAGCTCAGATACCGTTCCATAAACCCAATATGTAATAGACAAGACCTACTCCTTGCTCAGAGAACTGGACTCAACACGCCCTATTCACCGCACAAGAATATATCTGACTAGTAATAATCTTAAAACCTATGTATTGATATCTCTCTGTTAGTGTGTCAAGTGGGTAAAAAGCGGCATAAACACAGCAGTGAAAAGCAGCTAAACCCCATTATAAAAATAAATTACTTTGAAAAACCCATGAAACAAAGACAGTGAAAGAGAGAGAAATTCTTACACAATGCGTTCAGGGGCTGTGATGCAACCTGGATTGACCATATCTAGACCCACAGCTGGATGAGACATAAGGGTGGACACTGTTGCGGCTGAGAGGTTTGGTGAGGTTGGGTGAGCAAACGCAGACCCTTTAAAGTAATACTGCGTGGTACCCATCGCATGGGTCCCAAATCTCCAGGTTCAAGGGCATCTTCCTACATCGAAAACATGCATGAGAAACCCAGAAGATGGTACACCGTGTGATGTGGAAACGTTTCTAAAACGCACCTCATTTCTCATCTCCTTGTGCCCGGGTTCGCTATTCCAGCCACTTTACTAGCAATCTCCCTACTTGGAGCATCAGCACCTTTAACCTCCTGTTCCGTACAGGTTGCAATTTGTCCTGAGGATGAACGGGAAGACGTGGAACCAATGAGAGACTAGCTCTTGGTGTTGGGACAGGCACAGGTCACTCTATTTTCCCATCAGGAAGAAGAATTAACCACAGGCTCAGCCTGCCCACCGGAACCAGAACAGGGCCTGAAGCCATCCTGCGCTTTTGCGGCCAGCTCCCTAAAAAGCGAGTTGTAAATGGAGGTTCAGGGCACTGCAATTCACAAACCTGCAGAGTTATAAATGATAACTCTCGTCCACAAATATATTGAGGGAAGGCAAAGAAGAGGATTTGAAATCAAGGCAGAATTGCAGGAAACAGATTTCAGGAGGTAGATTCGAATCGCCTTTAAAGCACATGAAAAGCAGCAAAACGTTGACAATGATGCCCTTGGCCAAAAAGGGCGTATGCGTTTTTTCCTGAATATATTCAGGAAAAAACGCATACGCCCTTTTTGGCCAACCAAGCAACCTGGAAAGGCAAATCAGCGCTACAAAGAAGTCTCGCTTCCCATCGGTTAAAAAGGCCATGCTGAAAAAAGTGTCAAAACCAGAAATGCAGGACAGGCCATGGAGAAATGGGAGCCTTGGTACACTGATGGGCGGGATGTAAATTGCCAACAGCCACTCTGGAGGAGAGTACGGTGTGTCCTGAAACATCTAAAAAACACAGCTTAGAGAGCATAGGGCACTTCCACTCATGGGGGTATAAATTGGGAAAATTAAAAATCAGCAAGACACAAGCACCCCAAAGTTTAGGACTGCTCTGTTGACAAGGACCTCCACTTCATTCCACCTTCAATATCCCAGGAAAGAGAAAAATGGATAAAGAAGTTGTGGTCCTTATGTACACTGGAATATCACTCAGCCATGAAATCAATGTCATAAGGCTAGTAGCAGCATGACGAGTGGATTTAGGTACGACGATTCTAAGTGAAATAAGTCACACAGAAAAGGACACTTCTCATAAAGTATCACTGATAGAGGGAATGTAAAAACCGTTACACTTGAACTGAATTACAAAACAGAACAGAGTCACACATGCAGAAAACACACTATGGCTGCTTAACGGGAAAGGTGAGGTGGGGTGATACATAAAACAAGGGTTTCAAATTAGCTCAGATACCGTTCCATAAACCCAATATGTAATAGACAAGACCTACTCCTTGCTCAGAGAACTGGACTCAACACGCCCTATTCACCGCACAAGAATATATCTGACTAGTAATAATCTTAAAACCTATGTATTCATATCTCTCTGTTAGTGGGTCAAGTGGGTAAAAAGCGGCATAAACACAGCAGTGAAAAGCAGCTAAACCCCATTATAAAAATAAATTACTTTGAAAAACCCATGAAACAAAGACAGTGAAAGAGAGAGAAATTCTTACACAATGCGTTCAGGGGCTGTGATGCAACCTGGATTGACCATATCTAGACCCACAGCTGGATGAGACATAAGGGTGGACACTGTTGCGGCTGAGAGGTTTGGTGAGGTTGGGTGAGCAAACCTAGACCCTTTAAATAATACTGCGTGGTACCCATCGCATGGGTCCCAAATCTCCAGGTTCAAGGGCATCTTCCTACATCGAAAACATGCATGAGATACCCAGAAGACGGTACACCGTGTGATGGGGAAAGGTTTCTAAAACGCACCTCATTTCTTATCTGCTTGTGCCCGGGTTCGCCATTCCAGCCACTTTACTAGCAATCTCCCTCCTTGGAGCATCAGCACCTTTAACCTCCTGTTCCGTACAGGTTGCAATTTGTACTGAGGATGAACGGGAAGACGTGGAACCAATGAAAGACTAGCTCTTGGTGTTGGGACAGGCACAGGTCACTCTATTTTCCCATCAGGAAGAAGAATTAACCACAGGCTCAGCCTGCCCCCCGGAACCAGAACAGGGCCTGAAGACATCCTGCGCTTTTGCGGCCAGCTCCCTAAAAAGCGAGTTGTAAAATGGAGGTTCAGGGCACTGCAATTCACAAACCTGCAGACTTATAAATGATAACTCTCATCCACAAATATATTGAGGGAAGGCAAAGAAGAGGATTTGAAATCAAGGCAGAATTGCAGGAAACAGATTTCAGGAGGTAGATTCGAATTGCCTTTAAAGCACATGAAAAGCAGCAAAACGTTGACAATGATGCCCTTGGCCAAAAAGGGCGTATGCGTTTTTTCCTAAATATATTCAGGAAAAAACGCATACGCACTTTTTGGCCAACCAAGCAACCTGGAAAGGCAAATCAGCACTACAAAGATGTCTCGCTTCCCATCGGTCAAAAGGGCCATGCTGAAAAGAGTGTCAAAACCAGAAATGCAGGACAGGCCATGGAGAAATGGGAGCCTTGCTACACTGATGGGCGGGATGTAAATTGTCAACAGCCACTCTGGAGAAGTGTACGGTGAGTCCTGAAACGTCTAAAAAGCAAAGCTTAGAGAGCATAGGGCACTTCCACTCATGGGGGTATAAATTGGGAAAATTAAAAATCAGCAAGACACAAGCACCCCAAAGTTTAGGGCTGCTCTGTTGACAAGGACCTCCACTTCATTCCACCTTCAATATCCCAGGAAAGAGAAAAATGGATAAAGAAGTTGTGGTCCTTATGTACAATGGAATATCACTCAGCCATGAAATCAATGTCATAAGGCTAGTAGCAGCATGATGAGTGGATTTAGGTACGACGATTCTAAGTGAAATAAATCACACAGAAAAGGACACTTCTCATAAGGTATCACTGATAGAGGGAATGTAAAAACCGTTACACTTGAACTGAATTACAAAACAGAACAGAGTCACACATGCAGAAAACACACTATGGCTGCTTAACGGGAAAGGTGAGGTGGGGTGATACATAAAACAAGGGTTTCAAATTAGCTCAGATACCGTTCCATAAACCCAATATGTAATAGACAAGACCTACTCCTTGCTCAGAGAACTGGACTCAACACGCCCTATTCACCGCACAAGAATATATCTGACTAGTAATAATCTTAAAACCTATGTATTGATATCTCTCTGTTAGTGTGTCAAGTGGGTAAAAAGCGGCATAAACACAGCAGTGAAAAGCAGCTAAACCCCATTATAAAAATAAATTACTTTGAAAAACCCATGAAACAAAGACAGTGAAAGAGAGAGAAATTCTTACACAATGCGTTCAGGGGCTGTGATGCAACCTGGATTGACCATATCTAGACCCACAGCTGGATGAGACATAAGGGTGGACACTGTTGCGGCTGAGAGGTTTGGTGAGGTTGGGTGAGCAAACGCAGACCCTTTAAAGTAATACTGCGTGGTACCCATCGCATGGGTCCCAAATCTCCAGGTTGAAGGGCATCTTCCTACATCGTAAACATGCATGAGATACCCAGAAGATGGTACACCGTGTGATGGGGAAAAGTTTCTAAAACGCACCTCATTTCTCATCTGCCTGTGCCCGGGTTTGCCATTCCAGCCACTTTACTAGCAATCTCCCTCCTTGGAGCATCATCACTTTTAACCTCCTGTTCCGTACAGGTTGCAATTTGTCCTGAGGATGAACGGGAAGACGTGGAACCAATGAGAGACTAGCTCTTGGTGTTGGGACAGGCACAGGTCACTCTATTTTCCCATCAGGAAGAAGAATTAACCACAGGCTCAGCCTGCCACCCGGAACCAAAACAGGGCCTGAAGCCATCCTGCGCTATTGCGGCCAGCTCCCTAAAAATCGAGTTGTAAAATGGAGGTTCAGGGCACTGCAATTCACAAACCTGCAGACTTATAAATGATAACTCTCGTCCACAAATATATTGAGGGAAGGCAAAGAAGAGGATTTGAAATCAAGGCAGAATTGCAGGAAACAGATTTCAGGAGGTAGATTCGAATCGCCTTTAAAGCACATGAAAAGCGGCAAAACGTTGACAATGATGCCCTTGGCCAAAAAGGGCGTATGCGTTTTTTCCGGAATATATTCAGGAAAAAACGCATACGCCCTTTTTGGCCAACCAAGCAACCTGGAAAGGCAAATCAGCGCTACAAAGAAGTCTCGCTTCCCATCGGTTAAAAGGGCCATGCTGAAAAAAGTGTCAAAACCGGAAATGCAGGACAGGCCATGGAGAAATGGGAGCCTTGCTACACTGATGGGCGGGATGTAAATTGCCAACAGCCACTCTGGAGAAGAGTACGGTGTGTCCTGAAACATCTAAAAAACACAGCTTAGAGAGCATAGGGCACTTCCACTCATGGGGGTATAAATTGGGAAAATGAAAAATCAGCAAGACACAAGCACCCCAAAGTTTAGGGCTGCTCTGTTGACAAGGACCTCCAGTTCATTCCACCTTCAATATCCCAGGAAAGAGAAAAATCGATAAAGAAGTTGTGGTCCTTATGTACAATGGAATATCACTCAGCCATGAAATCAATGTCCTAAGGCTAGTAGTAGCATGATGAGTGGATTTAGGTATGACGATTCTAAGTGAAATAAGTCACACAGAAAAGGACACTTCTCATAAGGTATCACTGATAGAGGGAATGTAAAAACCGTTACACTTGAACTGAATTACAAAACAGAACAGAGTCACACATGCAGAAAACACACTATGGCTGCTTAACGGGAAAGGTGAGGTGGGGTGATACATAAAACAAGGGTTTCAAATTAGCTCAGATACCATTCCATAAACCCAATATGTAATAGACAAGACCTACTCCTTGCTCAGAGAACTGGACTCAACACGCCCTATTCACCGCACAAGAATATATCTGACTAGTAATAATCTTAAAACCTATGTATTCATATCTCTCTGTTAGTGTGCCAAGTGGGTGTAAAGCGGCATAAACACAGCAGTGAAAAGCAGCTAAACCCCATTATAAAAATAAGTTACTTTGAAAAACCCATGAAACAAAGACAGTGAAAGAGAGAGAAATTCTTACACAATGTGTTCAGGGGCTGTGATGCAACCTGGATTGACCATATCTAGACCCACAGCTGGATGAGACATAAGGGTGGACACTCTTGGGGCTGAGAGGTTTGGTGAGGTTGGGTGAGCAAACGCAGACCCTTTAAAGTAATACTGCATGGTACCCATCGCATGGGTCACAAATCTCCAGGTTCAAGGGCATCTTCCTACATCGAAAACATGCATGAGAAACCCAGAAGATGGTACACCGTGTGATGGGGAAAGGTTTCTAAAACGCACCTCATTTCTCATCTCCTTGTGCCCGGGTTCGCTATTCCAGCCGCTTTACTAGCAATCTCCCTCCTTGGAGCATCAGCACCTTTAACCTCCTGTTCCGTACAGGTTGCAATTTGTCCTGAGGATGAACGGGAAGACGTGGAACTAATGAGAGACTAGCTCTTGGTGTTGGGACAGGCACAGGTCACTCTATTTTCCCATCAGGAAGAAGAATTAACCACAGGCTCAGCCTGCCCCCCGGATCAAGAACAGGGCCTGAAGCCATCCTGCGCTTTTGCGGCCATCTCCCAAAAACGCGAGTTGTAAAATGGAGGTTCAGGGCACTGCAATTCACAAACCTGCAGAGTTATAAATGATAACTCTCGTCCACAAATATATTGAGGGAAGGCAAAGAAGAGGATTTGAAATCAAGGCAGAATTGCAGGAAACAGATTTCAGGAGGTAGATTCGAATCGCCTTTAAAGCACATGAAAAGCGGCAAAACGTTGACAATGATGCCCTTGGCCAAAAAGGGCGTATGCGTTTTTTCCTGAATATATTCAGGAAAAACCGCATACGCCCTTTTTGGCCAACCAAGCAACCTGGAAAGGCAAATCAGCGCTACAAAGAAGTCTCGCTTCCCATCGGTTAAAAGGGCCATGCTGAAAAAAGTGTCAAAACCAGAAATGCAGGACAGGCCATGGAGAAATGGGAGCCTTGCTACACTGATGGGCGGGATGTAAATTGCCAACAGCCACTCTGGAGAAGAGTACGGTGTGTCCTGAAACATCTAAAAAACACAGCTTAGAGAGCATAGGGCACTTCCACTCATGGGGGTGTAAATTGGGAAAATGAAAAATCAGCAAGACACAAGCACCCCAAAGTTTAGGGCTGCTCTGTTGACAAGGACCTCCACTTCATTCCACCTTCAATATCCCAGGAAAGAGAAAAATGGATAAAGAAGTTGTGGTCCTTATGTACAATGGAATATCACTCAGCCGTGAAATCAATGTCATAAGGCTAGTAGCAGCATGATGAGTGGATTTAGGTATGACGACTCTAAGTGAAATAAGTCACACAGAAAAGGACACTTCTCAAAAGGTATCACTGATAGAGGGAATGTAAAAACCGTTACACTTGAACTGAATTACAAAACAGAACAGAGTCACACATGCAGAAAACACACTATGGCTGCTTAACGGGAAAGGTGAGGTGGGGTGATACATAAAACAAGGGTTTCAAATTAGCTCAGATACCGTTCCATAAACCCAATATGTAATAGACAAGACCTACTCCTTGCTCAGAGAACTGGACTCAACACGCCCTATTCACCGCACAAGAATATATCTGACTAGTAATAATCTTAAAACCTATGTATTGATATCTCTCTGTTAGTGTGTCAAGTGGGTAAAAAGCGGCATAAACACAGCAGTGAAAAGCAGCTAAACCCCATTATAAAAATAAATTACTTTGAAAAACCCATGAAACAAAGACAGTGAAAGAGAGAGAAATTCTTACACAATGCGTTCAGGGGCTGTGATGCAACCTGGATTGACCATATCTAGACCCACAGCTGGATGAGACATAAGGGTGGACACTGTTGCGGCTGAGAGGTTTGGTGAGGTTGGGTGAGCAAACGTAGACCCTTTAAATAATACTGCGTGGTACCCATCGCATGGGTCCCAAATCTCCAGGTTCAAGGGCATCTTCCTACATCGAAAACATGCATGAGATACCCAGAAGACGGTACACCGTGTGATGGGGAAAGGTTTCTAAAACGCACCTCATTTCTTATCTGCTTGTGCCCGGGTTCGCCATTCCAGCCACTTTACTAGCAATCTCCCTCCTTGGAGCATCAGCACCTTTAACCTCCTGTTCCGTACAGGTTGCAATTTGTACTGAGGATGAACGGGAAGACGTGGAACCAATGAAAGACTAGCTCTTGGTGTTGGGACAGGCACAGGTCACTCTATTTTCCCATCAGGAAGAAGAATTAACCACAGGCTCAGCCTGCCCCCCGGAACCAGAACAGGGCCTGAAGACATCCTGCGCTTTTGCGGCCAGCTCCCTAAAAAGCGAGTTGTAAAATGGAGGTTCAGGGCACTGCAATTCACAAACCTGCAGACTTATAAATGATAACTCTCATCCACAAATATATTGAGGGAAGGCAAAGAAGAGGATTTGAAATCAAGGCAGAATTGCAGGAAACAGATTTCAGGAGGTAGATTCGAATTGCCTTTAAAGCACATGAAAAGCAGCAAAACGTTGACAATGATGCCCTTGGCCAAAAAGGGCGTATGCGTTTTTTCCTAAATATATTCAGGAAAAAACGCATACGCACTTTTTGGCCAACCAAGCAACCTGGAAAGGCAAATCAGCACTACAAAGATGTCTCGCTTCCCATCGGTCAAAAGGGCCATGCTGAAAAGAGTGTCAAAACCAGAAATGCAGGACAGGCCATGGAGAAATGGGAGCCTTGCTACACTGATGGGCGGGATGTAAATTGTCAACAGCCACTCTGGAGAAGTGTACGGTGAGTCCTGAAACGTCTAAAAAGCAAAGCTTAGAGAGCATAGGGCACTTCCACTCATGGGGGTATAAATTGGGAAAATTAAAAATCAGCAAGACACAAGCACCCCAAAGTTTAGGGCTGCTCTGTTGACAAGGACCTCCACTTCATTCCACCTTCAATATCCCAGGAAAGAGAAAAATGGATAAAGAAGTTGTGGTCCTTATGTACAATGGAATATCACTCAGCCATGAAATCAATTTCATAAGGCTAGTAGCAGCATGATGAGTGGATTTAGGTACGACGATTCTAAGTGAAATAAGTCACACAGAAAAGGACACTTCTCATAAGGTATCACTGATAGAGGGAATGTAAAAACCGTTACACTTGAACTGAATTACAAAACAGAACAGAGTCACACATGCAGAAAACACACTATGGCTGCTTAACGGGAAAGGTGAGGTGGGGTGATACATAAAACAAGGGTTTCAAATTAGCTCAGATACCGTTCCATAAACCCAATATGTAATAGACAAGACCTACTCCTTGCTCAGAGAACTGGACTCAACACGCCCTATTCACCGCACAAGAATATATCTGACTAGTAATAATCTTAAAACCTATGTATTCATATCTCTCTGTTAGTGTGTCAAGTGGGTGTAAAGCGGCATAAACACAGCAGTGAAAAGCAGCTAAACCCCATTATAAAAATAAATTACTTTGAAAAACCCATGAAACAAAGACAGTGAAAGAGAGAGAAATTCTTACACAATGCGTTCAGGGGCTGTGATGCAACCTGGATTGACCATATCTAGACCCACAGCTGGATGAGACATAAGGGTGGACACTCTTGGGGCTGAGAGGTTTGGTGAGGTTGGGTGAGCAAACGCAGACCCTTTAAAGTCATACTGCATGGTACCCATCGCATGGGTCACAAATCTCCAGGTTCAAGGGCATCTTCCTACATCGAAAACATGCATGAGAAACCCAGAAGATGGTACACCGTGTGATGGGGAAAGGTTTCTAAAACGCACCTCATTTCTCATCTCCTTGTGCCCGGGTTCGCTATTCCAGCCGCTTTACTAGCAATCTCCCTCCTTGGAGCATCAGCACCTTTAACCTCCTGTTCCGTACAGGTTGCAATTTGTCCTGAGGATGAACGGGAAGACGTGGAACCAATGAGAGACTAGCTCTTGGTGTTGGGACAGGCACAGGTCACTCTATTTTCCCATCAGGAAGAAGAATTAACCACAGGCTCAGCCTGCCACCCGGAACCAAAACAGGGCCTGAAGCCATCCTGCGCTATTGCGGCCAGCTCCCTAAAAATCGAGTTGTAAAATGGAGGTTCAGGGCACTGCAATTCACAAACCTGCAGACTTATAAATGATAACTCTCGTCCACAAATATATTGAGGGAAGGCAAAGAAGAGGATTTGAAATCAAGGCAGAATTGCAGGAAACAGATTTCAGGAGGTAGATTCGAATCGCCTTTAAAGCACATGAAAAGCGGCAAAACGTTGACAATGATGCCCTTGGCCAAAAAGGGCGTATGCGTTTTTTCCGGAATATATTCAGGAAAAAACGCATACGCCCTTTTTGGCCAACCAAGCAACCTGGAAAGGCAAATCAGCGCTACAAAGAAGTCTCGCTTCCCATCGGTTAAAAGGGCCATGCTGAAAAAAGTGTCAAAACCGGAAATGCAGGACAGGCCATGGAGAAATGGGAGCCTTGCTACACTGATGGGCGGGATGTAAATTGCCAACAGCCACTCTGGAGAAGAGTACGGTGTGTCCTGAAACATCTAAAAAACACAGCTTAGAGAGCATAGGGCACTTCCACTCATGGGGGTATAAATTGGGAAAATGAAAAATCAGCAAGACACAAGCACCCCAAAGTTTAGGGCTGCTCTGTTGACAAGGACCTCCACTTCATTCCACCTTCAATATCCCAGGAAAGAGAAAAATCGATAAAGAAGTTGTGGTCCTTATGTACAATGGAATATCACTCAGCCATGAAATCAATGTCCTAAGGCTAGTAGTAGCATGATGAGTGGATTTAGGTACGACGATTCTAAGTGAAATAAGTCACACAGAAAAGGACACTTCTCATAAAGTATCACTGATAGAGGGAATGTAAAAACCGTTACACTTGAACTGAATTACAAAACAGAACAGAGTCACACATGCAGAAAACACACTATGGCTGCTTAACGGGAAAGGTGAGGTGGGGTGATACATAAAACAAGGGTTTCAAATTAGCTCAGATACCATTCCATAAACCCAATATGTAATAGACAAGACCTACTCCTTGCTCAGAGAACTGGACTCAACACGCCCTATTCACCGCACAAGAATATATCTGACTAGTAATAATCTTAAAACCTATGTATTCATATCTCTCTGTTAGTGTGCCAAGTGGGTGTAAAGCGGCATAAACACAGCAGTGAAAAGCAGCTAAACCCCATTATAAAAATAAATTACTTTGAAAAACCCATGAAACAAAGACAGTGAAAGAGAGAGAAATTCTTACACAATGTGTTCAGGGGCTGTGATGCAACCTGGATTGACCATATCTAGACCCACAGCTGGATGAGACATAAGGGTGGACACTCTTGGGGCTGAGAGGTTTGGTGAGGTTGGGTGAGCAAACGCAGACCCTTTAAAGTAATACTGCATGGTACCCATCGCATGGGTCACAAATCTCCAGGTTCAAGGGCATCTTCCTACATCGAAAACATGCATGAGAAACCCAGAAGATGGTACACCGTGTGATGGGGAAAGGTTTCTAAAACGCACCTCATTTCTCATCTCCTTGTGCCCGGGTTCGCTATTCCAGCCGCTTTACTAGCAATCTCCCTACTTGGAGCATCAGCACCTTTAACCTCCTGTTCCGTACAGGTTGCCATTTCTCCTGACGATGAACGGGAAGACGGGGAACCAATGAGAGACTGGCTCTTGGTGTTGGGAAAGGCACAGGTCACTCTATTTTCCCATCAGGAAGAAGAATTAACAACAGGCTCATCCCGCCCCCCGGAACCAGAACAGGGCCTGAAGCCATCCTGCGCTTTTGCGGCCAGCTCCCAAAAACACGAGTTGTAAAATGGAGGCTCAGGGCACTGCAATTCACAAACCTGCAGAGTTATAAATGATAACTCTCGTCCACAAATATATTGAGGGAAGGCAACGAAGAGGATTTGAAATCAAGGCAGAATTGCAGGAAACAGATTTCAGGAGGTAGATTCGAATCTCATTTAAAGCACATGAAAAGCGGCAAAACGTTGACAATGATGCCCTTGGCCAAAAAGGGCGTATGCGTTTTTTCCTGAATATATTCAGGAAAAAACGCATACGCCCTTTTTGACCAACCAAGCAACCTGGAAAGGCAAATCAGCGCTACAAAGAAGTCTCGCTTCCCATCGGTCAAAAGGGCCATGCTGAAAAAAGTGTCAAAACCAGAAATGCAGGACAGGCCATGGAGAAATGGGAGCCTTGCTACACTGATGGGCGGGATGTAAATTGCCAACAGCCACTCTGGAGAAGTGTACGGTGAGTCCTGAAACATCTAAAAAACACAGCTTAGAGAGCATAGGGCACTTCCACTCATGGGGGTATAAATTGGGAAAATGAAAAATCAGCAAGACACAAGCACCCCAAAGTTTAGGGCTGCTCTGTTGACAAGGACCTCCACTTCATTCCACCTTAAATATCCCAGGAAAGAGAAAAATGGGTAAAGAAGTTGTGGTCCTTATGTACAATGGAATATCACTCAGCCATGAAATCAATGTCCTAAGGCTAGTAGCAGCATGATGAGTGGATTTAGGTATGACGATTCTAAGTGAAATAAGTCACACAGAAAAGGACACTTCTCATAAGGTATCACTGATAGAGGGAATGTAAAAACCGTTACACTTGAACTGAATTACAAAACAGAACAGAGTCACACATGCAGAAAACACACTATGGCTGCTTAACGGGAAAGGTGAGGTGGGGTGGTACATAAAACAAGGGTTTCAAATTAGCTCAGATACCGTTCCATAAACCCAATATGTAATAGACAAGACCTACTCCTTGCTCAGAGAACTGGACTCAACACGCCCCATTCACCGCACAAGAATATATCTGACTAGTAATAATCTTAAAACCTATGTATTCATATCTCTCTGTTAGTGTGTCAAGTGGGTGTAAAGCGGCATAAACACAGCAGTGAAAAGCAGCTAAACCCCATTATAAAAATAAATTACTTTGAAAAACCCATGAAACAAAGACAGTGAAAGAGAGAGAAATTCTTACACAATGCGTTCAGGGGCTGTGATGCAACCTGGATTGACCATATCTAGACCCACAGCTGGATGAGACATAAGGGTGGACACTCTTGGGGCTGAGAGGTTTGGTGAGGTTGGGTGAGCAAACGCAGACCCTTTAAAGTAATACTGCATGGTACCCATCGCATGGGTCACAAATCTCCAGGTTCAAGGGCATCTTCCTACATCGAAAACATGCATGAGAAACCCAGAAGATGGTACACCGTGTGATGGGGAAAGGTTTCTAAAACGCACCTCATTTCTCATCTCCTTGTGCCCGGGTTCGCTATTCCAGCCGCTTTACTAGCAATCTCCCTCCTTGGAGCATCAGCACCTTTAACCTCCTGTTCCGTACAGGTTGCAATTTGTCCTGAGGATGAACGGGAAGACGTGGAACCAATGAGAGACTAGCTCTTGGTGTTGGGACAGGCACAGGTCACTCTATTTTCCCATCAGGAAGAAGAATTAACCACAGGCTCAGCCTGCCACCCGGAACCAAAACAGGGCCTGAAGCCATCCTGCGCTTTTGCGGCCAGCTCCCAAAAACACGAGTTGTAAAATGGAGGCTCAGGGCACTGCAATTCACAAACCTGCAGAGTTATAAATGATAACTCTCGTCCACAAATATATTGAGGGAAGGCAACGAAGAGGATTTGAAATCAAGGCAGAATTGCAGGAAACAGATTTCAGGAGGTAGATTCGAATCTCATTTAAAGCACATGAAAAGCGGCAAAACTTTGACAATGATGCCCTTGGCCAAAAAGGGCGTATGCGTTTTTTCCTGAATATATTCAGGAAAAAACGCATACGCCCTTTTTGGCCAACCAAGCAACCTGGAAAGGCAAATCAGCGCTACAAAGAAGTCTCGCTTCCCATCGGTCAAAAGGGCCATGCTGAAAAAAGTGTCAAAACCAGAAATGCAGGACAGGCCATGGAGAAATGGGAGCCTTGCTACACTGATGGGCGGGATGTAAATTGCCAACAGCCACTCTGCAGAAGTGTACGGTGAGTCCTGAAACATCTAAAAAACACAGCTTAGAGAGCATAGGGCATTTCCACTCATTGGGGTATAAATTGGGAAAATGAAAAATCAGCAAGACACAAGCACCCCAAAGTTTAGGGCTGCTCTGTTGACAAGACCTCCACTTCATTCCACCTTAAATATCCCAGGAAAGAGAAAAATGGGTAAAGAAGTTGTGGTCCTTATGTACAATGGAATATCACTCAGGCATGAAATCAATGTCCTAAGGCTAGTAGCAGCATGATGAGTGGATTTAGGTACGACGATTCTAAGTGAAATAAATCACACAGAAAAGGACACTTCTCATAAGGTATCACTTATAGAGGGAATGTAAAAACCGTTACACTTGAACTGAATTACAAAACAGAACAGAGTCACACATGCAGAAAACACACTATGGCTGCTTAACGGGAAAGGGGAGGTGGGGTGATACATAAAACAAGGGTTTCAAATTAGCTCAGATACCGTTCCATAAACCCAATATGTAATAGACAAGACCTACTCCTTGCTCAGAGAACTGGACTCAACACGCCCTATTCACCGCACAAGTATATATCTGACTACTAATAATCTTCAAACCTATGTATTGATATCTCTCTGTTAGTGTGTCAAGTGGGTGTAAAGCGGCATAAACACAGCAGTGAAAAGCAGCTAAACCCCATTATGAAAATAAATTACTTTGAAAAACCCATGAAAGAAAGACAGTGAAAGAGAGAGACATTCTTACACAATGCGTTCAGGGGCTGTGATGCAACCTGGATTGACCATATCTAGACCCACAGCTGGATGAGACCTAAGGGTGGACACTCTTGGGGCTGAGAGGTTTGGTGATGTTGGGTGAGCAAACGCAGACCATTTAAAGTAATACTGCGTGGTAGCCATCGCATGGGTCCCAAATCTCCAGGTTCAAGGGCATCTTCCTACATCGAAAACATGCATGAGAAACCCAGAAGATGGTACACCGTCTGATGGGGAAAGGTTTCTAAAACGCAACTCATTTCTCATCTCCTTGTGTCCGGGTTCGCCATTCCAGCCGCTTTACTAGCAATCTCCCTACTTGGAGCATCAGCACCTTTAACCTCCTGTTCCGTACAGGTTGCCATTTCTCCTGACGATAAACGGGAAGACGGGGAACCAATGAGAGACTGGCTCTTGGTGTTGGGAAAGGCACAGGTCACTCTATTTTCCCATCAGGAAGAAGAATTAACAACAGGCTCATCCCGCCCCCCGGAACCAGAACAGGGCCTGAAGCCATCCTGCGCTTTTGCGGCCAGCTCCCAAAAACACGAGTTGTAAAATGGAGGCTCAGGGCACTGCAATTCACAAACCTGCAGAGTTATAAATGATAACTCTCGTCCACAAATATATTGAGGGAAGGCAACGAAGAGGATTTGAAATCAAGGCAGAATTGCAGGAAACAGATTTCAGGAGGTAGATTCGAATCTCATTTAAAGCACATGAAAAGCGGCAAAACGTTGACAATGATGCCCTTGGCCAAAAAGGGCGTATGCGTTTTTTCCTGAATATATTCAGGAAAAAACGCATACGCCCTTTTTGACCAACCAAGCAACCTGGAAAGGCAAATCAGCGCTACAAAGAAGTCTCGCTTCCCATCGGTCAAAAGGGCCATGCTGAAAAAAGTGTCAAAACCAGAAATGCAGGACAGGCCATGGAGAAATGGGAGCCTTGCTACACTGATGGGCGGGATGTAAATTGCCAACAGCCACTCTGGAGAAGTGTACGGTGAGTCCTGAAACATCTAAAAAACACAGCTTAGAGAGCATAGGGCACTTCCACTCATGGGGGTATAAATTGGGAAAATGAAAAATCAGCAAGACACAAGCACCCCAAAGTTTAGGGCTGCTCTGTTGACAAGGACCTCCACTTCATTCCACCTTAAATATCCCAGGAAAGAGAAAAATCGATAAAGAAGTTGTGGTCCTTATGTACAATGGAATATCACTCAGCCATGAAATCAATGTCCTAAGGCTAGTAGCAGCATGATGAGTGGATTTAGGTATGACGATTCTAAGTGAAATAAGTCACACAGAAAAGGACACTTCTCATAAGGTATCACTGATAGAGGGAATGTAAAAACCGTTACACTTGAACTGAATTACAAAACAGAACAGAGTCACACATGCAGAAAACACACTATGGCTGCTTAACGGGAAAGGTGAGGTGGGGTGATACATAAATCAAGGGTTTCAAATTAGCTCAGATACCGTTCCATAAACCCAATATGTAATAGACAAGACCTACTCCTTGCTCAGAGAACTGGACTCAACACGCCCCATTCACCGCACAAGAATATATCTGACTAGTAATAATCTTAAAACCTATGTATTCATATCTCTCTGTTAGTGTGTCAAGTGGGTGTAAAGCGGCATAAACACAGCAGTGAAAAGCAGCTAAACCCCATTATAAAAATAAATTACTTTGAAAAACCCATGAAACAAAGACAGTGAAAGAGAGAGAAATTCTTACACAATGCGTTCAGGGGCTGTGATGCAACCTGGATTGACCATATCTAGACCCACAGCTGGATGAGACATAAGGGTGGACACTCTTGGGGCTGAGAGGTTTGGTGAGGTTGGGTGAGCAAACGCAGACCCTTTAAAGTAATACTGCATGGTACCCATCGCATGGGTCACAAATCTCCAGGTTCAAGGGCATCTTCCTACATCGAAAACATGCATGAGAAACCCAGAAGATGGTACACCGTGTGATGGGGAAAGGTTTCTAAAACGCACCTCATTTCTCATCTCCTTGTGCCCGGGTTCGCTATTCCAGCCGCTTTACTAGCAATCTCCCTCCTTGGAGCATCAGCACCTTTAACCTCCTGTTCCGTACAGGTTGCAATTTGTCCTGAGGATGAACGGGAAGACGTGGAACCAATGAGAGACTAGCTCTTGGTGTTGGGACAGGCACAGGTCACTCTATTTTCCCATCAGGAAGAAGAATTAACCACAGGCTCAGCCTGCCACCCGGAACCAAAACAGGGCCTGAAGCCATCCTGCGCTATTGCGGCCAGCTCCCTAAAAATCGAGTTGTAAAATGGAGGTTCAGGGCACTGCAATTCACAAACCTGCAGACTTATAAATGATAACTCTCGTCCACAAATATATTGAGGGAAGGCAAAGAAGAGGATTTGAAATCAAGGCAGAATTGCAGGAAACAGATTTCAGGAGGTAGATTCGAATCGCCTTTAAAGCACATGAAAAGCGGCAAAACGTTGACAATGATGCCCTTGGCCAAAAAGGGCGTATGCGTTTTTTCCTGAATATATTCAGGAAAAAACGCATACGCCCTTTTTGGCCAACCAAGCAACCTGGAAAGGCAAATCAGCGCTACAAAGATGTCTCGCTTCCCATCGGTAAAAAAGGCCATGCTGAAAAAAGTGTCAAAACCAGAAATGCAGGACAGGCCATGGAGAAATGGGAGCCTTCCTACACTGATGGGCGGGATGTAAATTGCCAACAGCCACTCTGGAGAAGCGTACGGTGAGTCCGGAAACATCTAAAAAACAAAGCTTAGAGAGCATGGGGCACTTCCACTCAGGGGTTATAAATTGGGAAAAGGAAAAATCAGCAAGACACAAGCACCCCAAAGTTTAGGGCTGCTCTGTTGACAAGGACCTCCACTTCATTCCACCTTAAATATCCCAGGAAAGAGAAAAATCGATAAAGAAGTTGTGGTCCTTATGTACAATGGAATATCACTCAGCCATGAAATCAATGTCATAAGGCTAGTAGCAGCATGATGAGTGGATTTAGGTACGACGATTCTAAGTGAAATAAGTCACACAGAAAAGGACACTTCTCATAAGGTATCACTGATAGAGGGAATGTAAAAACCGTTACACTTGAACTGAATTACAAAACAGAACAGAGTCACACATGCAGAAAACACACTATGGCTGCTTAACGGGAAAGGTGAGGTGGGGTGATACATAAAACAAGGGTTTCAAATTAGCTCAGATACCGTTCCATAAACCCAATATGTAATAGACAAGACGTACTCCTTGCTCAGAGAACTGGACTCAACACGCCCTATTCACCGCACAAGAATATATCTGACTAGTAATAATCTTAAAACCTATGTATTGATATCTCTCTGTTAGTGTGTCAAGTGGGTAAAAAGCGGCATAAACACAGCAGTGAAAAGCAGCTAAACCCCATTATAAAAATAAATTACTTTGAAAAACCCATGAAACAAAGACAGTGAAAGAGAGAGAAATTCTTACACAATGCGTTCAGGGGCTGTGATGCAACCTGGATTGACCATATCTAGACCCACAGCTGGATGAGACATAAGGGTGGACACTGTTGCGGCTGAGAGGTTTGGTGAGGTTGGGTGAGCAAACGCAGACCCTTTAAAGTAATACTGCGTGGTACCCATCGCATGGGTCCCAAATCTCCAGGTTGAAGGGCATCTTCCTACATCGTAAACATGCATGAGATACCCAGAAGATGGTACACCGTGTGATGGGGAAAGGTTTCTAAAACGCACCTCATTTCTCATCTGCCTGTGCCCGGGTTTGCCATTCCAGCCACTTTACTAGCAATCTCCCTCCTTGGAGCATCATCACTTTTAACCTCCTGTTCCGTACAGGTTGCAATTTGTCCTGAGGATGAACGGGAAGACGTGGAACCAATGAGAGACTAGCTCTTGGTGTTGGGACAGGCACAGGTCACTCTATTTTCCCATCAGGAAGAAGAATTAACCACAGGCTCAGCCTGCCACCCGGAACCAAAACAGGGCCTGAAGCCATCCTGCGCTATTGCGGCCAGCTCCCTAAAAATCGAGTTGTAAAATGGAGGTTCAGGGCACTGCAATTCACAAACCTGCAGACTTATAAATGATAACTCTCGTCCACAAATATATTGAGGGAAGGCAAAGAAGAGGATTTGAAATCAAGGCAGAATTGCAGGAAACAGATTTCAGGAGGTAGATTCGAATCGCCTTTAAAGCACATGAAAAGCGGCAAAACGTTGACAATGATGCCCTTGGCCAAAAAGGGCGTATGCGTTTTTTCCGGAATATATTCAGGAAAAAACGCATACGCCCTTTTTGGCCAACCAAGCAACCTGGAAAGGCAAATCAGCGCTACAAAGAAGTCTCGCTTCCCATCGGTTAAAAGGGCCATGCTGAAAAAAGTGTCAAAACCGGAAATGCAGGACAGGCCATGGAGAAATGGGAGCCTTGCTACACTGATGGGCGGGATGTAAATTGCCAACAGCCACTCTGGAGAAGAGTACGGTGTGTCCTGAAACATCTAAAAAACACAGCTTAGAGAGCATAGGGCACTTCCACTCATGGGGGTATAAATTGGGAAAATGAAAAATCAGCAAGACACAAGCACCCCAAAGTTTAGGGCTGCTCTGTTGACAAGGACCTCCACTTCATTCCACCTTCAATATCCCAGGAAAGAGAAAAATCGATAAAGAAGTTGTGGTCCTTATGTACAATGGAATATCACTCAGCCATGAAATCAATGTCCTAAGGCTAGTAGTAGCATGATGAGTGGATTTAGGTACGACGATTCTAAGTGAAATAAGTCACACAGAAAAGGACACTTCTCATAAGGTATCACTGATAGAGGGAATGTAAAAACCGTTACACTTGAACTGAATTACAAAACAGAACAGAGTCACACATGCAGAAAACACACTATGGCTGCTTAACGGGAAAGGTGAGGTGGGGTGATACATAAAACAAGGGTTTCAAATTAGCTCAGATACCATTCCATAAACCCAATATGTAATAGACAAGACCTACTCCTTGCTCAGAGAACTGGACTCAACACGCCCTATTCACCGCACAAGAATATATCTGACTAGTAATAATCTTAAAACCTATGTATTCATATCTCTCTGTTAGTGTGCCAAGTGGGTGTAAAGCGGCATAAACACAGCAGTGAAAAGCAGCTAAACCCCATTATAAAAATAAATTACTTTGAAAAACCCATGAAACAAAGACAGTGAAAGAGAGAGAAATTCTTACACAATGTGTTCAGGGGCTGTGATGCAACCTGGATTGACCATATCTAGACCCACAGCTGGATGAGACATAAGGGTGGACACTCTTGGGGCTGAGAGGTTTGGTGAGGTTGGGTGAGCAAACGCAGACCCTTTAAAGTAATACTGCATGGTACCCATCGCATGGGTCACAAATCTCCAGGTTCAAGGGCATCTTCCTACATCGAAAACATGCATGAGAAACCCAGAAGATGGTACACCGTGTGATGGGGAAAGGTTTCTAAAACGCACCTCATTTCTCATCTCCTTGTGCCCGGGTTCGCTATTCCAGCCGCTTTACTAGCAATCTCCCTACTTGGAGCATCAGCACCTTTAACCTCCTGTTCCGTACAGGTTGCAATTTGTCCTGAGGATGAACGGGAAGACGTGGAACCAATGAGAGACTAGCTCTTGGTGTTGGGACAGGCACAGGTCACTCTATTTTCCCATCAGGAAGAAGAATTAACCACAGGATCAGCCTGCCACCCGGAACCAAAACAGGGACTGAAGCCATCCTGCGCTATTGCGGCCAGCTCCCTAAAAATCGAGTTGTAAAATGGAGGTTCAGGGCACTGCAATTCACAAACCTGCAGACTTATAAATGATAACTCTCGTCCACAAATATATTGAGGGAAGGCAAAGAAGAGGATTTGAAATCAAGGCAGAATTGCAGGAAACAGATTTCAGGAGGTAGATTCGAATCGCCTTTAAAGCACATGAAAAGCGGCAAAACGTTGACAATGATGCCCTTGGCCAAAAAGGGCGTATGCGTTTTTTCCTGAATATATTCAGGAAAAAACGCATACGCCCTTTTTGGCCAACCAAGCAACCTGGAAAGGCAAATCAGCGCTACAAAGATGTCTCGCTTCCCATCGGTTAAAAAGGCCATGCTGAAAAAAGTGTCAAAACCAGAAATGCAGGACAGGCCATGGAGAAATGGGAGCCTTCCTACACTGATGGGCGGGATGTAAATTGCCAACAGCCACTCTGGAGAAGCGTACGGTGAGTCCTGAAACGTCTAAAAAACAAAGCTTAGAGAGCATAGGGCACTTCCACTCATGGGGTTATAAATTGGGAAAATTAAAAATCAGCAAGACACAAGCACCCCAAAGTTTAGGGCTGCTCTGTTGACAAGGACCTCCACTTCATTCCACCTTCAATATCCCAGGAAAGAGAAAAATGGATAAAGAAGTTGTGGTCCTTATGTACAATGGAATATCACTCAGCCATGAAATCAATGTCATAAGGCTAGTAGCAGCATGATGAGTGGATTTAGGTACGACGATTCTAAGTGAAATAAGTCACACAGAAAAGGACACTTCTCATAAGGTATCACTGATAGAGGGAATGTAAAAACCGTTACACTTGAACTGAATTACAAAACAGAACAGAGTCACACATGCAGAAAACACACTATGGCTGCTTAACGGGAAAGGGGAGGTGGGGTGATACATAAAACAAGGGTTTCAAATTAGCTCAGATACCGTTCCATAAACCCAATATGTAATAGACAAGACCTACTCCTTGCTCAGAGAACTGGACTCAACACGCCCTATTCACCGCACAAGAATATATCTGACTACTAATAATCTTCAAACCTATGTATTGATATCTCTCTGTTAGTGTGTCAAGTGGGTAAAAAGCGGCATAAACACAGCAGTGAAAAGCAGCTAAACCCCATTATAAAAATAAATTACTTTGAAAAACCCATGAAACAAAGACAGTGAAAGAGAGAGAAATTCTTACACAATGCGTTCAGAGGCTGTGATGCAACCTGGATTGACCATATCTAGACCCACAGCTGGATGAGACATAAGGGTGGACACTGTTGCGGCTGAGAGGTTTGGTGAGGTTGGGTGAGCAAACGCAGACCCTTTAAAGTAATACTGCGTGGTACCCATCGCATGGGTCCCAAATCTCCAGGTTCAAGGGCATCTTCCTACATCGTAACCATGCATGAGATACCCAGAAGATGGTACACCGTGTGATGGGGAAAGGTTTCTAAAACGCACCTCATTTCTCATCTGCCTGTGCCCGGGTTTGCCATTCCAGCCACTTTACTAGCAATCTCCCTCCTTGGAGCATCATCACCTTTAACCTCCTGTTCCGTACAGGTTGCAATTTGTCCTGAGGATGAACGGGAAGACGTGGAACCAATGAGAGACTAGCTCTTGGTGTTGGGACAGGCACAGGTCACTCTATTTTCCCATCAGAAAGAAGAATTAACCACAGGCTCAGCCTGCCCCCCGGAACCAGAACAGGGCCTGAAGCCATCCTGCGCTTTTGCGGCCAGCTCCCAAAAACGCGAGTTGTAAAATGGAGGTTCAGGGCACTGCAATTCACAAACCTGCAGAGTTATAAATGATAACTCTCGTCCACAAATATATTGAGGGAAGGCAAAGAAGAGGATTTGAAATCAAGGCAGAATTGCAGGAAACAGATTTCAGGAGGTAGATTCGAATCGCCTTTAAAGCACATGAAAAGCGGCAAAACGTTGACAATGATGCCCTTGGCCAAAAAGGGCGTATGCGTTTTTTCCTGAATATATTCAGGAAAAAACGCATACGCCCTTTTTGGCCAACCAAGCAACCTGGAAAGGCAAATCAGCGCTACAAAGAAGTCTCGCTTCCCATCGGTTAAAAGGGCCATGCTGAAAAAAGTGTCAAAACCAGAAATGCAGGACAGGCCATGGAGAAATGGGAGCCTTGCTACACTGATGGGCGGGATGTAAATTGCCAACAGCCACTCTGGAGAAGAGTACGGTGTGTCCTGAAACATCTAAAAAACACAGCTTAGAGAGCATAGGGCACTTCCACTCATGGGGGTGTAAATTGGGAAAATGAAAAATCAGCAAGACACAAGCACCCCAAAGTTTAGGGCTGCTCTGTTGACAAGGACCTCCACTTCATTCCACCTTCAATATCCCAGGAAAGAGAAAAATGGATAAAGAAGTTGTGGTCCTTATGTACAATGGAATATCACTCAGCCGTGAAATCAATGTCATAAGGCTAGTAGCAGCATGATGAGTGGATTTAGGTATGACGACTCTAAGTGAAATAAGTCACACAGAAAAGGACACTTCTCAAAAGGTATCACTGATAGAGGGAATGTAAAAACCGTTACACTTGAACTGAATTACAAAACAGAACAGAGTCACACATGCAGAAAACACACTATGGCTGCTTAACGGGAAAGGTGAGGTGGGGTGATACATAAAACAAGGGTTTCAAATTAGCTCAGATACCGTTCCATAAACCCAATATGTAATAGACAAGACCTACTCCTTGCTCAGAGAACTGGACTCAACACGCCCTATTCACCGCACAAGAATATATCTGACTAGTAATAATCTTAAAACCTATGTATTGATATCTCTCTGTTAGTGTGTCAAGTGGGTAAAAAGCGGCATAAACACAGCAGTGAAAAGCAGCTAAACCCCATTATAAAAATAAATTACTTTGAAAAACCCATGAAACAAAGACAGTGAAAGAGAGAGAAATTCTTACACAATGCGTTCAGGGGCTGTGATGCAACCTGGATTGACCATATCTAGACCCACAGCTGGATGAGACATAAGGGTGGACACTGTTGCGGCTGAGAGGTTTGGTGAGGTTGGGTGAGCAAACGTAGACCCTTTAAATAATACTGCGTGGTACCCATCGCATGGGTCCCAAATCTCCAGGTTCAAGGGCATCTTCCTACATCGAAAACATGCATGAGATACCCAGAAGACGGTACACCGTGTGATGGGGAAAGGTTTCTAAAACGCACCTCATTTCTTATCTGCTTGTGCCCGGGTTCGCCATTCCAGCCACTTTACTAGCAATCTCCCTCCTTGGAGCATCAGCACCTTTAACCTCCTGTTCCGTACAGGTTGCAATTTGTACTGAGGATGAACGGGAAGACGTGGAACCAATGAAAGACTAGCTCTTGGTGTTGGGACAGGCACAGGTCACTCTATTTTCCCATCAGGAAGAAGAATTAACCACAGGCTCAGCCTGCCCCCCGGAACCAGAACAGGGCCTGAAGCCATCCTGCGCTTTTGCGGCCAGCTCCCAAAAACACGAGTTGTAAAATGGAGGCTCAGGGCACTGCAATTCACAAACCTGCAGAGTTATAAATGATAACTCTCGTCCACAAATATATTGAGGGAAGGCAACGAAGAGGATTTGAAATCAAGGCAGAATTGCAGGAAACAGATTTCAGGAGGTAGATTCGAATCTCATTTAAAGCACATGAAAAGCGGCAAAACGTTGACAATGATGCCCTTGGCCAAAAAGGGCGTATGCGTTTTTTCCTGAATATATTCAGGAAAAAACGCATACGCCCTTTTTGACCAACCAAGCAACCTGGAAAGGCAAATCAGCGCTACAAAGAAGTCTCGCTTCCCATCGGTCAAAAGGGCCATGCTGAAAAAAGTGTCAAAACCAGAAATGCAGGACAGGCCATGGAGAAATGGGAGCCTTGCTACACTGATGGGCGGGATGTAAATTGCCAACAGCCACTCTGGAGAAGTGTACGGTGAGTCCTGAAACATCTAAAAAACACAGCTTAGAGAGCATAGGGCACTTCCACTCATGGGGGTATAAATTGGGAAAATGAAAAATCAGCAAGACACAAGCACCCCAAAGTTTAGGGCTGCTCTGTTGACAAGGACCTCCACTTCATTCCACCTTAAATATCCCAGGAAAGAGAAAAATGGGTAAAGAAGTTGTGGTCCTTATGTACAATGGAATATCACTCAGCCATGAAATCAATGTCCTAAGGCTAGTAGCAGCATGATGAGTGGATTTAGGTATGACGATTCTAAGTGAAATAAGTCACACAGAAAAGGACACTTCTCATAAGGTATCACTGATAGAGGGAATGTAAAAACCGTTACACTTGAACTGAATTACAAAACAGAACAGAGTCACACATGCAGAAAACACACTATGGCTGCTTAACGGGAAAGGTGAGGTGGGGTGATACATAAAACAAGGGTTTCAAATTAGCTCAGATACCGTTCCATAAACCCAATATGTAATAGACAAGACCTACTCCTTGCTCAGAGAACTGGACTCAACACGCCCCATTCACCGCACAAGAATATATCTGACTAGTAATAATCTTAAAACCTATGTATTCATATCTCTCTGTTAGTGTGTCAAGTGGGTGTAAAGCGGCATAAACACAGCAGTGAAAAGCAGCTAAACCCCATTATAAAAATAAATTACTTTGAAAAACCCATGAAACAAAGACAGTGAAAGAGAGAGAAATTCTTACACAATGCGTTCAGAGGCTGTGATGCAACCTGGATTGACCATATCTAGACCCACAGCTGGATGAGACATAAGGGTGGACACTCTTGGGGCTGAGAGGTTTGGTGAGGTTGGGTGAGCAAACGCAGACCCTTTAAAGTAATACTGCATGGTACCCATCGCATGGGTCACAAATCTCCAGGTTCAAGGGCATCTTCCTACATCGAAAACATGCATGAGAAACCCAGAAGATGGTACACCGTGTGATGGGGAAAGGTTTCTAAAACGCACCTCATTTCTCATCTCCTTGTGCCCGGGTTCGCTATTCCAGCCGCTTTACTAGCAATCTCCCTACTTGGAGCATCAGCACCTTTAACCTCCTGTTCCGTACAGGTTGCCATTTCTCCTGACGATGAACGGGAAGACGGGGAACCAATGAGAGACTGGCTCTTGGTGTTGGGAAAGGCACAGGTCACTCTATTTTCCCATCAGGAAGAAGAATTAACAACAGGCTCATCCCGCCCCCCGGAACCAGAACAGGGCCTGAAGCCATCCTGCGCTTTTGCGGCCAGCTCCCAAAAACACGAGTTGTAAAATGGAGGCTCAGGGCACTGCAATTCACAAACCTGCAGAGTTATAAATGATAACTCTCGTCCACAAATATATTGAGGGAAGGCAACGAAGAGGATTTGAAATCAAGGCAGAATTGCAGGAAACAGATTTCAGGAGGTAGATTCGAATCTCATTTAAAGCACATGAAAAGCGGCAAAACTTTGACAATGATGCCCTTGGCCAAAAAGGGCGTATGCGTTTTTTCCTGAATATATTCAGGAAAAAACGCATACGCCCTTTTTGGCCAACCAAGCAACCTGGAAAGGCAAATCAGCGCTACAAAGAAGTCTCGCTTCCCATCGGTCAAAAGGGCCATGCTGAAAAAAGTGTCAAAACCAGAAATGCAGGACAGGCCATGGAGAAATGGGAGCCTTGCTACACTGATGGGCGGGATGTAAATTGCCAACAGCCACTCTGGAGAAGTGTACGGTGAGTCCTGAAACATCTAAAAAACACAGCTTAGAGAGCATAGGGCATTTCCACTCATTGGGGTATAAATTGGGAAAATGAAAAATCAGCAAGACACAAGCACCCCAAAGTTTAGGGCTGCTCTGTTGACAAGACCTCCACTTCATTCCACCTTAAATATCCCAGGAAAGAGAAAAATGGGTAAAGAAGTTGTGGTCCTTATGTACAATGGAATATCACTCAGGCATGAAATCAATGTCCTAAGGCTAGTAGCAGCATGATGAGTGGATTTAGGTACGACGATTCTAAGTGAAATAAATCACACAGAAAAGGACACTTCTCATAAGGTATCACTTATAGAGGGAATGTAAAAACCGTTACACTTGAACTGAATTACAAAACAGAACAGAGTCACACATGCAGAAAACACACTATGGCTGCTTAACGGGAAAGGGGAGGTGGGGTGATACATAAAACAAGGGTTTCAAATTAGCTCAGATACCGTTCCATAAACCCAATATGTAATAGACAAGACCTACTCCTTGCTCAGAGAACTGGACTCAACACGCCCTATTCACCGCACAAGTATATATCTGACTACTAATAATCTTCAAACCTATGTATTGATATCTCTCTGTTAGTGTGTCAAGTGGGTGTAAAGCGGCATAAACACAGCAGTGAAAAGCAGCTAAACCCCATTATGAAAATAAATTACTTTGAAAAACCCATGAAAGAAAGACAGTGAAAGAGAGAGACATTCTTACACAATGCGTTCAGGGGCTGTGATGCAACCTGGATTGACCATATCTAGACCCACAGCTGGATGAGACCTAAGGGTGGACACTCTTGGGGCTGAGAGGTTTGGTGATGTTGGGTGAGCAAACGCAGACCATTTAAAGTAATACTGCGTGGTAGCCATCGCATGGGTCCCAAATCTCCAGGTTCAAGGGCATCTTCCTACATCGAAAACATGCATGAGAAACCCAGAAGATGGTACACCGTCTGATGGGGAAAGGTTTCTAAAACGCAACTCATTTCTCATCTCCTTGTGTCCGGGTTCGCCATTCCAGCCGCTTTACTAGCAATCTCCCTACTTGGAGCATCAGCACCTTTAACCTCCTGTTCCGTACAGGTTGCCATTTCTCCTGACGATAAACGGGAAGACGGGGAACCAATGAGAGACTGGCTCTTGGTGTTGGGAAAGGCACAGGTCACTCTATTTTCCCATCAGGAAGAAGAATTAACAACAGGCTCATCCCGCCCCCCGGAACCAGAACAGGGCCTGAAGCCATCCTGCGCTTTTGCGGCCAGCTCCCAAAAACACGAGTTGTAAAATGGAGGCTCAGGGCACTGCAATTCACAAACCTGCAGAGTTATAAATGATAACTCTCGTCCACAAATATATTGAGGGAAGGCAACGAAGAGGATTTGAAATCAAGGCAGAATTGCAGGAAACAGATTTCAGGAGGTAGATTCGAATCTCATTTAAAGCACATGAAAAGCGGCAAAACGTTGACAATGATGCCCTTGGCCAAAAAGGGCGTATGCGTTTTTTCCTGAATATATTCAGGAAAAAACGCATACGCCCTTTTTGACCAACCAAGCAACCTGGAAAGGCAAATCAGCGCTACAAAGAAGTCTCGCTTCCCATCGGTCAAAAGGGCCATGCTGAAAAAAGTGTCAAAACCAGAAATGCAGGACAGGCCATGGAGAAATGGGAGCCTTGCTACACTGATGGGCGGGATGTAAATTGCCAACAGCCACTCTGGAGAAGTGTACGGTGAGTCCTGAAACATCTAAAAAACACAGCTTAGAGAGCATAGGGCACTTCCACTCATGGGGGTATAAATTGGGAAAATGAAAAATCAGCAAGACACAAGCACCCCAAAGTTTAGGGCTGCTCTGTTGACAAGGACCTCCACTTCATTCCACCTTAAATATCCCAGGAAAGAGAAAAATGGGTAAAGAAGTTGTGGTCCTTATGTACAATGGAATATCACTCAGCCATGAAATCAATGTCCTAAGGCTAGTAGCAGCATGATGAGTGGATTTAGGTATGACGATTCTAAGTGAAATAAGTCACACAGAAAAGGACACTTCTCATAAGGTATCACTGATAGAGGGAATGTAAAAACCGTTACACTTGAACTGAATTACAAAACAGAACAGAGTCACACATGCAGAAAACACACTATGGCTGCTTAACGGGAAAGGTGAGGTGGGGTGATACATAAAACAAGGGTTTCAAATTAGCTCAGATACCGTTCCATAAACCCAATATGTAATAGACAAGACCTACTCCTTGCTCAGAGAACTGGACTCAACACGCCCCATTCACCGCACAAGAATATATCTGACTAGTAATAATCTTAAAACCTATGTATTCATATCTCTCTGTTAGTGTGTCAAGTGGGTGTAAAGCGGCATAAACACAGCAGTGAAAAGCAGCTAAACCCCATTATAAAAATAAATTACTTTGAAAAACCCATGAAACAAAGACAGTGAAAGAGAGAGAAATTCTTACACAATGCGTTCAGAGGCTGTGATGCAACCTGGATTGACCATATCTAGACCCACAGCTGGATGAGACATAAGGGTGGACACTCTTGGGGCTGAGAGGTTTGGTGAGGTTGGGTGAGCAAACGCAGACCCTTTAAAGTAATACTGCATGGTACCCATCGCATGGGTCACAAATCTCCAGGTTCAAGGGCATCTTCCTACATCGAAAACATGCATGAGAAACCCAGAAGATGGTACACCGTGTGATGGGGAAAGGTTTCTAAAACGCACCTCATTTCTCATCTCCTTGTGCCCGGGTTCGCTATTCCAGCCGCTTTACTAGCAATCTCCCTACTTGGAGCATCAGCACCTTTAACCTCCTGTTCCGTACAGGTTGCCATTTCTCCTGACGATGAACGGGAAGACGGGGAACCAATGAGAGACTGGCTCTTGGTGTTGGGAAAGGCACAGGTCACTCTATTTTCCCATCAGGAAGAAGAATTAACAACAGGCTCATCCCGCCCCCCGGAACCAGAACAGGGCCTGAAGCCATCCTGCGCTTTTGCGGCCAGCTCCCAAAAACACGAGTTGTAAAATGGAGGCTCAGGGCACTGCAATTCACAAACCTGCAGAGTTATAAATGATAACTCTCGTCCACAAATATATTGAGGGAAGGCAACGAAGAGGATTTGAAATCAAGGCAGAATTGCAGGAAACAGATTTCAGGAGGTAGATTCGAATCTCATTTAAAGCACATGAAAAGCGGCAAAACGTTGACAATGATGCCCTTGGCCAAAAAGGGCGTATGCGTTTTTTCCTGAATATATTCAGGAAAAAACGCATACGCCCTTTTTGGCCAACCAAGCAACCTGGAAAGGCAAATCAGCGCTACAAAGAAGTCTCGCTTCCCATCGGTCAAAAGGGCCATGCTGAAAAAAGTGTCAAAACCAGAAATGCAGGACAGGCCATGGAGAAATGGGAGCCTTGCTACACTGATGGGCGGGATGTAAATTGCCAACAGCCACTCTGGAGAAGTGTACGGTGAGTCCTGAAACATCTAAAAAACACAGCTTAGAGAGCATAGGGCATTTCCACTCATTGGGGTATAAATTGGGAAAATGAAAAATCAGCAAGACACAAGCACCCCAAAGTTTAGGGCTGCTCTGTTGACAAGACCTCCACTTCATTCCACCTTAAATATCCCAGGAAAGAGAAAAATGGGTAAAGAAGTTGTGGTCCTTATGTACAATGGAATATCACTCAGCCATGAAATCAATGTCCTAAGGCTAGTAGCAGCATGATGAGTGGATTTAGGTACGACGATTCTAAGTGAAATAAATCACACAGAAAAGGACACTTCTCATAAGGTATCACTTATAGAGGGAATGTAAAAACCGTTACACTTGAACTGAATTACAAAACAGAACAGAGTCACACATGCAGAAAACACACTATGGCTGCTTAACGGGAAAGGGGAGGTGGGGTGATACATAAAACAAGGGTTTCAAATTAGCTCAGATACCGTTCCATAAACCCAATATGTAATAGACAAGACCTACTCCTTGCTCAGAGAACTGGACTCAACACGCCCTATTCACCGCACAAGTATATATCTGACTACTAATAATCTTCAAACCTATGTATTGATATCTCTCTGTTAGTGTGTCAAGTGGGTGTAAAGCGGCATAAACACAGCAGTGAAAAGCAGCTAAACCCCATTATGAAAATAAATTACTTTGAAAAACCCATGAAAGAAAGACAGTGAAAGAGAGAGACATTCTTACACAATGCGTTCAGGGGCTGTGATGCAACCTGGATTGACCATATCTAGACCCACAGCTGGATGAGACCTAAGGGTGGACACTCTTGGGGCTGAGAGGTTTGGTGATGTTGGGTGAGCAAACGCAGACCATTTAAAGTAATACTGCGTGGTAGCCATCGCATGGGTCCCAAATCTCCAGGTTCAAGGGCATCTTCCTACATCGAAAACATGCATGAGAAACCCAGAAGATGGTACACCGTCTGATGGGGAAAGGTTTCTAAAACGCAACTCATTTCTCATCTCCTTGTGTCCGGGTTCGCCATTCCAGCCGCCTTACTAGCAATCTCCCTACTTGGAGCATCAGCACCTTTAACCTCCTGTTCCGTACAGGTTGCCATTTCTCCTGACGATAAACGGGAAGACGGGGAACCAATGAGAGACTGGCTCTTGGTGTTGGGAAAGGCACAGGTCACTCTATTTTCCCATCAGGAAGAAGAATTAACAACAGGCTCATCCCGCCCCCCGGAACCAGAACAGGGCCTGAAGCCATCCTGCGCTTTTGCGGCCAGCTCCCAAAAACACGAGTTGTAAAATGGAGGCTCAGGGCACTGCAATTCACAAACCTGCAGAGTTATAAATGATAACTCTCGTCCACAAATATATTGAGGGAAGGCAACGAAGAGGATTTGAAATCAAGGCAGAATTGCAGGAAACAGATTTCAGGAGGTAGATTCGAATCTCATTTAAAGCACATGAAAAGCGGCAAAACGTTGACAATGATGCCCTTGGCCAAAAAGGGCGTATGCGTTTTTTCCTGAATATATTCAGGAAAAAACGCATACGCCCTTTTTGACCAACCAAGCAACCTGGAAAGGCAAATCAGCGCTACAAAGAAGTCTCGCTTCCCATCGGTCAAAAGGGCCATGCTGAAAAAAGTGTCAAAACCAGAAATGCAGGACAGGCCATGGAGAAATGGGAGCCTTGCTACACTGATGGGCGGGATGTAAATTGCCAACAGCCACTCTGGAGAAGTGTACGGTGAGTCCTGAAACATCTAAAAAACACAGCTTAGAGAGCATAGGGCACTTCCACTCATGGGGGTATAAATTGGGAAAATGAAAAATCAGCAAGACACAAGCACCCCAAAGTTTAGGGCTGCTCTGTTGACAAGGACCTCCACTTCATTCCACCTTAAATATCCCAGGAAAGAGAAAAATGGGTAAAGAAGTTGTGGTCCTTATGTACAATGGAATATCACTCAGCCATGAAATCAATGTCCTAAGGCTAGTAGCAGCATGATGAGTGGATTTAGGTATGACGATTCTAAGTGAAATAAGTCACACAGAAAAGGACACTTCTCATAAGGTATCACTGATAGAGGGAATGTAAAAACCGTTACACTTGAACTGAATTACAAAACAGAACAGAGTCACACATGCAGAAAACACACTATGGCTGCTTAACGGGAAAGGTGAGGTGGGGTGATACATAAAACAAGGGTTTCAAATTAGCTCAGATACCGTTCCATAAACCCAATATGTAATAGACAAGACCTACTCCTTGCTCAGAGAACTGGACTCAACACGCCCCATTCACCGCACAAGAATATATCTGACTAGTAATAATCTTAAAACCTATGTATTCATATCTCTCTGTTAGTGTGTCAAGTGGGTGTAAAGCGGCATAAACACAGCAGTGAAAAGCAGCTAAACCCCATTATAAAAATAAATTACTTTGAAAAACCCATGAAACAAAGACAGTGAAAGAGAGAGAAATTCTTACACAATGCGTTCAGAGGCTGTGATGCAACCTGGATTGACCATATCTAGACCCACAGCTGGATGAGACATAAGGGTGGACACTCTTGGGGCTGAGAGGTTTGGTGAGGTTGGGTGAGCAAACGCAGACCCTTTAAAGTAATACTGCATGGTACCCATCGCATGGGTCACAAATCTCCAGGTTCAAGGGCATCTTCCTACATCGAAAACATGCATGAGAAACCCAGAAGATGGTACACCGTGTGATGGGGAAAGGTTTCTAAAACGCACCTCATTTCTCATCTCCTTGTGCCCGGGTTCGCTATTCCAGCCGCTTTACTAGCAATCTCCCTCCTTGGAGCATCAGCACCTTTAACCTCCTGTTCCGTACAGGTTGCCATTTCTCCTGACGATGAACGGGAAGACGGGGAACCAATGAGAGACTGGCTCTTGGTGTTGGGAAAGGCACAGGTCACTCTATTTTCCCATCAGGAAGAAGAATTAACAACAGGCTCATCCCGCCCCCCGGAACCAGAACAGGGCCTGAAGCCATCCTGCGCTTTTGCGGCCAGCTCCCAAAAACACGAGTTGTAAAATGGAGGCTCAGGGCACTGCAATTCACAAACCTGCAGAGTTATAAATGATAACTCTCGTCCACAAATATATTGAGGGAAGGCAACGAAGAGGATTTGAAATCAAGGCAGAATTGCAGGAAACAGATTTCAGGAGGTAGATTCGAATCTCATTTAAAGCACATGAAAAGCGGCAAAACTTTGACAATGATGCCCTTGGCCAAAAAGGGCGTATGCGTTTTTTCCTGAATATATTCAGGAAAAAACGCATACGCCCTTTTTGGCCAACCAAGCAACCTGGAAAGGCAAATCAGCGCTACAAAGAAGTCTCGCTTCCCATCGGTCAAAAGGGCCATGCTGAAAAAAGTGTCAAAACCAGAAATGCAGGACAGGCCATGGAGAAATGGGAGCCTTGCTACACTGATGGGCGGGATGTAAATTGCCAACAGCCACTCTGGAGAAGTGTACGGTGAGTCCTGAAACATCTAAAAAACACAGCTTAGAGAGCATAGGGCATTTCCACTCATTGGGGTATAAATTGGGAAAATGAAAAATCAGCAAGACACAAGCACCCCAAAGTTTAGGGCTGCTCTGTTGACAAGACCTCCACTTCATTCCACCTTAAATATCCCAGGAAAGAGAAAAATGGGTAAAGAAGTTGTGGTCCTTATGTACAATGGAATATCACTCAGCCATGAAATCAATGTCCTAAGGCTAGTAGCAGCATGATGAGTGGATTTAGGTACGACGATTCTAAGTGAAATAAGTCACACAGAAAAGGACACTTCTCATAAGGTATCACTGATAGAGGGAATGTAAAAACCGTTACACTTGAACTGAATTACAAAACAGAACAGAGTCACACATGCAGAAAACACACTATGGCTGCTTAACGGGAAAGGGGAGGTGGGGTGATACATAAAACAAGGGTTTCAAATTAGCTCAGATACCGTTCCATAAACCCAATATGTAATAGACAAGACCTACTCCTTGCTCAGAGAACTGGACTCAACACGCCCTATTCACCGCACAAGTATATATCTGACTACTAATAATCTTCAAACCTATGTATTGATATCTCTCTGTTAGTGTGTCAAGTGGGTGTAAAGCGGCATAAACACAGCAGTGAAAAGCAGCTAAACCCCATTATGAAAATAAATTACTTTGAAAAACCCATGAAAGAAAGACAGTGAAAGAGAGAGACATTCTTACACAATGCGTTCAGGGGCTGTGATGCAACCTGGATTGACCATATCTAGACCCACAGCTGGATGAGACCTAAGGGTGGACACTCTTGGGGCTGAGAGGTTTGGTGATGTTGGGTGAGCAAACGCAGACCATTTAAAGTAATACTGCGTGGTAGCCATCGCATGGGTCCCAAATCTCCAGGTTCAAGGGCATCTTCCTACATCGAAAACATGCATGAGAAACCCAGAAGATGGTACACCGTCTGATGGGGAAAGGTTTCTAAAACGCAACTCATTTCTCATCTCCTTGTGTCCGGGTTCGCCATTCCAGCCGCTTTACTAGCAATCTCCCTACTTGGAGCATCAGCACCTTTAACCTCCTGTTCCGTACAGGTTGCCATTTCTCCTGACGATAAACGGGAAGACGGGGAACCAATGAGAGACTGGCTCTTGGTGTTGGGAAAGGCACAGGTCACTCTATTTTCCCATCAGGAAGAAGAATTAACAACAGGCTCATCCCGCCCCCCGGAACCAGAACAGGGCCTGAAGCCATCCTGCGCTTTTGCGGCCAGCTCCCAAAAACACGAGTTGTAAAATGGAGGCTCAGGGCACTGCAATTCACAAACCTGCAGAGTTATAAATGATAACTCTCGTCCACAAATATATTGAGGGAAGGCAACGAAGAGGATTTGAAATCAAGGCAGAATTGCAGGAAACAGATTTCAGGAGGTAGATTCGAATCTCATTTAAAGCACATGAAAAGCGGCAAAACGTTGACAATGATGCCCTTGGCCAAAAAGGGCGTATGCGTTTTTTCCTGAATATATTCAGGAAAAAACGCATACGCCCTTTTTGACCAACCAAGCAACCTGGAAAGGCAAATCAGCGCTACAAAGAAGTCTCGCTTCCCATCAGTCAAAAGGGCCATGCTGAAAAAAGTGTCAAAACCAGAAATGCAGGACAGGCCATGGAGAAATGGGAGCCTTGCTACACTGATGGGCGGGATGTAAATTGCCAACAGCCACTCTGGAGAAGTGTACGGTGAGTCCTGAAACATCTAAAAAACACAGCTTAGAGAGCATAGGGCACTTCCACTCATGGGGGTATAAATTGGGAAAATGAAAAATCAGCAAGACACAAGCACCCCAAAGTTTAGGGCTGCTCTGTTGACAAGGACCTCCACTTCATTCCACCTTAAATATCCCAGGAAAGAGAAAAATGGGTAAAGAAGTTGTGGTCCTTATGTACAATGGAATATCACTCAGCCATGAAATCAATGTCCTAAGGCTAGTAGCAGCATGATGAGTGGATTTAGGTATGACGATTCTAAGTGAAATAAGTCACACAGAAAAGGACACTTCTCATAAGGTATCACTGATAGAGGGAATGTAAAAACCGTTACACTTGAACTGAATTACAAAACAGAACAGAGTCACACATGCAGAAAACACACTATGGCTGCTTAACGGGAAAGGTGAGGTGGGGTGATACATAAAACAAGGGTTTCAAATTAGCTCAGATACCGTTCCATAAACCCAATATGTAATAGACAAGACCTACTCCTTGCTCAGAGAACTGGACTCAACACGCCCCATTCACCGCACAAGAATATATCTGACTAGTAATAATCTTAAAACCTATGTATTCATATCTCTCTGTTAGTGTGTCAAGTGGGTGTAAAGCGGCATAAACACAGCAGTGAAAAGCAGCTAAACCCCATTATAAAAATAAATTACTTTGAAAAACCCATGAAACAAAGACAGTGAAAGAGAGAGAAATTCTTACACAATGCGTTCAGAGGCTGTGATGCAACCTGGATTGACCATATCTAGACCCACAGCTGGATGAGACATAAGGGTGGACACTCTTGGGGCTGAGAGGTTTGGTGAGGTTGGGTGAGCAAACGCAGACCCTTTAAAGTAATACTGCATGGTACCCATCGCATGGGTCACAAATCTCCAGGTTCAAGGGCATCTTCCTACATCGAAAACATGCATGAGAAACCCAGAAGATGGTACACCGTGTGATGGGGAAAGGTTTCTAAAACGCACCTCATTTCTCATCTCCTTGTGCCCGGGTTCGCTATTCCAGCCGCTTTACTAGCAATCTCCCTCCTTGGAGCATCAGCACCTTTAACCTCCTGTTCCGTACAGGTTGCCATTTCTCCTGACGATGAACGGGAAGACGGGGAACCAATGAGAGACTGGCTCTTGGTGTTGGGAAAGGCACAGGTCACTCTATTTTCCCATCAGGAAGAAGAATTAACAACAGGCTCATCCCGCCCCCCGGAACCAGAACAGGGCCTGAAGCCATCCTGCGCTTTTGCGGCCAGCTCCCAAAAACACGAGTTGTAAAATGGAGGCTCAGGGCACTGCAATTCACAAACCTGCAGAGTTATAAATGATAACTCTCGTCCACAAATATATTGAGGGAAGGCAACGAAGAGGATTTGAAATCAAGGCAGAATTGCAGGAAACAGATTTCAGGAGGTAGATTCGAATCTCATTTAAAGCACATGAAAAGCGGCAAAACTTTGACAATGATGCCCTTGGCCAAAAAGGGCGTATGCGTTTTTTCCTGAATATATTCAGGAAAAAACGCATACGCCCTTTTTGGCCAACCAAGCAACCTGGAAAGGCAAATCAGCGCTACAAAGAAGTCTCGCTTCCCATCGGTCAAAAGGGCCATGCTGAAAAAAGTGTCAAAACCAGAAATGCAGGACAGGCCATGGAGAAATGGGAGCCTTGCTACACTGATGGGCGGGATGTAAATTGCCAACAGCCACTCTGGAGAAGTGTACGGTGAGTCCTGAAACATCTAAAAAACACAGCTTAGAGAGCATAGGGCATTTCCACTCATTGGGGTATAAATTGGGAAAATGAAAAATCAGCAAGACACAAGCACCCCAAAGTTTAGGGCTGCTCTGTTGACAAGACCTCCACTTCATTCCACCTTAAATATCCCAGGAAAGAGAAAAATGGGTAAAGAAGTTGTGGTCCTTATGTACAATGGAATATCACTCAGGCATGAAATCAATGTCCTAAGGCTAGTAGCAGCATGATGAGTGGATTTAGGTACGACGATTCTAAGTGAAATAAATCACACAGAAAAGGACACTTCTCATAAGGTATCACTTATAGAGGGAATGTAAAAACCGTTACACTTGAACTGAATTACAAAACAGAACAGAGTCACACATGCAGAAAACACACTATGGCTGCTTAACGGGAAAGGGGAGGTGGGGTGATACATAAAACAAGGGTTTCAAATTAGCTCAGATACCGTTCCATAAACCCAATATGTAATAGACAAGACCTACTCCTTGCTCAGAGAACTGGACTCAACACGCCCTATTCACCGCACAAGTATATATCTGACTACTAATAATCTTCAAACCTATGTATTGATATCTCTCTGTTAGTGTGTCAAGTGGGTGTAAAGCGGCATAAACACAGCAGTGAAAAGCAGCTAAACCCCATTATGAAAATAAATTACTTTGAAAAACCCATGAAAGAAAGACAGTGAAAGAGAGAGACATTCTTACACAATGCGTTCAGGGGCTGTGATGCAACCTGGATTGACCATATCTAGACCCACAGCTGGATGAGACCTAAGGGTGGACACTCTTGGGGCTGAGAGGTTTGGTGATGTTGGGTGAGCAAACGCAGACCATTTAAAGTAATACTGCGTGGTAGCCATCGCATGGGTCCCAAATCTCCAGGTTCAAGGGCATCTTCCTACATCGAAAACATGCATGAGAAACCCAGAAGATGGTACACCGTCTGATGGGGAAAGGTTTCTAAAACGCAACTCATTTCTCATCTCCTTGTGTCCGGGTTCGCCATTCCAGCCGCTTTACTAGCAATCTCCCTACTTGGAGCATCAGCACCTTTAACCTCCTGTTCCGTACAGGTTGCCATTTCTCCTGACGATAAACGGGAAGACGGGGAACCAATGAGAGACTGGCTCTTGGTGTTGGGAAAGGCACAGGTCACTCTATTTTCCCATCAGGAAGAAGAATTAACAACAGGCTCATCCCGCCCCCCGGAACCAGAACAGGGCCTGAAGCCATCCTGCGCTTTTGCGGCCAGCTCCCAAAAACACGAGTTGTAAAATGGAGGCTCAGGGCACTGCAATTCACAAACCTGCAGAGTTATAAATGATAACTCTCGTCCACAAATATATTGAGGGAAGGCAACGAAGAGGATTTGAAATCAAGGCAGAATTGCAGGAAACAGATTTCAGGAGGTAGATTCGAATCTCATTTAAAGCACATGAAAAGCGGCAAAACGTTGACAATGATGCCCTTGGCCAAAAAGGGCGTATGCGTTTTTTCCTGAATATATTCAGGAAAAAACGCATACGCCCTTTTTGACCAACCAAGCAACCTGGAAAGGCAAATCAGCGCTACAAAGAAGTCTCGCTTCCCATCGGTCAAAAGGGCCATGCTGAAAAAAGTGTCAAAACCAGAAATGCAGGACAGGCCATGGAGAAATGGGAGCCTTGCTACACTGATGGGCGGGATGTAAATTGCCAACAGCCACTCTGGAGAAGTGTACGGTGAGTCCTGAAACATCTAAAAAACACAGCTTAGAGAGCATAGGGCACTTCCACTCATGGGGGTATAAATTGGGAAAATGAAAAATCAGCAAGACACAAGCACCCCAAAGTTTAGGGCTGCTCTGTTGACAAGGACCTCCACTTCATTCCACCTTAAATATCCCAGGAAAGAGAAAAATGGGTAAAGAAGTTGTGGTCCTTATGTACAATGGAATATCACTCAGCCATGAAATCAATGTCCTAAGGCTAGTAGCAGCATGATGAGTGGATTTAGGTATGACGATTCTAAGTGAAATAAGTCACACAGAAAAGGACACTTCTCATAAGGTATCACTGATAGAGGGAATGTAAAAACCGTTACACTTGAACTGAATTACAAAACAGAACAGAGTCACACATGCAGAAAACACACTATGGCTGCTTAACGGGAAAGGTGAGGTGGGGTGATACATAAAACAAGGGTTTCAAATTAGCTCAGATACCGTTCCATAAACCCAATATGTAATAGACAAGACCTACTCCTTGCTCAGAGAACTGGACTCAACACGCCCCATTCACCGCACAAGAATATATCTGACTAGTAATAATCTTAAAACCTATGTATTCATATCTCTCTGTTAGTGTGTCAAGTGGGTGTAAAGCGGCATAAACACAGCAGTGAAAAGCAGCTAAACCCCATTATAAAAATAAATTACTTTGAAAAACCCATGAAACAAAGACAGTGAAAGAGAGAGAAATTCTTACACAATGCGTTCAGAGGCTGTGATGCAACCTGGATTGACCATATCTAGACCCACAGCTGGATGAGACATAAGGGTGGACACTCTTGGGGCTGAGAGGTTTGGTGAGGTTGGGTGAGCAAACGCAGACCCTTTAAAGTAATACTGCATGGTACCCATCGCATGGGTCACAAATCTCCAGGTTCAAGGGCATCTTCCTACATCGAAAACATGCATGAGAAACCCAGAAGATGGTACACCGTGTGATGGGGAAAGGTTTCTAAAACGCACCTCATTTCTCATCTCCTTGTGCCCGGGTTCGCTATTCCAGCCGCTTTACTAGCAATCTCCCTACTTGGAGCATCAGCACCTTTAACCTCCTGTTCCGTACAGGTTGCCATTTCTCCTGACGATGAACGGGAAGACGGGGAACCAATGAGAGACTGGCTCTTGGTGTTGGGAAAGGCACAGGTCACTCTATTTTCCCATCAGGAAGAAGAATTAACAACAGGCTCATCCCGCCCCCCGGAACCAGAACAGGGCCTGAAGCCATCCTGCGCTTTTGCGGCCAGCTCCCAAAAACACGAGTTGTAAAATGGAGGCTCAGGGCACTGCAATTCACAAACCTGCAGAGTTATAAATGATAACTCTCGTCCACAAATATATTGAGGGAAGGCAACGAAGAGGATTTGAAATCAAGGCAGAATTGCAGGAAACAGATTTCAGGAGGTAGATTCGAATCTCATTTAAAGCACATGAAAAGCGGCAAAACTTTGACAATGATGCCCTTGGCCAAAAAGGGCGTATGCGTTTTTTCCTGAATATATTCAGGAAAAAACGCATACGCCCTTTTTGGCCAACCAAGCAACCTGGAAAGGCAAATCAGCGCTACAAAGAAGTCTCGCTTCCCATCGGTCAAAAGGGCCATGCTGAAAAAAGTGTCAAAACCAGAAATGCAGGACAGGCCATGGAGAAATGGGAGCCTTGCTACACTGATGGGCGGGATGTAAATTGCCAACAGCCACTCTGGAGAAGTGTACGGTGAGTCCTGAAACATCTAAAAAACACAGCTTAGAGAGCATAGGGCATTTCCACTCATTGGGGTATAAATTGGGAAAATGAAAAATCAGCAAGACACAAGCACCCCAAAGTTTAGGGCTGCTCTGTTGACAAGACCTCCACTTCATTCCACCTTAAATATCCCAGGAAAGAGAAAAATGGGTAAAGAAGTTGTGGTCCTTATGTACAATGGAATATCACTCAGGCATGAAATCAATGTCCTAAGGCTAGTAGCAGCATGATGAGTGGATTTAGGTACGACGATTCTAAGTGAAATAAATCACACAGAAAAGGACACTTCTCATAAGGTATCACTTATAGAGGGAATGTAAAAACCGTTACACTTGAACTGAATTACAAAACAGAACAGAGTCACACATGCAGAAAACACACTATGGCTGCTTAACGGGAAAGGGGAGGTGGGGTGATACATAAAACAAGGGTTTCAAATTAGCTCAGATACCGTTCCATAAACCCAATATGTAATAGACAAGACCTACTCCTTGCTCAGAGAACTGGACTCAACACGCCCTATTCACCGCACAAGTATATATCTGACTACTAATAATCTTCAAACCTATGTATTGATATCTCTCTGTTAGTGTGTCAAGTGGGTGTAAAGCGGCATAAACACAGCAGTGAAAAGCAGCTAAACCCCATTATGAAAATAAATTACTTTGAAAAACCCATGAAAGAAAGACAGTGAAAGAGAGAGACATTCTTACACAATGCGTTCAGGGGCTGTGATGCAACCTGGATTGACCATATCTAGACCCACAGCTGGATGAGACCTAAGGGTGGACACTCTTGGGGCTGAGAGGTTTGGTGATGTTGGGTGAGCAAACGCAGACCATTTAAAGTAATACTGCGTGGTAGCCATCGCATGGGTCCCAAATCTCCAGGTTCAAGGGCATCTTCCTACATCGAAAACATGCATGAGAAACCCAGAAGATGGTACACCGTCTGATGGGGAAAGGTTTCTAAAACGCAACTCATTTCTCATCTCCTTGTGTCCGGGTTCGCCATTCCAGCCGCTTTACTAGCAATCTCCCTACTTGGAGCATCAGCACCTTTAACCTCCTGTTCCGTACAGGTTGCCATTTCTCCTGACGATAAACGGGAAGACGGGGAACCAATGAGAGACTGGCTCTTGGTGTTGGGAAAGGCACAGGTCACTCTATTTTCCCATCAGGAAGAAGAATTAACAACAGGCTCATCCCGCCCCCCGGAACCAGAACAGGGCCTGAAGCCATCCTGCGCTTTTGCGGCCAGCTCCCAAAAACACGAGTTGTAAAATGGAGGCTCAGGGCACTGCAATTCACAAACCTGCAGAGTTATAAATGATAACTCTCGTCCACAAATATATTGAGGGAAGGCAACGAAGAGGATTTGAAATCAAGGCAGAATTGCAGGAAACAGATTTCAGGAGGTAGATTCGAATCTCATTTAAAGCACATGAAAAGCGGCAAAACGTTGACAATGATGCCCTTGGCCAAAAAGGGCGTATGCGTTTTTTCCTGAATATATTCAGGAAAAAACGCATACGCCCTTTTTGACCAACCAAGCAACCTGGAAAGGCAAATCAGCGCTACAAAGAAGTCTCGCTTCCCATCGGTCAAAAGGGCCATGCTGAAAAAAGTGTCAAAACCAGAAATGCAGGACAGGCCATGGAGAAATGGGAGCCTTGCTACACTGATGGGCGGGATGTAAATTGCCAACAGCCACTCTGGAGAAGTGTACGGTGAGTCCTGAAACATCTAAAAAACACAGCTTAGAGAGCATAGGGCACTTCCACTCATGGGGGTATAAATTGGGAAAATGAAAAATCAGCAAGACACAAGCACCCCAAAGTTTAGGGCTGCTCTGTTGACAAGGACCTCCACTTCATTCCACCTTAAATATCCCAGGAAAGAGAAAAATGGGTAAAGAAGTTGTGGTCCTTATGTACAATGGAATATCACTCAGCCATGAAATCAATGTCCTAAGGCTAGTAGCAGCATGATGAGTGGATTTAGGTATGACGATTCTAAGTGAAATAAGTCACACAGAAAAGGACACTTCTCATAAGGTATCACTGATAGAGGGAATGTAAAAACCGTTACACTTGAACTGAATTACAAAACAGAACAGAGTCACACATGCAGAAAACACACTATGGCTGCTTAACGGGAAAGGTGAGGTGGGGTGATACATAAAACAAGGGTTTCAAATTAGCTCAGATACCGTTCCATAAACCCAATATGTAATAGACAAGACCTACTCCTTGCTCAGAGAACTGGACTCAACACGCCCCATTCACCGCACAAGAATATATCTGACTAGTAATAATCTTAAAACCTATGTATTCATATCTCTCTGTTAGTGTGTCAAGTGGGTGTAAAGCGGCATAAACACAGCAGTGAAAAGCAGCTAAACCCCATTATAAAAATAAATTACTTTGAAAAACCCATGAAACAAAGACAGTGAAAGAGAGAGAAATTCTTACACAATGCGTTCAGGGGCTGTGATGCAACCTGGATTGACCATATCTAGACCCACAGCTGGATGAGACATAAGGGTGGACACTCTTGGGGCTGAGAGGTTTGGTGAGGTTGGGTGAGCAAACGCAGACCCTTTAAAGTAATACTGCATGGTACCCATCGCATGGGTCACAAATCTCCAGGTTCAAGGGCATCTTCCTACATCGAAAACATGCATGAGAAACCCAGAAGATGGTACACCGTGTGATGGGGAAAGGTTTCTAAAACGCACCTCATTTCTCATCTCCTTGTGCCCGGGTTCGCTATTCCAGCCGCTTTACTAGCAATCTCCCTCCTTGGAGCATCAGCACCTTTAACCTCCTGTTCCGTACAGGTTGCAATTTGTCCTGAGGATGAACGGGAAGACGTGGAACCAATGAGAGACTAGCTCTTGGTGTTGGGACAGGCACAGGTCACTCTATTTTCCCATCAGGAAGAAGAATTAACCACAGGCTCAGCCTGCCACCCGGAACCAAAACAGGGCCTGAAGCCATCCTGCGCTATTGCGGCCAGCTCCCTAAAAATCGAGTTGTAAAATGGAGGTTCAGGGCACTGCAATTCACAAACCTGCAGAGTTATAAATGATAACTCTCGTCCACAAATATATTGAGGGAAGGCAACGAAGAGGATTTGAAATCAAGGCAGAATTGCAGGAAACAGATTTCAGGAGGTAGATTCGAATCTCATTTAAAGCACATGAAAAGCGGCAAAACTTTGACAATGATGCCCTTGGCCAAAAAGGGCGTATGCGTTTTTTCCTGAATATATTCAGGAAAAAACGCATACGCCCTTTTTGGCCAACCAAGCAACCTGGAAAGGCAAATCAGCGCTACAAAGAAGTCTCGCTTCCCATCGGTCAAAAGGGCCATGCTGAAAAAAGTGTCAAAACCAGAAATGCAGGACAGGCCATGGAGAAATGGGAGCCTTGCTACACTGATGGGCGGGATGTAAATTGCCAACAGCCACTCTGGAGAAGTGTACGGTGAGTCCTGAAACATCTAAAAAACACAGCTTAGAGAGCATAGGGCATTTCCACTCATTGGGGTATAAATTGGGAAAATGAAAAATCAGCAAGACACAAGCACCCCAAAGTTTAGGGCTGCTCTGTTGACAAGACCTCCACTTCATTCCACCTTAAATATCCCAGGAAAGAGAAAAATGGGTAAAGAAGTTGTGGTCCTTATGTACAATGGAATATCACTCAGGCATGAAATCAATGTCCTAAGGCTAGTAGCAGCATGATGAGTGGATTTAGGTACGACGATTCTAAGTGAAATAAATCACACAGAAAAGGACACTTCTCATAAGGTATCACTTATAGAGGGAATGTAAAAACCGTTACACTTGAACTGAATTACAAAACAGAACAGAGTCACACATGCAGAAAACACACTATGGCTGCTTAACGGGAAAGGGGAGGTGGGGTGATACATAAAACAAGGGTTTCAAATTAGCTCAGATACCGTTCCATAAACCCAATATGTAATAGACAAGACCTACTCCTTGCTCAGAGAACTGGACTCAACACGCCCTATTCACCGCACAAGTATATATCTGACTACTAATAATCTTCAAACCTATGTATTGATATCTCTCTGTTAGTGTGTCAAGTGGGTGTAAAGCGGCATAAACACAGCAGTGAAAAGCAGCTAAACCCCATTATGAAAATAAATTACTTTGAAAAACCCATGAAAGAAAGACAGTGAAAGAGAGAGACATTCTTACACAATGCGTTCAGGGGCTGTGATGCAACCTGGATTGACCATATCTAGACCCACAGCTGGATGAGACCTAAGGGTGGACACTCTTGGGGCTGAGAGGTTTGGTGATGTTGGGTGAGCAAACGCAGACCATTTAAAGTAATACTGCGTGGTAGCCATCGCATGGGTCCCAAATCTCCAGGTTCAAGGGCATCTTCCTACATCGAAAACATGCATGAGAAACCCAGAAGATGGTACACCGTCTGATGGGGAAAGGTTTCTAAAACGCAACTCATTTCTCATCTCCTTGTGTCCGGGTTCGCCATTCCAGCCGCTTTACTAGCAATCTCCCTACTTGGAGCATCAGCACCTTTAACCTCCTGTTCCGTACAGGTTGCCATTTCTCCTGACGATAAACGGGAAGACGGGGAACCAATGAGAGACTGGCTCTTGGTGTTGGGAAAGGCACAGGTCACTCTATTTTCCCATCAGGAAGAAGAATTAACAACAGGCTCATCCCGCCCCCCGGAACCAGAACAGGGCCTGAAGCCATCCTGCGCTTTTGCGGCCAGCTCCCAAAAACACGAGTTGTAAAATGGAGGCTCAGGGCACTGCAATTCACAAACCTGCAGAGTTATAAATGATAACTCTCGTCCACAAATATATTGAGGGAAGGCAACGAAGAGGATTTGAAATCAAGGCAGAATTGCAGGAAACAGATTTCAGGAGGTAGATTCGAATCTCATTTAAAGCACATGAAAAGCGGCAAAACGTTGACAATGATGCCCTTGGCCAAAAAGGGCGTATGCGTTTTTTCCTGAATATATTCAGGAAAAAACGCATACGCCCTTTTTGACCAACCAAGCAACCTGGAAAGGCAAATCAGCGCTACAAAGAAGTCTCGCTTCCCATCGGTCAAAAGGGCCATGCTGAAAAAAGTGTCAAAACCAGAAATGCAGGACAGGCCATGGAGAAATGGGAGCCTTGCTACACTGATGGGCGGGATGTAAATTGCCAACAGCCACTCTGGAGAAGTGTACGGTGAGTCCTGAAACATCTAAAAAACACAGCTTAGAGAGCATAGGGCACTTCCACTCATGGGGGTATAAATTGGGAAAATGAAAAATCAGCAAGACACAAGCACCCCAAAGTTTAGGGCTGCTCTGTTGACAAGGACCTCCACTTCATTCCACCTTAAATATCCCAGGAAAGAGAAAAATGGGTAAAGAAGTTGTGGTCCTTATGTACAATGGAATATCACTCAGCCATGAAATCAATGTCCTAAGGCTAGTAGCAGCATGATGAGTGGATTTAGGTATGACGATTCTAAGTGAAATAAGTCACACAGAAAAGGACACTTCTCATAAGGTATCACTGATAGAGGGAATGTAAAAACCGTTACACTTGAACTGAATTACAAAACAGAACAGAGTCACACATGCAGAAAACACACTATGGCTGCTTAACGGGAAAGGTGAGGTGGGGTGATACATAAAACAAGGGTTTCAAATTAGCTCAGATACCGTTCCATAAACCCAATATGTAATAGACAAGACCTACTCCTTGCTCAGAGAACTGGACTCAACACGCCCCATTCACCGCACAAGAATATATCTGACTAGTAATAATCTTAAAACCTATGTATTCATATCTCTCTGTTAGTGTGTCAAGTGGGTGTAAAGCGGCATAAACACAGCAGTGAAAAGCAGCTAAACCCCATTATAAAAATAAATTACTTTGAAAAACCCATGAAACAAAGACAGTGAAAGAGAGAGAAATTCTTACACAATGCGTTCAGAGGCTGTGATGCAACCTGGATTGACCATATCTAGACCCACAGCTGGATGAGACATAAGGGTGGACACTCTTGGGGCTGAGAGGTTTGGTGAGGTTGGGTGAGCAAACGCAGACCCTTTAAAGTAATACTGCATGGTACCCATCGCATGGGTCACAAATCTCCAGGTTCAAGGGCATCTTCCTACATCGAAAACATGCATGAGAAACCCAGAAGATGGTACACCGTGTGATGGGGAAAGGTTTCTAAAACGCACCTCATTTCTCATCTCCTTGTGCCCGGGTTCGCTATTCCAGCCGCTTTACTAGCAATCTCCCTACTTGGAGCATCAGCACCTTTAACCTCCTGTTCCGTACAGGTTGCCATTTCTCCTGACGATGAACGGGAAGACGGGGAACCAATGAGAGACTGGCTCTTGGTGTTGGGAAAGGCACAGGTCACTCTATTTTCCCATCAGGAAGAAGAATTAACAACAGGCTCATCCCGCCCCCCGGAACCAGAACAGGGCCTGAAGCCATCCTGCGCTTTTGCGGCCAGCTCCCAAAAACACGAGTTGTAAAATGGAGGCTCAGGGCACTGCAATTCACAAACCTGCAGAGTTATAAATGATAACTCTCGTCCACAAATATATTGAGGGAAGGCAACGAAGAGGATTTGAAATCAAGGCAGAATTGCAGGAAACAGATTTCAGGAGGTAGATTCGAATCTCATTTAAAGCACATGAAAAGCGGCAAAACTTTGACAATGATGCCCTTGGCCAAAAAGGGCGTATGCGTTTTTTCCTGAATATATTCAGGAAAAAACGCATACGCCCTTTTTGGCCAACCAAGCAACCTGGAAAGGCAAATCAGCGCTACAAAGAAGTCTCGCTTCCCATCGGTCAAAAGGGCCATGCTGAAAAAAGTGTCAAAACCAGAAATGCAGGACAGGCCATGGAGAAATGGGAGCCTTGCTACACTGATGGGCGGGATGTAAATTGCCAACAGCCACTCTGGAGAAGTGTACGGTGAGTCCTGAAACATCTAAAAAACACAGCTTAGAGAGCATAGGGCATTTCCACTCATTGGGGTATAAATTGGGAAAATGAAAAATCAGCAAGACACAAGCACCCCAAAGTTTAGGGCTGCTCTGTTGACAAGACCTCCACTTCATTCCACCTTAAATATCCCAGGAAAGAGAAAAATGGGTAAAGAAGTTGTGGTCCTTATGTACAATGGAATATCACTCAGGCATGAAATCAATGTCCTAAGGCTAGTAGCAGCATGATGAGTGGATTTAGGTACGACGATTCTAAGTGAAATAAATCACACAGAAAAGGACACTTCTCATAAGGTATCACTTATAGAGGGAATGTAAAAACCGTTACACTTGAACTGAATTACAAAACAGAACAGAGTCACACATGCAGAAAACACACTATGGCTGCTTAACGGGAAAGGGGAGGTGGGGTGATACATAAAACAAGGGTTTCAAATTAGCTCAGATACCGTTCCATAAACCCAATATGTAATAGACAAGACCTACTCCTTGCTCAGAGAACTGGACTCAACACGCCCTATTCACCGCACAAGTATATATCTGACTACTAATAATCTTCAAACCTATGTATTGATATCTCTCTGTTAGTGTGTCAAGTGGGTGTAAAGCGGCATAAACACAGCAGTGAAAAGCAGCTAAACCCCATTATGAAAATAAATTACTTTGAAAAACCCATGAAAGAAAGACAGTGAAAGAGAGAGACATTCTTACACAATGCGTTCAGGGGCTGTGATGCAACCTGGATTGACCATATCTAGACCCACAGCTGGATGAGACCTAAGGGTGGACACTCTTGGGGCTGAGAGGTTTGGTGATGTTGGGTGAGCAAACGCAGACCATTTAAAGTAATACTGCGTGGTAGCCATCGCATGGGTCCCAAATCTCCAGGTTCAAGGGCATCTTCCTACATCGAAAACATGCATGAGAAACCCAGAAGATGGTACACCGTCTGATGGGGAAAGGTTTCTAAAACGCAACTCATTTCTCATCTCCTTGTGTCCGGGTTCGCCATTCCAGCCGCTTTACTAGCAATCTCCCTACTTGGAGCATCAGCACCTTTAACCTCCTGTTCCGTACAGGTTGCCATTTCTCCTGACGATAAACGGGAAGACGGGGAACCAATGAGAGACTGGCTCTTGGTGTTGGGAAAGGCACAGGTCACTCTATTTTCCCATCAGGAAGAAGAATTAACAACAGGCTCATCCCGCCCCCCGGAACCAGAACAGGGCCTGAAGCCATCCTGCGCTTTTGCGGCCAGCTCCCAAAAACACGAGTTGTAAAATGGAGGCTCAGGGCACTGCAATTCACAAACCTGCAGAGTTATAAATGATAACTCTCGTCCACAAATATATTGAGGGAAGGCAACGAAGAGGATTTGAAATCAAGGCAGAATTGCAGGAAACAGATTTCAGGAGGTAGATTCGAATCTCATTTAAAGCACATGAAAAGCGGCAAAACGTTGACAATGATGCCCTTGGCCAAAAAGGGCGTATGCGTTTTTTCCTGAATATATTCAGGAAAAAACGCATACGCCCTTTTTGACCAACCAAGCAACCTGGAAAGGCAAATCAGCGCTACAAAGAAGTCTCGCTTCCCATCGGTCAAAAGGGCCATGCTGAAAAAAGTGTCAAAACCAGAAATGCAGGACAGGCCATGGAGAAATGGGAGCCTTGCTACACTGATGGGCGGGATGTAAATTGCCAACAGCCACTCTGGAGAAGTGTACGGTGAGTCCTGAAACATCTAAAAAACACAGCTTAGAGAGCATAGGGCACTTCCACTCATGGGGGTATAAATTGGGAAAATGAAAAATCAGCAAGACACAAGCACCCCAAAGTTTAGGGCTGCTCTGTTGACAAGGACCTCCACTTCATTCCACCTTAAATATCCCAGGAAAGAGAAAAATGGGTAAAGAAGTTGTGGTCCTTATGTACAATGGAATATCACTCAGCCATGAAATCAATGTCCTAAGGCTAGTAGCAGCATGATGAGTGGATTTAGGTATGACGATTCTAAGTGAAATAAGTCACACAGAAAAGGACACTTCTCATAAGGTATCACTGATAGAGGGAATGTAAAAACCGTTACACTTGAACTGAATTACAAAACAGAACAGAGTCACACATGCAGAAAACACACTATGGCTGCTTAACGGGAAAGGTGAGGTGGGGTGATACATAAAACAAGGGTTTCAAATTAGCTCAGATACCGTTCCATAAACCCAATATGTAATAGACAAGACCTACTCCTTGCTCAGAGAACTGGACTCAACACGCCCCATTCACCGCACAAGAATATATCTGACTAGTAATAATCTTAAAACCTATGTATTCATATCTCTCTGTTAGTGTGTCAAGTGGGTGTAAAGCGGCATAAACACAGCAGTGAAAAGCAGCTAAACCCCATTATAAAAATAAATTACTTTGAAAAACCCATGAAACAAAGACAGTGAAAGAGAGAGAAATTCTTACACAATGCGTTCAGGGGCTGTGATGCAACCTGGATTGACCATATCTAGACCCACAGCTGGATGAGACATAAGGGTGGACACTCTTGGGGCTGAGAGGTTTGGTGAGGTTGGGTGAGCAAACGCAGACCCTTTAAAGTAATACTGCATGGTACCCATCGCATGGGTCACAAATCTCCAGGTTCAAGGGCATCTTCCTACATCGAAAACATGCATGAGAAACCCAGAAGATGGTACACCGTGTGATGGGGAAAGGTTTCTAAAACGCACCTCATTTCTCATCTCCTTGTGCCCGGGTTCGCTATTCCAGCCGCTTTACTAGCAATCTCCCTCCTTGGAGCATCAGCACCTTTAACCTCCTGTTCCGTACAGGTTGCAATTTGTCCTGAGGATGAACGGGAAGACGTGGAACCAATGAGAGACTAGCTCTTGGTGTTGGGACAGGCACAGGTCACTCTATTTTCCCATCAGGAAGAAGAATTAACCACAGGCTCAGCCTGCCACCCGGAACCAAAACAGGGCCTGAAGCCATCCTGCGCTATTGCGGCCAGCTCCCTAAAAATCGAGTTGTAAAATGGAGGTTCAGGGCACTGCAATTCACAAACCTGCAGACTTATAAATGATAACTCTCGTCCACAAATATATTGAGGGAAGGCAAAGAAGAGGATTTGAAATCAAGGCAGAATTGCAGGAAACAGATTTCAGGAGGTAGATTCGAATCGCCTTCAAAGCACATGAAAAGCGGCAAAACGTTGACAATGATGCCCTTGGCCAAAAAGGGCGTATGCGTTTTTTCCGGAATATATTCAGGAAAAAACGCATACGCCCTTTTTGGCCAACCAAGCAACCTGGAAAGGCAAATCAGCGCTACAAAGAAGTCTCGCTTCCCATCGGTTAAAAGGGCCATGCTGAAAAAAGTGTCAAAACCGGAAATGCAGGACAGGCCATGGAGAAATGGGAGCCTTGCTACACTGATGGGCGGGATGTAAATTGCCAACAGCCACTCTGGAGAAGAGTACGGTGTGTCCTGAAACATCTAAAAAACACAGCTTAGAGAGCCTAGGGCACTTCCACTCATGGGGGTATAAATTGGGAAAATGAAAAATCAGCAAGACACAAGCACCCCAAAGTTTAGGGCTGCTCTGTTGACAAGGACCTCCACTTCATTCCACCTTCAATATCCCAGGAAAGAGAAAAATCGATAAAGAAGTTGTGGTCCTTATGTACAATGGAATATCACTCAGCCATGAAATCAATGTCCTAAGGCTAGTAGTAGCATGATGAGTGGATTTAGGTACGACGATTCTAACTGAAATAAGTCACACAGAAAAGGACACTTCTCATAAAGTATCACTGATAGAGGGAATGTAAAAACCGTTACACTTGAACTGAATTACAAAACAGAACAGAGTCACACATGCAGAAAACACACTATGGCTGCTTAACGGGAAAGGTGAGGTGGGGTGATACATAAAACAAGGGTTTCAAATTAGCTCAGATACCATTCCATAAACCCAATATGTAATAGACAAGACCTACTCCTTGCTCAGAGAACTGGACTCAACACGCCCTATTCACCGCACAAGAATATATCTGACTAGTAATAATCTTAAAACCTATGTATTCATATCTCTCTGTTAGTGTGCCAAGTGGGTGTAAAGCGGCATAAACACAGCAGTGAAAAGCAGCTAAACCCCATTATAAAAATAAATTACTTTGAAAAACCCATGAAACAAAGACAGTGAAAGAGAGAGAAATTCTTACACAATGTGTTCAGGGGCTGTGATGCAACCTGGATTGACCATATCTAGACCCACAGCTGGATGAGACATAAGGGTGGACACTCTTGGGGCTGAGAGGTTTGGTGAGGTTGGGTGAGCAAACGCAGACCCTTTAAAGTAATACTGCATGGTACCCATCGCATGGGTCACAAATCTCCAGGTTCAAGGGCATCTTCCTACATCGAAAACATGCATGAGAAACCCAGAAGATGGTACACCGTGTGATGGGGAAAGGTTTCTAAAACGCACCTCATTTCTCATCTCCTTGTGCCCGGGTTCGCTATTCCAGCCGCTTTACTAGCAATCTCCCTACTTGGAACATCAGCACCTTTAACCTCCTGTTCCGTACAGGTTGCCATTTCTCCTGACGATGAACGGGAAGACGGGGAACCAATGAGAGACTGGCTCTTGGTGTTGGGAAAGGCACAGGTCACTCTATTTTCCCATCAGGAAGAAGAATTAACAACAGGCTCATCCCGCCCCCCGGAACCAGAACAGGGCCTGAAGCCATCCTGCGCTTTTGCGGCCAGCTCCCAAAAACACGAGTTGTAAAATGGAGGCTCAGGGCACTGCAATTCACAAACCTGCAGAGTTATAAATGATAACTCTCGTCCACAAATATATTGAGGGAAGGCAACGAAGAGGATTTGAAATCAAGGCAGAATTGCAGGAAACAGATTTCAGGAGGTAGATTCGAATCTCATTTAAAGCACATGAAAAGCGGCAAAACTTTGACAATGATGCCCTTGGCCAAAAAGGGCGTATGCGTTTTTTCCTGAATATATTCAGGAAAAAACGCATACGCCCTTTTTGGCCAACCAAGCAACCTGGAAAGGCAAATCAGCGCTACAAAGAAGTCTCGCTTCCCATCGGTCAAAAGGGCCATGCTGAAAAAAGTGTCAAAACCAGAAATGCAGGACAGGCCATGGAGAAATGGGAGCCTTGCTACACTGATGGGCGGGATGTAAATTGCCAACAGCCACTCTGCAGAAGTGTACGGTGAGTCCTGAAACATCTAAAAAACACAGCTTAGAGAGCATAGGGCATTTCCACTCATTGGGGTATAAATTGGGAAAATGAAAAATCAGCAAGACACAAGCACCCCAAAGTTTAGGGCTGCTCTGTTGACAAGACCTCCACTTCATTCCACCTTAAATATCCCAGGAAAGAGAAAAATGGGTAAAGAAGTTGTGGTCCTTATGTACAATGGAATATCACTCAGGCATGAAATCAATGTCCTAAGGCTAGTAGCAGCATGATGAGTGGATTTAGGTACGACGATTCTAAGTGAAATAAATCACACAGAAAAGGACACTTCTCATAAGGTATCACTTATAGAGGGAATGTAAAAACCGTTACACTTGAACTGAATTACAAAACAGAACAGAGTCACACATGCAGAAAACACACTATGGCTGCTTAACGGGAAAGGGGAGGTGGGGTGATACATAAAACAAGGGTTTCAAATTAGCTCAGATACCGTTCCATAAACCCAATATGTAATAGACAAGACCTACTCCTTGCTCAGAGAACTGGACTCAACACGCCCTATTCACCGCACAAGTATATATCTGACTACTAATAATCTTCAAACCTATGTATTGATATCTCTCTGTTAGTGTGTCAAGTGGGTGTAAAGCGGCATAAACACAGCAGTGAAAAGCAGCTAAACCCCATTATGAAAATAAATTACTTTGAAAAACCCATGAAAGAAAGACAGTGAAAGAGAGAGACATTCTTACACAATGCGTTCAGGGGCTGTGATGCAACCTGGATTGACCATATCTAGACCCACAGCTGGATGAGACCTAAGGGTGGACACTCTTGGGGCTGAGAGGTTTGGTGATGTTGGGTGAGCAAACGCAGACCATTTAAAGTAATACTGCGTGGTAGCCATCGCATGGGTCCCAAATCTCCAGGTTCAAGGGCATCTTCCTACATCGAAAACATGCATGAGAAACCCAGAAGATGGTACACCGTCTGATGGGGAAAGGTTTCTAAAACGCAACTCATTTCTCATCTCCTTGTGTCCGGGTTCGCCATTCCAGCCGCTTTACTAGCAATCTCCCTACTTGGAGCATCAGCACCTTTAACCTCCTGTTCCGTACAGGTTGCCATTTCTCCTGACGATAAACGGGAAGACGGGGAACCAATGAGAGACTGGCTCTTGGTGTTGGGAAAGGCACAGGTCACTCTATTTTCCCATCAGGAAGAAGAATTAACAACAGGCTCATCCCGCCCCCCGGAACCAGAACAGGGCCTGAAGCCATCCTGCGCTTTTGCGGCCAGCTCCCAAAAACACGAGTTGTAAAATGGAGGCTCAGGGCACTGCAATTCACAAACCTGCAGAGTTATAAATGATAACTCTCGTCCACAAATATATTGAGGGAAGGCAACGAAGAGGATTTGAAATCAAGGCAGAATTGCAGGAAACAGATTTCAGGAGGTAGATTCGAATCTCATTTAAAGCACATGAAAAGCGGCAAAACGTTGACAATGATGCCCTTGGCCAAAAAGGGCGTATGCGTTTTTTCCTGAATATATTCAGGAAAAAACGCATACGCCCTTTTTGACCAACCAAGCAACCTGGAAAGGCAAATCAGCGCTACAAAGAAGTCTCGCTTCCCATCGGTCAAAAGGGCCATGCTGAAAAAAGTGTCAAAACCAGAAATGCAGGACAGGCCATGGAGAAATGGGAGCCTTGCTACACTGATGGGCGGGATGTAAATTGCCAACAGCCACTCTGGAGAAGTGTACGGTGAGTCCTGAAACATCTAAAAAACACAGCTTAGAGAGCATAGGGCACTTCCACTCATGGGGGTATAAATTGGGAAAATGAAAAATCAGCAAGACACAAGCACCCCAAAGTTTAGGGCTGCTCTGTTGACAAGGACCTCCACTTCATTCCACCTTAAATATCCCAGGAAAGAGAAAAATGGGTAAAGAAGTTGTGGTCCTTATGTACAATGGAATATCACTCAGCCATGAAATCAATGTCCTAAGGCTAGTAGCAGCATGATGAGTGGATTTAGGTATGACGATTCTAAGTGAAATAAGTCACACAGAAAAGGACACTTCTCATAAGGTATCACTGATAGAGGGAATGTAAAAACCGTTACACTTGAACTGAATTACAAAACAGAACAGAGTCACACATGCAGAAAACACACTATGGCTGCTTAACGGGAAAGGTGAGGTGGGGTGATACATAAAACAAGGGTTTCAAATTAGCTCAGATACCGTTCCATAAACCCAATATGTAATAGACAAGACCTACTCCTTGCTCAGAGAACTGGACTCAACACGCCCCATTCACCGCACAAGAATATATCTGACTAGTAATAATCTTAAAACCTATGTATTCATATCTCTCTGTTAGTGTGTCAAGTGGGTGTAAAGCGGCATAAACACAGCAGTGAAAAGCAGCTAAACCCCATTATAAAAATAAATTACTTTGAAAAACCCATGAAACAAAGACAGTGAAAGAGAGAGAAATTCTTACACAATGCGTTCAGGGGCTGTGATGCAACCTGGATTGACCATATCTAGACCCACAGCTGGATGAGACATAAGGGTGGACACTCTTGGGGCTGAGAGGTTTGGTGAGGTTGGGTGAGCAAACGCAGACCCTTTAAAGTAATACTGCATGGTACCCATCGCATGGGTCACAAATCTCCAGGTTCAAGGGCATCTTCCTACATCGAAAACATGCATGAGAAACCCAGAAGATGGTACACCGTGTGATGGGGAAAGGTTTCTAAAACGCACCTCATTTCTCATCTCCTTGTGCCCGGGTTCGCTATTCCAGCCGCTTTACTAGCAATCTCCCTCCTTGGAGCATCAGCACCTTTAACCTCCTGTTCCGTACAGGTTGCAATTTGTCCTGAGGATGAACGGGAAGACGTGGAACCAATGAGAGACTAGCTCTTGGTGTTGGGACAGGCACAGGTCACTCTATTTTCCCATCAGGAAGAAGAATTAACCACAGGCTCAGCCTGCCACCCGGAACCAAAACAGGGCCTGAAGCCATCCTGCGCTATTGCGGCCAGCTCCCTAAAAATCGAGTTGTAAAATGGAGGTTCAGGGCACTGCAATTCACAAACCTGCAGACTTATAAATGATAACTCTCGTCCACAAATATATTGAGGGAAGGCAAAGAAGAGGATTTGAAATCAAGGCAGAATTGCAGGAAACAGATTTCAGGAGGTAGATTCGAATCGCCTTTAAAGCACATGAAAAGCGGCAAAACGTTGACAATGATGCCCTTGGCCAAAAAGGGCGTATGCGTTTTTTCCTGAATATATTCAGGAAAAAACGCATACGCCCTTTTTGGCCAACCAAGCAACCTGGAAAGGCAAATCAGCGCTACAAAGATGTCTCGCTTCCCATCGGTAAAAAAGGCCATGCTGAAAAAAGTGTCAAAACCAGAAATGCAGGACAGGCCATGGAGAAATGGGAGCCTTCCTACACTGATGGGCGGGATGTAAATTGCCAACAGCCACTCTGGAGAAGCGTACGGTGAGTCCGGAAACATCTAAAAAACAAAGCTTAGAGAGCATGGGGCACTTCCACTCAGGGGTTATAAATTGGGAAAAGGAAAAATCAGCAAGACACAAGCACCCCAAAGTTTAGGGCTGCTCTGTTGACAAGGACCTCCACTTCATTCCACCTTCAATATCCCAGGAAAGAGAAAAATCGATAAAGAAGTTGTGGTCCTTATGTACAATGGAATATCACTCAGCCATGAAATCAATGTCATAAGGCTAGTAGCAGCATGATGAGTGGATTTAGGTACGACGATTCTAAGTGAAATAAGTCACACAGAAAAGGACACTTCTCATAAGGTATCACTGATAGAGGGAATGTAAAAACCGTTACACTTGAACTGAATTACAAAACAGAACAGAGTCACACATGCAGAAAACACACTATGGCTGCTTAACGGGAAAGGTGAGGTGGGGTGATACATAAAACAAGGGTTTCAAATTAGCTCAGATACCGTTCCATAAACCCAATATGTAATAGACAAGACCTACTCCTTGCTCAGAGAACTGGACTCAACACGCCCTATTCACCGCACAAGAATATATCTGACTAGTAATAATCTTAAAACCTATGTATTGATATCTCTCTGTTAGTGTGTCAAGTGGGTAAAAAGCGGCATAAACACAGCAGTGAAAAGCAGCTAAACCCCATTATAAAAATAAATTACTTTGAAAAACCCATGAAACAAAGACAGTGAAAGAGAGAGAAATTCTTACACAATGCGTTCAGGGGCTGTGATGCAACCTGGATTGACCATATCTAGACCCACAGCTGGATGAGACATAAGGGTGGACACTGTTGCGGCTGAGAGGTTTGGTGAGGTTGGGTGAGCAAACGCAGACCCTTTAAAGTAATACTGCGTGGTACCCATCGCATGGGTCCCAAATCTCCAGGTTGAAGGGCATCTTCCTACATCGTAAACATGCATGAGATACCCAGAAGATGGTACACCGTGTGATGGGGAAAGGTTTCTAAAACGCACCTCATTTCTCATCTGCCTGTGCCCGGGTTTGCCATTCCAGCCACTTTACTAGCAATCTCCCTCCTTGGAGCATCATCACTTTTAACCTCCTGTTCCGTACAGGTTGCAATTTGTCCTGAGGATGAACGGGAAGACGTGGAACCAATGAGAGACTAGCTCTTGGTGTTGGGACAGGCACAGGTCACTCTATTTTCCCATCAGGAAGAAGAATTAACCACAGGCTCAGCCTGCCACCCGGAACCAAAACAGGGCCTGAAGCCATCCTGCGCTATTGCGGCCAGCTCCCTAAAAATCGAGTTGTAAAATGGAGGTTCAGGGCACTGCAATTCACAAACCTGCAGACTTATAAATGATAACTCTCGTCCACAAATATATTGAGGGAAGGCAAAGAAGAGGATTTGAAATCAAGGCAGAATTGCAGGAAACAGATTTCAGGAGGTAGATTCGAATCGCCTTTAAAGCACATGAAAAGCGGCAAAACGTTGACAATGATGCCCTTGGCCAAAAAGGGCGTATGCGTTTTTTCCGGAATATATTCAGGAAAAAACGCATACGCCCTTTCTGGCCAACCAAGCAACCTGGAAAGGCAAATCAGCGCTACAAAGAAGTCTCGCTTCCCATCGGTTAAAAGGGCCATGCTGAAAAAAGTGTCAAAACCGGAAATGCAGGACAGGCCATGGAGAAATGGGAGCCTTGCTACACTGATGGGCGGGATGTAAATTGCCAACAGCCACTCTGGAGAAGAGTACGGTGTGTCCTGAAACATCTAAAAAACACAGCTTAGAGAGCATAGGGCACTTCCACTCATGGGGGTATAAATTGGGAAAATGAAAAATCAGCAAGACACAAGCACCCCAAAGTTTAGGGCTGCTCTGTTGACAAGGACCTCCACTTCATTCCACCTTCAATATCCCAGGAAAGAGAAAAATCGATAAAGAAGTTGTGGTCCTTATGTACAATGGAATATCACTCAGCCATGAAATCAATGTCCTAAGGCTAGTAGTAGCATGATGAGTGGATTTAGGTACGACGATTCTAAGTGAAATAAGTCACACAGAAAAGGACACTTCTCATAAGGTATCACTGATAGAGGGAATGTAAAAACCGTTACACTTGAACTGAATTACAAAACAGAACAGAGTCACACATGCAGAAAACACACTATGGCTGCTTAACGGGAAAGGTGAGGTGGGGTGATACATAAAACAAGGGTTTCAAATTAGCTCAGATACCATTCCATAAACCCAATATGTAATAGACAAGACCTACTCCTTGCTCAGAGAACTGGACTCAACACGCCCTATTCACCGCACAAGAATATATCTGACTAGTAATAATCTTAAAACCTATGTATTCATATCTCTCTGTTAGTGTGCCAAGTGGGTGTAAAGCGGCATAAACACAGCAGTGAAAAGCAGCTAAACCCCATTATAAAAATAAATTACTTTGAAAAACCCATGAAACAAAGACAGTGAAAGAGAGAGAAATTCTTACACAATGCGTTCAGGGGCTGTGATGCAACCTGGATTGACCATATCTAGACCCACAGCTGGATGAGACATAAGGGTGGACACTCTTGGGGCTGAGAGGTTTGGTGAGGTTGGGTGAGCAAACGCAGACCCTTTAAAGTAATACTGCATGGTACCCATCGCATGGGTCACAAATCTCCAGGTTCAAGGGCATCTTCCTACATCGAAAACATGCATGAGAAACCCAGAAGATGTTACACCGTGTGATGGGGAAAGGTTTCTAAAACGCACCTCATTTCTCATCTCCTTGTGCCCGGGTTCGCTATTCCAGCCGCTTTACTAGCAATCTCCCTACTTGGAGCATCAGCACCTTTAACCTCCTGTTCCGTACAGGTTGCAATTTGTCCTGAGGATGAACGGGAAGACGTGGAACCAATGAGAGACTAGCTCTTGGTGTTGGGACAGGCACAGGTCACTCTATTTTCCCATCAGGAAGAAGAATTAACCACAGGATCAGCCTGCCACCCGGAACCAAAACAGGGACTGAAGCCATCCTGCGCTATTGCGGCCAGCTCCCTAAAAATCGAGTTGTAAAATGGAGGTTCAGGGCACTGCAATTCACAAACCTGCAGACTTATAAATGATAACTCTCGTCCACAAATATATTGAGGGAAGGCAAAGAAGAGGATTTGAAATCAAGGCAGAATTGCAGGAAACAGATTTCAGGAGGTAGATTCGAATCGCCTTTAAAGCACATGAAAAGCGGCAAAACGTTGACAATGATGCCCTTGGCCAAAAAGGGCGTATGCGTTTTTTCCTGAATATATTCAGGAAAAAACGCATACGCCCTTTTTGACCAACCAAGCAACCTGGAAAGGCAAATCAGCGCTACAAAGAAGTCTCGCTTCCCATCGGTCAAAAGGGCCATGCTGAAAAAAGTGTCAAAACCAGAAATGCAGGACAGGCCATGGAGAAATGGGAGCCTTGCTACACTGATGGGCGGGATGTAAATTGCCAACAGCCACTCTGGAGAAGTGTACGGTGAGTCCTGAAACATCTAAAAAACACAGCTTAGAGAGCATAGGGCACTTCCACTCATGGGGGTATAAATTGGGAAAATGAAAAATCAGCAAGACACAAGCACCCCAAAGTTTAGGGCTGCTCTGTTGACAAGGACCTCCACTTCATTCCACCTTAAATATCCCAGGAAAGAGAAAAATGGGTAAAGAAGTTGTGGTCCTTATGTACAATGGAATATCACTCAGCCATGAAATCAATGTCCTAAGGCTAGTAGCAGCATGATGAGTGGATTTAGGTATGACGATTCTAAGTGAAATAAGTCACACAGAAAAGGACACTTCTCATAAGGTATCACTGATAGAGGGAATGTAAAAACCGTTACACTTGAACTGAATTACAAAACAGAACAGAGTCACACATGCAGAAAACACACTATGGCTGCTTAACGGGAAAGGTGAGGTGGGGTGATACATAAAACAAGGGTTTCAAATTAGCTCAGATACCGTTCCATAAACCCAATATGTAATAGACAAGACCTACTCCTTGCTCAGAGAACTGGACTCAACACGCCCCATTCACCGCACAAGAATATATCTGACTAGTAATAATCTTAAAACCTATGTATTCATATCTCTCTGTTAGTGTGTCAAGTGGGTGTAAAGCGGCATAAACACAGCAGTGAAAAGCAGCTAAACCCCATTATAAAAATAAATTACTTTGAAAAACCCATGAAACAAAGACAGTGAAAGAGAGAGAAATTCTTACACAATGCGTTCAGGGGCTGTGATGCAACCTGGATTGACCATATCTAGACCCACAGCTGGATGAGACATAAGGGTGGACACTCTTGGGGCTGAGAGGTTTGGTGAGGTTGGGTGAGCAAACGCAGACCCTTTAAAGTAATACTGCATGGTACCCATCGCATGGGTCACAAATCTCCAGGTTCAAGGGCATCTTCCTACATCGAAAACATGCATGAGAAACCCAGAAGATGGTACACCGTGTGATGGGGAAAGGTTTCTAAAACGCACCTCATTTCTCATCTCCTTGTGCCCGGGTTCGCTATTCCAGCCGCTTTACTAGCAATCTCCCTCCTTGGAGCATCAGCACCTTTAACCTCCTGTTCCGTACAGGTTGCAATTTGTCCTGAGGATGAACGGGAAGACGTGGAACCAATGAGAGACTAGCTCTTGGTGTTGGGACAGGCACAGGTCACTCTATTTTCCCATCAGGAAGAAGAATTAACCACAGGCTCAGCCTGCCACCCGGAACCAAAACAGGGCCTGAAGCCATCCTGCGCTATTGCGGCCAGCTCCCTAAAAATCGAGTTGTAAAATGGAGGTTCAGGGCACTGCAATTCACAAACCTGCAGACTTATAAATGATAACTCTCGTCCACAAATATATTGAGGGAAGGCAAAGAAGAGGATTTGAAATCAAGGCAGAATTGCAGGAAACAGATTTCAGGAGGTAGATTCGAATCGCCTTTAAAGCACATGAAAAGCGGCAAAACGTTGACAATGATGCCCTTGGCCAAAAAGGGCGTATGCGTTTTTTCCTGAATATATTCAGGAAAAAACGCATACGCCCTTTTTGGCCAACCAAGCAACCTGGAAAGGCAAATCAGCGCTACAAAGATGTCTCGCTTCCCATCGGTAAAAAAGGCCATGCTGAAAAAAGTGTCAAAACCAGAAATGCAGGACAGGCCATGGAGAAATGGGAGCCTTCCTACACTGATGGGCGGGATGTAAATTGCCAACAGCCACTCTGGAGAAGCGTACGGTGAGTCCGGAAACATCTAAAAAACAAAGCTTAGAGAGCATGGGGCACTTCCACTCAGGGGTTATAAATTGGGAAAAGGAAAAATCAGCAAGACACAAGCACCCCAAAGTTTAGGGCTGCTCTGTTGACAAGGACCTCCACTTCATTCCACCTTCAATATCCCAGGAAAGAGAAAAATCGATAAAGAAGTTGTGGTCCTTATGTACAATGGAATATCACTCAGCCATGAAATCAATGTCATAAGGCTAGTAGCAGCATGATGAGTGGATTTAGGTACGACGATTCTAAGTGAAATAAGTCACACAGAAAAGGACACTTCTCATAAGGTATCACTGATAGAGGGAATGTAAAAACCGTTACACTTGAACTGAATTACAAAACAGAACAGAGTCACACATGCAGAAAACACACTATGGCTGCTTAACGGGAAAGGTGAGGTGGGGTGATACATAAAACAAGGGTTTCAAATTAGCTCAGATACCGTTCCATAAACCCAATATGTAATAGACAAGACCTACTCCTTGCTCAGAGAACTGGACTCAACACGCCCTATTCACCGCACAAGAATATATCTGACTAGTAATAATCTTAAAACCTATGTATTGATATCTCTCTGTTAGTGTGTCAAGTGGGTAAAAAGCGGCATAAACACAGCAGTGAAAAGCAGCTAAACCCCATTATAAAAATAAATTACTTTGAAAAACCCATGAAACAAAGACAGTGAAAGAGAGAGAAATTCTTACACAATGCGTTCAGGGGCTGTGATGCAACCTGGATTGACCATATCTAGACCCACAGCTGGATGAGACATAAGGGTGGACACTGTTGCGGCTGAGAGGTTTGGTGAGGTTGGGTGAGCAAACGCAGACCCTTTAAAGTAATACTGCGTGGTACCCATCGCATGGGTCCCAAATCTCCAGGTTGAAGGGCATCTTCCTACATCGTAAACATGCATGAGATACCCAGAAGATGGTACACCGTGTGATGGGGAAAGGTTTCTAAAACGCACCTCATTTCTCATCTGCCTGTGCCCGGGTTTGCCATTCCAGCCACTTTACTAGCAATCTCCCTCCTTGGAGCATCATCACTTTTAACCTCCTGTTCCGTACAGGTTGCAATTTGTCCTGAGGATGAACGGGAAGACGTGGAACCAATGAGAGACTAGCTCTTGGTGTTGGGACAGGCACAGGTCACTCTATTTTCCCATCAGGAAGAAGAATTAACCACAGGCTCAGCCTGCCACCCGGAACCAAAACAGGGCCTGAAGCCATCCTGCGCTATTGCGGCCAGCTCCCTAAAAATCGAGTTGTAAAATGGAGGTTCAGGGCACTGCAATTCACAAACCTGCAGACTTATAAATGATAACTCTCGTCCACAAATATATTGAGGGAAGGCAAAGAAGAGGATTTGAAATCAAGGCAGAATTGCAGGAAACAGATTTCAGGAGGTAGATTCGAATCGCCTTTAAAGCACATGAAAAGCGGCAAAACGTTGACAATGATGCCCTTGGCCAAAAAGGGCGTATGCGTTTTTTCCGGAATATATTCAGGAAAAAACGCATACGCCCTTTCTGGCCAACCAAGCAACCTGGAAAGGCAAATCAGCGCTACAAAGAAGTCTCGCTTCCCATCGGTTAAAAGGGCCATGCTGAAAAAAGTGTCAAAACCGGAAATGCAGGACAGGCCATGGAGAAATGGGAGCCTTGCTACACTGATGGGCGGGATGTAAATTGCCAACAGCCACTCTGGAGAAGAGTACGGTGTGTCCTGAAACATCTAAAAAACACAGCTTAGAGAGCATAGGGCACTTCCACTCATGGGGGTATAAATTGGGAAAATGAAAAATCAGCAAGACACAAGCACCCCAAAGTTTAGGGCTGCTCTGTTGACAAGGACCTCCACTTCATTCCACCTTCAATATCCCAGGAAAGAGAAAAATCGATAAAGAAGTTGTGGTCCTTATGTACAATGGAATATCACTCAGCCATGAAATCAATGTCCTAAGGCTAGTAGTAGCATGATGAGTGGATTTAGGTACGACGATTCTAAGTGAAATAAGTCACACAGAAAAGGACACTTCTCATAAGGTATCACTGATAGAGGGAATGTAAAAACCGTTACACTTGAACTGAATTACAAAACAGAACAGAGTCACACATGCAGAAAACACACTATGGCTGCTTAACGGGAAAGGTGAGGTGGGGTGATACATAAAACAAGGGTTTCAAATTAGCTCAGATACCATTCCATAAACCCAATATGTAATAGACAAGACCTACTCCTTGCTCAGAGAACTGGACTCAACACGCCCTATTCACCGCACAAGAATATATCTGACTAGTAATAATCTTAAAACCTATGTATTCATATCTCTCTGTTAGTGTGCCAAGTGGGTGTAAAGCGGCATAAACACAGCAGTGAAAAGCAGCTAAACCCCATTATAAAAATAAATTACTTTGAAAAACCCATGAAACAAAGACAGTGAAAGAGAGAGAAATTCTTACACAATGCGTTCAGGGGCTGTGATGCAACCTGGATTGACCATATCTAGACCCACAGCTGGATGAGACATAAGGGTGGACACTCTTGGGGCTGAGAGGTTTGGTGAGGTTGGGTGAGCAAACGCAGACCCTTTAAAGTAATACTGCATGGTACCCATCGCATGGGTCACAAATCTCCAGGTTCAAGGGCATCTTCCTACATCGAAAACATGCATGAGAAACCCAGAAGATGTTACACCGTGTGATGGGGAAAGGTTTCTAAAACGCACCTCATTTCTCATCTCCTTGTGCCCGGGTTCGCTATTCCAGCCGCTTTACTAGCAATCTCCCTACTTGGAGCATCAGCACCTTTAACCTCCTGTTCCGTACAGGTTGCAATTTGTCCTGAGGATGAACGGGAAGACGTGGAACCAATGAGAGACTAGCTCTTGGTGTTGGGACAGGCACAGGTCACTCTATTTTCCCATCAGGAAGAAGAATTAACCACAGGATCAGCCTGCCACCCGGAACCAAAACAGGGACTGAAGCCATCCTGCGCTATTGCGGCCAGCTCCCTAAAAATCGAGTTGTAAAATGGAGGTTCAGGGCACTGCAATTCACAAACCTGCAGACTTATAAATGATAACTCTCGTCCACAAATATATTGAGGGAAGGCAAAGAAGAGGATTTGAAATCAAGGCAGAATTGCAGGAAACAGATTTCAGGAGGTAGATTCGAATCGCCTTTAAAGCACATGAAAAGCGGCAAAACGTTGACAATGATGCCCTTGGCCAAAAAGGGCGTATGCGTTTTTTCCTGAATATATTCAGGAAAAAACGCATACGCCCTTTTTGGCCAACCAAGCAACCTGGAAAGGCAAATCAGCGCTACAAAGATGTCTCGCTTCCCATCGGTTAAAAAGGCCATGCTGAAAAAAGTGTCAAAACCAGAAATGCAGGACAGGCCATGGAGAAATGGGAGCCTTCCTACACTGATGGGCGGGATGTAAATTGCCAACAGCCACTCTGGAGAAGCGTACGGTGAGTCCTGAAACATCTAAAAAACAAAGCTTAGAGAGCATAGGGCACTTCCACTCATGGGGTTATAAATTGGGAAAATTAAAAATCAGCAAGACACAAGCACCCCAAAGTTTAGGGCTGCTCTGTTGACAAGGACCTCCACTTCATTCCACCTTCAATATCCCAGGAAAGAGAAAAATGGATAAAGAAGTTGTGGTCCTTATGTACAATGGAATATCACTCAGCCATGAAATCAATGTCATAAGGCTAGTAGCAGCATGATGAGTGGATTTAGGTACGACGATTCTAAGTGAAATAAGTCACACAGAAAAGGACACTTCTCATAAGGTATCACTGATAGAGGGAATGTAAAAACCGTTACACTTGAACTGAATTACAAAACAGAACAGAGTCACACATGCAGAAAACACACTATGGCTGCTTAACGGGAAAGGGGAGGTGGGGTGATACATAAAACAAGGGTTTCAAATTAGCTCAGATACCGTTCCATAAACCCAATATGTAATAGACAAGACCTACTCCTTGCTCAGAGAACTGGACTCAACACGCCCTATTCACCGCACAAGAATATATCTGACTACTAATAATCTTCAAACCTATGTATTGATATCTCTCTGTTAGTGTGTCAAGTGGGTAAAAAGCGGCATAAACACAGCAGTGAAAAGCAGCTAAACCCCATTATAAAAATAAATTACTTTGAAAAACCCATGAAACAAAGACAGTGAAAGAGAGAGAAATTCTTACACAATGCGTTCAGAGGCTGTGATGCAACCTGGATTGACCATATCTAGACCCACAGCTGGATGAGACATAAGGGTGGACACTGTTGCGGCTGAGAGGTTTGGTGAGGTTGGGTGAGCAAACGCAGACCCTTTAAAGTAATACTGCGTGGTACCCATCGCATGGGTCCCAAATCTCCAGGTTCAAGGGCATCTTCCTACATCGTAAACATGCATGAGATACCCAGAAGATGGTACACCGTGTGATGGGGAAAGGTTTCTAAAACGCACCTCATTTCTCATCTGCCTGTGCCCGGGTTTGCCATTCCAGCCACTTTACTAGCAATCTCCCTCCTTGGAGCATCATCACCTTTAACCTCCTGTTCCGTACAGGTTGCAATTTGTCCTGAGGATGAACGGGAAGACGTGGAACCAATGAGAGACTAGCTCTTGGTGTTGGGACAGGCACAGGTCACTCTATTTTCCCATCAGAAAGAAGAATTAACCACAGGCTCAGCCTGCCCCCCGGAACCAGAACAGGGCCTGAAGCCATCCTGCGCTTTTGCGGCCAGCTCCCAAAAACGCGAGTTGTAAAATGGAGGTTCAGGGCACTGCAATTCACAAACCTGCAGAGTTATAAATGATAACTCTCGTCCACAAATATATTGAGGGAAGGCAAAGAAGAGGATTTGAAATCAAGGCAGAATTGCAGGAAACAGATTTCAGGAGGTAGATTCGAATCGCCTTTAAAGCACATGAAAAGCGGCAAAACGTTGACAATGATGCCCTTGGCCAAAAAGGGCGTATGCGTTTTTTCCTGAATATATTCAGGAAAAAACGCATACGCCCTTTTTGGCCAACCAAGCAACCTGGAAAGGCAAATCAGCGCTACAAAGAAGTCTCGCTTCCCATCGGTTAAAAGGGCCATGCTGAAAAAAGTGTCAAAACCGGAAATGCAGGACAGGCCATGGAGAAATGGGAGCCTTGCTACACTGATGGGCGGGATGTAAATTGCCAACAGCCACTCTGGAGAAGAGTACGGTGTGTCCTGAAACATGTAAAAAACACAGCTTAGAGAGCATAGGGCACTTCCACTCATGGGGGTATAAATTGGGAAAATGAAAAATCAGCAAGACACAAGCACCCCAAAGTTTAGGGCTGCTCTGTTGACAAGGACCTCCACTTCATTCCACCTTCAATATCCCAGGAAAGAGAAAAATGGATAAAGAAGTTGTGGTCCTTATGTACAATGGAATATCACTCAGCCATGAAATCAATGTCCTAAGGCTAGTAGCAGCATGATGAGTGGATTTAGGTACGACGATTCTAAGTGAAATAAGTCACACAGAAAAGGACACTTCTCATAAGGTATCACTGATAGAGGGAATGTAAAAACCGTTACACTTGAACTGAATTACAAAACAGAACAGAGTCACACATGCAGAAAACACACTATGGCTGCTTAACGGGAAAGGGGAGGTGGGGTGATACATAAAACAAGGGTTTCAAATTAGCTCAGATACCGTTCCATAAACCCAATATGTAATAGACAAGACCTACTCCTTGCTCAGAGAACTGGACTCAACACGCCCTATTCACCGCACAAGAATATATCTGACTAGTAATAATCTTAAAACCTATGTATTCATATCTCTCTGTTAGTGTGTCAAGTGGGTGTAAAGCGGCATAAACACAGCAGTGAAAAGCAGCTAAATCCCATTATAAAAATAAATTACTTTGAAAAACCCATGAAACAAAGACAGTGAAAGAGAGAGAAATTCTTACACAATGCGTTCAGGGGCTGTGATGCAACCTGGATTGACCATATCTAGACCCACAGCTGGATGAGACATAAGGGTGGACACTCTTGGGGCTGAGAGGTTTGGTGAGGTTGGGTGAACAAACGCAGACCCTTTAAAGTAATACTGCATGGTACCCATCGCATGGGTCACAAATCTCCAGGTTCAAGGGCATCTTCCTACATCGAAAACATGCATGAGAAACCCAGAAGATGGTACACCGTGTGATGGGGAAAGGTTTCTAAAACGCACCTCATTTCTCATCTCCTTGTGCCCGGGTTCGCTATTCCAGCCCCTTTACTAGCAATCTCCCTACTTGGAGCATCAGCACCTTTAACCTCCTGTTCCGTACAGGTTGCAATTTGTCCTGAGGATGAACGGGAAGACGTGGAACCAATGAGAGACTAGCTCTTGGTGTTGGGACAGGCACAGGTCACTCTATTTTCCCATCAGGAAGAAGAATTAACCACAGGCTCAGCCTGCCATCCGGAACCAAAACAGGGCCTGAAGCCATCCTGCGCTATTGCGGCTAGCTCCCTAAAAATTGAGTTGTAAAATGGAGGTTCAGGGCACTGCAATTCACAAACCTGCAGACTTATAAATGATAACTCTCGTCCACAAATATATTGAGGGAAGGCAAAGAAGAGGATTTGAAATCAAGGCAGAATTGCAGGAAACAGATTTCAGGAGGTAGATTCGAATCGCCTTTAAAGCACATGAAAAGCGGCAAAACGTTGACAATGATGCCCTTGGCCAAAAAGGGCGTATGCGTTTTTTCCTGAATATATTCAGGAAAAAACGCATACGCCCTTTTTGGCCAACCAAGCAACCTGGAAAGGCAAATCAGCGCTACAAAGATGTCTCGCTTCCCATCGGTAAAAAAGGCCATGCTGAAAAAAGTGTCAAAACCAGAAATGCAGGACAGGCCATGGAGAAATGGGAGCCTTCCTACACTGATGGGCGGGATGTAAATTGCCAACAGCCACTCTGGAGAAGCGTACGGTGAGTCCGGAAACATCTAAAAAACAAAGCTTAGAGAGCATGGGGCACTTCCACTCAGGGGTTATAAATTGGGAAAAGGAAAAATCAGCAAGACACAAGCACCCCAAAGTTTAGGGCTGCTCTGTTGACAAGGACCTCCACTTCATTCCACCTTCAATATCCCAGGAAAGAGAAAAATCGATAAAGAAGTTGTGGTCCTTATGTACAATGGAATATCACTCAGCCATGAAATCAATGTCATAAGGCTAGTAGCAGCATGATGAGTGGATTTAGGTACGACGATTCTAAGTGAAATAAGTCACACAGAAAAGGACACTTCTCATAAGGTATCACTGATAGAGGGAATGTAAAAACCGTTACACTTGAACTGAATTACAAAACAGAACAGAGTCACACATGCAGAAAACACACTATGGCTGCTTAACGGGAAAGGTGAGGTGGGGTGATACATAAAACAAGGGTTTCAAATTAGCTCAGATACCGTTCCATAAACCCAATATGTAATAGACAAGACCTACTCCTTGCTCAGAGAACTGGACTCAACACGCCCTATTCACCGCACAAGAATATATCTGACTAGTAATAATCTTAAAACCTATGTATTGATATCTCTCTGTTAGTGTGTCAAGTGGGTAAAAAGCGGCATAAACACAGCAGTGAAAAGCAGCTAAACCCCATTATAAAAATAAATTACTTTGAAAAACCCATGAAACAAAGACAGTGAAAGAGAGAGAAATTCTTACACAATGCGTTCAGGGGCTGTGATGCAACCTGGATTGACCATATCTAGACCCACAGCTGGATGAGACATAAGGGTGGACACTGTTGCGGCTGAGAGGTTTGGTGAGGTTGGGTGAGCAAACGCAGACCCTTTAAAGTAATACTGCGTGGTACCCATCGCATGGGTCCCAAATCTCCAGGTTGAAGGGCATCTTCCTACATCGTAAACATGCATGAGATACCCAGAAGATGGTACACCGTGTGATGGGGAAAGGTTTCTAAAACGCACCTCATTTCTCATCTGCCTGTGCCCGGGTTTGCCATTCCAGCCACTTTACTAGCAATCTCCCTCCTTGGAGCATCATCACTTTTAACCTCCTGTTCCGTACAGGTTGCAATTTGTCCTGAGGATGAACGGGAAGACGTGGAACCAATGAGAGACTAGCTCTTGGTGTTGGGACAGGCACAGGTCACTCTATTTTCCCATCAGGAAGAAGAATTAACCACAGGCTCAGCCTGCCACCCGGAACCAAAACAGGGCCTGAAGCCATCCTGCGCTATTGCGGCCAGCTCCCTAAAAATCGAGTTGTAAAATGGAGGTTCAGGGCACTGCAATTCACAAACCTGCAGAGTTATAAATGATAACTCTCGTCCACAAATATATTGAGGGAAGGCAAAGAAGAGAATTTGAAATCAAGGCAGAATTGCAGGAAACAGATTTCAGGAGGTAGATTCGAATCGCCTTTAAAGCACATGAAAAGCGGCAAAACGTTGACAATGATGCCCTTGGCCAAAAAGGGCGTATGCGTTTTTTCCGGAATATATTCAGGAAAAAACGCATACGCCCTTTTTGGCCAACCAAGCAACCTGGAAAGGCAAATCAGCGCTACAAAGAAGTCTCGCTTCCCATCGGTTAAAAGGGCCATGCTGAAAAAAGTGTCAAAACCGGAAATGCAGGACAGGCCATGGAGAAATGGGAGCCTTGCTACACTGATGGGCGGGATGTAAATTGCCAACAGCCACTCTGGAGAAGAGTACGGTGTGTCCTGAAACATCTAAAAAACACAGCTTAGAGAGCATAGGGCACTTCCACTCATGGGGGTATAAATTGGGAAAATGAAAAATCAGCAAGACACAAGCACCCCAAAGTTTAGGGCTGCTCTGTTGACAAGGACCTCCACTTCATTCCACCTTCAATATCCCAGGAAAGAGAAAAATCGATAAAGAAGTTGTGGTCCTTATGTACAATGGAATATCACTCAGCCATGAAATCAATGTCCTAAGGCTAGTAGTAGCATGATGAGTGGATTTAGGTACGACGATTCTAAGTGAAATAAGTCACACAGAAAAGGACACTTCTCATAAGGTATCACTGATAGAGGGAATGTAAAAACCGTTACACTTGAACTGAATTACAAAACAGAACAGAGTCACACATGCAGAAAACACACTATGGCTGCTTAACGGGAAAGGTGAGGTGGGGTGATACATAAAACAAGGGTTTCAAATTAGCTCAGATACCATTCCATAAACCCAATATGTAATAGACAAGACCTACTCCTTGCTCAGAGAACTGGACTCAACACGCCCTATTCACCGCACAAGAATATATCTGACTAGTAATAATCTTAAAACCTGTGTATTCATATCTCTCTGTTAGTGTGCCAAGTGGGTGTAAAGCGGCATAAACACAGCAGTGAAAAGCAGCTAAACCCCATTATAAAAATAAATTACTTTGAAAAACCCATGAAACAAAGACAGTGAAAGAGAGAGAAATTCTTACACAATGTGTTCAGGGGCTGTGATGCAACCTGGATTGACCATATCTAGACCCACAGCTGGATGAGACATAAGGGTGGACACTCTTGGGGCTGAGAGGTTTGGTGAGGTTGGGTGAGCAAACGCAGACCCTTTAAAGTAATACTGCATGGTACCCATCGCATGGGTCACAAATCTCCAGGTTCAAGGGCATCTTCCTACATCGAAAACATGCATGAGAAACCCAGAAGATGGTACACCGTGTGATGGGGAAAGGTTTCTAAAACGCACCTCATTTCTCATCTCCTTGTGCCCGGGTTCGCTATTCCAGCCGCTTTACTAGCAATCTCCCTACTTGGAGCATCAGCACCTTTAACCTCCTGTTCCGTACAGGTTGCAATTTGTCCTGAGGATGAACGGGAAGACGTGGAACCAATGAGAGACTAGCTCTTGGTGTTGGGACAGGCACAGGTCACTCTATTTTCCCATCAGGAAGAAGAATTAACCACAGGATCAGCCTGCCACCCGGAACCAAAACAGGGACTGAAGCCATCCTGCGCTATTGCGGCCAGCTCCCTAAAAATCGAGTTGTAAAATGGAGGTTCAGGGCACTGCAATTCACAAACCTGCAGACTTATAAATGATAACTCTCGTCCACAAATATATTGAGGGAAGGCAAAGAAGAGGATTTGAAATCAAGGCAGAATTGCAGGAAACAGATTTCAGGAGGTAGATTCGAATCGCCTTTAAAGCACATGAAAAGCGGCAAAACGTTGACAATGATGCCCTTGGCCAAAAAGGGCGTATGCGTTTTTTCCTGAATATATTCAGGAAAAAACGCATACGCCCTTTTTGGCCAACCAAGCAACCTGGAAAGGCAAATCAGCGCTACAAAGATGTCTCGCTTCCCATCGGTTAAAAAGGCCATGCTGAAAAAAGTGTCAAAACCAGAAATGCAGGACAGGCCATGGAGAAATGGGAGCCTTCCTACACTGATGGGCGGGATGTAAATTGCCAACAGCCACTCTGGAGAAGCGTACGGTGAGTCCTGAAACATCTAAAAAACAAAGCTTAGAGAGCATAGGGCACTTCCACTCATGGGGTTATAAATTGGGAAAATTAAAAATCAGCAAGACACAAGCACCCCAAAGTTTAGGGCTGCTCTGTTGACAAGGACCTCCACTTCATTCCACCTTCAATATCCCAGGAAAGAGAAAAATGGATAAAGAAGTTGTGGTCCTTATGTACAATGGAATATCACTCAGCCATGAAATCAATGTCATAAGGCTAGTAGCAGCATGATGAGTGGATTTAGGTACGACGATTCTAAGTGAAATAAGTCACACAGAAAAGGACACTTCTCATAAGGTATCACTGATAGAGGGAATGTAAAAACCGTTACACTTGAACTGAATTACAAAACAGAACAGAGTCACACATGCAGAAAACACACTATGGCTGCTTAACGGGAAAGGGGAGGTGGGGTGATACATAAAACAAGGGTTTCAAATTAGCTCAGATACCGTTCCATAAACCCAATATGTAATAGACAAGACCTACTCCTTGCTCAGAGAACTGGACTCAACACGCCCTATTCACCGCACAAGAATATATCTGACTACTAATAATCTTCAAACCTATGTATTGATATCTCTCTGTTAGTGTGTCAAGTGGGTAAAAAGCGGCATAAACACAGCAGTGAAAAGCAGCTAAACCCCATTATAAAAATAAATTACTTTGAAAAACCCATGAAACAAAGACAGTGAAAGAGAGAGAAATTCTTACACAATGCGTTCAGAGGCTGTGATGCAACCTGGATTGACCATATCTAGACCCACAGCTGGATGAGACATAAGGGTGGACACTGTTGCGGCTGAGAGGTTTGGTGAGGTTGGGTGAGCAAACGCAGACCCTTTAAAGTAATACTGCGTGGTACCCATCGCATGGGTCCCAAATCTCCAGGTTCAAGGGCATCTTCCTACATCGTAAACATGCATGAGATACCCAGAAGATGGTACACCGTGTGATGGGGAAAGGTTTCTAAAACGCACCTCATTTCTCATCTCCTTGTGCCCGGGTTCGCTATTCCAGCCCCTTTACTAGCAATCTCCCTACTTGGAGCATCAGCACCTTTAACCTCCTGTTCCGTACAGGTTGCAATTTGTCCTGAGGATGAACGGGAAGACGTGGAACCAATGAGAGACTAGCTCTTGGTGTTGGGACAGGCACAGGTCACTCTATTTTCCCATCAGGAAGAAGAATTAACCACAGGCTCAGCCTGCCATCCGGAACCAAAACAGGGCCTGAAGCCATCCTGCGCTATTGCGGCTAGCTCCCTAAAAATTGAGTTGTAAAATGGAGGTTCAGGGCACTGCAATTCACAAACCTGCAGACTTATAAATGATAACTCTCGTCCACAAATATATTGAGGGAAGGCAAAGAAGAGGATTTGAAATCAAGGCAGAATTGCAGGAAACAGATTTCAGGAGGTAGATTCGAATCGCCTTTAAAGCACATGAAAAGCGGAAAAACGTTGACAATGATGCCCTTGGCCAAAAAGGGCGTATGCGTTTTTTCCTGAATATATTCAGGAAAAAACGCATACGCCCTTTTTGGCCAACCAAGCAACCTGGAAAGGCAAATCAGCGCTACAAAGATGTCTCGCTTCCCATCGGTTAAAAAGGCCATGCTGAAAAAAGTGTCAAAACCAGAAATGCAGGACAGGCCATGGAGAAATGGGAGCCTTCCTACACTGATGGGCGGGATGTAAATTGCCAACAGCCACTCTGGAGAAGCGTACGGTGAGTCCTGAAACATCTAAAAAACACAGCTTAGAGAGCATAGGGCACTTCCACTCATGGGGTTATAAATTGGGAAAATTAAAAATCAGCAAGACACAAGCACCCCAAAGTTTAGGGCTGCTCTGTTGACAAGGACCTCCACTTCATTCCACCTTCAATATCCCAGGAAAGAGAAAAATGGATAAAGAAGTTGTGGTCCTTATGTACAATGGAATATCACTCAGCCATGAAATCAATGTCATAAGGCTAGTAGCAGCATGATGAGTGGATTTAGGTACGACGACTCTAAGTGAAATAAGTCACACAGAAAAGGACACTTCTCATAAGGTATCACTTATAGAGGGAATGTAAAAACCGTTACACTTGAACTGAATTACAAAACAGAACAGAGTCACACATGCAGAAAACACACTATGGTTGCTTAATGGGAAAGGTGAGGTGGGGTGATACATAAAACAAGGGTTTCAAATTAGCTCAGATACCGTTCCATAAACCCAATATGTAATAGACAAGACCTACTCCTTGCTCAGAGAACTGGACTCAACACGCCCTATTCACCGCACAAGAATATATCTGACTACTAATAATCTTAAAACCTATGTATTGATATCTCTCTGTTAGTGTGTCAAGTGGGTAAAAAGCGACATAAACACAGCAGTGAAAAGCAGCTAAACCCCATTATAAAAATAAATTACTTTGAAAAACCCATGAAACAAAGACAGTGAAAGAGAGAGAAATTCTTACACAATGCGTTCAGGGGCTGTGATGCAACCTGGATTGACCATATCTAGACCCACAGCTGGATGAGACATAAGGGTGGACACTGTTGCGGCTGAGAGGTTTGGTGAGGTTGGGTGAGCAAACGCAGACCCTTTAAAGTAATACTGCGTGGTACCCATCGCATGGGTCCCAAATCTCCAGGTTGAAGGGCATCTTCCTACATCGTAAACATGCATGAGATACCCAGAAGATGGTACACCGTGTGATGGGGAAAGGTTTCTAAAACGCACCTCATTTCTCATCTGCCTGGGCCCGGGTTTGCCATTCCAGCCACTTTACTAGCAATCTCCCTCCTTGGAGCATCATCACCTTTAACCTCCTGTTCCGTACAGGTTGCAATTTGTCCTGAGGATGAACGGGAAGACGTGGAACCAATGAGAGACTAGCTCTTGGTGTTGGGACAGGCACAGGTCACTCTATTTTCCCATCAGGAAGAAGAATTAACCACAGGCTCAGCCTGCCCCCCGGGTCAAGAACAGGGCCTGAAGCCATCCTGCGCTTTTGCGGCCATCTCCCAAAAACGCGAGTTGTAAAACGGAGGTTCAGGGCACTGCAATTCACAAACCTGCAGAGTTATAAATGATAACTCTCGTCCACAAATATATTGAGGGAAGGCAAAGAAGAGGATTTGAAATCAAGGCAGAATTGCAGGAAACAGATTTCAGGAGGTAGATTCGAATCGCCTTCAAAGCACATGAAAAGCGGCAAAACGTTGACAATGATGCCCTTGGCCAAAAAGGGCGTATGCGTTTTTTCCGGAATATATTCAGGAAAAAACGCATACGCCCTTTTTGGCCAACCAAGCAACCTGGAAAGGCAAATCAGCGCTACAAAGAAGTCTCGCTTCCCATCGGTTAAAAGGGCCATGCTGAAAAAAGTGTCAAAACCAGAAATGCAGGACAGGCCATGGAGAAATGGGAGCCTTGCTACACTGATGGGCGGGATGTAAATTGCCAACAGCCACTCTGGAGAAGAGTACGGTGTGTCCTGAAACATCTAAAAAACACAGCTTAGAGAGCATAGGGCACTTCCACTCATGGGGGTATAAATTGGGAAAATGAAAAATCAGCAAGACACAAGCACCCCAAAGTTTAGGGCTGCTCTGTTGACAAGGACCTCCACTTCATTCCACCTTCAATATCCCAGGAAAGAGAAAAATGGATAAAGAAGTTGTGGTCCTTATGTACAATGGAATATCACTCAGCCATGAAATCAATGTCATAAGGCTAGTAGCAGCATGATGAGTGGATTTAGGTACGACGATTCTAAGTGAAATAAGTCACACAGAAAAGGACACTTCTCATAAGGTATCACTGATAGAGGGAATGTAAAAACCGTTACACTTGAACTGAATTACAAAACAGAACAGAGTCACACATGCAGAAAACACACTATGGCTGCTTAACGGGAAAGGGGAGGTGGGGTGATACATAAAACAAGGGTTTCAAATTAGCTCAGATACCGTTCCATAAACCCAATATGTAATAGACAAGACCTACTCCTTGCTCAGAGAACTGGACTCAACACGCCCTATTCACCGCACAAGAATATATCTGACTAGTAATAATCTTAAAACCTATGTATTGATATCTCTCTGTTAGTGTGTCAAGTGGGTGTAAAGCGGCATAAACACAGCAGTGAAAAGCAGCTAAACCCCATTATAAAAATAAATTACTTTGAAAAACCCATGAAACAAAGACAGTGAAAGAGATAGAAATTCTTACACAATGCGTTCACGGGCTGTGATGCAACCTGGATTGACCATATCTAGACCCACAGCTGGATGAGACATAAGGGTAGACACTCTTGGGGCTGAGAGGTTTGGTGAGGTTGGGTGAGCAAACGCAGACCCTTTAAAGTAATACTGCGTGGTACCCATTGCATGGGTCCCATATCTCCAGGTTCAAGGGTATCTTCCTACATCGAAAACATGCATGAGAAACCCAGAAGATGGTACACCGTGTGATGTGGAAAGGTTTCTAAAACGCACCTCATTTCTCATCTCCTTGTGCCCGGATTCGCTATTCCAGCCCTTTACTAGCAATCTCCCTACTTGGAGCATCATCACCTTTAACCTCCTGTTCCGTACAGGTTGCAATTTGTCCTGAGGATGAACGGGAAGACGTGGAACCAATGAGAGACTAGCTCTTGGTGTTGGGACAGGCACAGGTCACTCTATTTTCCCATCAGGAAGAAGAATTAACCACAGGCTCAGCCTGCCCCCCGGAACCAGAACAGGGCCTGAAGCCATCCTGCGCTATTGCAGCCAGCTCCCTAAAAAGCGAGTTGTAAAATGGAGGTTCAGGGCACTGCAATTCACAAACCTGCAGAGTTATAAATGATAACTCTCGTCCACAAATATATTGAGGGAAGGCAAAGAAGAGGATTTGAAATCAAGGCAGAATTGCAGGAAACAGATTTCAGGAGGTAGATTCGAATCGCCTTTAAAGCACATGAAAAGCGGAAAAACGTTGACAATGATGCCCTTGGCCAAAAAGGGCGTATGCGTTTTTTCCGGAATATATTCAGGAAAAAACGCATACGCCCTTTTTGGCCAACCAAGCAACCTGGAAAGGCAAATCAGCGCTACAAAGATGTCTCGCTTCCCTTCGGTTAAAAAGGCCATGCTGAAAAAAGTGTCAAAACCAGAAATGCAGGACAGGCCATGGAGAAATGGGAGCCTTGCTACACTGATGGGCGGGATGTAAATTGCCAACAGCCACTCTGGAGAAGCGTACGGTGAGTCCTGAAACATCTAAAAAACAAAGCTTAGAGAGCATAGGGCACTTCCACTCATGGGGGTATAAATTGGGAAAATTAAAAATCAGCAAGACACAAGCACCCCAAAGTTTAGGGCTGCTCTGTTGACAAGGACCTCCACTTCATTCCACCTTCAATATCCCAGGAAAGAGAAAAATGGATAAAGAAGTTGTGGTCCTTATGTACAATGGAATATCACTCAGCCATGAAATCAATGTCATAAGGCTAGTAGCAGCATGATGAGTGGATTTAGGTACGACGATTCTAAGTGAAATAAGTCACACAGAAAAGGACACTTCTCATAAGGTATCACTGATAGAGGGAATGTAAAAACCGTTACACTTGAACTGAATTACAAAACAGAACAGAGTCACACATGCAGAAAACACACTATGGCTGCTTAACGGGAAAGGTGAGGTGGGGTGATACATAAAACAAGGGTTTCAAATTAGCTCAGATACCGTTCCATAAACCCAATATGTAATAGACAAGACCTACTCCTTGCTCAGAGAACTGGACTCAACACGCCCTATTCACCGCACAAGAATATATCTGACTAGTAATAATCTTAAAACCTATGTATTGATATCTCTCTGTTAGTGTGTCAAGTGGGTAAAAAGCGGCATAAACACAGCAGTGAAAAGCAGCTAAACCCCATTATAAAAATAAATTACTTTGAAAAACCCATGAAACAAAGACAGTGAAAGAGAGAGAAATTCTTACACAATGCGTTCAGGGGCTGTGATGCAACCTGGATTGACCATATCTAGACCCACAGCTGGATGAGACATAAGGGTGGACACTGTTGCGGCTGAGAGGTTTGGTGAGGTTGGGTGAGCAAACGCAGACCCTTTAAAGTAATACTGCGTGGTACCCATCGCATGGGTCCCAAATCTCCAGGTTGAAGGGCATCTTCCTACATCGTAAACATGCATGAGATACCCAGAAGATGGTACACCGTGTGATGGGGAAAGGTTTCTAAAACGCACCTCATTTCTCATCTGCCTGTGCCCGGGTTTGCCATTCCAGCCACTTTACTAGCAATCTCCCTCCTTGGAGCATCATCACCTTTAACCTCCTGTTCCGTACAGGTTGCAATTTGTCCTGAGGATGAACGGGAAGACGTGGAACCAATGAGAGACTAGCTCTTGGTGTTGGGACAGGCACAGGTCACTCTATTTTCCCATCAGGAAGAAGAATTAACCACAGGCTCAGCCTGCCCCCCGGATCAAGAACAGGGCCTGAAGCCATCCTGCGCTTTTGCGGCCATCTCCCAAAAACGCGAGTTGTAAAATGGAGGTTCAGGGCACTGCAATTCACAAACCTGCAGAGTTATAAATGATAACTCTCGTCCACAAATATATTGAGGGAAGGCAAAGAAGAGGATTTGAAATCAAGGCAGAATTGCAGGAAACAGATTTCAGGAGGTAGATTCGAATCGCCTTTAAAGCACATGAAAAGCGGCAAAACGTTGACAATGATGCCCTTGGCCAAAAAGGGCGTATGCGTTTTTTCCTGAATATATTCAGGAAAAAACGCATACGCCCTTTTTGGCCAACCAAGCAACCTGGAAAGGCAAATCAGCGCTACAAAGAAGTCTCGCTTCCCATCGGTTAAAAGGGCCATGCTGAAAAAAGTGTCAAAACCAGAAATGCAGGACAGGCCATGGAGAAATGGGAGCCTTGCTACACTGATGGGCGGGATGTAAATTGCCAACAGCCACTCTGGCGAAGCGTACGGTGAGTCCTGAAACATCTAAAAAACACAGCTTAGAGAGCATAGGGCACTTCTACTCATGGGGGTATAAATTGGGAAAATGAAAAATCAGCAAGACACAAGCACCCCAAAGTTTAGGGCTGCTCTGTTGACAAGGACCTCCACTTCATTCCACCTTCAATATCCCAGGAAAGAGAAAAATGGATAAAAGAGTTGTGGTCCTTATGTACAAAGGAATATCACTCAGCCATGAAATCAATGTCATAAGGCTAGTAGCAGCATGATGAGTGGATTTAGGTACGACGATTCTAAGTGAAGTAAGTCACACAGAAAAGGACACTTCTCATAAGGTATCACTGATAGAGGGAATGTAAAAACCGTTACACTTGAACTGAATTACAAAACAGAACAGAGTCACACATGCAGAAAACACACTATGGCTGCTTAACGGGAAAGGTGAGGTGGGGTGATACATAAAACAAGGGTTTCAAATTAGCTCAGATACCGTTCCATAAACCCAATATGTAATAGACAAGACCTACTCCTTGCTCAGAGAACTGGACTCAACACGCCCTATTCACCGCACAAGAATATATCTGACTAGTAATAATCTTAAAACCTATGTATTCATATCTCTCTGTTAGTGTGTCAAGTGGGTGGAAAGCGGCATAAACACAGCAGTGAAAAGCAGCTAAACCCCATTATAAGAATAAATTACTTTTTCAAACCCATGAAACAAAGACAGTGAAAGAGAGCGAAATTCTTACACAATGCGTTCAGGGGCTGTGATCCAACCTGGATTGACCATATCTAGACCCACAGCTGGATGAGACATAAGGGTGGACACTCTTGAGGCTGAGAGGTTTGGTGAGGTTGGGTGAGCAAACGCAGACCCTTTAAAGTAATACTGCGTGGTACCCATCGCATGGGTCCCAAATCTCCAGGTTCAAGGGCATCTTCCTCCATCGAAAACATGCATGAGAAACCCAGAAGATGGTACACCGTGTGATGGGGAAAGGTTTCTAAAACGCACCTCATTTCTCATCTCCTTGTGCTCGGGTTCGCCATTCCAGCCACTTTACTAGCAATCTCCCTCCTTGGAGCATCAGCACCTTTAACCTCCTGTTCCGTACAGGTTGCAATTTGTCCTGAGGATGAACGGGTAGACGGGGAACCAGTGAGAGACTAGCTCTTGGTGTTGGAACACGCAGAGGTCACTCTATTTTCCCATCAGGAAGAAGAATTAACCACAGGCTCAGCCTGCCCCCCGGAACCAGAACAGGGCCTGAAGCCATCCTGCGCTTTTGCGGCCAGCTCCCAAAAACGCGAGTTGTAAAATGGAGGTTCAGGGCACTGCAATTCAAAAACCTGCAGAGTTATAAATGATACCTCTCGTCCACAAATATATTGAGGGAAGGCAAAGAAGAGGATTTGAAATCAAGGCAGAATTGCAGGAAACAGATTTCAGGAGGTAGATTCGAATCGCCTTTAAAGCACATGAAAAGCGGCAAAACGTTGAAAATGATGCCCTTGGCCAAAAAGGGCGTATGCGTTTTTTCCTGAATATATTCAGGAAAAAACGCATACGCCCTTTTTGGCCAACCAAGCAACCTGGAAAGGCAAATCAGCGCTACAAAGAAGTCTCGCTTCCCATCGGTCAAAAGGGCCATGCTGAAAAAAGTGTCAAAACCAGAAATGCAGGACAGGCCATGGAGAAATGGGAGCCTTGCTACACTGATGGGCGGGATGTAAATTGCCAACAGCCACTCTGGAGAAGAGTACGGTGTGTCCTGAAACATCTAAAAAACACAGCTTAGAGAGCATAGGGCACTTCCACTCATGGGGGTATAAATTGGGAAAATGAAAAATCAGCAAGACACAAGCACCCCAAAGTTTAGGGCTGCTCTGTTGACAAGGACCTCCACTTCATTCCACCTTCAATATCCCAGGAAAGAGAAAAATGGATAAAGAAGTTGTGGTCCTTATGTACAATGGAATATCACTCAGCCATGAAATCAATGTCATAAGGCTAGTAGCAGCATGATGAGTGGATTTAGGTACGACGATTCTAAGTGAAATAAGTCACACAGAAAAGGACACTTCTCATAAGGTATCACTGATAGAGGGAATGTAAAAACCGTTACACTTGAACTGAATTACAAAACAGAACAGAGTCACACATGCAGAAAACACACTATGGCTGCTTAACGGGAAAGGTGAGGTGGGGTGATACATAAAACAAGGGTTTCAAATTAGCTCAGATACCGTTCCATAAACCCAATATGTAATAGACAAGACCTACTCCTTGCTCAGAGAACTGGACTCAACACGCCCTATTCACCGCACAAGAATATATCTGACTAGTAATAATCTTAAAACCTATGTATTGATATCTCTCTGTTAGTGTGTCAAGTGGGTAAAAAGCGGCATAAACACAGCAGTGAAAAGCAGCTAAACCCCATTATAAAAATAAATTACTTTGAAAAACCCATGAAACAAAGACAGTGAAAGAGAGAGAAATTCTTACACAATGCGTTCAGGGGCTGTGATGCAACCTGGATTGACCATATCTAGACCCACAGCTGGATGAGACATAAGGGTGGACACTGTTGCGGCTGAGAGGTTTGGTGAGGTTGGGTGAGCAAACGCAGACCCTTTAAAGTAATACTGCGTGGTACCCATCGCATGGGTCCCAAATCTCCAGGTTGAAGGGCATCTTCCTACATCGTAAACATGCATGAGATACCCAGAAGATGGTACACCGTGTGATGGGGAAAGGTTTCTAAAACGCACCTCATTTCTCATCTGCCTGTGCCCGGGTTTGCCATTCCAGCCACTTTACTAGCAATCTCCCTCCTTGGAGCATCATCACCTTTAACCTCCTGTTCCGTACAGGTTGCAATTTGTCCTGAGGATGAACGGGAAGACGTGGAACCAATGAGAGACTAGCTCTTGGTGTTGGGACAGGCACAGGTCACTCTATTTTCCCATCAGGAAGAAGAATTAACCACAGGCTCAGCCTGCCCCCCGGATCAAGAACAGGGCCTGAAGCCATCCTGCGCTTTTGCGGCCATCTCCCAAAAACGCGAGTTGTAAAATGGAGGTTCAGGGCACTGCAATTCACAAACCTGCAGAGTTATAAATGATAACTCTCGTCCACAAATATATTGAGGGAAGGCAAAGAAGAGGATTTGAAATCAAGGCAGAATTGCAGGAAACAGATTTCAGGAGGTAGATTCGAATCGCCTTTAAAGCACATGAAAAGCGGCAAAACGTTGACAATGATGCCCTTGGCCAAAAAGGGCGTATGCGTTTTTTCCTGAATATATTCAGGAAAAAACGCATACGCCCTTTTTGGCCAACCAAGCAACCTGGAAAGGCAAATCAGCGCTACAAAGAAGTCTCGCTTCCCATCGGTTAAAAGGGCCATGCTGAAAAAAGTGTCAAAACCAGAAATGCAGGACAGGCCATGGAGAAATGGGAGCCTTGCTACACTGATGGGCGGGATGTAAATTGCCAACAGCCACTCTGGCGAAGCGTACGGTGAGTCCTGAAACATCTAAAAAACACAGCTTAGAGAGCATAGGGCACTTCTACTCATGGGGGTATAAATTGGGAAAATGAAAAATCAGCAAGACACAAGCACCCCAAAGTTTAGGGCTGCTCTGTTGACAAGGACCTCCACTTCATTCCACCTTCAATATCCCAGGAAAGAGAAAAATGGATAAAAGAGTTGTGGTCCTTATGTACAAAGGAATATCACTCAGCCATGAAATCAATGTCATAAGGCTAGTAGCAGCATGATGAGTGGATTTAGGTACGACGATTCTAAGTGAAGTAAGTCACACAGAAAAGGACACTTCTCATAAGGTATCACTGATAGAGGGAATGTAAAAACCGTTACACTTGAACTGAATTACAAAACAGAACAGAGTCACACATGCAGAAAACACACTATGGCTGCTTAACGGGAAAGGTGAGGTGGGGTGATACATAAAACAAGGGTTTCAAATTAGCTCAGATACCGTTCCATAAACCCAATATGTAATAGACAAGACCTACTCCTTGCTCAGAGAACTGGACTCAACACGCCCTATTCACCGCACAAGAATATATCTGACTAGTAATAATCTTAAAACCTATGTATTCATATCTCTCTGTTAGTGTGTCAAGTGGGTGGAAAGCGGCATAAACACAGCAGTGAAAAGCAGCTAAACCCCATTATAAGAATAAATTACTTTTTCAAACCCATGAAACAAAGACAGTGAAAGAGAGCGAAATTCTTACACAATGCGTTCAGGGGCTGTGATCCAACCTGGATTGACCATATCTAGACCCACAGCTGGATGAGACATAAGGGTGGACACTCTTGAGGCTGAGAGGTTTGGTGAGGTTGGGTGAGCAAACGCAGACCCTTTAAAGTAATACTGCGTGGTACCCATCGCATGGGTCCCAAATCTCCAGGTTCAAGGGCATCTTCCTCCATCGAAAACATGCATGAGAAACCCAGAAGATGGTACACCGTGTGATGGGGAAAGGTTTCTAAAACGCACCTCATTTCTCATCTCCTTGTGCTCGGGTTCGCCATTCCAGCCACTTTACTAGCAATCTCCCTCCTTGGAGCATCAGCACCTTTAACCTCCTGTTCCGTACAGGTTGCAATTTGTCCTGAGGATGAACGGGTAGACGGGGAACCAGTGAGAGACTAGCTCTTGGTGTTGGAACACGCAGAGGTCACTCTATTTTCCCATCAGGAAGAAGAATTAACCACAGGCTCAGCCTGCCCCCCGGAACCAGAACAGGGCCTGAAGCCATCCTGCGCTTTTGCGGCCAGCTCCCAAAAACGCGAGTTGTAAAATGGAGGTTCAGGGCACTGCAATTCAAAAACCTGCAGAGTTATAAATGATACCTCTCGTCCACAAATATATTGAGGGAAGGCAAAGAAGAGGATTTGAAATCAAGGCAGAATTGCAGGAAACAGATTTCAGGAGGTAGATTCGAATCGCCTTTAAAGCACATGAAAAGCGGCAAAACGTTGAAAATGATGCCCTTGGCCAAAAAGGGCGTATGCGTTTTTTCCTGAATATATTCAGGAAAAAACGCATACGCCCTTTTTGGCCAACCAAGCAACCTGGAAAGGCAAATCAGCGCTACAAAGAAGTCTCGCTTCCCATCGGTCAAAAGGGCCATGCTGAAAAAAGTGTCAAAACCAGAAATGCAGGACAGGCCATGGAGAAATGGGAGCCTTGCTACACTGATGGGCGGGATGTAAATTGCCAACAGCCACTCTGGAGAAGAGTACGGTGTGTCCTGAAACATCTAAAAAACACAGCTTAGAGAGCATAGGGCACTTCCACTCATGGGGGTATAAATTGGGAAAATGAAAAATCAGCAAGACACAAGCACCCCAAAGTTTAGGGCTGCTCTGTTGACAAGGACCTCCACTTCATTCCACCTTCAATATCCCAGGAAAGAGAAAAATGGATAAAGAAGTTGTGGTCCTTATGTACAATGGAATATCACTCAGCCATGAAATCAATGTCATAAGGCTAGTAGCAGCATGATGAGTGGATTTAGGTACGACGATTCTAAGTGAAATAAGTCACACAGAAAAGGACACTTCTCATAAGGTATCACTGATAGAGGGAATGTAAAAACCGTTACACTTGAACTGAATTACAAAACAGAACAGAGTCACACATGCAGAAAACACACTATGGCTGCTTAACGGGAAAGGTGAGGTGGGGTGATACATAAAACAAGGGTTTCAAATTAGCTCAGATACCGTTCCATAAACCCAATATGTAATAGACAAGACCTACTCCTTGCTCAGAGAACTGGACTCAACACGCCCTATTCACCGCACAAGAATATATCTGACTAGTAATAATCTTAAAACCTATGTATTCATATCTCTCTGTTAGTGTGTCAAGTGGGTGTAAAGCGGCATAAACACAGCAGTGAAAAGCAGCTAAACCCCATTATAAAAATAAATTACTTTGAAAAACCCATGAAACAAAGACAGTGAAAGAGAGAGAAATTCTTACACAATGCGTTCAGGGGCTGTGATGCAACCTGGATTGACCATATCTAGACCCACAGCTGGATGAGACATAAGGGTGGACACTCTTGGGGCTGAGAGGTTTGGTGAGGTTGGGTGAGCAAACGCAGACCCTTTAAAGTAATACTGCATGGTACCCATCGCATGGGTCACAAATCTCCAGGTTCAAGGGCATCTTCCTACATCGAAAACATGCATGAGAAACCCAGAAGATGGTACACCGTGTGATGGGGAAAGGTTTCTAAAACGCACCTCATTTCTCATCTCCTTGTGCCCGGGTTCGCTATTCCAGCCGCTTTACTAGCAATCTCCCTACTTGGAGCATCAGCACCTTTAACCTCCTGTTCCGTACAGGTTGCAATTTGTCCTGAGGATGAACGGGAAGACGTGGAACCAATGAGAGACTAGTTCTTGGTGTTGGGACAGGCACAGGTCACTCTATTTTCCCATCAGGAAGAAGAATTAACCACAGGCTCAGCCTGCCACCCGGAACCAAAACAGGGCCTGAAGCCATCCTGCGCTATTGCGGCCAGCTCCCTAAAAATCGAGTTGTAAAATGGAGGTTCAGGGCACTGCAATTCACAAACCTGCAGACTTATAAATGATAACTCTCGTCCACAAATATATTGAGGGAAGGCAAAGAAGAGGATTTGAAATCAAGGCAGAATTGCAGGAAACAGATTTCAGGAGGTAGATTCGAATCGCCTTTAAAGCACATGAAAAGCGGAAAAACGTTGACAATGATGCCCTTGGCCAAAAAGGGCGTATGCGTTTTTTCCGGAATATATTCAGGAAAAAACGCATACGCCCTTTTTGGCCAACCAAGCAACCTGGAAAGGCAAATCAGCGCTACAAAGATGTCTCGCTTCCCATCGGTTAAAAAGGCCATGCTGAAAAAAGTGTCAAAACCAGAAATGCAGGACAGGCCATGGAGAAATGGGAGCCTTCCTACACTGATGGGCGGGATGTAAATTGCCAACAGCCACTCTGGAGAAGCGTACGGTGAGTCCTGAAACATCTAAAAAACAAAGCTTAGAGAGCATAGGGCACTTCCACTCATGGGGTTATAAATTGGGAAAATTAAAAATCAGCAAGACACAAGCACCCCAAAGTTTAGGGCTGCTCTGTTGACAAGGACCTCCACTTCATTCCACCTTCAATATCCCAGGAAAGAGAAAAATGGATAAAGAAGTTGTGGTCCTTATGTACAATGGAATATCACTCAGCCATGAAATCAATGTCATAAGGCTAGTAGCAGCATGATGAGTGGATTTAGGTACGACGATTCTAAGTGAAATAAGTCACACAGAAAAGGACACTTCTCATAAGGTATCACTTATAGAGGGAATGTAAAAACCGTTACACTTGAACTGAATTACAAAACAGAACAGAGTCACACATGCAGAAAACACACTATGGTTGCTTAATGGGAAAGGTGAGGTGGGGTGATACATAAAACAAGGGTTTCAAATTAGCTCAGATACCGTTCCATAAACCCAATATGTAATAGACAAGACCTACTCCTTGCTCAGAGAACTGGACTCAACACGCCCTATTCACCACACAAGAATATATCTGACTAGTAATAATCTTAAAACCTATGTATTGATATCTCTCTGTTAGTGTGTCAAGTGGGTAAAAAGCGGCATAAACACAGCAGTGAAAAGCAGCTAAACCCCATTATAAAAATAAATTACTTTGAAAAACCCATGAAACAAAGACAGTGAAAGAGAGAGAAATTCTTACACAATGCGTTCAGGGGCTGTGATGCAACCTGGATTGACCATATCTAGACCCACAGCTGGATGAGACATAAGGGTGGACACTGTTGCGGCTGAGAGGTTTGGTGAGGTTGGGTGAGCAAACGCAGACCCTTTAAAGTAATACTGCGTGGTACCCATCGCATGGGTCCCAAATCTCCAGGTTCAAGGGCATCTTCCTACATCGTAAACATGCATGAGATACCCAGAAGATGGTACACCGTGTGATGGGGAAAGGTTTCTAAAACGCACCTCATTTCTCATCTCCTTGTGCTCGGGTTCGCCATTCCAGCCACTTTACTAGCAATCTCCCTCCTTGGAGCATCAGCACCTTTAACCTCCTGTTCCGTACAGGTTGCAATTTGTCCTGAGGATGAACGGGTAGACGGGGAACCAGTGAGAGACTAGCTCTTGGTGTTGGAACACGCAGAGGTCACTCTATTTTCCCATCAGGAAGAAGAATTAACCACAGGCTCAGCCTGCCCCCCGGAACCAGAACAGGGCCTGAAGCCATCCTGCGCTTTTGCGGCCATCTCCCAAAAACGCGAGTTGTAAAATGGAGGTTCAGGGCACTGCAATTCAAAAACCTGCAGAGTTATAAATGATACCTCTCGTCCACAAATATATTGAGGGAAGGCAAAGAAGAGGATTTGAAATCAAGGCAGAATTGCAGGAAACAGATTTCAGGAGGTAGATTCGAATCGCCTTTAAAGCACATGAAAAGCGGCAAAACGTTGACAATGATGCCCTTGGCCAAAAAGGGCGTATGCGTTTTTTCCTGAATATATTCAGGAAAAAACGCATACGCCCTTTTTGGCCAACCAAGCAACCTGGAAAGGCAAATCAGCGCTACAAAGAAGTCTCGCTTCCCATCGGTCAAAAGGGCCATGCTGAAAAAAGTGTCAAAACCAGAAATGCAGGACAGGCCATGGAGAAATGGGAGCCTTGCTACACTGATGGGCGGGATGTAAATTGCCAACAGCCACTCTGGAGAAGAGTACGGTGTGTCCTGAAACATCTAAAAAACACAGCTTAGAGAGCATAGGGCACTTCCACTCATGGGGGTATAAATTGGGAAAATGAAAAATCAGCAAGACACAAGCACCCCAAAGTTTAGGGCTGCTCTGTTGACAAGGACCTCCACTTCATTCCACCTTCAATATCCCAGGAAAGAGAAAAATGGATAAAGAAGTTGTGGTCCTTATGTACAATGGAATATCACTCAGCCATGAAATCAATGTCATAAGGCTAGTAGCAGCATGATGAGTGGATTTAGGTACGACGATTCTAAGTGAAATAAGTCACACAGAAAAGGACACTTCTCATAAGGTATCACTGATAGAGGGAATGTAAAAACCGTTACACTTGAACTGAATTACAAAACAGAACAGAGTCACACATGCAGAAAACACACTATGGCTGCTTAACGGGAAAGGTGAGGTGGGGTGATACATAAAACAAGGGTTTCAAATTAGCTCAGATACCGTTCCATAAACCCAATATGTAATAGACAAGACCTACTCCTTGCTCAGAGAACTGGACTCAACACGCCCTATTCACCACACAAGAATATATCTGACTAGTAATAATCTTAAAACCTATGTATTGATATCTCTCTGTTAGTGTGTCAAGTGGGTAAAAAGCGGCATAAACACAGCAGTGAAAAGCAGCTAAACCCCATTATAAAAATAAATTACTTTGAAAAACCCATGAAACAAAGACAGTGAAAGAGAGAGAAATTCTTACACAATGCGTTCAGGGGCTGTGATGCAACCTGGATTGACCATATCTAGACCCACAGCTGGATGAGACATAAGGGTGGACACTGTTGCGGCTGAGAGGTTTGGTGAGGTTGGGTGAGCAAACGCAGACCCTTTAAAGTAATACTGCGTGGTACCCATCGCATGGGTCCCAAATCTCCAGGTTCAAGGGCATCTTCCTACATCGTAAACATGCATGAGATACCCAGAAGATGGTACACCGTGTGATGGGGAAAGGTTTCTAAAACGCACCTCATTTCTCATCTCCTTGTGCTCGGGTTCGCCATTCCAGCCACTTTACTAGCAATCTCCCTCCTTGGAGCATCAGCACCTTTAACCTCCTGTTCCGTACAGGTTGCAATTTGTCCTGAGGATGAACGGGTAGACGGGGAACCAGTGAGAGACTAGCTCTTGGTGTTGGAACACGCAGAGGTCACTCTATTTTCCCATCAGGAAGAAGAATTAACCACAGGCTCAGCCTGCCCCCCGGAACCAGAACAGGGCCTGAAGCCATCCTGCGCTTTTGCGGCCATCTCCCAAAAACGCGAGTTGTAAAATGGAGGTTCAGGGCACTGCAATTCAAAAACCTGCAGAGTTATAAATGATACCTCTCGTCCACAAATATATTGAGGGAAGGCAAAGAAGAGGATTTGAAATCAAGGCAGAATTGCAGGAAACAGATTTCAGGAGGTAGATTCGAATCGCCTTTAAAGCACATGAAAAGCGGCAAAACGTTGACAATGATGCCCTTGGCCAAAAAGGGCGTATGCGTTTTTTCCTGAATATATTCAGGAAAAAACGCATACGCCCTTTTTGGCCAACCAAGCAACCTGGAAAGGCAAATCAGCGCTACAAAGAAGTCTCGCTTCCCATCGGTCAAAAGGGCCATGCTGAAAAAAGTGTCAAAACCAGAAATGCAGGACAGGCCATGGAGAAATGGGAGCCTTGCTACACTGATGGGCGGGATGTAAATTGCCAACAGCCACTCTGGAGAAGAGTACGGTGTGTCCTGAAACATCTAAAAAACACAGCTTAGAGAGCATAGGGCACTTCCACTCATGGGGGTATAAATTGGGGAAATGAAAAATCAGCAAGACACAAGCACCCCAAAGTTTAGGGCTGCTCTGTTGACAAGGACCTCCACTTCATTCCACCTTCAATATCCCAGGAAAGAGAAAAATGGATAAAGAAGTTGTGGTCCTTATGTACAATGGAATATCACTCAGCCATGAAATCAATGTCATAAGGCTAGTAGCAGCATGATGAGTGGATTTAGGTACGACGATTCTAAGTGAAATAAGTCACACAGAAAAGGACACTTCTCATAAGGTATCACTGATAGAGGGAATGTAAAAACCGTTACACTTGAACTGAATTACAAAACAGAACAGAGTCACACATGCAGAAAACACACTATGGCTGCTTAACGGGAAAGGTGAGGTGGGGTGATACATAAAACAAGGGTTTCAAATTAGCTCAGATACCGTTCCATAAACCCAATATGTAATAGACAAGACCTACTCCTTGCTCAGAGAACTGGACTCAACACGCCCTATTCACCACACAAGAATATATCTGACTAGTAATAATCTTAAAACCTATGTATTGATATCTCTCTGTTAGTGTGTCAAGTGGGTAAAAAGCGGCATAAACACAGCAGTGAAAAGCAGCTAAACCCCATTATAAAAATAAATTACTTTGAAAAACCCATGAAACAAAGACAGTGAAAGAGAGAGAAATTCTTACACAATGCGTTCAGGGGCTGTGATGCAACCTGGATTGACCATATCTAGACCCACAGCTGGATGAGACATAAGGGTGGACACTGTTGCGGCTGAGAGGTTTGGTGAGGTTGGGTGAGCAAACGCAGACCCTTTAAAGTAATACTGCGTGGTACCCATCGCATGGGTCCCAAATCTCCAGGTTCAAGGGCATCTTCCTACATCGTAAACATGCATGAGATACCCAGAAGATGGTACACCGTGTGATGGGGAAAGGTTTCTAAAACGCACCTCATTTCTCATCTCCTTGTGCTCGGGTTCGCCATTCCAGCCACTTTACTAGCAATCTCCCTCCTTGGAGCATCAGCACCTTTAACCTCCTGTTCCGTACAGGTTGCAATTTGTCCTGAGGATGAACGGGTAGACGGGGAACCAGTGAGAGACTAGCTCTTGGTGTTGGAACACGCAGAGGTCACTCTATTTTCCCATCAGGAAGAAGAATTAACCACAGGCTCAGCCTGCCCCCCGGAACCAGAACAGGGCCTGAAGCCATCCTGCGCTTTTGCGGCCATCTCCCAAAAACGCGAGTTGTAAAATGGAGGTTCAGGGCACTGCAATTCAAAAACCTGCAGAGTTATAAATGATACCTCTCGTCCACAAATATATTGAGGGAAGGCAAAGAAGAGGATTTGAAATCAAGGCAGAATTGCAGGAAACAGATTTCAGGAGGTAGATTCGAATCGCCTTTAAAGCACATGAAAAGCGGCAAAACGTTGACAATGATGCCCTTGGCCAAAAAGGGCGTATGCGTTTTTTCCTGAATATATTCAGGAAAAAACGCATACGCCCTTTTTGGCCAACCAAGCAACCTGGAAAGGCAAATCAGCGCTACAAAGAAGTCTCGCTTCCCATCGGTCAAAAGGGCCATGCTGAAAAAAGTGTCAAAACCAGAAATGCAGGACAGGCCATGGAGAAATGGGAGCCTTGCTACACTGATGGGCGGGATGTAAATTGCCAACAGCCACTCTGGAGAAGAGTACGGTGTGTCCTGAAACATCTAAAAAACACAGCTTAGAGAGCATAGGGCACTTCCACTCATGGGGGTATAAATTGGGAAAATGAAAAATCAGCAAGACACAAGCACCCCAAAGTTTAGGGCTGCTCTGTTGACAAGGACCTCCACTTCATTCCACCTTCAATATCCCAGGAAAGAGAAAAATGGATAAAGAAGTTGTGGTCCTTATGTACAATGGAATATCACTCAGCCATGAAATCAATGTCATAAGGCTAGTAGCAGCATGATGAGTGGATTTAGGTACGACGATTCTAAGTGAAATAAGTCACACAGAAAAGGACACTTCTCATAAGGTATCACTGATAGAGGGAATGTAAAAACCGTTACACTTGAACTGAATTACAAAACAGAACAGAGTCACACATGCAGAAAACACACTATGGCTGCTTAACGGGAAAGGTGAGGTGGGGTGATACATAAAACAAGGGTTTCAAATTAGCTCAGATACCGTTCCATAAACCCAATATGTAATAGACAAGACCTACTCCTTGCTCAGAGAACTGGACTCAACACGCCCTATTCACCGCACAAGAATATATCTGACTAGTAATAATCTTAAAACCTATGTATTCATATCTCTCTGTTAGTGTGTCAAGTGGGTGTAAAGCGGCATAAACACAGCAGTGAAAAGCAGCTAAACCCCATTATAAAAATAAATTACTTTGAAAAACCCATGAAACAAAGACAGTGAAAGAGAGAGAAATTCTTACACAATGCGTTCAGGGGCTGTGATGCAACCTGGATTGACCATATCTAGACCCACAGCTGGATGAGACATAAGGGTGGACACTCTTGGGGCTGAGAGGTTTGGTGAGGTTGGGTGAGCAAACGCAGACCCTTTAAAGTAATACTGCATGGTACCCATCGCATGGGTCACAAATCTCCAGGTTCAAGGGCATCTTCCTACATCGAAAACATGCATGAGAAACCCAGAAGATGGTACACCGTGTGATGGGGAAAGGTTTCTAAAACGCACCTCATTTCTCATCTCCTTGTGCCCGGGTTCGCTATTCCAGCCGCTTTACTAGCAATCTCCCTACTTGGAGCATCAGCACCTTTAACCTCCTGTTCCGTACAGGTTGCAATTTGTCCTGAGGATGAACGGGAAGACGTGGAACCAATGAGAGACTAGCTCTTGGTGTTGGGACAGGCACAGGTCACTCTATTTTCCCATCAGGAAGAAGAATTAACCACAGGCTCAGCCTGCCACCCGGAACCAAAACAGGGCCTGAAGCCATCCTGCGCTATTGCGGCCAGCTCCCTAAAAATCGAGTTGTAAAATGGAGGTTCAGGGCACTGCAATTCACAAACCTGCAGACTTATAAATGATAACTCTCGTCCACAAATATATTGAGGGAAGGCAAAGAAGAGGATTTGAAATCAAGGCAGAATTGCAGGAAACAGATTTCAGGAGGTAGATTCGAATCGCCTTTAAAGCACATGAAAAGCGGAAAAACGTTGACAATGATGCCCTTGGCCAAAAAGGGCGTATGCGTTTTTTCCGGAATATATTCAGGAAAAAACGCATACGCCCTTTTTGGCCAACCAAGCAACCTGGAAAGGCAAATCAGCGCTACAAAGATGTCTCGCTTCCCATCGGTTAAAAAGGCCATGCTGAAAAAAGTGTCAAAACCAGAAATGCAGGACAGGCCATGGAGAAATGGGAGCCTTCCTACACTGATGGGCGGGATGTAAATTGCCAACAGCCACTCTGGAGAAGCGTACGGTGAGTCCTGAAACATCTAAAAAACAAAGCTTAGAGAGCATAGGGCACTTCCACTCATGGGGTTATAAATTGGGAAAATTAAAAATCAGCAAGACACAAGCACCCCAAAGTTTAGGGCTGCTCTGTTGACAAGGACCTCCACTTCATTCCACCTTCAATATCCCAGGAAAGAGAAAAATGGATAAAGAAGTTGTGGTCCTTATGTACAATGGAATATCACTCAGCCATGAAATCAATGTCATAAGGCTAGTAGCAGCATGATGAGTGGATTTAGGTACGACGATTCTAAGTGAAATAAGTCACACAGAAAAGGACACTTCTCATAAGGTATCACTGATAGAGGGAATGTAAAAACCGTTACACTTGAACTGAATTACAAAACAGAACAGAGTCACACATGCAGAAAACACACTATGGCTGCTTAACGGGAAAGGTGAGGTGGGGTGATACATAAAACAAGGGTTTCAAATTAGCTCAGATACCGTTCCATAAACCCAATATGTAATAGACAAGACCTACTCCTTGCTCAGAGAACTGGACTCAACACGCCCTATTCACCGCACAAGAATATATCTGACTAGTAATAATCTTAAAACCTATGTATTCATATCTCTCTGTTAGTGTGTCAAGTGGGTGTAAAGCGGCATAAACACAGCAGTGAAAAGCAGCTAAACCCCATTATAAAAATAAGTTACTTAGAAAAACCCATGAAACAAAGACAGTGAAAGAGAGCGAAATTCTTACACAATGCGTTCAGGGGCTGTGATGCAACCTGGATTGACCATATCTAGACCCACAGCTGGATGAGACATAAGGGTGGACACTCTTGGGGCTGAGAGGTTTGGTGAGGTTGGGTGAGCAAACGCAGACCCTTTAAAGTAATACTGCGTGGTACCCATCGCATGGGTCCCAAATCTCCAGGTTCAAGGGCATCTTCCTACATCGAAAACATGCATGAGAAATCCAGAAGATGGTACACCGTGTGATGGGGAAAGGTTTCTAAAACGCACCTCATTTCTCATCTCCTTGTGCCCGGGTTCGCTATTCCAGCCGCTTTACTAACAATCTCCCTACTTGGAGCATCAGCACCTTTAACCTCCTGTTCCGTACAGGTTGCAATTTGTCCTGAGGGTGAACGGGAAGACGTGGAACCAATGAGAGACTAGCTCTTGGTGTTGGGACAGGCACAGGTCACTCTATTTTCCCATCAGGAAGAAGAATTAACCACAGGCTCAGCCTGCCACCCGGAACCAGAACAGGGCCTGAAGCCATCCTGCGCTATTGCGGCCAGCTCCCTAAAAAGCGAGTTGTAAAATGGAGGTTCAGGGCACTGCATTTCACAAACCTGCAGACTTATAAATGATAACTCTCGTCCACAAATATATTGAGGGAAGGCAAAGAAGAGGATTTGAAATCAAGGCAGAATTGCAGGAAACAGATTTCAGGAGGTAGATTCGAATCTCCTTTAAAGCACATGAAAAGCGGAAAAACTTTGACAATGATGCCCTTGGCCAAAAAGGGCGTATGCGTTTTTTCCTGAATATATTCAGGAAAAAACGCATACGCCCTTTTTGGCCAACCAAGCAACCTGGAAAGGCAAATCAGCGCTACAAAGAAGTCTCGCTTCCCATCGGTTAAAAGGGCCATGCTGAAAAAAGTGTCAAAACCAGAAATGCAGGACAGGCCATGGAGAAATGGGAGCCTTGCTACACTGATGGGCGGGATGTAAATTGCCAACAGCCACACTGGAGAAGAGTACGGTGTGTCCTGAAACATCTAAAATACACAGCTTAGAGAGCATAGGGCACTTCCACTCATGGGGGTATAAATTGGGAAAATGAAAAATCAGCAAGACACAAGCACCCCAAAGTTTAGGGTTGCTCTGTTGACAAGGACCTCCACTTCATTCCACCTTAAATATGCCAGGAAAGAGAAAAATGGATAAAAGAGTTGTGGTCCTTATGTACAAAGGAATATCACTCAGCCATGAAATTAATGTCATAAGGCTAGTAGCAGCATGATGAGTGGATTTAGGTACGACGATTCTAAGTGAAGTAAGTTACACAGAAAAGGACACTTCTCATAAGGTATCAGTGATAGAGGGAATGTAAAAACCGTTACACTTGAACTGAATTATAAAACAGAACGGAGTCACACATGCAGAAAACACACTATGGCTGCTTAACGGGAAAGGTGAGGTGGGGTGATACATAAAACAAGGGTTTCAAATTAGCTCAGATACCGTTCCATAAACCCAATATGTAATAGACAAGACCTACTCCTTGCTCAGAGAACTGGACTCAACACGCCCTATTCACCGCACAAGAATATATCTGACTAGTAATAATCTTAAAACCTATGTATTCATATCTCTCTGTTAGTGTGTCAAGTGGGTGTAAAGCGGCATAAACACAGCAGTGAAAAGCAGCTAAACCCCATTATAAGAATAAATTACTTTTTCAAACCCATGAAACAAAGACAGTGAAAGAGAGCGAAATTCTTACACAATGCGTTCAGGGGCTGTGATCCAACCTGGATTGACCATATCTAGACCCACAGCTGGATGAGACATAAGGGTGGACACTCTTGGGGCTGAGAGGTTTGGTGAGGTTGGGTGAGCAAACGCAGACCCTTTAAAGTAATACTGCGTGGTACCCATCGCATGGGTCCCAAATCTCCAGGTTCAAGGGCATCTTCCTACATCGAAAACATGCATGAGAAACCCAGAAGATGGTACACCGTGTGATGGGGAAAGGTTTCTAAAACGCACCTCATTTCTCATCTCCTTGTGCCCGGGTTCGGTATTCCAGCCGCTTTACTAGCAATCTCCCTACTTGGAGCATCAACACCTTTAACCTCCTGTTCCGTACAGGTTGCAATTTGTCCTGAGGGTGAACGGGAAGACGTGGAACCAATGAGAGACTAGCTCTTGGTGTTGGGACAGGCACAGGTCACTCTATTTTCCCATCAGGAAGAAGAATTAACCACAGGCTCAGCCTGCCACCCGAAACCAGAACAGGGCCTGAAGCCATCCTGCGCTATTGCGGCCAGCTCCCTAAAAAGCGAGTTGTAAAATGGAGGTTCAGGGCACTGCATTTCACAAACCTGCAGACTTATAAATGATAACTCTCGTCCACAAATATATTGAGGGAAGGCAAAGAAGAGGATTTGAAATCAAGGCAGAATTGCAGGAAACAGATTTCAGGAGGTAGATTCGAATCTCCTTTAAAGCACATGAAAAGCGGAAAAACTTTGACAATGATGCCCTTGGCCAAAAAGGGCGTATGCGTTTTTTCCTGAATATATTCAGGAAAAAACGCATACGCCCTTTTTGGCCAACCAAGCAACCTGGAAAGGCAAATCAGCGCTACAAAGAAGTCTCGCTTCCCATCGGTTAAAAGGGCCATGCTGAAAACAGTGTCAAAACCAGAAATGCAGGACAGGCCATGGAGAAATGGGAGCCTTGCTACACTGATGGGCGGGATGTAAATTGCCAACAGCCACACTGGAGAAGAGTACGGTGTGTCCTGAAACATCTAAAAAACACAGCTTAGAGAGCATAGGGCACTTCCACTCATGGGGGTATAAATTGGGAAAATGAAAAATCAGCAAGACATAAGCACCCCAAAGTTTAGGGTTGCTCTGTTGACAAGGACCTCCACTTCATTCCACCTTAAATATGCCAGGAAAGAGAAAAATGGATAAAAGAGTTGTGGTCCTTATGTACAAAGGAATATCACTCAGCCATGAAATTAATGTCATAAGGCTAGTAGCAGCATGATGAGTGGATTTAGGTACGACGATTCTAAGTGAAGTAAGTTACACAGAAAAGGACACTTCTCATAAGGTATCAGTGATAGAGGGAATGTAAAAACCGTTACACTTGAACTGAATTATAAAACAGAACGGAGTCACACTTGCAGAAAACACACTATGGCTGCTTAACGGGAAAGGTGAGGTGGGGTGATACATAAAACAAGGGTTTCAAATTAGCTCAGATACCGTTCCATAAACCCAATATGTAATAGACAAGACCTACTCCTTGCTCAGAGAACTGGACTCAACACGCCCTATTCACCGCACAAGAATATATCTGACTAGTAATAATCTTAAAACCTATGTATTGATATCTCTCTGTTAGTGTGTCAAGTGGGTGTAAAGCGGCATAAACACAGCAGTGAAAAGCAGCTAAACCCCATTATAAGAATAAATTACTTTTTCAAACCCATGAAACAAAGACAGTGAAAGAGAGCGAAATTCTTACACAATGCGTTCAGGGGCTGTGATCCAACCTGGATTGACCATATCTAGACCCACAGCTGGATGAGACATAAGGGTGGACACTCTTGAGGCTGAGAGGTTTGGTGAGGTTGGGTGAGCAAACGCAGACCCTTTAAAGTAATACTGCGTGGTACCCATCGCATGGGTCCCAAATCTCCAGGTTCAAGGGCATCTTCCTCCATCGAAAACATGCATGAGAAACCCAGAAGATGGTACACCGTGTGATGGGGAAAGGTTTCTAAAACGCACCTCATTTCTCATCTCCTTGTGCTCGGGTTCGCCATTCCAGCCACTTTACTAGCAATCTCCCTCCTTGGAGCATCAGCACCTTTAACCTCCTGTTCCGTACAGGTTGCAATTTGTCCTGAGGATGAACGGGAAGACGTGGAACCAATGAGAGACTAGCTCTTGGTGTTGGGACACGCAGAGGTCACTCTATTTTCCCATCAGGAAGAAGAATTAACCACAGGCTCAGCCTGCCCCCCGGAACAAGAACAGGGCCTGAAGCCATCCTGAGCTTTTGCGGCCATCTCCCAAAAACGCGAGTTGTAAAATGGAGGTTCAGGGCACTGCAATTCACAAACCTGCAGAGTTATAAATGATACCTCTCGTCCACAAATATATTGAGGGAAGGCAAAGAAGAGGATTTGAAATCAAGGCAGAATTGCAGGAAACAGATTTCAGGAGGTAGATTCGAATCGCCTTTAAAGCACATGAAAAGCGGCAAAACGTTGACAATGATGCCCTTGGCCAAAAAGGGCGTATGCGTTTTTTCCTGAATATATTCAGGAAAAAACGCATACGCCCTTTTTGGCCAACCAAGAAACCTGGAAAGGCAAATCAGCGCTACAAAGATGTCTCGCTTCCCATCGGTCAAAAGGGCCATGCTGAAAAAAGTCTCAAAACCAAAAATGCAGGACAGGCCATGGAGAAATGGGAGCCTTGCTACACTGATGGGCGGGATGTAAATTGTCAACAGCCACTCTGGAGAAGTGTACGGTGAGTCCTGAAACGTCTAAAAAGCAAAGCTTAGAGAGCATAGGGCACTTCCACTCATGGGGGTATAAATTGGGAAAATGAAAAATCAGCAAGACACAAGCACCCCAAAGTTTAGGGCTGCTCTGTTGACAAGGACCTCCACTTCATTCCACCTTCAATATCCCAGGAAAGAGAAAAATGGATAAAGAAGTTGTGGTCCTTATGTACAATGGAATATCACTCAGCCATGAAATCAATGTCTTAAGGCTAGTAGCAGCATGATAAGTGGATTTAGGTACGACGATTCTAAGTGAAATAAGTCACACAGAAAAGGACACTTCTCATAAGGTATCACTTATAGAGGGAATGTAAAAACCGTTACACTTGAACTGAATTACAAAACAGAACAGAGTCACACATGCAGAAAACACACTATGGCTGCTTAACGGGAAAGGTGAGGTGGGGTGATACATAAAACAAGGGTTTCAAATTAGCTCAGATACCGTTCCATAAACCCAATATGTAATAGACAAGACCTACTCCTTGCTCAGAGAACTGGACTCAACACGCCCTATTCACCGCACAAGAATATATCTGAGTAGTAATAATCTTAAAACCTATGTATTGATATCTCTCTGTTAGTGTGTCAAGTGGGTGTAAAGCGGCATAAACACAGCAGTGAAAAGCAGCTAAACCCCATTATAAAAATAAATTACTTTGAAAAACCCATGAAACAAAGACAGTGAAAGAGAGAGAAATTCTTACACAATGCGTTCAGGGGCTGTGATGCAACCTGGATTGACCATATCTAGACCCACAGCTGGATGAGACATAAGGGTGGACACTCTTGGGGCTGAGAGTTTTGGTGAGGTTGGGTGAGCAAATGCAGACCCTTTAAAGTAATACTGCGTGGTACCCATCGCATGGGTCCCAAATCTCCAGGTTCAAGGGCATCTTCCTACATCGAAAACATGCATGAGAAACCCAGAAGATGGTACACCGTGTGATGGGGAAAGGTTTCTAAAACGCACCTCATTTCTCATCTGCCTGGGCCCGGGTTTGCCATTCCAGCCACTTTACTAGCAATCTCCCTCCTTGGAGCATCATCACCTTTAACCTCCTGTTCCGTACAGGTTGCAATTTGTCCTGAGGATGAACGGGAAGACGTGGAACCAATGAGAGACTAGCTCTTGGTGTTGGGACAGGCACAGGTCACTCTATTTTCCCATCAGGAAGAAGAATTAACCACAGGCTCAGCCTGCCCCCCGGGTCAAGAACAGGGCCTGAAGCCATCCTGCGCTTTTGCGGCCATCTCCCAAAAACGCGAGTTGTAAAACGGAGGTTCAGGGCACTGCAATTCACAAACCTGCAGAGTTATAAATGATAACTCTCGTCCACAAATATATTGAGGGAAGGCAAAGAAGAGGATTTGAAATCAAGGCAGAATTGCAGGAAACAGATTTCAGGAGGTAGATTCGAATCGCCTTCAAAGCACATGAAAAGCGGCAAAACGTTGACAATGATGCCCTTGGCCAAAAAGGGCGTATGCGTTTTTTCCGGAATATATTCAGGAAAAAACGCATACGCCCTTTTTGGCCAACCAAGCAACCTGGAAAGGCAAATCAGCGCTACAAAGAAGTCTCGCTTCCCATCGGTTAAAAGGGCCATGCTGAAAAAAGTGTCAAAACCAGAAATGCAGGACAGGCCATGGAGAAATGGGAGCCTTGCTACACTGATGGGCGGGATGTAAATTGCCAACAGCCACTCTGGAGAAGAGTACGGTGTGTCCTGAAACATCTAAAAAACACAGCTTAGAGAGCATAGGGCACTTCCACTCATGGGGGTATAAATTGGGAAAATGAAAAATCAGCAAGACACAAGCACCCCAAAGTTTAGGGCTGCTCTGTTGACAAGGACCTCCACTTCATTCCACCTTCAATATCCCAGGAAAGAGAAAAATGGATAAAGAAGTTGTGGTCCTTATGTACAATGGAATATCACTCAGCCATGAAATCAATGTCATAAGGCTAGTAGCAGCATGATGAGTGGATTTAGGTACGACGATTCTAAGTGAAATAAGTCACACAGAAAAGGACACTTCTCATAAGGTATCACTGATAGAGGGAATGTAAAAACCGTTACACTTGAACTGAATTACAAAACAGAACAGAGTCACACATGCAGAAAACACACTATGGCTGCTTAACGGGAAAGGGGAGGTGGGGTGATACATAAAACAAGGGTTTCAAATTAGCTCAGATACCGTTCCATAAACCCAATATGTAATAGACAAGACCTACTCCTTGCTCAGAGAACTGGACTCAACACGCCCTATTCACCGCACAAGAATATATCTGACTAGTAATAATCTTAAAACCTATGTATTGATATCTCTCTGTTAGTGTGTCAAGTGGGTGTAAAGCGGCATAAACACAGCAGTGAAAAGCAGCTAAACCCCATTATAAAAATAAATAACTTTGAAAAACCCATGAAACAAAGACAGTGAAAGAGATAGAAATTCTTACACAATGCGTTCACGGGCTGTGATGCAACCTGGATTGACCATATCTAGACCCACAGCTGGATGAGACATAAGGGTAGACACTCTTGGGGCTGAGAGGTTTGGTGAGGTTGGGTGAGCAAACGCAGACCCTTTAAAGTAATACTGCGTGGTACCCATCGCATGGGTCCCATATCTCCAGGTTCAAGGGTATCTTCCTACATCGAAAACATGCATGAGAAACCCAGAAGATGGTACACCGTGTGATGTGGAAAGGTTTCTAAAACGCACCTCATTTCTCATCTCCTTGTGCCCGGATTCGCTATTCCAGCCCTTTACTAGCAATCTCCCTACTTGGAGCATCATCACCTTTAACCTCCTGTTCCGTACAGGTTGCAATTTGTCCTGAGGATGAACGGGAAGACGTGGAACCAATGAGAGACTAGCTCTTGGTGTTGGGACAGGCACAGGTCACTCTATTTTCCCATCAGGAAGAAGAATTAACCACAGGCTCAGCCTGCCCCCCGGAACCAGAACAGGGCCTGAAGCCATCCTGCGCTATTGCAGCCAGCTCCCTAAAAAGCGAGTTGTAAAATGGAGGTTCAGGGCACTGCAATTCACAAACCTGCAGAGTTATAAATGATAACTCTCGTCCACAAATATATTGAGGGAAGGCAAAGAAGAGGATTTGAAATCAAGGCAGAATTGCAGGAAACAGATTTCAGGAGGTAGATTCGAATCGCCTTTAAAGCACATGAAAAGCGGAAAAACGTTGACAATGATGCCCTTGGCCAAAAAGGGCGTATGCGTTTTTTCCGGAATATATTCAGGAAAAAACGCATACGCCCTTTTTGGCCAACCAAGCAACCTGGAAAGGCAAATCAGCGCTACAAAGATGTCTCGCTTCCCTTCGGTTAAAAAGGCCATGCTGAAAAAAGTGTCAAAACCAGAAATGCAGGACAGGCCATGGAGAAATGGGAGCCTTGCTACACTGATGGGCGGGATGTAAATTGCCAACAGCCACTCTGGAGAAGCGTACGGTGAGTCCTGAAACATCTAAAAAACAAAGCTTAGAGAGCATAGGGCACTTCCACTCATGGGGGTATAAATTGGGAAAATTAAAAATCAGCAAGACACAAGCACCCCAAAGTTTAGGGCTGCTCTGTTGACAAGGACCTCCACTTCATTCCACCTTCAATATCCCAGGAAAGAGAAAAATGGATAAAGAAGTTGTGGTCCTTATGTACAATGGAATATCACTCAGCCATGAAATCAATGTCATAAGGCTAGTAGCAGCATGATGAGTGGATTTAGGTACGACGATTCTAAGTGAAATAAGTCACACAGAAAAGGACACTTCTCATAAGGTATCACTGATAGAGGGAATGTAAAAACCGTTACACTTGAACTGAATTACAAAACAGAACAGAGTCACACATGCAGAAAACACACTATGGCTGCTTAACGGGAAAGGTGAGGTGGGGTGATACATAAAACAAGGGTTTCAAATTAGCTCAGATACCGTTCCATAAACCCAATATGTAATAGACAAGACCTACTCCTTGCTCAGAGAACTGGACTCAACACGCCCTATTCACCGCACAAGAATATATCTGACTAGTAATAATCTTAAAACCTATGTATTGATATCTCTCTGTTAGTGTGTCAAGTGGGTAAAAAGCGGCATAAACACAGCAGTGAAAAGCAGCTAAACCCCATTATAAAAATAAATTACTTTGAAAAACCCATGAAACAAAGACAGTGAAAGAGAGAGAAATTCTTACACAATGCGTTCAGGGGCTGTGATGCAACCTGGATTGACCATATCTAGACCCACAGCTGGATGAGACATAAGGGTGGACACTGTTGCGGCTGAGAGGTTTGGTGAGGTTGGGTGAGCAAACGCAGACCCTTTAAAGTAATACTGCGTGGTACCCATCGCATGGGTCCCAAATCTCCAGGTTGAAGGGCATCTTCCTACATCGTAAACATGCATGAGATACCCAGAAGATGGTACACCGTGTGATGGGGAAAGGTTTCTAAAACGCACCTCATTTCTCATCTGCCTGTGCCCGGGTTTGCCATTCCAGCCACTTTACTAGCAATCTCCCTCCTTGGAGCATCATCACCTTTAACCTCCTGTTCCGTACAGGTTGCAATTTGTCCTGAGGATGAACGGGAAGACGTGGAACCAATGAGAGACTAGCTCTTGGTGTTGGGACAGGCACAGGTCACTCTATTTTCCCATCAGGAAGAAGAATTAACCACAGGCTCAGCCTGCCCCCCGGATCAAGAACAGGGCCTGAAGCCATCCTGCGCTTTTGCGGCCATCTCCCAAAAACGCGAGTTGTAAAATGGAGGTTCAGGGCACTGCAATTCACAAACCTGCAGAGTTATAAATGATAACTCTCGTCCACAAATATATTGAGGGAAGGCAAAGAAGAGGATTTGAAATCAAGGCAGAATTGCAGGAAACAGATTTCAGGAGGTAGATTCGAATCGCCTTTAAAGCACATGAAAAGCGGCAAAACGTTGACAATGATGCCCTTGGCCAAAAAGGGCGTATGCGTTTTTTCCTGAATATATTCAGGAAAAAACGCATACGCCCTTTTTGGCCAACCAAGCAACCTGGAAAGGCAAATCAGCGCTACAAAGAAGTCTCGCTTCCCATCGGTTAAAAGGGTCATGCTGAAAAAAGTTTCAAAACCAGAAATGCAGGACAGGCCATGGAGAAATGGGAGCCTTGCTACACTGATGGGCGGGATGTAAATTGCCAACAGCCACTCTGGCGAAGCGTACGGTGAGTCCTGAAACATCTAAAAAACACAGCTTAGAGAGCATAGGGCACTTCTACTCATGGGGGTATAAATTGGGAAAATGAAAAATCAGCAAGACACAAGCACCCCAAAGTTTAGGGCTGCTCTGTTGACAAGGACCTCCACTTCATTCCACCTTCAATATCCCAGGAAAGAGAAAAATGGATAAAAGAGTTGTGGTCCTTATGTACAAAGGAATATCACTCAGCCATGAAATCAATGTCATAAGGCTAGTAGCAGCATGATGAGTGGATTTAGGTACGACGATTCTAAGTGAAGTAAGTCACACAGAAAAGGACACTTCTCATAAGGTATCACTGATAGAGGGAATGTAAAAACCGTTACACTTGAACTGAATTACAAAACAGAACAGAGTCACACATGCAGAAAACACACTATGGCTGCTTAACGGGAAAGGTGAGGTGGGGTGATACATAAAACAAGGGTTTCAAATTAGCTCAGATACCGTTCCATAAACCCAATATGTAATAGACAAGACCTACTCCTTGCTCAGAGAACTGGACTCAACACGCCCTATTCACCGCACAAGAATATATCTGACTAGTAATAATCTTAAAACCTATGTATTCATATCTCTCTGTTAGTGTGTCAAGTGGGTGGAAAGCGGCATAAACACAGCAGTGAAAAGCAGCTAAACCCCATTATAAGAATAAATTACTTTTTCAAACCCATGAAACAAAGACAGTGAAAGAGAGCGAAATTCTTACACAATGCGTTCAGGGGCTGTGATCCAACCTGGATTGACCATATCTAGACCCACAGCTGGATGAGACATAAGGGTGGACACTCTTGAGGCTGAGAGGTTTGGTGAGGTTGGGTGAGCAAACGCAGACCCTTTAAAGTAATACTGCGTGGTACCCATCGCATGGGTCCCAAATCTCCAGGTTCAAGGGCATCTTCCTCCATCGAAAACATGCATGAGAAACCCAGAAGATGGTACACCGTGTGATGGGGAAAGGTTTCTAAAACGCACCTCATTTCTCATCTCCTTGTGCTCGGGTTCGCCATTCCAGCCACTTTACTAGCAATCTCCCTCCTTGGAGCATCAGCACCTTTAACCTCCTGTTCCGTACAGGTTGCAATTTGTCCTGAGGATGAACGGGTAGACGGGGAACCAGTGAGAGACTAGCTCTTGGTGTTGGAATACGCAGAGGTCACTCTATTTTCCCATCAGGAAGAAGAATTAACCACAGGCTCAGCCTGCCCCCCGGAACCAGAACAGGGCCTGAAGCCATCCTGCGCTTTTGCGGCCAGCTCCCAAAAACGCGAGTTGTAAAATGGAGGTTCAGGGCACTGCAATTCAAAAACCTGCAGAGTTATAAATGATACCTCTCGTCCACAAATATATTGAGGGAAGGCAAAGAAGAGGATTTGAAATCAAGGCAGAATTGCAGGAAACAGATTTCAGGAGGTAGATTCGAATCGCCTTTAAAGCACATGAAAAGCGGAAAAACGTTGACAATGATGCCCTTGGCCAAAAAGGGCGTATGCGTTTTTTCCTGAATATATTCAGGAAAAAACGCATACGCCCTTTTTGGCCAACCAAGCAACCTGGAAAGGCAAATCAGCGCTACAAAGAAGTCTCGCTTCCCATCGGTCAAAAGGGCCATGCTGAAAAAAGTGTCAAAACCAGAAATGCAGGACAGGCCATGGAGAAATGGGAGCCTTGCTACACTGATGGGCGGGATGTAAATTGCCAACAGCCACTCTGGAGAAGAGTACGGTGTGTCCTGAAACATCTAAAAAACACAGCTTAGAGAGCATAGGGCACTTCCACTCATGGGGGTATAAATTGGGAAAATGAAAAATCAGCAAGACACAAGCACCCCAAAGTTTAGGGCTGCTCTGTTGACAAGGACCTCCACTTCATTCCACCTTCAATATCCCAGGAAAGAGAAAAATGGATAAAGAAGTTGTGGTCCTTATGTACAATGGAATATCACTCAGCCATGAAATCAATGTCATAAGGCTAGTAGCAGCATGATGAGTGGATTTAGGTACGACGATTCTAAGTGAAATAAGTCACACAGAAAAGGACACTTCTCATAAGGTATCACTGATAGAGGGAATGTAAAAACCGTTACACTTGAACTGAATTACAAAACAGAACAGAGTCACACATGCAGAAAACACACTATGGCTGCTTAACGGGAAAGGTGAGGTGGGGTGATACATAAAACAAGGGTTTCAAATTAGCTCAGATACCGTTCCATAAACCCAATATGTAATAGACAAGACCTACTCCTTGCTCAGAGAACTGGACTCAACACGCCCTATTCACCGCACAAGAATATATCTGACTAGTAATAATCTTAAAACCTATGTATTCATATCTCTCTGTTAGTGTGTCAAGTGGGTGTAAAGCGGCATAAACACAGCAGTGAAAAGCAGCTAAACCCCATTATAAAAATAAATTACTTTGAAAAACCCATGAAACAAAGACAGTGAAAGAGAGAGAAATTCTTACACAATGCGTTCAGGGGCTGTGATGCAACCTGGATTGACCATATCTAGACCCACAGCTGGATGAGACATAAGGGTGGACACTGTTGCGGCTGAGAGGTTTGGTGAGGTTGGGTGAGCAAACGCAGACCCTTTAAAGTAATACTGCGTGGTACCCATCGCATGGGTCCCAAATCTCCAGGTTCAAGGGCATCTTCCTACATCGTAAACATGCATGAGATACCCAGAAGATGGTACACCGTGTGATGGGGAAAGGTTTCTAAAACGCACCTCATTTCTCATCTCCTTGTGCTCGGGTTCGCCATTCCAGCCACTTTACTAGCAATCTCCCTCCTTGGAGCATCAGCACCTTTAACCTCCTGTTCCGTACAGGTTGCAATTTGTCCTGAGGATGAACGGGTAGACGGGGAACCAGTGAGAGACTAGCTCTTGGTGTTGGAACACGCAGAGGTCACTCTATTTTCCCATCAGGAAGAAGAATTAACCACAGGCTCAGCCTGCCCCCCGGAACCAGAACAGGGCCTGAAGCCATCCTGCGCTTTTGCGGCCATCTCCCAAAAACGCGAGTTGTAAAATGGAGGTTCAGGGCACTGCAATTCAAAAACCTGCAGAGTTATAAATGATACCTCTCGTCCACAAATATATTGAGGGAAGGCAAAGAAGAGGATTTGAAATCAAGGCAGAATTGCAGGAAACAGATTTCAGGAGGTAGATTCGAATCGCCTTTAAAGCACATGAAAAGCGGCAAAACGTTGACAATGATGCCCTTGGCCAAAAAGGGCGTATGCGTTTTTTCCTGAATATATTCAGGAAAAAACGCATACGCCCTTTTTGGCCAACCAAGCAACCTGGAAAGGCAAATCAGCGCTACAAAGAAGTCTCGCTTCCCATCGGTCAAAAGGGCCATGCTGAAAAAAGTGTCAAAACCAGAAATGCAGGACAGGCCATGGAGAAATGGGAGCCTTGCTACACTGATGGGCGGGATGTAAATTGCCAACAGCCACTCTGGAGAAGAGTACGGTGTGTCCTGAAACATCTAAAAAACACAGCTTAGAGAGCATAGGGCACTTCCACTCATGGGGGTATAAATTGGGAAAATGAAAAATCAGCAAGACAAAAGCACCCCAAAGTTTAGGGCTGCTCTGTTGACAAGGACCTCCACTTCATTCCACCTTCAATATCCCAGGAAAGAGAAAAATGGATAAAGAAGTTGTGGTCCTTATGTACAATGGAATATCACTCAGCCATGAAATCAATGTCATAAGGCTAGTAGCAGCATGATGAGTGGATTTAGGTACGACGATTCTAAGTGAAATAAGTCACACAGAAAAGGACACTTCTCATAAGGTATCACTGATAGAGGGAATGTAAAAACCGTTACACTTGAACTGAATTACAAAACAGAACAGAGTCACACATGCAGAAAACACACTATGGCTGCTTAACGGGAAAGGTGAGGTGGGGTGATACATAAAACAAGGGTTTCAAATTAGCTCAGATACCGTTCCATAAACCCAATATGTAATAGACAAGACCTACTCCTTGCTCAGAGAACTGGACTCAACACGCCCTATTCACCGCACAAGAATATATCTGACTAGTAATAATCTTAAAACCTATGTATTCATATCTCTCTGTTAGTGTGTCAAGTGGGTGTAAAGCGGCATAAACACAGCAGTGAAAAGCAGCTAAACCCCATTATAAAAATAAGTTACTTAGAAAAACCCATGAAACAAAGACAGTGAAAGAGAGCGAAATTCTTACACAATGCGTTCAGGGGCTGTGATGCAACCTGGATTGACCATATCTAGACCCACAGCTGGATGAGACATAAGGGTGGACACTCTTGGGGCTGAGAGGTTTGGTGAGGTTGGGTGAGCAAACGCAGACCCTTTAAAGTAATACTGCGTGGTACCCATCGCATGGGTCCCAAATCTCCAGGTTCAAGGGCATCTTCCTACATCGAAAACATGCATGAGAAATCCAGAAGATGGTACACCGTGTGATGGGGAAAGGTTTCTAAAACGCACCTCATTTCTCATCTCCTTGTGCCCGGGTTCGCTATTCCAGCCGCTTTACTAACAATCTCCCTACTTGGAGCATCAGCACCTTTAACCTCCTGTTCCGTACAGGTTGCAATTTGTCCTGAGGGTGAACGGGAAGACGTGGAACCAATGAGAGACTAGCTCTTGGTGTTGGGACAGGCACAGGTCACTCTATTTTCCCATCAGGAAGAAGAATTAACCACAGGCTCAGCCTGCCACCCGGAACCAGAACAGGGCCTGAAGCCATCCTGCGCTATTGCGGCCAGCTCCCTAAAAAGCGAGTTGTAAAATGGAGGTTCAGGGCACTGCATTTCACAAACCTGCAGACTTATAAATGATAACTCTCGTCCACAAATATATTGAGGGAAGGCAAAGAAGAGGATTTGAAATCAAGGCAGAATTGCAGGAAACAGATTTCAGGAGGTAGATTCGAATCTCCTTTAAAGCACATGAAAAGCGGAAAAACTTTGACAATGATGCCCTTGGCCAAAAAGGGCGTATGCGTTTTTTCCTGAATATATTCAGGAAAAAACGCATACGCCCTTTTTGGCCAACCAAGCAACCTGGAAAGGCAAATCAGCGCTACAAAGAAGTCTCGCTTCCCATCGGTTAAAAGGGCCATGCTGAAAAAAGTGTCAAAACCAGAAATGCAGGACAGGCCATGGAGAAATGGGAGCCTTGCTACACTGATGGGCGGGATGTAAATTGCCAACAGCCACTCTGGAGAAGAGTACGGTGTGTCCTGAAACATCTAAAAAACACAGCTTAGAGAGCATAGGGCACTTCCACTCATGGGTGTATAAATTGGGAAAATGAAAAATCAGCAAGACACAAGCACCCCAAAGTTTAGGGTTGCTCTGTTGACAAGGACCTCCACTTCATTCCACCTTAAATATGCCAGGAAAGAGAAAAATGGATGAAGGAGTTGTGGTCCTTATGTACAATGGAATATCACTCAGCCATGAAATCAATGTCATAAGGCTAGTAGCAGCATGATGAGTGGATTTAGGTACGACGATTCTAAGTGAAGTAAGTTACACAGAAAAGGACACTTCTCATAAGGTATCAGTGATAGAGGGAATGTAAAAACCGTTACACTTGAACTGAATTACAAAACAGAACGGAGTCACACATGCAGAAAACACACTATGGCTGCTTAACGGGAAAGGTGAGGTGGGGTGATACATAAAACAAGGGTTTCAAATTAGCTCAGATACCGTTCCATAAACCCAATATGTAATAGACAAGACCTACTCCTTGCTCAGAGAACTGGACTCAACACGCCCTATTCACCGCACAAGAATATATCTGACTAGTAATAATCTTAAAACCTATGTATTCATATCTCTCTTTTTGTGTGTCAAGTGGGTGTAAAGCGGCATAAACACAGCAGTGAAAAGCAGCTAAACCCCATTATAAAAATAAATTACTTTGAAAAACCCATGAAACAAAGACAGTGAAAGAGAGCGAAATTCTTACACAATGCGTTCAGGGGCTGTGATGCAACCTGGATTGACCATATCTAGACCCACAGCTGGATGAGACATAAGGGTGGACACTCTTGGGGCTGAGAGGTTTGGTGAGGTTGGGTGAGCAAACGCAGACCCTTTAAAGTAATACTGCGTGGTACCCATCGCATGGGTCCCAAATCTCCAGGTTCAAGGGCATCTTCCTACATCGAAAACATGCATGAGAAACCCAGAAGATGGTACACCGTGTGATGGGGAAAGGTTTCTAAAACGCACCTCATTTCTCATCTCCTTGTGCCCGGGTTCGGTATTCCAGCCGCTTTACTAGCAATCTCCCTCCTTGGAGCATCAGCACCTTTAACCTCCTGTTCCGTACAGGTTGCAATTTGTCCTGAGTGTGAACGGGAAGACGTGGAACCAATGAGAGACTAGCTCTTGGTGTTGGGACAGGCACAGGTCACTCTATTTTCCCATCAGGAAGAAGAATTAACCACAGGCTCAGCCTGCCACCCGGAACAAGAACAGGGCCTGAAGCCATCCTGCGCTATTGCGGCCAGCTCCCTAAAAAGCGAGTTGTAAAATGGAGGTTCAGGGCACTGCATTTCACAAACCTGCAGACTTATAAATGATAACTCTCGTCCACAAATATATTGAGGGAAGGCAAAGAAGAGGATTTGAAATCAAGGCAGAATTGCAGGAAACAGATTTCAGGAGGTAGATTCGAATCGCCTTTAAAGCACATTAAAAGCGGAAAAACGTTGACAATGATGCCCTTGGCCAAAAAGGGCGTATGCGTTTTTTCCTGAATATATTCAGGAAAAAACGCATACGCCCTTTTTGGCCAACCAAGCAACCTGGAAAAGCAAATCAGCGCTACAAAGAAGTCTCGCTTCCCATCGGTTAAAAGGGCCATGCTGAAAAAAGTGTCAAAACCAGAAATGCAGGACAGGCCATGGAGAAATGGGAGCCTTGCTACACTGATGGGCGGGATGTTAATTGCCAACAGCCACTCTGGAGAAGAGTACGGTGTGTCCTGAAACATCTAAAAAACACAGCTTAGAGAGCATAGGGCACTTCCACTCATGGGGGTATAAATTGGGAAAATGAAAAATCAGCAAGACACAAGCACCCCAAAGTTTAGGGTTGCTCTGTTGACAAGGACCTCCACTTCATTCCACCTTAAATATGCCAGGAAAGAGAAAAATGGATGAAGGAGTTGTGGTCCTTATGTACAATGGAATATCACTCAGCCATGAAATCAATGTCATAAGGCTAGTAGCAGCATGATGAGTGGATTTAGGTACGACGATTCTAAGTGAAGTAAGTTACACAGAAAAGGACACTTCTCATAAGGTATCAGTGATAGAGGGAATGTAAAAACCGTTACACTTGAACTGAATTACAAAACAGAACGGAGTCACACATGCAGAAAACACACTATGGCTGCTTAACGGGAAAGGTGAGGTGGGGTGATACATAAAACAAGGGTTTCAAATTAGCTCAGATACCGTTCCATAAACCCAATATGTAATAGACAAGACCTACTCCTTGCTCAGAGAACTGGACTCAACACGCCCTATTCACCGCACAAGAATATATCTGACTAGTAATAATCTTAAAACCTATGTATTCATATCTCTCTTTTTGTGTGTCAAGTGGGTGTAAAGCGGCATAAACACAGCAGTGAAAAGCAGCTAAACCCCATTATAAAAATAAATTACTTTGAAAAACCCATGAAACAAAGACAGTGAAAGAGAGCGAAATTCTTACACAATGCGTTCAGGGGCTGTGATGCAACCTGGATTGACCATATCTAGACCCACAGCTGGATGAGACATAAGGGTGGACACTCTTGGGGCTGAGAGGTTTGGTGAGGTTGGGTGAGCAAACGCAGACCCTTTAAAGTAATACTGCGTGGTACCCATCGCATGGGTCCCAAATCTCCAGGTTCAAGGGCATCTTCCTACATCGAAAACATGCATGAGAAACCCAGAAGATGGTACACCGTGTGATGGGGAAAGGTTTCTAAAACGCACCTCATTTCTCATCTCCTTGTGCCCGGGTTCGGTATTCCAGCCGCTTTACTAGCAATCTCCCTCCTTGGAGCATCAGCACCTTTAACCTCCTGTTCCGTACAGGTTGCAATTTGTCCTGAGTGTGAACGGGAAGACGTGGAACCAATGAGAGACTAGCTCTTGGTGTTGGGACAGGCACAGGTCACTCTATTTTCCCATCAGGAAGAAGAATTAACCACAGGCTCAGCCTGCCACCCGGAACAAGAACAGGGCCTGAAGCCATCCTGCGCTATTGCGGCCAGCTCCCTAAAAAGCGAGTTGTAAAATGGAGGTTCAGGGCACTGCATTTCACAAACCTGCAGAGTTATAAATGATAACTCTCGTCCACAAATATATTGAGGGAAGGCAAAGAAGAGGATTTGAAATCAAGGCAGAATTGCAGGAAACAGATTTCAGGAGGTAGATTCGAATCGCCTTTAAAGCACATGAAAAGCGGAAAAACGTTGACAATGATGCCCTTGGCCAAAAAGGGCGTATGCGTTTTTTCCTGAATATATTCAGGAAAAAACGCATACGCCCTTTTTGGCCAACCAAGCAACCTGGAAAGGCAAATCAGCGCTACAAAGAAGTCTCGCTTCCCATCGGTCAAAAGGGCCATGCTGAAAAAAGTGTCAAAACCAGAAATGCAGGACAGGCCATGGAGAAATGGGAGCCTTGCTACACTGATGGGCGGGATGTAAATTGTCAACAGCCACTCTGGAGAAGTGTACGGTGAGTCCTGAAACGTCTAAAAAGCAAAGCTTAGAGAGCATAGGGCACTTCCACTCATGGGGGTATAAATTGGGAAAATGAAAAATCAGCAAGACACAAGCACCCCAAAGTTTAGGGCTGCTCTGTTGACAAGGACCTCCACTTCATTCCACCTTCAATATCGCAGGAAAGAGAAAAATGGATAAAGAAGTTGTGGTCCTTATGTACAATGGAATATCACTCAGCCATGAAATCAATGTCTTAAGGCTAGTAGCAGCATGATAAGTGGATTTAGGTACGACGATTCTAAGTGAAATAAGTCACACAGAAAAGGACACTTCTCATAAGGTATCACTTATAGAGGGAATGTAAAAACCGTTACACTTGAACTGAATTACAAAACAGAACAGAGTCACACATGCAGAAAACACACTATGGCTGCTTAACGGGAAAGGTGAGGTGGGGTGATACATAAAACAAGGGTTTCAAATTAGCTCAGATACCGTTCCATAAACCCAATATGTAATAGACAAGACCTACTCCTTGCTCAGAGAACTGGACTCAACACGCCCTATTCACCGCACAAGAATATATCTGAGTAGTAATAATCTTAAAACCTATGTATTGATATCTCTCTGTTAGTGTGTCAAGTGGGTGTAAAGCGGCATAAACACAGCAGTGAAAAGCAGCTAAACCCCATTATAAATATAAATTTCTTTGAAAAACCCATGAAACAAAGTCAGTGAAAGACAGCGAAATTCTTACACAATGCGTTCAGGGGCTGTGATCCAACCTGGATTGACCATATCTAGACCCACAGCTGGATGAGACATAAGGGTGGACACTCTTGGGGCTGAGAGGTTTGGTGAGGTTGGGTGAGCAAACGCAGACCCTTTAAAGTAATACTGCGTGGTACCCATCGCATGGGTCCCAAATCTCCAGGTTCAAGGGCATCTTCCTACATCGAAAACATGCATGAGAAACCCAGAAGATGGTACACCGTGTGATGGGGAAAGGTTTCTAAAACGCACCTCATTTCTCATCTCCTTGTGCCCGGGTTCGGTATTCCAGCCGCTTTACTAGCAATCTCCCTCCTTGGAGCATCAGCACCTTTAACCTCCTGTTCCGTACAGGTTGCAATTTGTCCTGAGGGTGAACGGGAAGACGTGGAACCAATGAGAGCCTAGCTCTTGGTGTTGGCACAGGCACAGGTCACTCTATTTTCCCATCAGGAAGAAGAATTAACCACAGGCTCAGCCTGCCCCCCGGAACCAGAACAGGGCCTGAAGCCATCCTGCGCTATTGCGGCCAGCTCCCTAAAAAGCGAGTTGTAAAATGGAGGTTCAGGGCACTGCAATTCACAAACCTGCAGACTTATAAATGATAACTCTCGTCCACAAATATATTGAGGGAAGGCAAAGAAGAGGATTTGAAATCAAGGCAGAATTGCAGGAAACAGATTTCAGGAGGTAGATTCGAATCGCCTTTAAAGCACATTAAAAGCGGAAAAACTTTGACAATGATGCCCTTGGCCAAAAAGGGCGTATGCGTTTTTTCCTGAATATATTCAGGAAAAAACGCATACGCCCTTTTTGGCCAACCAAGCAACCTGGAAAAGCAAATCAGCGCTACAAAGAAGTCTCGCTTCCCATCGGTTAAAAGGGCCATGCTGAAAAAAGTGTCAAAACCAGAAATGCAGGACAGGCCATGGAGAAATGGGAGCCTTGCTACACTGATGGGCGGGATGTTAATTGCCAACAGCCACTCTGGAGAAGAGTACGGTGTGTCCTGAAACATCTAAAAAACACAGCTTAGAGAGCATAGGGCACTTCCACTCATGGGGGTATAAATTGGGAAAATGAAAAATCAGCAAGACACAAGCACCCCAAAGTTTAGGGTTGCTCTGTTGACAAGGACCTCCACTTCATTCCACCTTAAATATGCCAGGAAAGAGAAAAATGGATGAAGGAGTTGTGGTCCTTATGTACAATGGAATATCACTCAGCCATGAAATCAATGTCATAAGGCTAGTAGCAGCATGATGAGTGGATTTAGGTACGACGATTCTAAGTGAAGTAAGTTACACAGAAAAGGACACTTCTCATAAGGTATCAGTGATAGAGGGAATGTAAAAACCGTTACACTTGAACTGAATTACAAAACAGAACGGAGTCACACATGCAGAAAACACACTATGGCTGCTTAACGGGAAAGGTGAGGTGGGGTGATACATAAAACAAGGGTTTCAAATTAGCTCAGATACCGTTCCATAAACCCAATATGTAATAGACAAGACCTACTCCTTGCTCAGAGAACTGGACTCAACACGCCCTATTCACCGCACAAGAATATATCTGACTAGTAATAATCTTAAAACCTATGTATTCATATCTCTCTTTTTGTGTGTCAAGTGGGTGTAAAGCGGCATAAACACAGCAGTGAAAAGCAGCTAAACCCCATTATAAAAATAAATTACTTTGAAAAACCCATGAAACAAAGACAGTGAAAGAGAGCGAAATTCTTACACAATGCGTTCAGGGGCTGTGATGCAACCTGGATTGACCATATCTAGACCCACAGCTGGATGAGACATAAGGGTGGACACTCTTGGGGCTGAGAGGTTTGGTGAGGTTGGGTGAGCAAACGCAGACCCTTTAAAGTAATACTGCGTGGTACCCATCGCATGGGTCCCAAATCTCCAGGTTCAAGGGCATCTTCCTACATCGAAAACATGCATGAGAAACCCAGAAGATGGTACACCGTGTGATGGGGAAAGGTTTCTAAAACGCACCTCATTTCTCATCTCCTTGTGCCCGGGTTCGGTATTCCAGCCGCTTTACTAGCAATCTCCCTCCTTGGAGCATCAGCACCTTTAACCTCCTGTTCCGTACAGGTTGCAATTTGTCCTGAGTGTGAACGGGAAGACGTGGAACCAATGAGAGACTAGCTCTTGTTGTTGGGACAGGCACAGGTCACTCTATTTTCCCATCAGGAAGAAGAATTAACCACAGGCTCAGCCTGCCACCCGGAACAAGAACAGGGCCTGAAGCCATCCTGCGCTATTGCGGCCAGCTCCCTAAAAAGCGAGTTGTAAAATGGAGGTTCAGGGCACTGCATTTCACAAACCTGCAGAGTTATAAATGATAACTCTCGTCCACAAATATATTGAGGGAAGGCAAAGAAGAGGATTTGAAATCAAGGCAGAATTGCAGGAAACAGATTTCAGGAGGTAGATTCGAATCGCCTTTAAAGCACATGAAAAGCGGAAAAACGTTGACAATGATGCCCTTGGCCAAAAAGGGCGTATGCGTTTTTTCCTGAATATATTCAGGAAAAAACGCATACGCCCTTTTTGGCCAACCAAGCAACCTGGAAAGGCAAATCAGCGCTACAAAGAAGTCTCGCTTCCCATCGGTCAAAAGGGCCATGCTGAAAAAAGTGTCAAAACCAGAAATGCAGGACAGGCCATGGAGAAATGGGAGCCTTGCTACACTGATGGGCGGGATGTAAATTGTCAACAGCCACTCTGGAGAAGTGTACGGTGAGTCCTGAAACGTCTAAAAAGCAAAGCTTAGAGAGCATAGGGCACTTCCACTCATGGGGGTATAAATTGGGAAAATGAAAAATCAGCAAGACACAAGCACCCCAAAGTTTAGGGCTGCTCTGTTGACAAGGACCTCCACTTCATTCCACCTTCAATATCCCAGGAAAGAGAAAAATGGATAAAGAAGTTGTGGTCCTTATGTACAATGGAATATCACTCAGCCATGAAATCAATGTCTTAAGGCTAGTAGCAGCATGATAAGTGGATTTAGGTACGACGATTCTAAGTGAAATAAGTCACACAGAAAAGGACACTTCTCATAAGGTATCACTTATAGAGGGAATGTAAAAACCGTTACACTTGAACTGAATTACAAAACAGAACAGAGTCACACATGCAGAAAACACACTATGGCTGCTTAACGGGAAAGGTGAGGTGGGGTGATACATAAAACAAGGGTTTCAAATTAGCTCAGATACCGTTCCATAAACCCAATATGTAATAGACAAGACCTACTCCTTGCTCAGAGAACTGGACTCAACACGCCCTATTCACCGCACAAGAATATATCTGAGTAGTAATAATCTTAAAACCTATGTATTGATATCTCTCTGTTAGTGTGTCAAGTGGGTGTAAAGCGGCATAAACACAGCAGTGAAAAGCAGCTAAACCCCATTATAAATATAAATTTCTTTGAAAAACCCATGAAACAAAGTCAGTGAAAGACAGCGAAATTCTTACACAATGCGTTCAGGGGCTGTGATCCAACCTGGATTGACCATATCTAGACCCACAGCTGGATGAGACATAAGGGTGGACACTCTTGGGGCTGAGAGGTTTGGTGAGGTTGGGTGAGCAAACGCAGACCCTTTAAAGTAATACTGCGTGGTACCCATCGCATGGGTCCCAAATCTCCAGGTTCAAGGGCATCTTCCTACATCGAAAACATGCATGAGAAACCCAGAAGATGGTACACCGTGTGATGGGGAAAGGTTTCTAAAACGCACCTCATTTCTCATCTCCTTGTGCCCGGGTTCGGTATTCCAGCCGCTTTACTAGCAATCTCCCTCCTTGGAGCATCAGCACCTTTAACCTCCTGTTCCGTACAGGTTGCAATTTGTCCTGAGGGTGAACGGGAAGACGTGGAACCAATGAGAGCCTAGCTCTTGGTGTTGGCACAGGCACAGGTCACTCTATTTTCCCATCAGGAAGAAGAATTAACCACAGGCTCAGCCTGCCCCCCGGAACCAGAACAGGGCCTGAAGCCATCCTGCGCTATTGCGGCCAGCTCCCTAAAAAGCGAGTTGTAAAATGGAGGTTCAGGGCACTGCAATTCACAAACCTGCAGACTTATAAATGATAACTCTCGTCCACAAATATATTGAGGGAAGGCAAAGAAGAGGATTTGAAATCAAGGCAGAATTGCAGGAAACAGATTTCAAGAGGTAGATTCGAATCGCCTTTAAAGCACATGAAAAGCGGCAAAACGTTGACAATGATGCCCTTGGCCAAAAAGGGCGTATGCGTTTTTTCCTGAATATATTCAGGAAAAAACGCATACGCCCTTTTTGGCCAACCAAGCAACCTGGAAAAGCAAATCAGCGCTACAAAGAAGTCTCGCTTCCCATCGGTTAAAAGGGCCATGCTGAAAAAAGTGTCAAAACCAGAAATGCAGGACAGGCCATGGAGAAATGGGAGCCTTGCTACACTGATGGGCGGGATGTTAATTGCCAACAGCCACTCTGGAGAAGAGTACGGTGTGTCCTGAAACATCTAAAAAACACAGCTTAGAGAGCATAGGGCACTTCCACTCATGGGGGTATAAATTGGGAAAATGAAAAATCAGCAAGACACAAGCACCCCAAAGTTTAGGGTTGCTCTGTTGACAAGGACCTCCACTTCATTCCACCTTAAATATGCCAGGAAAGAGAAAAATGGATGAAGGAGTTGTGGTCCTTATGTACAATGGAATATCACTCAGCCATGAAATCAATGTCATAAGGCTAGTAGCAGCATGATGAGTGGATTTAGGTACGACAATTCTAAGTGAAATAAATCACACAGAAAAGGACACTTCTCATAAGGTATCACTGATAGAGGGAATGTAAAAACCGTTACACTTGAACTGAATTACAAAACAGAACGAGTCACACATGCAGAAAACACACTATGGCTGCTTAACGGGAAAGGGGAGGTGGCGTGATACATAAAACAAGGGTTTCAAATTAGCTCAGATACCGTTCCATAAACCCAATGTGTAATAGACAAGACCTACTCCTTGCTCAGAGAACTGGACTCAACACGCCGTATTCACCGCACAAGAATATATCTGACTAGTAATAATCTTAAAACCTATGTATTGATATCTCTCTGTTAGTGTGTCAAGTGGGTGTAAAGCAGCATAAACACAGCAGTGAAAAGCAGCTAAACCCCATTATAAAAATAAATTACTTTGAAAAACCCATGAAACAAAGACAGTGAAAGAGAGAGAAATTCTTACACAATGCGTTCAGGGGCTGTGATGCAACCTGGATTGACCATATCTAGACCCACAGCTGGATGAGACATAAGGGTGGACACTCTTGGGGCTGAGAGGTTTGGTGAGGTTGGGTGAGCAAACGCAGACCCTTTAAAGTAATACTGCGTGGTACCCATCCCATGGGTCCCAAATCTCCAGGTTCAAGGGCATCTTCCTACATCGAAAACATGCATGAGAAACCCAGAAGATGGTACACCGTGTGATTGGGAAAGGTTTCTAAAACGCACCTCATTTCTCAACTCCTTGTGCCCGGGTTCGCCATTCCAACCGCTTTACTAGAAATCTCCCTACTTGGAGCATCAGCACCTTTAACCTCTTGTTTCGTACAGGTTGCAATTTGTCCTGAGGATGAACGGGAAGATGGGGAACGAATGAGAGACTAGCTCTTGGTGTTGGGACAGGCAGAGGTCACTCTATTTTCCCATCAGGAAGAAGAATTAACCACATGATCAGCCTGCCCCCTGGAACCAGAACAGGGCCTGAAGCCATCCTGCGCTTTTGCGGCCAGCTCCCAAAAAAGCGAGTTGTAAAATGGAGGTTCACGGCACTGCAATTCACAAACCTGCAGAGTTATAAATGATAACTCTCGTCCACAAATATATTGAGGGAAGGCAAAGAAGAGGATTTGAAATCAAGGCAGAATTGCAGGAAACAGATTTCAGGAGGTAGATTCGAATCGCCTTAAAGCACATGAAAAGCGGCAAAACGTTGACAATGATGCCCTTGGCCAAAAAGGGCGTATGCGTTTTTTCCTGAATATATTCAGGAAAAAACGCATACGCCCTTTTTGGCCAACCAAGCAACCTGGAAAGGCAAATCAGCGATACAAAGAAGACTCGCTTCCCATCGGTCAAAAGGGCCATGCTAAAAAAAGTGTCAAAACCAGAAATGCAGGACATGCCATGGAGAAATGGGAGCCTTGCTACACTGATGGGCGGGATGTAAATTGCCAACAGCCACTCTGGAGAAGTGTACCGTGTGTCCTGAAACATCTAAAAAACACAGCTTAGAGAGCATAGGGCACTTCCACTCATGGGGGTATAAATTGGGAAAATTAAAAATCAGCAAGACACAAGCACCCCAAAGTTTAGGGCTGCTCTGTTGACAAGGACCTCCACTTCATTCCACCTTCAATATCCCAGGAAAGAGAAAAATGGATAAAGAAGTTGTGGTCCTTATGTACAATGGAATATCACTCAGCCATGAAATCAATGTCTTAAGGCTAGTAGCAGCATGATGAGTGGATTTAGGTACGACGATTCCAAGTGAAATAAGTCACACAGAAAAGGACATTTCTCATAAGGTATCACTTATAGAGGGAATGTAAAAACCATTACACTTGAAGTGAATTACAAAACAGAACAGAGTCACACATTTAGAAAACACACTATGGCTGCTTAACGGGAAAGGTGAAGTGGGGTGATGCATAAAACAAGGGTTTCATATTAGCTCAAATACCGATCCATATACCCAATATGTAATAGACAAGACCTATTCCTTGCTCAGTGAAGTGGATGCAACACCCCCTATTCAACGAACAAGAATATATCTGACTAGTAAAAATCTTAAATCCTATGTATTGATGTCTCTCTGTTAGTGTGTCAATTGGGTGTAAAGGGGCATAAACACAGCAGTGAAAATCAGGTAAACCCCATTATAAAAATAAATTACTTTGAAAAACCCATGAAACAAAGACAGTGAAAGAGAGAGAAATTCTTACACAATTCTTTCAGGGGCTGTGATGCAACCTGGTGTGACCATATCTAGATCCACAGCCTGATGAGAAATAAAGCTGGACACTCTTGGGGCTGAAGGTCTCTTTCCCTATTTACCAGATTAGGAACGTAGAAAGGATGCCACCCTCTGGCCGTTACCTGCAAACGCAGCTTTAAAACATGTGCTAATGGTCACTTCATATGAACAAGTACTTTAGGGCTGTAAATGAAACGTGCCCTCAAAATGTCTTGAGGGAGGTAATGGCCAAAAATTTTCAAAATGTGACACTTACTTTAAGAAAACACTTTGAAGAACTGAGCTGTAATCACAGTTTGATAAATAATAAGGGCATGCTTTAAAGCTCAATTTCAACAGATTATGGGACACATGCAAATTCAACCACAGATAGGCATCAGCTCGCACCGGTTAGAATAACCATCAGCAAGAAAACTACAAACAATAAATATTGAAGGTGTTTTGGAGAAATGCATACCCTCAATTTTAAGTGGGACGTAACCTGGAAAGAGCCACTAATGAGAACTGAATGGTGGTGCCTTTAAAACATACACACTGAGCTACCATATGATACAGCAAGCCCACTCCTTGGCCTATAACATAAGAAGATATAACTGGATAGACACAGGCAAACAAATGTGCATTGCAGCAGTATTACAATAGCCAAGACATGGAGGCAACCAGAAAGTCCATCAAGAGGTGCGTGGCCAAAGAAGAACTGGTACACGTACAGATGGAATATTAGCCAGGGAAAAAAATGAAACAATGCCATTTGCAGCACCATGTATGATTCTTGAGGTAATCAGGCAAATTGTACTAAGTCAGAAAGCAAAAGACACATATCCTATAATATCACTTATAGGTCTTAGCTAAAAATTGATACCAATGAAAATATTTCCACAGAGAAATGCAATCACAGATTCATTAAACAAACTTATGGTTCACCAAATGGAAAGGTGTGAGGATTGGATACATTAGGATATTGGGGTTAAGATAGATATAGAAACACATGTGAAATATGTAATCACCAAAGACCTACGTAATACCAAGACAAGACTACTCAACATTGTGTCATAACCTACATGGGAAAATGATCCAAAGAAGAATAGATATATGTATATGTTTAAAAGAACCACATCTTTCACACCTAGAAGAAACAAAACATTTTAATTAAATTTGCTCTGACAAAAAATAAAAATTAAATTAAAAAAAGAACAAGAAGTAATGAGACATAAACTTAAGGGGCTATTTGCTGGCACATTGCATTCTAATTTACAACCAGAACATGACTTCCATTAAGGCTCTGTCATCACTAATAAAGCAGCTTTATAAGCAATGTTGAAGGTAGCTTAAAAGAAGTCTCACTAATTATTGATAGTAACAAGGAAACAAAGAAAAGTAAAAATCTCACTGCAAAAAGTATACATAGGGTAAGGATAGTAGATCAAACACTTATTAAACTTCTGTAAAGAATAAAAGACAACAGTAGTATGTTTTTTTAAAAAGAGAGGGCCCAAATAAATCTGAAATGAAAGAGATGATGTTACAACAGACACCACAGAAATACAAAGTATCCTAAGATACACACAGGGTAACTCAGGGCTCAGACTGGACAGAGCCCACTCTCCAGTCCCCTGTACATGACTTACAGGAGCCTCAGGAACTGAGGAGGGGGTCCCTGAGGAGAGGCTCAAGATAGAATATGGTAGGCATTAACATGACTGCATTCATCTTAAACATGCCTGAACTACATTCACACGAGATGATTTTGTCCTGTATGTACATCGGCACCTCTAGTTGGAACTGCAAATCTTTGGCTTCAACACCTCTACTGACAACATTAGCGTCACCTGCTGTGGACCGTCTCCTATAGGATTTCTAGAATCACAAAACATCGAAGCTTCACAGGACCCAGAGTCTGTGCAACTCCACACAGAGTCTCAGAGTCTCAACTCCACTCAGATACTCCACTCTTGGAGGGCACACACAAAGTAGTGTGCACATCAGGACCCAGGGGAAGGAGCAGTGACCCTGTAGGAGAATGACCAGAACTACCTGCTACTTTTAGAGGGTCTCCTGCAGAGGCAGGTGGTGGCTGTGGCTGTGGCTCACCGTGAGGACAACGACACTGGCAGCAGAAGTTCTGGGAAATACTCCTTGGTGTGAGCCCTCCCAGAGTCCGCCATTAGCCCCACCAAGAGCAAGGTAGGCTCCAGGGCTGGGTCGCCTCAGGCCAAACAACCAACAGGGAGGGAACCCAGCCCCATGCATCAGCAGACAAGCGGATTAAACTTTTTATTAAAGTTTTATTTAATCCGAAGACAAGCGGATTAAAGCTCTGCCCACCAAAGCAACACCCAGCTCTACCCACCACCAGTCCCTCCCATCAGGAAGCTTGCACAAGCCTCTAAGATAGACTCATCCACCGGAGAGCAGACAGCAGAAGCAAGAAGAACTACAATTCTGCAGCCTGTGGAAGGAAAACCACATTCACAGAAAGATAGACAAAATGAAAAGGCAGAGGACTTTATACCAGATCAAGGAACAAGATAAAACCCCAGAAAAAAAATGAAATGAGGTGGAGATAGGGAACCTTCCAGAAAAAGAATTCAGAATAATGATAGTGAAGTTGAGCCAAGACCTTGGAAAAAGAAAGGAGGCAAAGATCGAGAAGATGCAAGAAATGTTTAACAAAGACCTAGAAGAATTAAGGAACAAACACCTAGAAGAATTAAAGAACAAACAAACAGAGGTGAACAATGGAATAACTGAAATGAAAAATACACTAGAAGGAATCAGTAGCAGAATAACTGTGGCAGAAGAACGGATAAGTGACCTGGAAGACAGAAAGGTGGAAATCACTGCCATGGAACAGAATAAAGAAAAAGAATGAAAATAAACGAAGATACCCCAAGAGTCCTCTGGGACAACTTTAAACGCAACAACATTCGCATTATAGGGGTCCCAGAAGGAGAAGAGAGAGAGAAAGGACCCAAGAATATATTTGAAGAGATTATGGTCAAAAACTTCCCTAGCATGGGAAAAGAAATAGCCACCCAAGTCCAGAAGCACAGAGTGTCCCAGGCAGGATAAACCAAAGGAGAAAAATGACAAGACACATAGTAATCAAATTGACAAAAATTAACGACAAAGAAAAATGATTGAAACCAGCAAGGGAAAAATGACAAATAACATACAAGGGAACTCCCATAAGGATAACAACTGATTTCTCAGCAGAAAATCTACAAGCCAGAAGGAAGTGGCATGATAAATTTAAAGTGATGAAAGGGAAGAACCTACAACCAAGAGTACTCCACCCTGCAAAGAGCTCATTCAGATTTGATGGAGAAATCAAAAGCCTTACAGACAAGCAAAAGCTAAGAGAATTCAGCACCATGAAACCAGCTCTACACCAAATGCTAAAGGAACTTCTCTAAGTGGGAAACACAAGAGAAGAAAAGGACCCACCAAGACAAACCCATAACAATTAAGAAAATAGTAGTAGGAACATACATATCGATAATTACCTTAAACGTGAATGCACTACATGTTCCAACCAAAAGACACAGGCTCGCTGAATGGATACAAAAACAAGACCCATATATATGCTGTCTACAAGAGATCCATTTCAGACCTAGGGACACATACAGACTCAAAGTGAGGCGATGGAAAAATATATTCTATGCAAATGAAAATCAAAAGAAAGCTGGAGTAGCAATACTCATATCAGATAAAATAGACTTTAAAATAAAGAATGTTACAAGAGACGAGGAAAGGCACTACATAATGGTCAGGGGATCAATCCAAGAAGAAGATATAACAATTATAAATATATATGTACCCAAAATAGGAGCAGCTCAATGTATAAGGCAACTGCTAACAGCTATAAAAGAGGAAATCGACAGTAACACAATAATAGCGGGGGACTTTAACAGCTCACTTACACCAGTGGAGATCAGCCAGACAGACAATTAATAAGGAAACACAAGCTTTAAATGACACAATAGACCAGATAGAGTTAATTGATATTTATAGGACATTCCATCCAAAAACAGCAGATTACACGTTCTTCTCAACTGCACACGGAACATTCTCCAGGATAGATCACAACTTGGGTCACAGATAAAGCCTCAGTAAATTTAAGAAAACTGAAATCATATCAAGCAGCTGTTCCGACCACAATGCTATGAGATTAGAAATCAATTACACGGAAAAAACCGTAAAAAACACAAACACATGGAAGCTAAACAATACGTTACTAAATAACCAAGAGATCACTGAAGAAATCAAAGAGGAAATCAAAAACTACCTAGAGACAAATGACAACAAAAACACGATGATCCAAAACCTATGGGATGCAGCAAAAGGAGTTCTAAGAGGGAAGTTTATAGCAATACAAGCCTACCTCAAGAAACAAGAAAAATCTCAAATAAACAATCTAACCTTACACCTAGAGGAACTAGAGAAAGAAGAACAAAACCCAAAGTTAGTAGAAGGAAAGAAATCATAAAGATCAGAGCAGAAATAAATGAAATAGAAACAAAGAAAACGAAAGCAAAGATCAATAAAACTAAAAGCTGGTTCTTTGAGAAGATAAGCAAAAATGATCAACCTTTAGCCAGACTCCAGAAAAAGAGGGAGAGGACGCAAATCAACAAAATTAGAAGTGAAAAAGCAGAAGTTACAACAGACACCACAGGAATACAAAGCATCCTAAGAGACTACTACAAGCAACTCTAGGCCAATAAAATGGACAATCTGGAAGAAATGGACAAATTCTTAGAAAGGGATAACCTTCTAAGACTGAACCAGGAAGAAATAGAAAATATGAACAAACCTATCACAAGCAATGAAATTGAAACTGTGATTAAAAATCTTCCAACAAACAAAAGTCCAGAACCAGATGGCATCACAGGTGAATTCTATCAAACATTTAGAGCAGAGCTAACACCCAACCTTCTCAAATTCTTCAAAACAATTGCAGGGGAAGGAACACTCCCAAACTCATTCTATGAGACCACCATCACCCTGATACCAAAATCAGACAGAGATACTACAAGGAAAGAAAATTATAGACCAATATCACTGATGAATATAGATGTAAAAATCCTCAACAAAATACTAGCAAACAGAATCGAACAACACATGAAAAGGATCATACACCATGATCAAGTGGGGTTTATCCCAGGGATGCGAGGATTCTTCAATATACACAAATCAATGTGATACACCATATTAACAAATTGTAGAATAAAACCATATGATCATCTCAATAGCTGAAGGAAAAGATTTTGAGAAAATTCAACACTCATTTACGATAAAAACTCTGCAGAGTGTGGGCATAGAGGGAAACTACCTCAACATAATAAAGGCCATATATGACAAACCCACAGCAAACAGCATTCTCAATGGTGAAAAACTGAAAGCGTTTCCTCTAAGATCAGGAACAAGACGAGGATGTCCACTCTCACCACTGCTATTCAACATAGTTTTGGAAGTCCTAGCCATGGCAATCAGAGAAGAAAAAGAAATAAAAGGAATACAAAAAGGAAAAGAAGAAGTAAAATTGTCACTGTTTGCAGATGACATGATATCATAGATAGAGAATCCTAAAGATGCCACCAGAAAACCACTGGAGCTAATCAATGAATTTGGTAAAGTTGCAGGATACAAAATTAATGCACAGAAATTGCTTGCATTCCTATACACTAACAATGAAAGATCAGAAAGAGAAATTAAGGAAACAATCCCATTACCACTGCAACAAAAAGAATAAAATACCTAGGAATAAACCTACCTAAGGAAGTAAAAGACCTGTACTCAGAAAACTATAAGACACTGATGAAAGAAATCAAAGATGATATAAACAGATGGAGACATATACCATGTTCTCGGATTAGAAGAATCAATATTGTGAAAATGACTATACTACCCAAAGCAATCTACAGATTCAATGCAATCCCGATCAAAATACCTTTGGCATTTTCTACAGAACAAGAAAAAAAAATCTTAAAATTTGTAGGGAGACACAAAAGACCCTGGATAGCCAAAGCAGTCTTGAGGGGGGAAAAAAAAGAGCTGGAGGAATCAGACTTCCAGACTTCAGACTATATTGCAAAGCTACAGTAATCAAGATAATATGGTACTGACACAAAAACAGAAATATAGGTCAATAGAACAGGATAGAAAGCACAGAGATAAACCCACGTACCTATGGTTCACTAATCTATGACAAAGGAGGCAAGGGTATACAATGGAGAAAAGACAGTGTCTTCAGCAAGTGGTGCTGGGAAAACTGGACAGTTACATGTAAAAGAATGAAATTAGTACACTCCCTAACACCATACACAAAAATAAACTCAAAATGGATTAGAGACCTAAATATAAGACCAGCCACTATAAAACTCTTAGAGGAAAACATAAGCAGAACAGTCTATGACATAAATCACAGCAAGATCCTTTTTGACCCACCTCCTAGAGAAATGGAAATAAAAACAAAAATAAAAAAATGGGACCGAATGAAACATAAATTCTTTTGCACAGCAAAGGAAAACATAAGCAAGATGAAAAGACAACCATCAGAATGGGAGAAAATATTTTCAAATGAAGCAAATGGCAAAGGATTAATCTCCAAAAAGCAGCTCATGTAGTTCAATATCACAAAACCAAACAACCCAATCCAAAAATGGGCAGAAGACCTAAATAGACATTTCTCCAAAGAAGATATACAGGTTGCCAACAAACACATGAAAGGATGCTGAACATCACTAATCATTAGAGAAATGCAAATCAAAACTACAGTGAGGTATCACCTCACACCAGTCAGAATGGCCATCATCAAAAAATCTACCAACAATAAATGCTGGAGAGGCATTTATTGGAGCAAAGGGAACCCTCTTGCACTGTTGGTGGGAATGTAAATTGATATAGCCACTAGGGAGAACGGTATGGGGGTTCCTTAAAAACTAAAAATAGAACTACCATACAACCCAGCAAACCCACTCCTGGACATTTACCCTGAGAAAACCATAATTCAAAAAGAGTCATGTACCACAATGTTCACTGTAGCTCTATTTACAATAGCCAGGACATGGAAGCAACCTAAGTGTCCATCAACAGATAAATGGATAAGGAAGATGTGGCACAAATATACAATGGAACATTATTCAGCCATAAAAAGAAACGAAATTGAGTTACTTTTAGTGAGGTGGATGGATCTAGAGTCTGTCCTACAGAGTGAAGTAAGTCAGAAAGAGAAAAACAAATACCGTATGCTAACACATATATATGGAATCTTAAAAAAAAAAGTTTATGAAGAACCTAGGGGCAGGAAAGGATTAAGGACACAGACGTAGAGAAAGGACTTGAGGACATGGGGAGAGGGAAGGGTAAGCTGGGACAAAGTGAGAGAGTGGTATGGACATATATACACTACCAAATGTAAAATTGATAGCTACTGGGAAGCAGCCACATAGCACAGGGAGATCAGCTCTGTGCTTTGTGACCACCTAAAAGGGTGGGATAAGGGAGTGAGAGGGAGGTGCAAGAGGGAGGGGATATGGTGTTATATGTATACGCACAGCTGATTCACTTTTTTATACAGCAGAAACTAACACACAATTGTAAAGCAATTATACTCCAATAAAGATGTAAAAGAAAAAAAAAAGCCCAGAGATAAACCTACACACCTATGGCCCACTAATCTATGACAAAGGAGGCAAGGGTATACAAAGGAGAAAAGACAGTCTCTTCAATAAGTGGTGCTGGGAAAAATGGACAGCTACATGTAAAAGAATGAAATTAGAACACTCCCTAACACCATACACAAAAAATAAACTCAAAATGGATTAGAGACCGAAATGTAAGACCGGACACTATAAAACTCTTAGAGGAAAACATAGGAAGAATACTCTTTGACATAAATCACAGCAAGATCTTTTTTGATCCACCTCCTAGAGTAATGGAATAAAAAAAAATAAACATATGGGAGCAAATGAAACCTAAAAGCTTTTGCAAAGCAAAGGAAACTACAAACAAGACGAAAAGACAACCCTCACAATGGGAGAAAATATTTGCAAACGAATCAATGGACAAAGGATTAATCTCCAATGTATATAAACAGCTCATGCAGCTCAACAGTAAAAAAACAAACAACCCAATCCAAAAATGGGCAGATGACGTAAATAGACATTTGTCCCAAGAAGACATACAGATGACCAAGAAGCACATGAAAAGCTGCTCAACATCACTAATTATTAGAGAAATATAAACCAAAACTACAATGAGGTATCGCCTCACACGAGTTAGAATGGGCATCATCAGAAAATCTACAAGCAACAAATGCTGGAGAGGGTGTGGAGAAAAGGGAACCCTCTTACACTATTTGTGGGAATGTAAATTGATACAGTCACGATGGAGAACAGTATGGAGGTTCCTTAAGAAACTAAAAATAGAATTACCATATGACCCAGCAATCCCACTACTGGCCATATACCCAGAGAAAACCATAATTCAAAAAGACATATTCACCACAATATTCATTGCAGCACTATTTACAATAGCCAGGTCATGGAAGCAACCTAAATGCCCATAGACAGACGAACAGAAAAGATGTGCTACATATATAAAATGGAATATTACTCAGCCATAAAAAGGAATGAAATTGGGTCATTTGTAGAGACGTGGATAGATCTAGAGACTGTCATACAGAGTGAAGTAAGTCAGAAAGAGAAAAACAAATATCGTATATTAACGCATACATGTGGAACCTAGAAAAATGGTAAAGATGAACCGGTTTGCAAGGCAGAAATAGAGACACAGATGTAGAGAACAAATGTATGGACACCAAGGGGGGAAAGTGGCAGGGTGGTGGTGGTGGGATGAATTGCGAGCCTGGGATTGACATATATACACTTATATGTATAAAATAGGTTACCAATAAGAGCCTGCTGTATAAAAAAATGAATAAAATAAATTCAAAAATTAAAAAATAAGTAATACTTAAAAAAATAAAACAGAAAAAAAGTTCTGTCCTTCCCATAGACGTATTTATATGAATGAATTATTTCCATGCTTATATCCATAAATACAAAAAGAGGAATAAAACTTACCTTGAACCAAAAAAGAAAAAAAAAAAAAAACAGAACCCACTGGTCATACAGAGGAAAACCCTATCAGGGCACTTGCTCCAGGGGTAAACAATTCTGAAGTTGGTCACAGGTGGGGAATCATCTCCCATGCAGCCAGCAGCCCCCACACGAGGAGCGTCCTCATTGCAAAGCTGGGGGACCGTGAGGAGGCGTCTCTGAGTAAACGTGAGCTGAGCCCCAGGCCAGCTGCTGCTGAACTTTTCCCACCCTTCCCAGGTAAAACACCTGAATGTGTGCAAAGACTTTAAAAACTAGAGGAAGGGGCTTGGAGTCACACCAGCGACAGCACGCAGGCCGACTTGGTGCCTGCAGGCCAGCCAGGATGGTCCTGGCCCCGGGCGCTCGTCTGGAAGCTTTCCATTTCCCTGCCTGAGGTACCCCTCCTGTCCCGGCCCCCACTGCTTTTTTCCTTCCTCACCTCTGCCCGGGGAGAAATTCCAGCAGCAAGTATGGGTGACACATCCTCTTCTTTAGCAGGTGGCAGCCCGGCAACTCCTGCAGAAAGTCCAGCAGAGCCCCAGTCACACTGGGCCACTCATAGAGCCGTGGGCCCTACTCCCTCCCACCAGCCCAACCCCGAGACTGCTGACGGGGCAGAGAATATGGCGTCAGGCACAGCTGCAGAGGCTTTTGCTGCCTGGAGGGGTGTTTATATTGACCTCAACCCAGGCACACCTGGGAAGGGCTGGCCGGCCGGGTCAGGCTGCCCAGGTCAGCCAATCCTCGCCCCTCAGGGGCTCAGAGTTGCAGAAAATGGGCCTTGCTGCACCGGCCAGATCCAAGGAACAGGTGTAGGGTCCCGAGAGTCAGGATAGATAAGGGGCGGCAGCCCTGGCTTGTTTTCGAATCATTTTATCTGGTCCATGAGTGGGAGACAACTTCAAGAAGACCCTCTGCTAATGAGAGGAACCCAGGAGTCAGGGAGAGGAGGGGTGGTGGGTGGAGACAGAGGCCTGGTGCCCCGGCTGCAGTGGAAGCCCCTGGAAGACCAGGCAGAGGGAGGCCGCACAGAGTGAAGCCTAGGGTCACAGACCTGTTGGAGCTGCTGTTTGTTAGTTCAAGCTCTGCTCTGAGGTGCTCTGTGTCAGCTCTGAGTGACAGGGGTGCTGGGGGTGCTCTGCAATGAGGGCTACGTGCACGGTTCCTGTGTGCCCAGCCCTGCCGGGGTACCTGTCCACGGGAGCTCCATATCCAGGGAGGGGCCTGCCCACGAGAGCCCCGTGGGCTGCTGCGTACCTGCCCAGGTGAGCTCCATATCCTGGGAGGGGCCTGACCACAAGAGCCCCGTGGGCTGCTGGGGACCTGGTAGAGGACGCCAGGACAGTCAGTGAAGCCACAGAGGATATACATCTAGTAGTTCCTAATTCCTACACCCTGCTGGTCATTCTACCATCCACCAGGACATGGCATTCTGTATTAGACTTCAATGATGCCTTCTTCTGTATTCCATTAGTCCCAGAGTCACAAGAAATTTTGGCTGTGAGTGGCAGGACTCAACCTACAACAAAAACAATACTGCTGGGCCGTCCTGCCCCAGGGGTTCAAAAATTCCCACACCATCTTTGGGGAAACGTTAGCTAAAGACCTAAAAGATCTACCTCTGGAGAAGGGAACCCTCCTTCAATATGCAGATGACATTCTGATCACCAGCCCGACTAAGGAGGCCTCTGAACTACCTAGCCAATAAAAGATAGAAGGTGTCCAAGGAAAAGGCTCAAATATCACAAACTAAGGTGGCCTTCCTGGGCTTCATTCGCACAGAAGGTCGGAGAAGCCCACCCCAGGAAAGGGAAGAAGCCATTTGCAGCCTCACCTTTCCTGAAACTAGAAGACAGCTTAGGGGTTCCTGGGGAGACCGGGGTTTGCTGCATCTGGATCCCTAACTACAGTCTAATAGCTGGGCCTCTATATGAAACACTGAAAGGAAAAGATGATGATCCTTTTGAATAGAATCCAGAAGCGGCCTTTCAAGAATGGAAAGAGCAGTCAATTCAGACCCTGGCCCTGGACCTCCCTAAGTTAGCTAAACCCTTTGACCTTTACATTCCTGGTCCAAGGCGAATCGCCCTTGGAGTATTAGTGCAAAAACTGGGACCACTTGAAATGGAACAATGCAAGAATGCCCTCCAGGCATTGGCCAGCCACCCCATCCGACCAGGATACTGGGGGTATCTAAAAACCTGGAAATCAGCAGCCCGCAAGGCCAGCTCCCTCCTAAGGGAAAAGGACGCCACTTGGTGATCCTAACCACCCACCATGCCCTGAAGTTGCAGGGATTGCTCCGTGGGCACAATGACCTCGAGTGAGGAGGCCCTCCAACACCAACCTCCAGAGAGACAACCTGGGGCAATGGGCCCCCATGACGACTCGTGTGACCATCACTTGACCTGGAGCTTCTCTCAGAAAACAACAAGAGTGTGCCCCAAAAGAGCAGACTATTGCTTACAGGACTTACTGCACCCAGAGCGGAGCTAATAAACTTGGCAGGGGAACCGTAAATAACGCTGCCACCATAGAAAAGCCTACAGACACCGCAGTGACGGCGGCCAATGAGACCGGCTGTACTCCTGGCTACTTCAAAAGGCCGTTGACTGAGTGGCCGTCATGGTCCTGGATCACCACCGGCCCTGGACTGTCTGGGAGTTGAGCAAGCAGGGCTCTGACACCTGGTGCTGTTTGTACGTTAATTCAGTGGCCTAACTGAAGAAAGCACAGACTACTGGTCAGAGCATCTAGGCTGGCAGAAACCATCAGCCTAAGGGGGCCGAACCAATGTGGAGCAGGGTAAAACCGCCCACCCCCCCAGCGTCTCTGCACATCTCTTTCCTGGACCCTTAAAGGTCATTAGAATCTATAAAACTTCCAATGCTGGTGCTCAGGCAGACGAGCAGTGAGGGAGGAGGCCTGCGGACAATCAACCTCACCTGGAGGCTGCTGGGGAGAAGTCCTGCCCCTCCCCCCGGGTATGAGGACACCCAACTCAGCATGAAGCATTTACAGAAGACGTGTCTGCACCCTCAGCGCCCCAAGAATGAGGAATGGGACAAAAGGCAGAGGAGGGCTTTGTCACTGGCAAAGCCCATTAAAAATTCCTGGGAGATAAAAATAGAATCTGGGCAATAAAATAAAGTCTAACCATTTTTTCCTTTGTGCTTTGTCTAATTTCACTTGCTCCTAGGTTTCCACATGCAGAGGTCCCACACCCGACACTTCAGACCCGATTTCCTCGTGCAAAATGGCTGGGCCGACACCTCAGCTCGTGGGGCCCCGTGCAGACTCTGCGACATAGAGCCTGAGCTCCAGCCAACCTGGCCCTCGAGAGCTCCGCCCCCTCCCTCCCGCTGATGCTGACAGGATCCCTACACAGCAGCCCGGCCCACAACCCGCAGGGGAGCACACACTCTCACCTCTCCATTCTCTGATCAAAATATAAAGTTTTCCTTTGCTTCTGAACCAAAGTCAGTCTCGATCTGTTGGCTCCAATGACACTGGGCAGGGAGACCCTTGTTGGGGCCCACTCTGCAGGATCAGTAACAGAATTTGAGAACATTGTAACTTCAATGCACAGATGTGTGAGCCAAACTGTAATTAACATAGAGCAGTGTATAAGGCTCGTGTAAAATAAGATGTTTCTAACACTTCCATTTGATATTTCCATCACTTTATTATAAGCAAGTTCAGTGGAGGGGATTGTCTTATTTGGCAGGTCAAGAGTAGAGAAATGCAGGGATTTCTTTCCAAGGATGTACATCTAATAATCTTGGTTGAAGTTTCAACCTTGTTTTGAATGATTTTCCATTGAAAATGATACCTCTCTTTCAGCTCCTAGATTTCTGAGAAGTATAAAATCTTATATTTTTTATTACCAAAGGGGAAAGGTGGGAGGAGGGATAAATTAACAGTTTCAGATTAACATATACACACTGCTATGTATAAAATATATCATCAACAGGGAACTACTGTATAGCACAGGGAACTATACTCAATATTTTGTAATGACCCCTGAGGGGAAATAATCTGAAAAACAATAGATATCTATATCGACATCATCTATCAACTACAGATAAAATGGAAACTAAAGGAGGCCGATGGTGAGCGTTTCTGAACCTGAAGACTTCAATCATCTAAAGTTCGGACTCTGCCTACGGCCCAAGTCCCTTAATGAACACACATGTACCAGTAGCTTAAAAATTCCCCAGATTGGAGTTCGGGGAGACACTGATTTGGAAAAATCCCTTGTGTTCTCCTTACATACACGGGACCTTTCCTACAGCTAAAACATGCCTGTGACACCCAGAAGATGGAACACGGTTGGATCAGGAAGATTTTTGGAAAAGGCACCAAAACGCCTAATTTCCTGGTTGTTGGGTTCACCCCTCCAGCCTTTTTCCTTAAAATCTCCCCACTAGAGGATGTCAGCACCTTCAACATCCAGTTGCACAGAAATCGGAATTTGTCCAAAGGAAGAAGGGGAAGGAGGAGAAACAAGGGGAGCCAAGCCCTAGATGTTCGGAGAGGCACATGTCACTCTACTTTCCAGTCAGGAAGAAGAATTAAGCAAAGGCTTAGCCTGCCACCGGGAACCAGAGTAGGGACAGAAGCAAACGAGCGGTTCTGCGGAAAGCTCCCAAAAAAGCGAGTTGAAAAATGGAGCTCAGGGGCACTGCAATTCACAAACCTGCAGAGTTATAAATGATAACTCTCGTCCACAAATATATTGAGGGAAGGCAACGAAGAGGATTTGAAATTAAGGCAGAATTGCAGGAAACAGATTTCAGGAGATAGATTCGAATCACCACTAAAGCACATGAAAAGCGGCAAAACGTCGACAATGATGCACTTGGCCAAAAAGAGCATATGCGTTTTGTTCTGAATGAATTCAGGAAAAAACCCATAGGCCCTTTTTGGCCAACCAAACAAGCAGGAAATGCAATTCAGCGCTACAAAGAAGTCTGACTTCCCATCGGTCAAAATGGCCTTCCTAAAAAAGTGTAAAACAAGAAAAGCAGGAGAGGCCAGGGAGGAAAGAGAGCCTTGCTACACTGATGGGCGGGATGTAAATGGCCAACAGCCACTCTGGAGAAGTGTACGGTGTGTCCTGAAACATCTAAAAAACACAGCTTAGAGAGAATAGGGCACTTCCACTCATGGGGGTATAAATTGGGAAAATGAAAAATCAGCAAGACACAAGCACACCAAAGTTTAGGGCTGCTCTCTTGACAAGGACCTCCACTTCATTCCACCTTAAATATCCCAGGAAAGAGAAAAATGGATAAAGAAGTTGTGGTCCTTATGTACAATGGAATATCACTCAGCCATGAAATCAATGTCATAAGGCTAGTAGCAGCATGATGAGTGGATTTAGGTACGACGATTCTAAGTGAAATAAGTCACACAGAAAAGGACACTTCTCATAAGGTCTCACTGATAGAGGGAATGTAAAAACCGTTACACTTGAACTGAATTACAAAAGAGAACAGAGTCACACATGCAGAAAACACACTATGGGTGCTAACGGGAAAGGTGAGGTGGGGTGATACATAAAACAAGGGTTTCAAATTAGCTCAGATACCGTTGCATAAACCCAATATGTAATAGACAAGACCTACTCCTTGCTCAGAGAACTGGACTCAACACGCCCTGTTCACCGCACAACATTATATCTGACTAGTAATAATCTTAAAACCTATATATTGATATCTCTCTGTTAGTGTGTCAAGTGGATGTAAAGCGGCATAAACACAACAGTGAAAAGCAGCTAAAACCCATTATAAAAATAAATAACTTTGAAAAACCGATGAAACAAAGACAGTGAAAGAGAGCGAAATTCTTACACAATGCGTTCAGGAGCTGTGATGAAACTTGGATTGACCATATCTAGACCCACAGCTGGATGAGACATAAGGGTGGACACTCTTGCGGCTGAGAGGTTTGGTGAGGTTGGGTGAGCAAATGCAGACCCTTTAAAGTACTATTGCGTGGTACCCATCCCATGGGTCCCAAATCTCCAGGTTCAAGGGCATCTTCCTACATCGAAAACATGCATGAGAAACCCAGAAGATGGTACACCGTGTGATGGGGAAAGGTTTCTAAAACGCACCTCATTTCTCATCTCCTTGTGCCCAGGTTCGCCATTCCAGCCGCTTTTCTAGCAAGCTCCCTACTTGGAGCATCAGCACCTTTAACCTCCTGTTCCATACAGGTTGCAATTTGTCCTGAGGATGAACGGGTAGATGGGGAACCAATGAGAGACTAGTTCTTGGTGTTGGGACAGGCAAAGGTCACTCTATTGTCCCATCAGGAAGAAGAATTTACCACAGACTCAGCCTGCCCCCCGGAACCAGAACAGGGCCTGAAGCCATCCTGCGCTTTTGCGGCCATCTCCAAAAAAGCGAGTTGTAAAATGGAGCTACAGGGCACTGCAATTCACAAACCTGCAGAATTATAAATGATAACTCTCGTCCACAAATATATTGAGGGAAGGCAAAGAAGAGGATTTGAAATCAAGGCAGAATTGCAGGAAACAGATTTCACGAGGTAGATTCGAATCGCCTTTAAAGCACATGAAAAGCGGCAAAACGTTGACAATGATGCCCTTGGCCGAAAAGGGCGTATGCGTTTTTTCCTGAATATATTCAGGAAAAAACGCATACGCCCTTTTTGGCCAACCAAGCAACCTGGAAAGGCAAATCAGCGCTACAAAGAAGACTCGCTACCCATCGCTCAAAAGGGCCATGCTGAAAAAAGTGTCAAAACCAGAAATGCAGGACAGGCCATGGAGAAATGGGTGCCTTGCTACACTGATGGGCGGGATGTAAATTGCCAACAGCCACTCTGGAGAAGTGTACGGTGTGTCCTGAAACATCTAAAAAACACAGCTTAGAGAGCATAGGGCACTTCGACGCATGGGGGTATAAATTGGGAAAATGAAAAATCAGCAAGACACAAGCACCCCAAAGTTTAGGGCTGCTCTGTTGACAAGGACCTCCACTTCATTCCACCTTCGATATCCCAGGAAAGAGAAAAATGGATAAAGAAGTTGTGGTCCTTATGTACAATGGAATATCACTCAGCCGTGAAATCAATGTCATAAGGCTAGTAGCAGCATGATGAGTGGATTTAGGTACGACGACTCTAAGTGAAATAAGTCACACAGAAAAGGACACTTCTCATAAGGTATCACTTATAGAGGGAATGTAAAAACCGTTACACTTGAACTGAATTACAAAACAGAACAGAGTCACACATGCAGAAAACACACTATAGTTGCTTAACGGGAAAGGTGAGGTGGGGTGATACATAAAACAAGGGTTTCAAATTAGCTCAGATACCGTTCCATAAACCCAATATGTAATAGACAAGACCTACTCCTTGCTCAGAGAACTAGACTCAACACGCCCTATTCACCGCACAAGAATATATCTGACTAGTAATAATCTTAAAACCTATGTATTGATATCTCTCTGTTAGTGTGTCAAGTGGGTGTAAAGCGGCATAAACACAGCGGTGAAAAGCAGCTAAACCCCATTATGAAAATAAATTACTTTGAAAAACCCATGAAACAAAGACAGTGAAAGAGAGAGAAATTCTTACACAATGCGTTCAGGGGCTGTGATGCAACCTGGATTGACCATATCTAGACCCACAGCTGGATGAGATCTAAGGGTGGACACTCTTGGGGCTGAGAGGTTTGGTGAGGTTGGGTGAGCAAACGCAGACCCTTTAAAGTAATACTGCATGGTACCCATCGCATGGGTCCCAAATCACCAGGTTCAAGGGCATCTTCCTACATCGAAAACATGCATGAGAAACCCAGAAGATGGTACACCGTGTGATGGGGAAAGGTTTCTAAAACGCACCTCATTTCTAATCTCCTTGTGCCCGGGTTCGCCATTCCAGCCGCTTTACTAGCAATCTCCCTACTTGGAGCATCAGCACCTTTAACCTCCTGCTCCGTACAGGTTGCAATTTGTCCTGAGTGTGAACGGGAAGACGTGGAACCAATGAGAGACTGGCTCTTGGTGTTGGGACAGGCACAGGTCACTCTATTTTCCCATCAGGAAGAAGAATTAACCACAGGCTCAGCCTGCCCCCGGAACCAGAACAGGGCCTGAAGGCATCCTGCGCTTTTGTGGCCAGCTCCCTAAAAAGCGAGTTGTAAAATGGAGGTTCAGGGCACTGCAATTCACAAACCTGCAGAGTTATAAATGATAACTCTCGTCCACAAATATATTGAGGGAAGGCAAAGAAGAGGATTTGAAATCAAGGCAGAATTGCAGGAAACAGATTTCAGGAGGTAGATTCGAATCGCCTTTAAAGCACATGAAAAGCGGCAAAACGTTGACAATGATGCCCTTGGCCAAAAAGTGCGTATGCGTTTTTTCCTGAATATATTCAGGAAAAAACGCATACGCCCTTTTTGGCCAACCAAGCAACCTGGAAAGGCAAATCAGCGCTACAAAGATGTCTCGCTTCCCATCGGTTAAAAAGGCCATGCTGAAAAAAGTGTCAAAACCAGAAATGCAGGACAGGCCATGGAGAAATGGGAGCCTTGCTACACTGATGGGCGGGATGTAAATTGCCAACAGCCACTCTGGAGAAGCGTACGGTGAGTCCTGAAAAATCTAAAAAACAAAGCTTAGAGAGCATAGGGCACTTCCACTCATGGGGTTATAAATTGGGAAAATTAAAAATCAGCAAGACACAAGCACCCCAAAGTTTAGGGCTGCTCTGTTGACAAGGACCTCCACTTCATTCCACCTTCAATATCCCAGGAAAGAGAAAAATGGATAAAGAAGTTGTGGTCCTTATGTACAATGGAATATCACTCAGCCATGAAAGCAATGTCATAAGGCTAGTAGCAGCATGATGAGTGGATTTAGGTACGACGACTCTAAGTGAAATAAGTCACACAGAAAAGGACACTTCTCATAAGGTATCACTTATAGAGGGAATGTAAAAACCGTTACACTTGAACTGAATTACAAAACAGAACAGAGTCACACATGCAGAAAACACACTATGGCTGCTTAACGGGAAAGGTGAGGTGGGGTGATACATAAAACAAGGTTTTCAAATTAGCTCAGATACCATTCCATAAACCCAATATGTAATAGACAAGACCTACTCCTTGCTCAGAGAACTGGACTCAACACGCCCTATTCACCGCACAAGAATATATTTGACTAGTAATACTCTTAAAACCTATGTATTGATATCTCTCTGTTAGTGTGTCAAGTGGGTGTAAAGCGGCATAAACACAGCAGTGAAAAGCAGCTAAACCCCATTATAAAAATAAATTACTTTGAAAAACCCATGAAACAAAGACAGTGAAAGAGAGCGAAATTCTTACACAATGCGTTCAGGGGCTGTGATGCAACCTGGATTGACCATATCTAGACCCACAGCTGGATGAGACCTAAGGGTGGACACTGTTGCGGCTGAGAGGTTTGGTGAGGTTGGGTGAGCAAACGCAGCCCCTTTAAAGTAATACTGCGTGGTACCCATCGCATGGGTCCCAAATATCCAGGTTCAAGGGCATCTTCCTACATCGAAAACATGCATGAGAAACCCAGAAGATGGTACACCGTGTGATGGGGAAAGGTTTCTAAAACGCACCTCATTTCTCATCTCCTTGTGCTCGGGTTCGCCATTCCAGCCACTTTACTAGCAATCTCCCTCCTTGGAGCATCATCACCTTTAACCTCCTGTTCCGTACAGGTTGCAATTTGTCCTGAGGATGAACGGGAAGACGTGAAACCAATGAGAGACTATCTCTTGGTGTTAGGACAGGCACAGGTCACTCTATTTTCCCATCAGGAAGAAGAATTAACCACAGGCTCAGCCTGCCCCCCGGAACAAGAACAGGGCCTGAAGCCATCCTGCGCTTTTGCGGCCATCTCCCAAAAACGCGAGTTGTAAAATGGAGGTTCAGGGCACTGCAATTCACAAACCTGCAGAGTTATAAATGATAACTCTCGTCCACAAATATATTGAGGGAAGGCAAAGAAGAGGATTTGAAATCAAGGCAGAATTGCAGGAAACAGATTTCAGGAGGTAGATTCGAATCGCCTTTAAAGCACATGAAAAGCGGCAAAACGTTGACAATGATGCCCTTGGCCAAAAAGGGCGTATGCGTTTTTTCCTGAATATATTCAGGAAAAAACGCATACGCCCTTTTTGGCCAACCAAGCAACCTGGAAAGGCAAATCAGCGCTAGAAAGATGTCTCGCTTCCCATCGGTCAAAAGGGCCATGCTGAAAAAAGTGTCAAAACCAGAAATGCAGGACAGGCCATGGAGAAATGGGAGCCTTGCTACACTGATGGGCGGGATGTAAATTGTCAACAGCCACTCTGGAGAAGCGTACGGTGAGTCCTAAAACGTCTAAAAAGCAAAGCTTAGAGAGCATAGGGCACTTCCACTCATGGGGGTATAAATTGGGAAAATGAAAAATCAGCAAGACACAAGCACCCCAAAGTTTAGGGCTGCTCTGTTGACAAGGACCTCCACTTCATTCCACCTTCAATATCCCAGGAAAGAGAAAAATGGATAAAGAAGTTGTGGTCCTTATGTACAATGGAATATCACTCAGCCGTGAAATCAATGTCATAAGGCTAGTAGCAGCATGATGAGTGGATTTAGGTACAACGACTCTAAGTGAAATAAGTCACACAGAAAAGGACACTTCTCATAAGGTATCACTGATAGAGGGAATGTAAAAACCGTTACACTTGAACTGAATTACAAAACAGAACAGAGTCACACATGCAGAAAACACACTATGGCTGCTTAACGGGAAAGGTGAGGTGGGGTGATACATAAAACAAGGGTTTCAAATTAGCTCAGATACCGTTCCATAAAACCAATATGTAATAGACAAGACCTACTCCTTGCTCAGAGAACTGGACTCAACACGCCCTATTCACCGCACAAGAATATATCTGACTAGTAATAATCTTAAAACTTATGTATTGATATCTCTCTGTTAGTGTGTCAAGTGGGTGTAAAGCGGCATAAACACAGCAGTGAAAAGCAGCTAAACCCCATTATAAAAATAAATTACTTTGAAAAACCCATGAAACAAAGACAGTGAAAGAGATAGAAATTCTTACACAATGCGTTCAGGGGCTGTGATGCAACCTGGATTGACCATATCTAGACCCACAGCTGGATGAGACATAAGGGTGGACACTCTTGGGGCTGAGAGGTTTGGTGAGGTTGGGTGAGCAAACGCAGACCCTTTAAAGTAATACTGCATGGTACCCATCGCATGGGTCCCAAATCGCCAGGTTCAAGGGCATCTTCCTACATCGAAAACATGCATGAGATACCCAGAAGATGGTACACCGTGTGATGGGGAAAGGTTTCTAAAACGCACCTCATTTCTCATCAGCTTGTGCCCGGGTTCGCCATTCCAGCCACTTTACTAGCAATCTCCCTCCTTGGAGCATCAGCACCTTTAACTTCCTGCTCCGTACAGGTTGCAATTTGTCCTGAGGGTGAACGGGAAGACGTGGAACCAATGAGAGACTAGCTCTTGGTGTTGGGACAGGCATAGGTCACTCTATTTTCCCATCAGGAAGAAGAATTAACCACAGGCTCAGCCTGCCCCCGGAACCAGAACAGGGCCTGAAGGCATCCTGCGCTTTTGCGGCCAGCTCCCTAAAAAGCGAGTTGCAAAATGGAGGTTCAGGGAACTGCAATTCACAAACCTGCAGAGTTATAAATGATAACTCTCGTCCACAAATATATTGAGGGAAGGCAAAGAAGAGGATTTGAAATCAAGGCAGAATTGCAGGAAACAGATTTCAGGAGGTAGATTCGAATCGCCTTTAAAGCACATGAAAAGCGGCAAAACGTTGACAATGATGCCCTTGGCCAAAAAGGGCGTATGCGTTTTTTCCTGAATATATTCAGGAAAAAACGCATACGCCCTTTTTGGCCAACCAAGCAACATGGAAAGGCAAATCAGCGTTACAAAGATGTCTCGCTTCCCATCGGTTAAAAAGGCCATGCTGAATAAAGTGTCAAAACCAGAAATGCAGGACAGGCCATGGAGAAATGGGAGCCTTGCTACACTGATGGGCGGGATGTAAATTGCCAACAGCCACTCTGGAGAAGCGTACGGTGAGTCCTGAAACATCTAAAAAACAAAGCTTAGAGAGCATAGGGCACTTCCACTCATGGGGTTATAAATTGGGAAAATGAAAAATCAGCAAGACACAAGCACCCCAAAGTTTAGGGCTGCTCTGTTGACAAGGACCTCCACTTCATTCCACCTTCAATATCCCAGGAAAGAGAAAAATGGATAAAGAAGTTGTGGTCCTTATGTACAATGGAATATCACTCAGCCGTGAAATCAATGTCATAAGGCTAGTACCAGCATGATGAGTGGATTTAGGTACGACGACTCTAAGTGAAATAAGTCACACAGAAAAGGACACTTCTCATAAGGTATCACTTATAGAGGGAATGTAAAAACCGTTACACTTGAACTGAATTACAAAACAGAACAGAGTCACACATGCAGAAAACACACTATGGCTGCTTAACGGGAAAGGTGAGGTGGGGTGATACATAAAACAAGGGTTTCAAATTAGCTCAGATACCGTTCCATAAACCCAATATGTAATAGACAAGACCTACTCCTTGCTCAGAGAACTGGACTCAACACGCCCTATTCACCGCACAAGAATATATCTGACTAGTAATAATCTTAAAACCTATGTATTGATATCTCTCTGTTAGTGGGTCAAGTGGGTAAAAAGCGGCATAAACACAGCAGTGAAAAGCAGCTAAACCCCATTATAAAAATAAATTACTTTGAAACACCCATGAAACAAAGACAGTGAAAGAGAGAGAAATTCTTACACAATGCGTTCAGGGGCTGTGATGCAACCTGGATTGACCATATCTAGACCCACAGCTGGATGAGACATAAGGGTGGACACTGTTGCGGCTGAGAGGTTTGGTGAGGTTGGGTGAGCAAACGCAGACCCTTTAAAGTAATACTGCGTGGTACCCATCGCATGGGTCCCAAATCTCCAGGTTCAAGGGCATCTTCCTACATCGAAAACATGCATGAGATACCCAGAAGATGGTACACCGTGTGATGGGGATAGGTTTCTAAAACGCACCTCATTTCTCATCTGCTTGTGCCCGGGTTCGCCATTCCAGCCACTTTACTAGCAATCTCCCTCCTTGGAGCATCAGCACCTTTAACCTCCTGTTCCGTACAGGTTGCAATTTGTCCTGAGGATGAACGGGAAGACGTGGAACCAACGAGAGACTAGCTCTTGGTGTTGGGACAGGCACAGGTCACTCTATTTTCCCATCAGGAAGAAGAATTAACCACAGGATCAGCCTGCCCCCCGGAACCAGAACAGGGCCTGAAGCCATCCTGCGCTTTTGCGGCCAGCTCCCTAAAAAGCGAGTTGTAAAATGGAGGTTCAGGGCACTGCAATTCACAAACCTGCAGAGTTATAAATGATAACTCTCATCCACAAATATATTGAGGGAAGGCAAAGAAGAGGATTTGAAATCAAGGCAGAATTGCAGGAAACAGATTTCAGGAGGTAGATTCGAATCGCCTTTAAATCACATGAAAAGCAGAAAATCGTTGACAATGATGCCCTTGGCCAAAAAGGGCGTATGCGTTTTTTCCTGAATATATTCAGGAAAAAACGCATACGCCCTTTTTGGCCAACCAAGTAACCTGGAAAGGCAAATCAGCGCTACAAACAAGTCTCGCTTCCCATCGGTCAAAAGGGCCATGCTGAAAAAAATGTCAAAACCAGAAATGCAGGACAGGCCATGGAGAAATGGGAGCCATCCTATACTGATGGGCGGGATGTAAATTGCCAACAGCCACTCTGCAGAAGTGTACGGTGTGTCCTGAAACATCTAAAAAACACAGCTTAGAGAGCATAGGGCACTTCCACTCATGGGGGTATAAATTGGGAAAATGAAAAATCAGCAAGACACAAGCACCCCAAAGTTTAGGGCTGCTCTGTTGACAAGGACCTCCACTTCATTCCACCTTCAATATCCCAGGAAAGAGAAAAATGGATAAAGAAGTTGTGGTCCTTATGTACAATGGAATATCACTCAGCCATGAAATCAATGTCATAAGACTAGTAGCAGCATGATGAGTGGATTTAGGTACAACGATTCTAAGTGAAATAAGTCACACAGAAAAGGACACTTCTCATAAGGTATCACTTATAGAGGGAATGTAAAAACCATTACACTTGAACTGAATCAGAAAACAGAACAGAGTCACACATGCAGAAAACACACTATGGCTGCTTAACGGGAAAGGTGAGGTGGGGTGATACATAAAACAAGGGATTCAAATTAGCTCAGATACCGTTCCATAAACCCAATATGTAATAGACAAGACCTACTCCTTGCTCAGAGAACTGGACTCAACACGCCCTATTAACCACACAAGAATATATCTGACTAGTAATAATCTTAAAACCTATGTATTGATATCTCTCTGTTAGTGTGTCAAGTGGGTAAAAAGCGGCATAAACACAGCAGTGAAAAGCAGCTAAACCCCATTATAAAAATAAATTATTTTGAAAAACCCATGAAACAAAGACAGTGAAAGAGAGCGAAATTCTTACACAATGCGTTCAGGGGCTGTGATGCAACCTGGATTGACCATATCTAGACCCACAGCTGGATGAGACCTAAGGGTGGACACTGTTGCGGCTGAGAGGTTTGGTGAGGTTGGGTGAGCAAACGCAGACCCTTTAAAGTAATACTGCGTGGTACCCATCGCATGGTTCCCAAATCTCCAGGTTCAAGGTCATCTTCCTACATCGAAAACATGCATGAGATACCCAGAAGATGGTACACCGTGTGATGGGGAAAGGTTTCTAAAACGCACCTCATTTCTCATCTGCTTGTGCCCGGGTTCGCCATTCCAGCCACTTTACTAGCAATCTCCCTCCTTGGAGCATCAGCACCTTTAACCTCCTGTTCCGTACAGGTTGCAATTTGTACTGAGGATGAACGGGAAGACGTGGAACCAATGAAAGACTAGCTCTTGGTGTTGGGACAGGCACAGGTCACTCTATTTTCCCATCAGGAAGAAGAATTAACCACAGGCTCAGCCTGCCCCCCGGAACCAGAACAGGGCCTGAAGCCATCCTGCGCTTTTGCGGCCAGCTCCCTAAAAAGCGAGTTGTAAAATGGAGGTTCAGGGCACTGCAATTCACAAACCTGCAGACTTATAAATGATAACTCTCATCCACAAATATATTGAGGGAAGGCAAAGAAGAGGATTTGAAATCAAGGCAGAATTGCAGGAAACAGATTTCAGGAGGTAGATTCGAATCGCCTATAAAGCACATGAAAAGCGGCAAAACGTTGACAATGATGCCCTTGGCCAAAAAGGGCGTATGCGTTTTTTCCTGAATATATTCAGGAAAAAACGCATACGCCCTTTTTGGCCAACCAAGCAACCTGGAAAGGCAAATCAGCGCTACAAAGATGTCTCGCTTCCCATCGGTCAAAAGGGCCATGCTGAAAAAAGTGTCAAAACCAGAAATGCAGGACAGGCCATGGAGAAATGGGAGCCTTGCTACACTGATGGGCGGGATGTAAATTGTCAACAGCCACTCTGGAGAAGTGTACGGTGAGTCCTGAAACGTCTAAAAAGCAAAGCTTAGAGAGCATAGGGCACTTCCACTCATGGGGGTATAAATTGGGAAAATGAAAAATCAGCAAGACACAAGCACCCCAAAGTTTAGGGCTGCTCTGTTGACAAGGACCTCCACTTCATTCCACCTTCAATATCCCAGGAAAGAGAAAAATGGATAAAGAAGTTGTGGTCCTTATGTACAATGGAATATCACTCAGCCGTGAAATCAATGTCATAAGGCTAGTAGCAGCATGATGAGTGGATTTAGGTACGACGACTCTAAGTGAAATAAGTCACACAGCAAAGGACACTTCTCATAAGGTATCACTTATAGAGGGAATGTAAAAACCGTTACACTTGAACTGAATTACAAAACAGAACAGAGTCACACATGCAGAAAACACACTATGGCTGCTTAACGGGAAAGGTGAGGTGGGGTGATACATAAAACAAGGGTTTCAAATTAGCTCAGATACCGTTCCATAAACCCAATATGTAATAGACAAGACCTACTCCTTGCTCAGAGAACTGGACTCAACACGCCCTATTCACCGCACAAGAATATATCTGACTAGTAATAATCTTAAAACCTATGTATTGATATCTCTCTGTTAGTGGGTCAAGTGGGTAAAAAGCGGCATAAACACAGCAGTGAAAAGCAGCTAAACCCCATTATAAAAATAAATTACTTTGAAACACCCATGAAACAAAGACAGTGAAAGAGAGAGAAATTCTTACACAATGCGTTCAGGGGCTGTGATGCAACCTGGATTGACCATATCTAGACCCACAGCTGGATGAGACATAAGGGTGGACACTGTTGCGGCTGAGAGGTTTGGTGAGGTTGGGTGAGCAAACGCAGACCCTTTAAAGGAATACTGCGTGGTACCCATCGCATGGGTCCCAAATCTCCAGGTTCAAGGGCATCTTCCTACATCGAAAACATGCATGAGATACCCAGAAGATGGTACACCGTGTGATGGGGATAGGTTTCTAAAACGCACCTCATTTCTCATCTGCTTGTGCCCGGGTTCGCCATTCCAGCCACTTTACTAGCAATCTCCCTCCTTGGAGCATCAGCACCTTTAACCTCCTGTTCCGTACAGGTTGCAATTTGTCCTGAGGATGAACGGGAAGACGTGGAACCAACGAGAGACTAGCTCTTGGTGTTGGGACAGGCACAGGTCACTCTATTTTCCCATCAGGAAGAAGAATTAACCACAGGATCAGCCTGCCCCCCGGAACCAGAACAGGGCCTGAAGCCATCCTGCGCTTTTGCGGCCAGCTCCCTAAAAAGCGAGTTGTAAAATGGAGGTTCAGGGCACTGCAATTCACAAACCTGCAGAGTTATAAATGATAACTCTCATCCACAAATATATTGAGGGAAGGCAAAGAAGAGGATTTGAAATCAAGGCAGAATTGCAGGAAACAGATTTCAGGAGGTAGATTCGAATCGCCTTTAAATCACATGAAAAGCAGAAAATCGTTGACAATGATGCCCTTGGCCAAAAAGGGCGTATGCGTTTTTTCCTGAATATATTCAGGAAAAAACGCATACGCCCTTTTTGGCCAACCAAGTAACCTGGAAAGGCAAATCAGCGCTACAAACAAGTCTCGCTTCCCATCGGTCAAAAGGGCCATGCTGAAAAAAATGTCAAAACCAGAAATGCAGGACAGGCCATGGAGAAATGGGAGCCATCCTATACTGATGGGCGGGATGTAAATTGCCAACAGCCACTCTGCAGAAGTGTACGGTGTGTCCTGAAACATCTAAAAAACACAGCTTAGAGAGCATAGGGCACTTCCACTCATGGGGGTATAAATTGGGAAAATGAAAAATCAGCAAGACACAAGCACCCCAAAGTTTAGGGCTGCTCTGTTGACAAGGACCTCCACTTCATTCCACCTTCAATATCCCAGGAAAGAGAAAAATGGATAAAGAAGTTGTGGTCCTTATGTACAATGGAATATCACTCAGCCATGAAATCAATGTCATAAGACTAGTAGCAGCATGATGAGTGGATTTAGGTACAACGATTCTAAGTGAAATAAGTCACACAGAAAAGGACACTTCTCATAAGGTATCACTTATAGAGGGAATGTAAAAACCATTACACTTGAACTGAATCAGAAAACAGAACAGAGTCACACATGCAGAAAACACACTATGGCTGCTTAACGGGAAAGGTGAGGTGGGGTGATACATAAAACAAGGGATTCAAATTAGCTCAGATACCGTTCCATAAACCCAATATGTAATAGACAAGACCTACTCCTTGCTCAGAGAACTGGACTCAACACGCCCTATTAACCACACAAGAATATATCTGACTAGTAATAATCTTAAAACCTATGTATTGATATCTCTCTGTTAGTGTGTCAAGTGGGTAAAAAGCGGCATAAACACAGCAGTGAAAAGCAGCTAAACCCCATTATAAAAATAAATTATTTTGAAAAACCCATGAAACAAAGACAGTGAAAGAGAGCGAAATTCTTACACAATGCGTTCAGGGGCTGTGATGCAACCTGGATTGACCATATCTAGACCCACAGCTGGATGAGACCTAAGGGTGGACACTGTTGCGGCTGAGAGGTTTGGTGAGGTTGGGTGAGCAAACGCAGACCCTTTAAAGTAATACTGCGTGGTACCCATCGCATGGTTCCCAAATCTCCAGGTTCAAGGTCATCTTCCTACATCGAAAACATGCATGAGATACCCAGAAGATGGTACACCGTGTGATGGGGAAAGGTTTCTAAAACGCACCTCATTTCTCATCTGCTTGTGCCCGGGTTCGCCATTCCAGCCACTTTACTAGCAATCTCCCTCCTTGGAGCATCAGCACCTTTAACCTCCTGTTCCGTACAGGTTGCAATTTGTACTGAGGATGAACGGGAAGACGTGGAACCAATGAAAGACTAGCTCTTGGTGTTGGGACAGGCACAGGTCACTCTATTTTCCCATCAGGAAGAAGAATTAACCACAGGCTCAGCCTGCCCCCCGGAACCAGAACAGGGCCTGAAGCCATCCTGCGCTTTTGCGGCCAGCTCCCTAAAAAGCGAGTTGTAAAATGGAGGTTCAGGGCACTGCAATTCACAAACCTGCAGACTTATAAATGATAACTCTCATCCACAAATATATTGAGGGAAGGCAAAGAAGAGGATTTGAAATCAAGGCAGAATTGCAGGAAACAGATTTCAGGAGGTAGATTCGAATCGCCTATAAAGCACATGAAAAGCGGCAAAACGTTGACAATGATGCCCTTGGCCAAAAAGGGCGTATGCGTTTTTTCCTGAATATATTCAGGAAAAAACGCATACGCCCTTTTTGGCCAACCAAGCAACCTGGAAAGGCAAATCAGCGCTACAAAGATGTCTCGCTTCCCATCGGTCAAAAGGGCCATGCTGAAAAAAGTGTCAAAACCAGAAATGCAGGACAGGCCATGGAGAAATGGGAGCCTTGCTACACTGATGGGCGGGATGTAAATTGTCAACAGCCACTCTGGAGAAGTGTACGGTGAGTCCTGAAACGTCTAAAAAGCAAAGCTTAGAGAGCATAGGGCACTTCCACTCATGGGGGTATAAATTGGGAAAATGAAAAATCAGCAAGACACAAGCACCCCAAAGTTTAGGGCTGCTCTGTTGACAAGGACCTCCACTTCATTCCACCTTCAATATCCCAGGAAAGAGAAAAATGGATAAAGAAGTTGTGGTCCTTATGTACAATGGAATATCACTCAGCCGTGAAATCAATGTCATAAGGCTAGTAGCAGCATGATGAGTGGATTTAGGTACGACGACTCTAAGTGAAATAAGTCACACAGCAAAGGACACTTCTCATAAGGTATCACTTATAGAGGGAATGTAAAAACCGTTACACTTGAACTGAATTACAAAACAGAACAGAGTCACACATGCAGAAAACACACTATGGCTGCTTAACGGGAAAGGTGAGGTGGGGTGATACATAAAACAAGGGTTTCAAATTAGCTCAGATACCGTTCCATAAACCCAATATGTAATAGACAAGACCTACTCCTTGCTCAGAGAACTGGACTCAACACGCCCTATTCACCGCACAAGAATATATCTCACTAGTAATAATCTTAAAACCTATGTATTGATATGTCTCTGTTAGTGTGTCAAGTGGGTAAAAAGCGGCATAAACACAGCAGTGAAAAGCAGCTAAACCCCATTATAAAAATAAATTACTTTGAAAAACCCATGAAACAAAGACAGTGAAAGAGAGAGAAATTCTTACACAATGCGTTCACGGGCTGTGATGCAACCTGGATTGACCATATCTAGACCCACAGCTGGATGAGACATAAGGGTGGACACTGTTGCGGCTGAGAGGTTTGGTGAGGTTGGGTGAGCAAACGCAGACCCTTTAAAGTAATACTGCGTGGTACCCATCGCATGGGTCCCAAATCTCCAGGTTCAAGGGCATCTTCCTACATCGAAAACATGCATGAGAAACCCAGAAGATGGTACACCGTGTGATGGGGAAAGGTTTCTAAAACGCATCTCATTTCTCATCTCCTTGTGCCCGGGTTCGCTATTCCAGCCACTTTACTAGCAATCTCCCTACTTGGAGCATCAGCACCTTTAACTTCCTGCTCCGTACAGGTTGCAATTTGTCCTGAGGGTGAACGGGAAGACGTGGAACCAATGAGAGACTAGCTCTTGGTGTTGGGACAGGCACAGGTCACTCTATTTTCCCATCAGGAAGAAGAATTAACCACAGGCTCAGCCTGCCCCCGGAACCAGAACAGGGCCTGAAGGCATCCTGCGCTTTTGCGGCCAGCTCCCTAAAAAGCGAGTTGCAAAATGGAGGTTCAGGGAACTGCAATTCACAAACCTGCAGAGTTATAAATGATAACTCTCGTCCACAAATATATTGAGGGAAGGCAAAGAAGAGGATTTGAAATCAAGGCAGAATTGCAGGAAACAGATTTCAGGAGGTAGATTCGAATCGCCTTTAAAGCACATGAAAAGCGGCAAAACGTTGACAATGATGCCCTTGGCCAAAAAGGGCGTATGCGTTTTTTCCTGAATATATTCAGGAAAAAACGCATACGCCCTTTTTGGCCAACCAAGCAACATGGAAAGGCAAATCAGCGTTACAAAGATGTCTCGCTTCCCATCGGTTAAAAAGGCCATGCTGAATAAAGTGTCAAAACCAGAAATGCAGGACAGGCCATGGAGAAATGGGAGCCTTGCTACACTGATGGGCGGGATGTAAATTGCCAACAGCCACTCTGGAGAAGCGTACGGTGAGTCCTGAAACATCTAAAAAACAAAGCTTAGAGAGCATAGGGCACTTCCACTCATGGGGTTATAAATTGGGAAAATTAAAAATCAGCAAGACACAAGCACCCCAAAGTTTAGGGCTGCTCTGTTGACAAGGACCTCCACTTCATTCCACCTTCAATATCCCAGGAAAGAGAAAAATGGATAAAGAAGTTGTGGTCCTTATGTACAATGGAATATCACTCAGCCGTGAAATCAATGTCATAAGGCTAGTAGCAGCATGATGAGTGGATTTAGGTACGACGACTCTAAGTGAAATAAGTCACACAGAAAAGGACACTTCTCATAAGGTATCACTTATAGAGGGAATGTAAAAACCGTTACACTTGAACTGAATTACAAAACAGAACAGAGTCACACATGCAGAAAACACACTATGGCTGCTTAACGGGAAAGGTGAGGTGGGGTGATACATAAAACAAGGGATTCAAATTAGCTCAGATACCGTTCCATAAACCCAATATGTAATAGACAAGACCTACTCCTTGCTCAGAGAACTGGACTCAACACGCCCTATTCACCACACAAGAATATATCTGACTAGTAATAATCTTAAAACCTATGTATTGATATCTCTCTGTTAGTGTGTCAAGTGGGTAAAAAGCGGCATAAACACAGCAGTGAAAAGCAGCTAAACCCCATTATAAAAATAAATTATTTTGAAAAACCCATGAAACAAAGACAGTGAAAGAGAGAGAAATTCTTACACAATGCGTTCAGGGGCTGTGATGCAACCTGGATTGACCATATCTAGACCCACAGCTGGATGAGACATAAGGGTGGACACTGTTGCGGCTGAGAGGTTTGGTGAGGTTGGGTGAGCAAACGCAGACCCTTTAAAGTAATACTGCGTGGTACCCATCGCATGGGTCCCAAGTCTCCAGGTTCAAGGTCATCTTCCTACATCGAAAACATGCATGAGATACCCAGAAGATGGTACACCGTGTGATGGGGAAAGGTTTCTAAAACGCACCTCATTTCTCATCTGCTTGTGCCCGGGTTCGCCATTCCAGCCACTTTACTAGCAATCTCCCTCCTTGGAGCATCAGCACCTTTAACCTCCTGTTCCGTACAGGTTGCAATTTGTACTGAGGATGAACGGGAAGACGTGGAACCAATGAAAGACTAGCTCTTGGTGTTGGGACAGGCACAGGTCACTCTATTTTCCCATCAGGAAGAAGAATTAACCACAGGCTCAGCCTGCCCCCCGGAACCAGAACAGGGCCTGAAGCCATCCTGCGCTTTTGCGGCCAGCTCCCTAAAAAGCGAGTTGTAAAATGGAGGTTCAGGGCACTGCAATTCACAAACCTGCAGAGTTATAAATGATAACTCTCATCCACAAATATATTGAGGGAAGGCAAAGAAGAGGATTTGAAATCAAGGCAGAATTGCAGGAAACAGATTTCAGGAGGTAGATTCGAATCGCCTTTAAAGCACATGAAAAGCGGCAAAACGTTGACAATGATGCCCTTGGCCAAAAAGGGCGTATGCGTTTTTTCCTGAATATATTCAGGAAAAAACGCATACGCCCTTTTTGGCCAACCAAGCAACCTGGAAAGGCAAATCAGCGCTACAAAGATGTCTCGCTTCCCATCGGTCAAAAGGGCCATGCTGAAAAAAGTGTCAAAACCAGAAATGCAGGACAGGCCATGGAGAAATGGGAGCCTTGCTACACTGATGGGCGGGATGTAAATTGTCAACAGCCACTCTGGAGAAGTGTACGGTGAGTCCTGAAACGTCTAAAAAGCAAAGCTTAGAGAGCATAGGGCACTTCCACTCATGGGGGTATAAATTGGGAAAATGAAAAATCAGCAAGACACAAGCACCCCAAAGTTTAGGGCTGCTCTGTTGACAAGGACCTCCACTTCATTCCACCTTCAATATCCCAGGAAAGAGAAAAATGGATAAAGAAGTTGTGGTCCTTATGTACAATGGAATATCACTCAGCCGTGAAATCAATGTCATAAGGCTAGTAGCAGCATGATGAGTGGATTTAGGTACGACGACTCTAAGTGAAATAAGTCACACAGCAAAGGACACTTCTCATAAGGTATCACTTATAGAGGGAATGTAAAAACCGTTACACTTGAACTGAATTACAAAACAGAACAGAGTCACACATGCAGAAAACACACTATGGCTGCTTAACGGGAAAGGTGAGGTGGGGTGATACATAAAACAAGGGTTTCAAATTAGCTCAGATACCGTTCCATAAACCCAATATGTAATAGACAAGACCTACTCCTTGCTCAGAGAACTGGACTCAACACGCCCTATTCACCGCACAAGAATATATCTCACTAGTAATAATCTTAAAACCTATGTATTGATATGTCTCTGTTAGTGTGTCAAGTGGGTAAAAAGCGGCATAAACACAGCAGTGAAAAGCAGCTAAACCCCATTATAAAAATAAATTACTTTGAAAAACCCATGAAACAAAGACAGTGAAAGAGAGAGAAATTCTTACACAATGCGTTCACGGGCTGTGATGCAACCTGGATTGACCATATCTAGACCCACAGCTGGATGAGACATAAGGGTGGACACTGTTGCGGCTGAGAGGTTTGGTGAGGTTGGGTGAGCAAACGCAGACCCTTTAAAGTAATACTGCGTGGTACCCATCGCATGGGTCCCAAATCTCCAGGTTCAAGGGCATCTTCCTACATCGAAAACATGCATGAGAAACCCAGAAGATGGTACACCGTGTGATGTGGAAAGGTTTCTAAAACGCATCTCATTTCTCATCTGCCTGTGCCCGGGTTCGCTATTCCAGCCACTTTACTAGCAATCTCCCTACTTGGAGCATCAGCACCTTTAACTTCCTGCTCCGTACAGGTTGCAATTTGTCCTGAGGGTGAACGGGAAGACGTGGAACCAATGAGAGACTAGCTCTTGGTGTTGGGACAGGCACAGGTCACTCTATTTTCCCATCAGGAAGAAGAATTAACCACAGGCTCAGCCTGCCCCCGGAACCAGAACAGGGCCTGAAGGCATCCTGCGCTTTTGCGGCCAGCTCCCTAAAAAGCGAGTTGCAAAATGGAGGTTCAGGGCACTGCAATTCACAAACCTGCAGAGTTATAAATGATAACTCTCGTCCACAAATATATTGAGGGAAGGCAAAGAAGAGGATTTGAAATCAAGGCAGAATTGCAGGAAACAGATTTCAGGAGGTAGATTCGAATCGCCTTTAAAGCACATGAAAAGCGGCAAAACGTTGACAATGATGCCCTTGGCCAAAAAGGGCGTATGCGTTTTTTCCTGAATATATTCAGGAAAAAACGCATACGCCCTTTTTGGCCAACCAAGCAACATGGAAAGGCAAATCAGCGTTACAAAGATGTCTCGCTTCCCATCGGTTAAAAAGGCCATGCTGAATAAAGTGTCAAAACCAGAAATGCAGGACAGGCCATGGAGAAATGGGAGCCTTGCTACACTGATGGGCGGGATGTAAATTGCCAACAGCCACTCTGGAGAAGCGTACGGTGAGTCCTGAAACATCTAAAAAACAAAGCATAGAGAGCATAGGGCACTTCCACTCATGGGGTTATAAATTGGGAAAATTAAAAATCAGCAAGACACAAGCACCCCAAAGTTTAGGGCTGCTCTGTTGACAAGGACCTCCACTTCATTCCACCTTCAATATCCCAGGAAAGAGAAAAATGGATAAAGAAGTTGTGGTCCTTATGTACAATGGAATATCACTCAGCCATGAAATCAATGTCATAAGGCTAGTAGCAGCATGATGAGTGGATTTAGGTACGACGACTCTAAGTGAAATAAGTCACACAGAAAAGGACACTTCTCATAAGGTATCACTGATAGAGGGAATGTAAAAACCGTTACACTTGAACTGAATTACAAAACAGAACAGAGTCACACATGCAGAAAACACACTATGGCTGCTTAACGGGAAAGGTGAGGTGGGGTGATACATAAAACAAGGGATTCAAATTAGCTCAGATACCGTTCCATAAACCCAATATGTAATAGACAAGACCTACTCCTTGCTCAGAGAACTGGACTCAACACGCCCTATTCACCACACAAGAATATATCTGACTAGTAATAATCTTAAAACCTATGTATTGATATCTCTCTGTTAGTGTGTCAAGTGGGTAAAAAGCGGCATAAACACAGCAGTGAAAAGCAGCTAAACCCCATTATAAAAATAAATTATTTTGAAAAACCCATGAAACAAAGACAGTGAAAGAGAGAGAAATTCTTACACAATGCGTTCAGGGGCTGTGATGCAACCTGGATTGACCATATCTAGACCCACAGCTGGATGAGACATAAGGGTGGACACTGTTGCGGCTGAGAGGTTTGGTGAGGTTGGGTGAGCAAACGCAGACCCTTTAAAGTAATACTGCGTGGTACCCATCGCATGGGTCCCAAATCTCCAGGTTCAAGGGCATCTTCCTACATCGAAAACATGCATGAGATACCCAGAAGATGGTACACCGTATGATGGGGAAATGTTTCTAAAACGCACCTCATTTCTCATCTGCTTGTGCCCGGGTTCGCCATTGCAGCCACTTTACTAGCAATCTCCCTCCTTGGAGCATCAGCACCTTTAACCTCCTGTTCCGTACAGGTTGCAATTTGTACTGAGGATGAACGGGAAGACGTGGAACCAATGAAAGACTAGCTCTTGGTGTTGGGACAGGCACAGGTCACTCTATTTTCCCATCAGGAAGAAGAATTAACCACAGGCTCAGCCTGCCCCCCGGAACCAGAACAGGGCCTTAAGCCATCCTGCGCTTTTGCGGCCAGCTCCCTAAAGAGCGAGTTGTAAAATGGAGGTTCAGGGCACTGCAATTCACAAACCTGCAGAGTTATAAATGATAACTCTCATCCACAAATATATTGAGGGAAGGCAAAGAAGAGGATTTGAAATCAAGGCAGAATTGCAGGAAACAGATTTCAGGAGGTAGATTCGAATCGCCTTTAAAGCACATGAAAAGCGGCAAAACGTTGACAATGATGCCCTTGGCCAAAAAGGGCGTATGCGTTTTTTCCTGAATATATTCAGGAAAAAACGCATACGCCCTTTTTGGCCAACCAAGCAACCTGGAAAGGCAAATCAGCGCTACAAAGATGTCTCGCTTCCCATCGGTCAAAAGGGCCATGCTGAAAAAAGTGTCAAAACCAGAAATGCAGGACAGGCCATGGAGAAATGGGAGCCTTGCTACACTGATGGGCGGGATGTAAATTGTCAACAGCCACTCTGGAGAAGTGTACGGTGAGTCCTGAAACGTCTAAAAAGCAAAGCTTAGAGAGCATAGGGCACTTCCACTCATGGGGGTATAAATTGGGAAAATGAAAAATCAGCAAGACACAAGCACCCCAAAGTTTAGGGCTGCTCTGTTGACAAGGACCTCCACTTCATTCCACCTTCAATATCCCAGGAAAGAGAAAAATGGATAAAGAAGTTGTGGTCCTTATGTACAATGGAATATCACTCAGCCGTGAAATCAATGTCATAAGGCTAGTAGCAGCATGATGAGTGGATTTAGGTACGACGACTCTAAGTGAAATAAGTCACACAGCAAAGGACACTTCTCATAAGGTATCACTTATAGAGGGAATGTAAAAACCGTTACACTTGAACTGAATTACAAAACAGAACAGAGTCACACATGCAGAAAACACACTATGGCTGCTTAACGGGAAAGGTGAGGTGGGGTGATACATAAAACAAGGGATTCAAATTAGCTCAGATACCGTTCCATAAACCCAATATGTAATAGACAAGACCTACTCCTTGCTCAGAGAACTGGACTCAACACGCCCTATTCACCGCACAAGAATATATCTCACTAGTAATAATCTTAAAACCTATGTATTGATATGTCTCTGTTAGTGTGTCAAGTGGGTAAAAAGCGGCATAAACACAGCAGTGAAAAGCAGCTAAACCCCATTATAAAAATAAATTACTTTGAAAAACCCATGAAACAAAGACAGTGAAAGAGAGAGAAATTCTTACACAATGCGTTCACGGGCTGTGATGCAACCTGGATTGACCATATCTAGACCCACAGCTGGATGAGACATAAGGGTGGACACTGTTGCGGCTGAGAGGTTTGGTGAGGTTGGGTGAGCAAACGCAGACCCTTTAAAGTAATACTGCGTGGTACCCATCGCATGGGTCCCAAATCTCCAGGTTCAAGGGCATCTTCCTACATCGAAAACATGCATGAGAAACCCAGAAGATGGTACACCGTGTGATGTGGAAAGGTTTCTAAAACGCATCTCATTTCTCATCTCCTTGTGCCCGGGTTCGCTATTCCAGACACTTTACTAGCAATCTCCCTACTTGGAGCATCAGCACTTTTAACTTCCTGCTCCGTACAGGTTGCAATTTGTCCTGAGGGTGAACGGGAAGACGTGGAACCAATGAGAGACTAGCTCTTGGTGTTGGGACAGGCACAGGTCACTCTATTTTCCCATCAGGAAGAAGAATTAACCACAGGCTCAGCCTGCCCCCGGAACCAGAACAGGGCCTGAAGGCATCCTGCGCTTTTGCGGCCAGCTCCCTAAAAAGCGAGTTGCAAAATGGAGGTTCAGGGAACTGCAATTCACAAACCTGCAGAATTATAAATGATAACTCTCGTCCACAAATATATTGAGGGAAGGCAAAGAAGAGGATTTGAAATCAAGGCAGAATTGCAGGAAACAGATTTCAGGAGGTAGATTCGAATCGCCTTTAAAGCACATGAAAAGCGGCAAAACGTTGACAATGATGCCCTTGGCCAAAAAGGGCGTATGCGTTTTTTCCTGAATATATTCAGGAAAAAACGCATACGCCCTTTTTGGCCAACCAAGCAACATGGAAAGGCAAATCAGCGTTACAAAGATGTCTCGCTTCCCATCGGTTAAAAAGGCCATGCTGAATAAAGTGTCAAAACCAGAAATGCAGGACAGGCCATGGAGAAATGGGAGCCTTGCTACACTGATGGGCGGGATGTAAATTGCCAACAGCCACTCTGGAGAAGCGTACGGTGAGTCCTGAAACATCTAAAAAACAAAGCTTAGAGAGCATAGGGCACTTCCACTCATGGGGTTATAAATTGGGAAAATTAAAAATCAGCAAGACACAAGCACCCCAAAGTTTAGGGCTGCTCTGTTGACAAGGACCTCCACTTCATTCCACCTTCAATATCCCAGGAAAGAGAAAAATGGATAAAGAAGTTGTGGTCCTTATGTACAATGGAATATCACTCAGCCGTGAAATCAATGTCATAAGGCTAGTACCAGCATGATGAGTGGATTTAGGTACGACGACTCTAAGTGAAATAAGTCACACAGAAAAGGACACTTCTCATAAGGTATCACTTATAGAGGGAATGTAAAAACCGTTACACTTGAACTGAATTACAAAACAGAACAGAGTCACACATGCAGAAAACACACTATGGCTGCTTAACGGGAAAGGTGAGTTGGGGTGATACATAAAACAAGGGTTTCAAATTAGCTCAGATACCGTTCCATAAACCCAATATGTAATAGACAAGACCTACTCCTTGCTCAGAGAACTGGACTCAACACGCCCTATTCACCGCACAAGAATATATCTGACTAGTAATAATCTTAAAACCTATGTATTGATATCTCTCTGTTAGTGGGTCAAGTGGGTAAAAAGCGGCATAAACACAGCAGTGAAAAGCAGCTAAACCCCATTATAAAAATAAATTACTTTGAAACACCCATGAAACAAAGACAGTGAAAGAGAGAGAAATTCTTACACAATGCGTTCAGGGGCTGTGATGCAACCTGGATTGACCATATCTAGACCCACAGCTGGATGAGACATAAGGGTGGACACTGTTGCGGCTGAGAGGTTTGGTGAGGTTGGGTGAGCAAACGCAGACCCTTTAAAGTAATACTGCGTGGTACCCATCGCATGGGTCCCAAATCTCCAGGTTCAAGGGCATCTTCCTACATCGAAAACATGCATGAGATACCCAGAAGATGGTACACCGTGTGATGGGGATAGGTTTCTAAAACGCACCTCATTTCTCATCTGCTTGTGCCCGGGTTCGCCATTCCAGCCACTTTACTAGCAATCTCCCTCCTTGGAGCATCAGCACCTTTAACCTCCTGTTCCGTACAGGTTGCAATTTGTCCTGAGGATGAACGGGAAGACGTGGAACCAACGAGAGACTAGCTCTTGGTGTTGGGACAGGCACAGGTCACTCTATTTTCCCATCAGGAAGAAGAATTAACCACAGGATCAGCCTGCCCCCCGGAACCAGAACAGGGCCTGAAGCCATCCTGCGCTTTTGCGGCCAGCTCCCTAAAAAGCGAGTTGTAAAATGGAGGTTCAGGGCACTGCAATTCACAAACCTGCAGAGTTATAAATGATAACTCTCATCCACAAATATATTGAGGGAAGGCAAAGAAGAGGATTTGAAATCAAGGCAGAATTGCAGGAAACAGATTTCAGGAGGTAGATTCGAATCGCCTTTAAATCACATGAAAAGCAGAAAATCGTTGACAATGATGCCCTTGGCCAAAAAGGGCGTATGCGTTTTTTCCTGAATATATTCAGGAAAAAACGCATACGCCCTTTTTGGCCAACCAAGTAACCTGGAAAGGCAAATCAGCGCTACAAACAAGTCTCGCTTCCCATCGGTCAAAAGGGCCATGCTGAAAAAAATGTCAAAACCAGAAATGCAGGACAGGCCATGGAGAAATGGGAGCCATCCTATACTGATGGGCGGGATGTAAATTGCCAACAGCCACTCTGCAGAAGTGTACGGTGTGTCCTGAAACATCTAAAAAACACAGCTTAGAGAGCATAGGGCACTTCCACTCATGGGGGTATAAATTGGGAAAATGAAAAATCAGCAAGACACAAGCACCCCAAAGTTTAGGGCTGCTCTGTTGACAAGGACCTCCACTTCATTCCACCTTCAATATCCCAGGAAAGAGAAAAATGGATAAAGAAGTTGTGGTCCTTATGTACAATGGAATATCACTCAGCCATGAAATCAATGTCATAAGACTAGTAGCAGCATGATGAGTGGATTTAGGTACAACGATTCTAAGTGAAATAAGTCACACAGAAAAGGACACTTCTCATAAGGTATCACTTATAGAGGGAATGTAAAAACCATTACACTTGAACTGAATCAGAAAACAGAACAGAGTCACACATGCAGAAAACACACTATGGCTGCTTAACGGGAAAGGTGAGGTGGGGTGATACATAAAACAAGGGATTCAAATTAGCTCAGATACCGTTCCATAAACCCAATATGTAATAGACAAGACCTACTCCTTGCTCAGAGAACTGGACTCAACACGCCCTATTAACCACACAAGAATATATCTGACTAGTAATAATCTTAAAACCTATGTATTGATATCTCTCTGTTAGTGTGTCAAGTGGGTAAAAAGCGGCATAAACACAGCAGTGAAAAGCAGCTAAACCCCATTATAAAAATAAATTATTTTGAAACACCCATGAAACAAAGACAGTGAAAGAGAGCGAAATTCTTACACAATGCGTTCAGGGGCTGTGATGCAACCTGGATTGACCATATCTAGACCCACAGCTGGATGAGACCTAAGGGTGGACACTGTTGCGGCTGAGAGGTTTGGTGAGGTTGGGTGAGCAAACGCAGACCCTTTAAAGTAATACTGCGTGGTACCCATCGCATGGGTCCCAAATCTCCAGGTTCAAGGTCATCTTCCTACATCGAAAACATGCATGAGATACCCAGAAGATGGTACACCGTGTGATGGGGAAAGGTTTCTAAAACGCACCTCATTTCTCATCTGCTTGTGCCCGGGTTCGCCATTCCAGCCACTTTACTAGCAATCTCCCTCCTTGGAGCATCAGCACCTTTAACCTCCTGTTCCGTACAGGTTGCAATTTGTACTGAGGATGAACGGGAAGACGTGGAACCAATGAAAGACTAACTCTTGGTGTTGGGACAGGCACAGGTCACTCTATTTTCCCATCAGGAAGAAGAATTAACCACAGGCTCAGCCTGCCCCCCGGAACCAGAACAGGGCCTGAAGCCATCCTGCGCTTTTGCGGCCAGCTCCCTAAAAAGCGAGTTGTAAAATGGAGGTTCAGGGCACTGCAATTCACAAACCTGCAGACTTATAAATGATAACTCTCATCCACAAATATATTGAGGGAAGGCAAAGAAGAGGATTTGAAATCAAGGCAGAATTGCAGGAAACAGATTTCAGGAGGTAGATTCGAATCGCCTATAAAGCACATGAAAAGCGGCAAAACGTTGACAATGATGCCCTTGGCCAAAAAGGGCGTATGCGTTTTTTCCTGAATATATTCAGGAAAAAACGCATACGCCCTTTTTGGCCAACCAAGCAACCTGGAAAGGCAAATCAGCGCTACAAAGATGTCTCGCTTCCCATCGGTCAAAAGGGCCATGCTGAAAAAAGTGTCAAAACCAGAAATGCAGGACAGGCCATGGAGAAATGGGAGCCTTGCTACACTGATGGGCGGGATGTAAATTGTCAACAGCCACTCTGGAGAAGTGTACGGTGAGTCCTGAAACGTCTAAAAAGCAAAGCTTAGAGAGCATAGGGCACTTCCACTCATGGGGGTATAAATTGGGAAAATGAAAAATCAGCAAGACACAAGCACCCCAAAGTTTAGGGCTGCTCTGTTGACAAGGACCTCCACTTCATTCCACCTTCAATATCCCAGGAAAGAGAAAAATGGATAAAGAAGTTGTGGTCCTTATGTACAATGGAATATCACTCAGCCGTGAAATCAATGTCATAAGGCTAGTAGCAGCATGATGAGTGGATTTAGGTACGACGACTCTAAGTGAAATAAGTCACACAGCAAAGGACACTTCTCATAAGGTATCACTTATAGAGGGAATGTAAAAACCGTTACACTTGAACTGAATTACAAAACAGAACAGAGTCACACATGCAGAAAACACACTATGGCTGCTTAACGGGAAAGGTGAGGTGGGGTGATACATAAAACAAGGGATTCAAATTAGCTCAGATACCGTTCCATAAACCCAATATGTAATAGACAAGACCTACTCCTTGCTCAGAGAACTGGACTCAACACGCCCTATTCACCGCACAAGAATATATCTCACTAGTAATAATCTTAAAACCTATGTATTGATATGTCTCTGTTAGTGTGTCAAGTGGGTAAAAAGCGGCATAAACACAGCAGTGAAAAGCAGCTAAACCCCATTATAAAAATAAATTACTTTGAAAAACCCATGAAACAAAGACAGTGAAAGAGAGAGAAATTCTTACACAATGCGTTCACGGGCTGTGATGCAACCTGGATTGACCATATCTAGACCCACAGCTGGATGAGACATAAGGGTGGACACTGTTGCGGCTGAGAGGTTTGGTGAGGTTGGGTGAGCAAACGCAGACCCTTTAAAGTAATACTGCGTGGTACCCATCGCATGGGTCCCAAATCTCCAGGTTCAAGGGCATCTTCCTACATCGAAAACATGCATGAGAAACCCAGAAGATGGTACACCGTGTGAGGTGGAAAGGTTTCTAAAACGCATCTCATTTCTCATCTCCTTGTGCCCGGGTTCGCTATTCCAGCCACTTTACTAGCAATCTCCCTACTTGGAGCATCAGCACCTTTAACTTCCTGCTCCGTACAGGTTGCAATTTGTCCTGAGGGTGAACGGGAAGACGTGGAACCAATGAGAGACTAGCTCTTGGTGTTGGGACAGGCACAGGTCACTCTATTTTCCCATCAGGAAGAAGAATTAACCACAGGCTCAGCCTGCCCCCGGAACCAGAACAGGGCCTGAAGGCATCCTGCGCTTTTGCGGCCAGCTCCCTAAAAAGCGAGTTGCAAAATGGAGGTTCAGGGAACTGCAATTCACAAACCTGCAGAGTTATAAATGATAACTCTCGTCCACAAATATATTGAGGGAAGGCAAAGAAGAGGATTTGAAATCAAGGCAGAATTGCAGGAAACAGATTTCAGGAGGTAGATTCGAATCGCCTTTAAAGCACATGAAAAGCGGCAAAACGTTGACAATGATGCCCTTGGCCAAAAAGGGCGTATGCGTTTTTTCCTGAATATATTCAGGAAAAAACGCATACGCCCTTTTTGGCCAACCAAGCAACATGGAAAGGCAAATCAGCGTTACAAAGATGTCTCGCTTCCCATCGGTTAAAAAGGCCATGCTGAATAAAGTGTCAAAACCAGAAATGCAGGACAGGCCATGGAGAAATGGGAGCCTTGCTACACTGATGGGCGGGATGTAAATTGCCAACAGCCACTCTGGAGAAGCGTACGGTGAGTCCTGAAACATCTAAAAAACAAAGCTTAGAGAGCATAGGGCACTTCCACTCATGGGGTTATAAATTGGGAAAATTAAAAATCAGCAAGACACAAGCACCCCAAAGTTTAGGGCTGCTCTGTTGACAAGGACCTCCACTTCATTCCACCTTCAATATCCCAGGAAAGAGAAAAATGGATAAAGAAGTTGTGGTCCTTATGTACAATGGAATATCACTCAGCCATGAAATCAATGTCATAAGGCTAGTACCAGCATGATGAGTGGATTTAGGTACGACGACTCTAAGTGAAATAAGTCACACAGAAAAGGACACTTCTCATAAGGTATCACTTATAGAGGGAATGTAAAAACCGTTACACTTGAACTGAATTACAAAACAGAACAGAGTCACACATGCAGAAAACACACTATGGCTGCTTAACGGGAAAGGTGAGGTGGGGTGATACATAAAACAAGGGATTCAAATTAGCTCAGATACCGTTCCATAAACCCAATATGTAATAGACAAGACCTACTCCTTGCTCAGAGAACTGGACTCAACACGCCCTATTCACCACACAAGAATATATCTGACTAGTAATAATCTTAAAACCTATGTATTGATATCTCTCTGTTAGTGTGTCAAGTGGGTAAAAAGCGGCATAAACACAGCAGTGAAAAGCAGCTAAACCCCATTATAAAAATAAATTATTTTGAAAAACCCATGAAACAAAGACAGTGAAAGAGAGAGAAATTCTTACACAATGCGTTCAGGGGCTGTGATGCAACCTGGATTGACCATATCTAGACGCACAGCTGGATGAGACATAAGGGTGGACACTGTTGCGGCTGAGAGGTTTGGTGAGGTTGGGTGAGCAAACGCAGACCCTTTAAAGTAATACTGCGTGGTACCCATCGCATGGGTCCCAAATCTCCAGGTTCAAGGTCATCTTCCTACATCGAAAACATGCATGAGATACCCAGAAGATGGTACACCGTGTGATGGGGAAAGGTTTCTAAAACGCACCTCATTTCTCATCTGCTTGTGCCCGGGTTCGCCATTCCAGCCACTTTACTAGCAATCTCCCTCCTTGGAGCATCAGCACCTTTAACCTCCTGTTCCGTACAGGTTGCAATTTGTACTGAGGATGAACGGGAAGACGTGGAACCAATGAAAGACTAGCTCTTGGTGTTGGGACAGGCACAGGTCACTGTATTTTCCCATCAGGAAGAAGAATTAACCACAGGCTCAGCCTGCCCCCCGGAACCAGAACAGGGCCTGAAGCCATCCTGCGCTTTTGCGGCCAGCTCCCTAAAAAGCGAGTTGTAAAATGGAGGTTCAGGGCACTGCAATTCACAAACCTGCAGAGTTATAAATGATAACTCTCATCCACAAATATATTGAGGGAAGGCAAAGAAGAGGATTTGAAATCAAGGCAGAATTGCAGGAAACAGATTTCAGGAGGTAGATTCGAATCGCCTTTAAAGCACATGAAAAGCGGAAAAACGTTGACAATGATGCCCTTGGCCAAAAAGGGCGTATGCGTTTTTTCCTGAATATATTCAGGAAAAAACGCATACGCCCTTTTTGGCCAACCAAGCAACCTGGAAAGGCAAATCAGCGCTACAAAGATGTCTCGCTTCCCATCGGTCAAAAGGGCCATGCTGAAAAAAGTGTCAAAACCAGAAATGCAGGACAGGCCATGGAGAAATGGGAGCCTTGCTACACTGATGGGCGGGATGTAAATTGTCAACAGCCACTCTGGAGAAGTGTACGGTGAGTCCTGAAACGTCTAAAAAGCAAAGCTTAGAGAGCATAGGGCACTTCCACTCATGGGGGTCTAAATTGGGAAAATGAAAAATCAGCAAGACACAAGCACCCCAAAGTTTAGGGCTGCTCTGTTGACAAGGACCTCCACTTCATTCCACCTTCAATATCCCAGGAAAGAGAAAAATGGATAAAGAAGTTGTGGTCCTTATGTACAATGGAATATCACTCAGCCATGAAATCAATGTCATAAGGCTAGTAGCAGCATGATGAGTGGATTTAGGTACGACGACTCTAAGTGAAATAAGTCACACAGAAAAGGACACTTCTCATAAGGTATCACTGATAGAGGGAATGTAAAAACCGTTACACTTGAACTGAATTACAAAACAGAACAGAGTCACACATGCAGAAAACACACTATGGCTGCTTAACGGGAAAGGTGAGGTGGGGTGATACATAAAACAAGGGATTCAAATTAGCTCAGATACCGTTCCATAAACCCAATATGTAATAGACAAGACCTACTCCTTGCTCAGAGAACTGGACTCAACACGCCCTATTCACCACACAAGAATATATCTGACTAGTAATAATCTTAAAACCTATGTATTGATATCTCTCTGTTAGTGTGTCAAGTGGGTAAAAAGCGGCATAAACACAGCAGTGAAAAGCAGCTAAACCCCATTATAAAAATAAATTATTTTGAAAAACCCATGAAACAAAGACAGTGAAAGAGAGAGAAATTCTTACACAATGCGTTCAGGGGCTGTGATGCAACCTGGATTGACCATATCTAGACCCACAGCTGGATGAGACATAAGGGTGGACACTGTTGCGGCTGAGAGGTTTGGTGAGGTTGGGTGAGCAAACGCAGACCCTTTAAAGTAATACTGCGTGGTACCCATCGCATGGGTCCCAAGTCTCCAGGTTCAAGGTCATCTTCCTACATCGAAAACATGCATGAGATACCCAGAAGATGGTACACCGTGTGATGGGGAAAGGTTTCTAAAACGCACCTCATTTCTCATCTGCTTGTGCCCGGGTTCGCCATTCCAGCCACTTTACTAGCAATCTCCCTCCTTGGAGCATCAGCACCTTTAACCTCCTGTTCCGTACAGGTTGAAATTTGTACTGAGGATGAACGGGAAGACGTGGAACCAATGAAAGACTAGCTCTTGGTGTTGGGACAGGCACAGGTCACTCTATTTTCCCATCAGGAAGAAGAATTAACCACAGGCTCAGCCTGCCCCCCGGAACCAGAACAGGGCCTGAAGCCATCCTGCGCTTTTGCGGCCAGCTCCCTAAAAAGCGAGTTGTAAAATGGAGGTTCAGGGCACTGCAATTCACAAACCTGCAGAGTTATAAATGATAACTCTCATCCACAAATATATTGAGGGAAGGCAAAGAAGAGGATTTGAAATCAAGGCAGAATTGCAGGAAACAGATTTCAGGAGGTAGATTCGAATCGCCTTTAAAGCACATGAAAAGCGGCAAAACGTTGACAATGATGCCCTTGGCCAAAAAGGGCGTATGCGTTTTTTCCTGAATATATTCAGGAAAAAACGCATACGCCCTTTTTGGCCAACCAAGCAACCTGGAAAGGCAAATCAGCACTACAAAGATGTCTCGCTTCCCATCGGTCAAAAGGGCCATGCTGAAAAAAGTGTCAAAACCAGAAATGCAGGACAGGCCATGGAGAAATGGGAGCCTTGCTACACTGATGGGCGGGATGTAAATTGTCAACAGCCACTCTGGAGAAGTGTACGGTGAGTCCTGAAACGTCTAAAAAGCAAAGCTTAGAGAGCATAGGGCACTTCCACTCATGGGGGTCTAAATTGGGAAAATGAAAAATCAGCAAGACACAAGCACCCCAAAGTTTAGGGCTGCTCTGTTGACAAGGACCTCCACTTCATTCCACCTTCAATATCCCAGGAAAGAGAAAAATGGATAAAGAAGTTGTGGTCCTTATGTACAATGGAATATCACTCAGCCATGAAATCAATGTCATAAGGCTAGTAGCAGCATGATGAGTGGATTTAGGTACGACGACTCTAAGTGAAATAAGTCACACAGAAAAGGACACTTCTCATAAGGTATCACTGATAGAGGGAATGTAAAAACCGTTACACTTGAACTGAATTACAAAACAGAACAGAGTCACACATGCAGAAAACACACTATGGCTGCTTAACGGGAAAGGTGAGGTGGGGTGATACATAAAACAAGGGATTCAAATTAGCTCAGATACCGTTCCATAAACCCAATATGTAATAGACAAGACCTACTCCTTGCTCAGAGAACTGGACTCAACACGCCCTATTCACCACACAAGAATATATCTGACTAGTAATAATCTTAAAACCTATGTATTGATATCTCTCTGTTAGTGTGTCAAGTGGGTAAAAAGCGGCATAAACACAGCAGTGAAAAGCAGCTAAACCCCATTATAAAAATAAATTATTTTGAAAAACCCATGAAACAAAGACAGTGAAAGAGAGCGAAATTCTTACACAATGCGTTCAGGGGCTGTGATGCAACCTGGATTGACCATATCTAGACCCACAGCTGGATGAGACATAAGGGTGGACACTGTTGCGGCTGAGAGGTTTGGTGAGGTTGGGTGAGCAAACGCAGACCCTTTAAAGTAATACTGCGTGGTACCCATCGTATGGGTCCCAAATCTCCAGGTTCAAGGTCATCTTCCTACATCGAAAACATGCATGAGATACCCAGAAGATGGTACACCGTGTGATGGGGAAAGGTTTCTAAAACGCACCTCATTTCTCATCTGCTTGTGCCCGGGTTCGCCATTCCAGCCACTTTACTAGCAATCTCCCTCCTTGGAGCATCAGCACCTTTAACCTCCTGTTCCGTACAGGTTGCAATTTGTACTGAGGATGAACGGGAAGACGTGGAACCAATGAAAGACTAGCTCTTGGTGTTGGGACAGGCACAGGTCACTCTATTTTCCCATCAGGAAGAAGAATTAACCACAGGCTCAGCCTGCCCCCCGGAACCAGAACAGGGCCTGAAGCCATCCTGCGCTTTTGCGGCCAGCTCCCTAAAAAGCGAGTTGTAAAATGGAGGTTCAGGGCACTGCAATTCACAAACCTGCAGAGTTATAAATGATAACTCTCATCCACAAATATATTGAGGGAAGGCAAAGAAGAGGATATGAAATCAAGGCAGAATTGCAGGAAACAGATTTCAGGAGGTAGATTCGAATCGCCTTTAAAGCACATGAAAAGCGGCAAAACGTTGACAATGATGCCCTTGGCCAAAAAGGGCGTATGCGTTTTTTCCTGAATATATTCAGGAAAAAACGCATACGCCCTTTTTGGCCAACCAAGCAACCTGGAAAGGCAAATCAGCGCTACAAAGATGTCTTGCTTCCCATCGGTCAAAAGGGCCATGCTGAAAAAAGTGTCAAAACCAGAAATGCAGGACAGGCCATGGAGAAATGGGAGCCTTGCTACACTGATGGGCGGGATGTAAATTGTCAACAGCCACTCTGGAGAAGTGTACGGTGAGTCCTGAAACGTCTAAAAAGCAAAGCTTAGAGAGCATAGGGCACTTCCACTCATGGGGGTATAAATTGGGAAAATGAAAAATCAGCAAGACACAAGCACCCCAAAGTTTAGGGCTGCTCTGTTGACAAGGACCTCCACTTCATTCCACCTTCAATATCCCAGGAAAGAGAAAAATGGATAAAGAAGTTGTGGTCCTTATGTACAATGGAATATCACTCAGCCATGAAATCAATGTCATAAGGCTAGTAGCAGCATGATGAGTGGATTTAGGTACGACGACTCTAAGTGAAATAAGTCACACAGAAAAGGACACTTCTCATAAGGTATCACTGATAGAGGGAATGTAAAAACCGTTACACTTGAACTGAATTACAAAACAGAACAGAGTCACACATGCAGAAAACACACTATGGCTGCTTAACGGGAAAGGTGAGGTGGGGTGATACATAAAACAAGGGTTTCAAATTAGCTCAGATACCGTTCCATAAACCCAATATGTAATAGACAAGACCTACTCCTTGCTCAGAGAACTGGACTCAACACACCCTATTCACCGCACAAGAATATATCTGACTAGTAATAATCTTAAAACCTATGTATTGATATCTCTCTATTAGTGTGTCAAGTGGGTAAAAAGCGGCATAAACACAGCAGTGAAAAGCAGCTAAACCCCATTATAAAAATAAATTACTTTGAAAAACCCGTGAAACAAAGACAGTGAAAGAGAGCGAAATTCTTACACAATGCGTTCAGGGGCTGTGATGCAACCTGGATTGACCATATCTAGACCCACAGCTGGATGAGACATAAGGGTGGACACTGTTGCGGCTGAGAGGTTTGGTGAGGTTGGGTGAGCAAACGCAGACCCTTTAAAGTATTACTGCGTGGTACCCATCGCATGGGTCCCAAATCTCCAGGTTCAAGGGCATCTTCCTACATCGAAAACATGCATGAGATACCCAGAAGATGGTACACCGTGTGATGGGGAAAGGTTTCTAAAACGCACCTCATTTCTCATCTGCTTGTGCCCGGGTTCGCCATTCCAGCCACTTTACTAGCAATCTCCCTCCTTGGAGCATCAGCACCTTTAACCTCCTGTTCTGTACAGGTTGCAATTTGTACTGAGGATGAACGGGAAGACGTGGAACCAATGAAAGACTAGCTCTTGGTGTTGGGACAGGCACAGGTCACTCTATTTTCCCATCAGGAAGAAGAATTAACCACAGGCTCAGCCTGCCCCCCGGAACCAGAACAGGGCCTGAAGCCATCCTGCGCTTTTGTGGCCAGCTCCCTAAAAAGCGAGTTGTAAAATGGAGGTTCAGGGCACTGCAATTCACAAACCTGCAGAGTTATAAATGATAACTCTCATCCACAAATATATTGAGGGAAGGCAAAGAAGAGGATTTGAAATCAAGGCAGAATTGCAGGAAACAGATTTCAGGAGGTAGATTCGAATCGCCTTTAAAGCACATGAAAAGCGGCAAAACGTTGACAATGATGCCCTTGGCCAAAAAGGGCGTATGCGTTTTTTCCTGAATATATTCAGGAAAAAACGCATACGCCCTTTTTGGCCAACCAAGCAACCTGGAAAGGCAAATCAGCGCTACAAAGAAGTCTCGCTTCCCATCGGTTAAAAGGGCCATGCTGAAAAAAGTGTCAAAACCAGAAATGCAGGACAGGCCATGGAGAAATGGGAGCCTTGCTACACTGATGGGCGGGATGTAAATTGTCAACAGCCACTCTGGAGAAGTGTACGGTGAGTCCTGAAACGTCTAAAAAGCAAAGCTTAGAGAGCATAGGGCACTTCCACTCATGGGGGTATAAATTGGGAAAATGAAAAATCAGCAAGACACAAGCACCCCAAAGTTTAGGGCTGCTCTGTTGACAAGGACCTCCACTTCATTCCACCTTCAATATCCCAGGAAAGAGAAAAATGGATAAAGAAGTTGTGGTCCTTATGTACAATGGAATATCACTCAGCCGTGAAATCAATGTCATAAGGCTAGTAGCAGCATGATGAGTGGATTTAGGTACGACGACTCTAAGTGAAATAAGTCACACAGAAAAGGACACTTCTCATAAGGTATCACTGATAGAGGGAATGTAAAAACCGTTACACTTGAACTGAATTACAAAACAGAACAGAGTCACACATGCAGAAAACACACTATGGCTGCTTAACGGGAAAGGTGAGGTGGGGTGATACATAAAACAAGGGTTTCAAATTAGCTCAGATACCGTTCCATAAAACCAATATGTAATAGACAAGACCTACTCCTTGCTCAGAGAACTGGACTCAACACGCCCTATTCACCGCACAAGAATATATCTGACTAGTAATAATCTTAAAACCTATGTATTGATATCTCTCTGTTAGTGTGTCAAGTGGGTGTAAAGCGGCATAAACACAGCAGTGAAAAGCAGCTAAACCCCATTATAAAAATAAATTACTTTGAAAAACCCATGAAACAAAGACAGTGAAAGAGAGCGAAATTCTTACACAATGCGTTCAGGGGCTGTGATGCAACCTGGATTGACCATATCTAGACCCACAGCTGGATGAGACATAAGGGTGGACACTCTTGGGGCTGAGAGGTTTGGTGAGGTTGGGTGAGCAAACGCAGACCCTTTAAAGTAATACTGCGTGGTACCCATCGCATGGGTCCCAAATCGCCAGGTTCAAGGGCATCTTCCTACATCGAAAACATGCATGAGATACCCAGAAGATGGTACACCGTGTGATGGGGAAAGGTTTCTAAAACGCACCTCATTTCTCATCTGCTTGTGCCCGGGTTCGCCATTCCAGCCACTTTACTAGCAATCTCCCTCCTTGGAGCATCAGCACCTTTAACCTCCTGTTCCGTACAGGTTGCAATTTGTACTGAGGATGAACGGGAAGACGTGGAACCAATGAAAGACTAGCTCTTGGTGTTGGGACAGGCACAGGTCACTCTATTTTCCCATCAGGAAGAAGAATTAACCACAGGCTCAGCCTGCCCCCCGGAACCAGAACAGGGCCTGAAGCCATCCTGCGCTTTTGCGGCCAGCTCCCTAAAAAGCGAGTTGTAAAATGGAGGTTCAGGGCACTGAAATTCACAAACCTGCAGAGTTATAAATGATAACTCTCATCCACAAATATATTGAGGGAAGGTAAAGAAGAGGATTTGAAATCAAGGCAGAATTGCAGGAAACAGATTTCAGGAGGTAGATTCGAATCGCCTTTAAAGCACATGAAAAGCGGCAAAACGTTGACAATGATGCCCTTGGCCAAAAAGGGCGTATGCGTTTTTTCCTGAATATATTCAGGAAAAAACGCATACGCCCTTTTTGGCCAACCAAGCAACCTGGAAAGGCAAATCAGCGCTACAAAGATGTCTCGCTTCCCATTGGTCAAAAGGGCCATGCTGAAAAAAGTGTCAAAACCAGAAATGCAGGACAGGCCATGGAGAAATGGGAGCCTTGCTACACTGATGGGCGGGATGTAAATTGTCAACAGCCACTCTGGAGAAGTGTACGGTGAGTCCTGAAACGTCTAAAAAGCAAAGCTTAGAGAGCATAGGGCACTTCCACTCATGGGGGTATAAATTGGGAAAATGAAAAATCAGCAAGACACAAGCACCCCAAAGTTTAGGGCTGCTCTGTTGACAAGGACCTCCACTTCATTCCACCTTCAATATCCCAGGAAAGAGAAAAATGGATAAAGAAGTTGTGGTCCTTATGTACAATGGAATATCACTCAGCCGTGAAATCAATGTCATAAGGCTAGTAGCAGCATGATGAGTGGATTTAGGTACGATGACTCTAAGTGAAATAAGTCACACAGCAAAGGACACTTCTCATAAGGTATCACTTATAGAGGGAATGTAAAAACCGTTACACTTGAACTGAATTACAAAACAGAACAGAGTCACACATGCAGAAAACACACTATGGCTGCTTAACGGGAAAGGTGAGGTAGGGTGATACATAAAACAAGGGTTTCAAATTAGCTCAGATACCGTTCCATAAACCCAATATGTAATAGACAAGACCTACTCCTTGCTCAGAGAACTGGACTCAACACGCCCTATTCACCGCACAAGAATATATCTGACTAGTAATAATCTTAAAACCTATGTATTCATATCTCTCTGTTAGTGTGTCAAGTGGGTAAAAAGCGGCATAAACACAGCAGTGAAAAGCAGCTAAACCCCATTATAAAAATAAATTACTTTGAAAAACCCATGAAACAAAGACAGTGAAAGAGAGAGGAATTCTTACACAATGCGTTCAGGGGCTGTGATGCAACCTGGATTGACCATATCTAGACCCACAGCTGGATGAGACATAAGGGTGGACACTGTTGCGGCTGAGAGGTTTGGTGAGGTTGGGTGAGCAAACGCAGACCCTTTAAAGTATTACTGCGTGGTACCCATCGCATGGGTCCCAAATCTCCAGGTTCAAGGTCATCTTCCTACATCGAAAACATGCATGAGATACCCAGAAGATGGTACACCGTGTGATGGGGAAAGGTTTCTAAAACGCACCTCATTTCTCATCTGCTTGTGCCCGGGTTCGCCATTCCAGCCACTTTACTAGCAATCTCCCTCCTTGGAGCATCAGCACCTTTAACCTCCTGTTCCGTACAGGTTGCAATTTGTACTGAGGATGAACGGGAAGACGTGGAACCAATGAAAGACTAGCTCTTGGTGTTGGGACAGGCACAGGTCACTCTATTTTCCCATCAGGAAGAAGAATTAACCACAGGCTCAGCCTGCCCCCCGGAACCAGAACAGGGCCTGAAGCCATCCTGCGCTTTTGCGGCCAGCTCCCTAAAAAGCGAGTTGTAAAATGGAGGTTCAGGGCACTGCAATTCACAAACCTGCAGAGTTATAAATGATAACTCTCATCCACAAATATATTGAGGGAAGGCAAAGAAGAGGATTTGAAATCAAGGCAGAATTGCAGGAAACAGATTTCAGGAGGTAGATTCGAATCGCCTTTAAAGCACATGAAAAGCGGAAAAACGTTGACAATGATGCCCTTGGCCAAAAAGGGCGTATGCGTTTTTTCCTGAATATATTCAGGAAAAAACGCATACGCCCTTTTTGGCCAACCAAGCAACCTGGAAAGGCAAATCAGCGCTACAAAGATGTCTCGCTTCCCATCGGTCAAAAGGGCCATGCTGAAAAAAGTGTCAAAACCAGAAATGCAGGACAGGCCATGGAGAAATGGGAGCCTTGCTACACTGATGGGCGGGATGTAAATTGTCAACAGCCACTCTGGAGAAGTGTACGGTGAGTCCTGAAACGTCTAAAAAGCAAAGCTTAGAGAGCATAGGGCACTTCCACTCATGGGGGTCTAAATTGGGAAAATGAAAAATCAGCAAGACACAAGCACCCCAAAGTTTAGGGCTGCTCTGTTGACAAGGACCTCCACTTCATTCCACCTTCAATATCCCAGGAAAGAGAAAAATGGATAAAGAAGTTGTGGTCCTTATGTACAATGGAATATCACTCAGCCATGAAATCAATGTCATAAGGCTAGTAGCAGCATGATGAGTGGATTTAGGTACGACGACTCTAAGTGAAATAAGTCACACAGAAAAGGACACTTCTCATAAGGTATCACTGATAGAGGGAATGTAAAAACCGTTACACTTGAACTGAATTACAAAACAGAACAGAGTCACACATGCAGAAAACACACTATGGCTGCTTAACGGGAAAGGTGAGGTGGGGTGATACATAAAACAAGGGATTCAAATTAGCTCAGATACCGTTCCATAAACCCAATATGTAATAGACAAGACCTACTCCTTGCTCAGAGAACTGGACTCAACACGCCCTATTCACCACACAAGAATATATCTGACTAGTAATAATCTTAAAACCTATGTATTGATATCTCTCTGTTAGTGTGTCAAGTGGGTAAAAAGCGGCATAAACACAGCAGTGAAAAGCAGCTAAACCCCATTATAAAAATAAATTATTTTGAAAAACCCATGAAACAAAGACAGTGAAAGAGAGAGAAATTCTTACACAATGCGTTCAGGGGCTGTGATGCAACCTGGATTGACCATATCTAGACCCACAGCTGGATGAGACATAAGGGTGGACACTGTTGCGGCTGAGAGGTTTGGTGAGGTTGGGTGAGCAAACGCAGACCCTTTAAAGGAATACTGCGTGGTACCCATCGCATGGGTCCCAAGTCTCCAGGTTCAAGGTCATCTTCCTACATCGAAAACATGCATGAGATACCCAGAAGATGGTACACCGTGTGATGGGGAAAGGTTTCTAAAACGCACCTCATTTCTCATCTGCTTGTGCCCGGGTTCGCCATTCCAGCCACTTTACTAGCAATCTCCCTCCTTGGAGCATCAGCACCTTTAACCTCCTGTTCCGTACAGGTTGCAATTTGTACTGAGGATGAACGGGAAGACGTGGAACCAATGAAAGACTAGCTCTTGGTGTTGGGACAGGCACAGGTCACTCTATTTTCCCATCAGGAAGAAGAATTAACCACAGGCTCAGCCTGCCCCCCGGAACCAGAACAGGGCCTGAAGCCATCCTGCGCTTTTGCGGCCAGCTCCCTAAAAAGCGAGTTGTAAAATGGAGGTTCAGGGCACTGCAATTCACAAACCTGCAGAGTTATAAATGATAACTCTCATCCACAAATATATTGAGGGAAGGCAAAGAAGAGGATTTGAAATCAAGGCAGAATTGCAGGAAACAGATTTCAGGAGGTAGATTCGAATCGCCTTTAAAGCACATGAAAAGCGGCAAAACGTTGACAATGATGCCCTTGGCCAAAAAGGGCGTATGCGTTTTTTCCTGAATATATTCAGGAAAAAACGCATACGCCCTTTTTGGCCAACCAAGCAACCTGGAAAGGCAAATCAGCGCTACAAAGATGTCTCGCTTCCCATCGGTCAAAAGGGCCATGCTGAAAAAAGTGTCAAAACCAGAAATGCAGGACAGGCCATGGAGAAATGGGAGCCTTGCTACACTGATGGGCGGGATGTAAATTGTCAACAGCCACTCTGGAGAAGTGTACGGTGAGTCCTGAAACGTCTAAAAAGCAAAGCTTAGAGAGCATAGGGCACTTCCACTCATGGGGGTCTAAATTGGGAAAATGAAAAATCAGCAAGACACAAGCACCCCAAAGTTTAGGGCTGCTCTGTTGACAAGGACCTCCACTTCATTCCACCTTCAATATCCCAGGAAAGAGAAAAATGGATAAAGAAGTTGTGGTCCTTATGTACAATGGAATATCACTCAGCCATGAAATCAATGTCATAAGGCTAGTAGCAGCATGATGAGTGGATTTAGGTACGACGACTCTAAGTGAAATAAGTCACACAGAAAAGGACACTTCTCATAAGGTATCACTGATAGAGGGAATGTAAAAACCGTTACACTTGAACTGAATTACAAAACAGAACAGAGTCACACATGCAGAAAACACACTATGGCTGCTTAACGGGAAAGGTGAGGTGGGGTGATACATAAAACAAGGGATTCAAATTAGCTCAGATACCGTTCCATAAACCCAATATGTAATAGACAAGACCTACTCCTTGCTCAGAGAACTGGACTCAACACGCCCTATTCACCACACAAGAATATATCTGACTAGTAATAATCTTAAAACCTATGTATTGATATCTCTCTGTTAGTGTGTCAAGTGGGTAAAAAGCGGCATAAACACAGCAGTGAAAAGCAGCTAAACCCCATTATAAAAATAAATTATTTTGAAAAACCCATGAAACAAAGACAGTGAAAGAGAGAGAAATTCTTACACAATGCGTTCAGGGGCTGTGATGCAACCTGGATTGACCATATCTAGACCCACAGCTGGATGAGACATAAGGGTGGACACTGTTGCGGCTGAGAGGTTTGGTGAGGTTGGGTGAGCAAACGCAGACCCTTTAAAGTAATACTGCGTGGTACCCATCGCATGGGTCCCAAATCTCCAGGTTCAAGGTCATCTTCCTACATCGAAAACATGCATGAGATACCCAGAAGATGGTACACCGTGTGATGGGGAAAGGTTTCTAAAACGCACCTCATTTCTCATCTGCTTGTGCCCGGGTTCGCCATTCCAGCCACTTTACTAGCAATCTCCCTCCTTGGAGCATCAGCACCTTTAACCTCCTGTTCCGTACAGGTTGCAATTTGTACTGAGGATGAACGGGAAGACGTGGAACCAATGAAAGACTAGCTCTTGGTGTTGGGACAGGCACAGGTCACTCTATTTTCCCATCAGGAAGAAGAATTAACCACAGGCTCAGCCTGCCCCCCGGAACCAGAACAGGGCCTGAAGCCATCCTGCGCTTTTGCGGCCAGCTCCCTAAAAAGCGAGTTGTAAAATGGAGGTTCAGGGCACTGCAATTCACAAACCTGCAGAGTTATAAATGATAACTCTCATCCACAAATATATTGAGGGAAGGCAAAGAAGAGGATTTGAAATCAAGGCAGAATTGCAGGAAACAGATTTCAGGAGGTAGATTCGAATCGCCTTTAAAGCACATGAAAAGCGGCAAAACGTTGACAATGATGCCCTTGGCCAAAAAGGGCGTATGCGTTTTTTCCTGAATATATTCAGGAAAAAACGCATACGCCCTTTTTGACCAACCAAGCAACCTGGAAAGGCAAATCAGCGCTACAAAGATGTCTCGCTTCCCATCGGTCAAAAGGGCCATGCTGAAAAAAGTGTCAAAACCAGAAATGCAGGACAGGCCATGGAGAAATGGGAGCCTTGCTACACTGATGGGCGGGATGTAAATTGTCAACAGCCACTCTGGAGAAGTGTACGGTGAGTCCTGAAACGTCTAAAAAGCAAAGCTTAGAGAGCATAGGGCACTTCCACTCATGGGGGTATAAATTGGGAAAATGAAAAATCAGCAAGACACAAGCACCCCAAAGTTTAGGGCTGCTCTGTTGACAAGGACCTCCACTTCATTCCACCTTCAATATCCCAGGAAAGAGAAAAATGGATAAAGAAGTTGTGGTCCTTATGTACAATGGAATATCACTCAGCCATGAAATCAATGTCATAAGGCTAGTAGCAGCATGATGAGTGGATTTAGGTACGACGACTCTAAGTGAAATAAGTCACACAGAAAAGGACACTTCTCATAAGGTATCACTGATAGAGGGAATGTAAAAACCGTTACACTTGAACTGAATTACAAAACAGAACAGAGTCACACATGCAGAAAACACACTATGGCTGCTTAACGGGAAAGGTGAGGTGGGGTGATACATAAAACAAGGGTTTCAAATTAGCTCAGATACCGTTCCATAAACCCAATATGTAATAGACAAGACCTACTCCTTGCTCAGAGAACTGGACTCAACACACCCTATTCACCGCACAAGAATATATCTGACTAGTAATAATCTTAAAACCTATGTATTGATATCTCTCTATTAGTGTGTCAAGTGGGTAAAAAGCGGCATAAACACAGCAGTGAAAAGCAGGTAACCCCATTATAAAAATAAATTACTTTGAAAAACCCGTGAAACAAAGACAGTGAAAGAGAGCGAAATTCTTACACAATGCGTTCAGGGGCTGTGATGCAACCTGGATTGACCATATCTAGACCCACAGCTGGATGAGACATAAGGGTGGACACTGTTGCGGCTGAGAGGTTTGGTGAGGTTGGGTGAGCAAACGCAGACCCTTTAAAGTATTACTGCGTGGTACCCATCGCATGGGTCCCAAATCTCCAGGTTCAAGGTCATCTTCCTACATCGAAAACATGCATGAGATACCCAGAAGATGGTACACCGTGTGATGGGGAAAGGTTTCTAAAACGCACCTCATTTCTCATCTGCTTGTGCCCGGGTTCGCCATTCCAGCCACTTTACTAGCAATCTCCCTCCTTGGAGCATCAGCACCTTTAACCTCCTGTTCTGTACAGGTTGCAATTTGTACTGAGGATGAACGGGAAGACGTGGAACCAATGAAAGACTAGCTCTTGGTGTTGGGACAGGCACAGGTCACTCTATTTTCCCATCAGGAAGAAGAATTAACCACAGGCTCAGCCTGCCCCCCGGAACCAGAACAGGGCCTGAAGCCATCCTGCGCTTTTGCGGCCAGCTCCCTAAAAAGCGAGTTGTAAAATGGAGGTTCAGGGCACTGCAATTCACAAACCTGCAGAGTTATAAATGATAACTCTCATCCACAAATATATTGAGGGAAGGCAAAGAAGAGGATTTGAAATCAAGGCAGAATTGCAGGAAACAGATTTCAGGAGGTAGATTCGAATCGCCTTTAAAGCACATGAAAAGCGGCAAAACGTTGACAATGATGCCCTTGGCCAAAAAGGGCATATGCGTTTTTTCCTGAATATATTCAGGAAAAAACGCATACGCCCTTTTTGGCCAACCAAGCAACCTGGAAAGGCAAATCAGCGCTACAAAGATGTCTCGCTTCCCATCGGTCAAAAGGGCCATGCTGAAAAAAGTGTCAAAACCAGAAATGCAGGACAGGCCATGGAGAAATGGGAGCCTTGCTACACTGATGGGCGGGATGTAAATTGTCAACAGCCACTCTGGAGAAGTGTACGGTGAGTCCTGAAACGTCTAAAAAGCAAAGCTTAGAGAGCATAGGGCACTTCCACTCATGGGGGTATAAATTGGGAAAATGAAAAATCAGCAAGACACAAGCACCCCAAAGTTTAGGGCTGCTCTGTTGACAAGGACCTCCACTTCATTCCACCTTCAATATCCCAGGAAAGAGAAAAATGGATAAAGAAGTTGTGGTCCTTATGTACAATGGAATATCACTCAGCCGTGAAATCAATGTCATAAGGCTAGTAGCAGCATGATGAGTGGATTTAGGTACGATGACTCTAAGTGAAATAAGTCACACAGCAAAGGACACTTCTCATAAGGTATCACTTATAGAGGGAATGTAAAAACCGTTACACTTGAACTGAATTACAAAACAGAACAGAGTCACACATGCAGAAAACACACTATGGCTGCTTAACGGGAAAGGTGAGGTAGGGTGATACATAAAACAAGGGTTTCAAATTAGCTCAGATACCGTTCCATAAACCCAATATGTAATAGACAAGACCTACTCCTTGCTCAGAGAACTGGACTCAACACGCCCTATTCACCGCACAAGAATATATCTGACTAGTAATAATCTTAAAACCTATGTATTCATATCTCTCTGTTAGTGTGTCAAGTGGGTAAAAAGCGGCATAAACACAGCAGTGAAAAGCAGCTAAACCCCATTATAAAAATAAATTACTTTGAAAAACCCATGAAACAAAGACAGTGAAAGAGAGAGGAATTCTTACACAATGCGTTCAGGGGCTGTGATGCAACCTGGATTGACCATATCTAGACCCACAGCTGGATGAGACATAAGGGTGGACACTGTTGCGGCTGAGAGGTTTGGTGAGGTTGGGTGAGCAAACGCAGACCCTTTAAAGTATTACTGCGTGGTACCCATCGCATGGGTCCCAAATCTCCAGGTTCAAGGTCATCTTCCTACATCGAAAACATGCATGAGATACCCAGAAGATGGTACACCGTGTGATGGGGAAAGGTTTCTAAAACGCACCTCATTTCTCATCTGCTTGTGCCCGGGTTCGCCATTCCAGCCACTTTACTAGCAATCTCCCTCCTTGGAGCATCAGCACCTTTAACCTCCTGTTCCGTACAGGTTGCAATTTGTACTGAGGATGAACGGGAAGACGTGGAACCAATGAAAGACTAGCTCTTGGTGTTGGGACAGGCACAGGTCACTCTATTTTCCCATCAGGAAGAAGAATTAACCACAGGCTCAGCCTGCCCCCCGGAACCAGAACAGGGCCTGAAGCCATCCTGCGCTTTTGCGGCCAGCTCCCTAAAAAGCGAGTTGTAAAATGGAGGTTCAGGGCACTGCAATTCACAAACCTGCAGAGTTATAAATGATAACTCTCATCCACAAATATATTGAGGGAAGGCAAAGAAGAGGATTTGAAATCAAGGCAGAATTGCAGGAAACAGATTTCAGGAGGTAGATTCGAATCGCCTTTAAAGCACATGAAAAGCGGAAAAACGTTGACAATGATGCCCTTGGCCAAAAAGGGCGTATGCGTTTTTTCCTGAATATATTCAGGAAAAAACGCATACGCCCTTTTTGGCCAACCAAGCAACCTGGAAAGGCAAATCAGCGCTACAAAGATGTCTCGCTTCCCATCGGTCAAAAGGGCCATGCTGAAAAAAGTGTCAAAACCAGAAATGCAGGACAGGCCATGGAGAAATGGGAGCCTTGCTACACTGATGGGCGGGATGTAAATTGTCAACAGCCACTCTGGAGAAGTGTACGGTGAGTCCTGAAACGTCTAAAAAGCAAAGCTTAGAGAGCATAGGGCACTTCCACTCATGGGGGTCTAAATTGGGAAAATGAAAAATCAGCAAGACACAAGCACCCCAAAGTTTAGGGCTGCTCTGTTGACAAGGACCTCCACTTCATTCCACCTTCAATATCCCAGGAAAGAGAAAAATGGATAAAGAAGTTGTGGTCCTTATGTACAATGGAATATCACTCAGCCATGAAATCAATGTCATAAGGCTAGTAGCAGCATGATGAGTGGATTTAGGTACGACGACTCTAAGTGAAATAAGTCACACAGAAAAGGACACTTCTCATAAGGTATCACTGATAGAGGGAATGTAAAAACCGTTACACTTGAACTGAATTACAAAACAGAACAGAGTCACACATGCAGAAAACACACTATGGCTGCTTAACGGGAAAGGTGAGGTGGGGTGATACATAAAACAAGGGATTCAAATTAGCTCAGATACCGTTCCATAAACCCAATATGTAATAGACAAGACCTACTCCTTGCTCAGAGAACTGGACTCAACACGCCCTATTCACCACACAAGAATATATCTGACTAGTAATAATCTTAAAACCTATGTATTGATATCTCTCTGTTAGTGTGTCAAGTGGGTAAAAAGCGGCATAAACACAGCAGTGAAAAGCAGCTAAACCCCATTATAAAAATAAATTATTTTGAAAAACCCATGAAACAAAGACAGTGAAAGAGAGAGAAATTCTTACACAATGCGTTCAGGGGCTGTGATGCAACCTGGATTGACCATATCTAGACCCACAGCTGGATGAGACATAAGGGTGGACACTGTTGCGGCTGAGAGGTTTGGTGAGGTTGGGTGAGCAAACGCAGACCCTTTAAAGGAATACTGCGTGGTACCCATCGCATGGGTCCCAAGTCTCCAGGTTCAAGGTCATCTTCCTACATCGAAAACATGCATGAGATACCCAGAAGATGGTACACCGTGTGATGGGGAAAGGTTTCTAAAACGCACCTCATTTCTCATCTGCTTGTGCCCGGGTTCGCCATTCCAGCCACTTTACTAGCAATCTCCCTCCTTGGAGCATCAGCACCTTTAACCTCCTGTTCCGTACAGGTTGCAATTTGTACTGAGGATGAACGGGAAGACGTGGAACCAATGAAAGACTAGCTCTTGGTGTTGGGACAGGCACAGGTCACTCTATTTTCCCATCAGGAAGAAGAATTAACCACAGGCTCAGCCTGCCCCCCGGAACCAGAACAGGGCCTGAAGCCATCCTGCGCTTTTGCGGCCAGCTCCCTAAAAAGCGAGTTGTAAAATGGAGGTTCAGGGCACTGCAATTCACAAACCTGCAGAGTTATAAATGATAACTCTCATCCACAAATATATTGAGGGAAGGCAAAGAAGAGGATTTGAAATCAAGGCAGAATTGCAGGAAACAGATTTCAGGAGGTAGATTCGAATCGCCTTTAAAGCACATGAAAAGCGGCAAAACGTTGACAATGATGCCCTTGGCCAAAAAGGGCGTATGCGTTTTTTCCTGAATATATTCAGGAAAAAACGCATACGCCCTTTTTGGCCAACCAAGCAACCTGGAAAGGCAAATCAGCGCTACAAAGATGTCTCGCTTCCCATCGGTCAAAAGGGCCATGCTGAAAAAAGTGTCAAAACCAGAAATGCAGGACAGGCCATGGAGAAATGGGAGCCTTGCTACACTGATGGGCGGGATGTAAATTGTCAACAGCCACTCTGGAGAAGTGTACGGTGAGTCCTGAAACGTCTAAAAAGCAAAGCTTAGAGAGCATAGGGCACTTCCACTCATGGGGGTCTAAATTGGGAAAATGAAAAATCAGCAAGACACAAGCACCCCAAAGTTTAGGGCTGCTCTGTTGACAAGGACCTCCACTTCATTCCACCTTCAATATCCCAGGAAAGAGAAAAATGGATAAAGAAGTTGTGGTCCTTATGTACAATGGAATATCACTCAGCCATGAAATCAATGTCATAAGGCTAGTAGCAGCATGATGAGTGGATTTAGGTACGACGACTCTAAGTGAAATAAGTCACACAGAAAAGGACACTTCTCATAAGGTATCACTGATAGAGGGAATGTAAAAACCGTTACACTTGAACTGAATTACAAAACAGAACAGAGTCACACATGCAGAAAACACACTATGGCTGCTTAACGGGAAAGGTGAGGTGGGGTGATACATAAAACAAGGGATTCAAATTAGCTCAGATACCGTTCCATAAACCCAATATGTAATAGACAAGACCTACTCCTTGCTCAGAGAACTGGACTCAACACGCCCTATTCACCACACAAGAATATATCTGACTAGTAATAATCTTAAAACCTATGTATTGATATCTCTCTGTTAGTGTGTCAAGTGGGTAAAAAGCGGCATAAACACAGCAGTGAAAAGCAGCTAAACCCCATTATAAAAATAAATTATTTTGAAAAACCCATGAAACAAAGACAGTGAAAGAGAGAGAAATTCTTACACAATGCGTTCAGGGGCTGTGATGCAACCTGGATTGACCATATCTAGACCCACAGCTGGATGAGACATAAGGGTGGACACTGTTGCGGCTGAGAGGTTTGGTGAGGTTGGGTGAGCAAACGCAGACCCTTTAAAGTAATACTGCGTGGTACCCATCGCATGGGTCCCAAATCTCCAGGTTCAAGGTCATCTTCCTACATCGAAAACATGCATGAGATACCCAGAAGATGGTACACCGTGTGATGGGGAAAGGTTTCTAAAACGCACCTCATTTCTCATCTGCTTGTGCCCGGGTTCGCCATTCCAGCCACTTTACTAGCAATCTCCCTCCTTGGAGCATCAGCACCTTTAACCTCCTGTTCCGTACAGGTTGCAATTTGTACTGAGGATGAACGGGAAGACGTGGAACCAATGAAAGACTAGCTCTTGGTGTTGGGACAGGCACAGGTCACTCTATTTTCCCATCAGGAAGAAGAATTAACCACAGGCTCAGCCTGCCCCCCGGAACCAGAACAGGGCCTGAAGCCATCCTGCGCTTTTGCGGCCAGCTCCCTAAAAAGCGAGTTGTAAAATGGAGGTTCAGGGCACTGCAATTCACAAACCTGCAGAGTTATAAATGATAACTCTCATCCACAAATATATTGAGGGAAGGCAAAGAAGAGGATTTGAAATCAATGCAGAATTGCAGGAAACAGATTTCAGGAGGTAGATTCGAATCGCCTTTAAAGCACATGAAAAGCGGCAAAACGTTGACAATGATGCCCTTGGCCAAAAAGGGCGTATGCGTTTTTTCCTGAATATATTCAGGAAAAAACGCATACGCCCTTTTTGACCAACCAAGCAACCTGGAAAGGCAAATCAGCGCTACAAAGATGTCTCGCTTCCCATCGGTCAAAAGGGCCATGCTGAAAAAAGTGTCAAAACCAGAAATGCAGGACAGGCCATGGAGAAATGGGAGCCTTGCTACACTGATGGGCGGGATGTAAATTGTCAACAGCCACTCTGGAGAAGTGTACGGTGAGTCCTGAAACGTCTAAAAAGCAAAGCTTAGAGAGCATAGGGCACTTCCACTCATGGGGGTATAAATTGGGAAAATGAAAAATCAGCAAGACACAAGCACCCCAAAGTTTAGGGCTGCTCTGTTGACAAGGACCTCCACTTCATTCCACCTTCAATATCCCAGGAAAGAGAAAAATGGATAAAGAAGTTGTGGTCCTTATGTACAATGGAATATCACTCAGCCATGAAATCAATGTCATAAGGCTAGTAGCAGCATGATGAGTGGATTTAGGTACGACGACTCTAAGTGAAATAAGTCACACAGAAAAGGACACTTCTCATAAGGTATCACTGATAGAGGGAATGTAAAAACCGTTACACTTGAACTGAATTACAAAACAGAACAGAGTCACACATGCAGAAAACACACTATGGCTGCTTAACGGGAAAGGTGAGGTGGGGTGATACATAAAACAAGGGTTTCAAATTAGCTCAGATACCGTTCCATAAACCCAATATGTAATAGACAAGACCTACTCCTTGCTCAGAGAACTGGACTCAACACACCCTATTCACCGCACAAGAATATATCTGACTAGTAATAATCTTAAAACCTATGTATTGATATCTCTCTATTAGTGTGTCAAGTGGGTAAAAAGCGGCATAAACACAGCAGTGAAAAGCAGGTAACCCCATTATAAAAATAAATTACTTTGAAAAACCCGTGAAACAAAGACAGTGAAAGAGAGCGAAATTCTTACACAATGCGTTCAGGGGCTGTGATGCAACCTGGATTGACCATATCTAGACCCACAGCTGGATGAGACATAAGGGTGGACACTGTTGCGGCTGAGAGGTTTGGTGAGGTTGGGTGAGCAAACGCAGACCCTTTAAAGTATTACTGCGTGGTACCCATCGCATGGGTCCCAAATCTCCAGGTTCAAGGTCATCTTCCTACATGGAAAACATGCATGAGATACCCAGAAGATGGTACACCGTGTGATGGGGAAAGGTTTCTAAAACGCACCTCATTTCTCATCTGCTTGTGCCCGGGTTCGCCATTCCAGCCACTTTACTAGCAATCTCCCTCCTTGGAGCATCAGCACCTTTAACCTCCTGTTCTGTACAGGTTGCAATTTGTACTGAGGATGAACGGGAAGACGTGGAACCAATGAAAGACTAGCTCTTGGTGTTGGGACAGGCACAGGTCACTCTATTTTCCCATCAGGAAGAAGAATTAACCACAGGCTCAGCCTGCCCCCCGGAACCAGAACAGGGCCTGAAGCCATCCTGCGCTTTTGCGGCCAGCTCCCTAAAAAGCGAGTTGTAAAATGGAGGTTCAGGGCACTGCAATTCACAAACCTGCAGAGTTATAAATGATAACTCTCATCCACAAATATATTGAGGGAAGGCAAAGAAGAGGATTTGAAATCAAGGCAGAATTGCAGGAAACAGATTTCAGGAGGTAGATTCGAATCGCCTTTAAAGCACATGAAAAGCGGCAAAACGTTGACAATGATGCCCTTGGCCAAAAAGGGCGTATGCGTTTTTTCCTGAATATATTCAGGAAAAAACGCATACGCCCTTTTTGGCCAACCAAGCAACCTGGAAAGGCAAATCAGCGCTACAAAGATGTCTCGCTTCCCATCGGTCAAAAGGGCCATGCTGAAAAAAGTGTCAAAACCAGAAATGCAGGACAGGCCATGGAGAAATGGGAGCCTTGCTACACTGATGGGCGGGATGTAAATTGTCAACAGCCACTCTGGAGAAGTGTACGGTGAGTCCTGAAACGTCTAAAAAGCAAAGCTTAGAGAGCATAGGGCACTTCCACTCATGGGGGTATAAATTGGGAAAATGAAAAATCAGCAAGACACAAGCACCCCAAAGTTTAGGGCTGCTCTGTTGACAAGGACCTCCACTTCATTCCACCTTCAATATCCCAGGAAAGAGAAAAATGGATAAAGAAGTTGTGGTCCTTATGTACAATGGAATATCACTCAGCCATGAAATCAATGTCATAAGGCTAGTAGCAGCATGATGAGTGGATTTAGGTACGACGACTCTAAGTGAAATAAGTCACACAGAAAAGGACACTTCTCATAAGGTATCACTGATAGAGGGAATGTAAAAACCGTTACACTTGAACTGAATTACAAAACAGAACAGAGTCACACATGCAGAAAACACACTATGGCTGCTTAACGGGAAAGGTGAGGTGGGGTGATACATAAAACAAGGGATTCAAATTAGCTCAGATACCGTTCCATAAACCCAATATGTAATAGACAAGACCTACTCCTTGCTCAGAGAACTGGACTCAACACGCCCTATTCACCACACAAGAATATATCTGACTAGTAATAATCTTAAAACCTATGTATTGATATCTCTCTGTTAGTGTGTCAAGTGGGTAAAAAGCGGCATAAACACAGCAGTGAAAAGCAGCTAAACCCCATTATAAAAATAAATTATTTTGAAAAACCCATGAAACAAAGACAGTGAAAGAGAGAGAAATTCTTACACAATGCGTTCAGGGGCTGTGATGCAACCTGGATTGACCATATCTAGACCCACAGCTGGATGAGACATAAGGGTGGACACTGTTGCGGCTGAGAGGTTTGGTGAGGTTGGGTGAGCAAACGCAGACCCTTTAAAGTAATACTGCGTGGTACCCATCGCATGGGTCCCAAATCTCCAGGTTCAAGGTCATCTTCCTACATCGAAAACATGCATGAGATACCCAGAAGATGGTACACCGTGTGATGGGGAAAGGTTTCTAAAACGCACCTCATTTCTCATCTGCTTGTGCCCGGGTTCGCCATTCCAGCCACTTTACTAGCAATCTCCCTCCTTGGAGCATCAGCACCTTTAACCTCCTGTTCCGTACAGGTTGCAATTTGTACTGAGGATGAACGGGAAGACGTGGAACCAATGAAAGACTAGCTCTTGGTGTTGGGACAGGCACAGGTCACTCTATTTTCCCATCAGGAAGAAGAATTAACCACAGGCTCAGCCTGCCCCCCGGAACCAGAACAGGGCCTGAAGCCATCCTGCGCTTTTGCGGCCAGCTCCCTAAAAAGCGAGTTGTAAAATGGAGGTTCAGGGCACTGCAATTCACAAACCTGCAGAGTTATAAATGATAACTCTCATCCACAAATATATTGAGGGAAGGCAAAGAAGAGGATTTGAAATCAAGGCAGAATTGCAGGAAACAGATTTCAGGAGGTAGATTCGAATCGCCTTTAAAGCACATGAAAAGCGGCAAAACGTTGACAATGATGCCCTTGGCCAAAAAGGGCGTATGCGTTTTTTCCTGAATATATTCAGGAAAAAACGCATACGCCCTTTTTGGCCAACCAAGCAACCTGGAAAGGCAAATCAGCGCTACAAAGATGTCTCGCTTCCCATCGGTCAAAAGGGCCATGCTGAAAAAAGTGTCAAAACCAGAAATGCAGGACAGGCCATGGAGAAATGGGAGCCTTGCTACACTGATGGGCGGGATGTAAATTGTCAACAGCCACTCTGGAGAAGTGTACGGTGAGTCCTGAAACGTCTAAAAAGCAAAGCTTAGAGAGCATAGGGCACTTCCACTCATGGGGGTATAAATTGGGAAAATGAAAAATCAGCAAGACACAAGCACCCCAAAGTTTAGGGCTGCTCTGTTGACAAGGACCTCCACTTCATTCCACCTTCAATATCCCAGGAAAGAGAAAAATGGATAAAGAAGTTGTGGTCCTTATGTACAATGGAATATCACTCAGCCATGAAATCAATGTCATAAGGCTAGTAGCAGCATGATGAGTGGATTTAGGTACGACGACTCTAAGTGAAATAAGTCACACAGAAAAGGACACTTCTCATAAGGTATCACTGATAGAGGGAATGTAAAAACCGTTACACTTGAACTGAATTACAAAACAGAACAGAGTCACACATGCAGAAAACACACTATGGCTGCTTAACGGGAAAGGTGAGGTGGGGTGATACATAAAACAAGGGTTTCAAATTAGCTCAGATACCGTTCCATAAAACCAATATGTAATAGACAAGACCTACTCCTTGCTCAGAGAACTGGACTCAACACACCCTATTCACCGCACAAGAATATATCTGACTAGTAATAATCTTAAAACCTATGTATTGATATCTCTCTGTTAGTGTGTCAAGTGGGTAAAAAGCGGCATAAACACAGCAGTGAAAAGCAGCTAAACCCCATTATAAAAATAAATTACTTTGAAAAACCCGTGAAACAAAGACAGTGAAAGAGAGCGAAATTCTTACACAATGCGTTCAGGGGCTGTGATGCAACCTGGATTGACCATATCTAGACCCACAGCTGGATGAGACATAAGGGTGGACACTGTTGCGGCTGAGAGGTTTGGTGAGGTTGGATGAGCAAACGCAGACCCTTTAAAGTATTACTGCGTGGTACCCATCGCATGGGTCCCAAATCTCCAGGTTCAAGGGCATCTTCCTACATCGAAAACATGCATGAGATACCCAGAAGATGGTACACCGTGTGATGGGGAAAGGTTTCTAAAACGCACCTCATTTCTCATCTGCTTGTGCCCGGGTTCGCCATTCCAGCCACTTTACTAGCAATCTCCCTCCTTGGAGCATCAGCACCTTTAACCTCCTGTTCCGTACAGGTTGCAATTTGTACTGAGGATGAACGGGAAGACGTGGAACCAATGAAAGACTAGCTCTTGGTGTTGGGACAGGCACAGGTCACTCTATTTTCCCATCAGGAAGAAGAATTAACCACAGGCTCAGCCTGCCCCCCGGAACCAGAACAGGGCCTGAAGCCATCCTGCGCTTTTGCGGCCAGCTCCCTAAAAAGCGAGTTGTAAAATGGAGGTTCAGGGCACTGCAATTCACAAACCTGCAGAGTTATAAATGATAACTCTCATCCACAAATATATTGAGGGAAGGCAAAGAAGAGGATTTGAAATCAAGGCAGAATTGCAGGAAACAGATTTCAGGAGGTAGATTCGAATCGCCTTTAAAGCACATGAAAAGCGGCAAAACGTTGACAATGATGCCCTTGGCCAAAAAGGGCGTATGCGTTTTTTCCTGAATATATTCAGGAAAAAACGCATACGCCCTTTTTGGCCAACCAAGCAACCTGGAAAGGCAAATCAGCGCTACAAAGAAGTCTCGCTTCCCATCGGTTAAAAGGGCCATGCTGAAAAAAGTGTCAAAACCAGAAATGCAGGACAGGCCATGGAGAAATGGGAGCCTTGCTACACTGATGGGCGGGATGTAAATTGTCAACAGCCACTCTGGAGAAGTGTACGGTGAGTCCTGAAACGTCTAAAAAGCAAAGCTTAGAGAGCATAGGGCACTTCCACTCATGGGGGTATAAATTGGGAAAATGAAAAATCAGCAAGACACAAGCACCCCAAAGTTTAGGGCTGCTCTGTTGACAAGGACCTCCACTTCATTCCACCTTCAATATCCCAGGAAAGAGAAAAATGGATAAAGAAGTTGTGGTCCTTATGTACAATGGAATATCACTCAGCCGTGAAATCAATGTCATAAGGCTAGTAGCAGCATGATGAGTGGATTTAGGTACGACGATTCTAAGTGAAATAAGTCACACAGAAAAGGACACTTCTCATAAGGTATCACTGATAGAGGGAATGTAAAAACCGTTACACTTGAACTGAATTACAAAACAGAACAGAGTCACACATGCAGAAAACACACTATGGCTGCTTAACGGGAAAGGTGAGGTGGGGTGATACATAAAACAAGGGTTTCAAATTAGCTCAGATACCGTTCCATAAAACCAATATGTAATAGACAAGACCTACTCCTTGCTCAGAGAACTGGACTCAACACGCCCTATTCACCGCACAAGAATATATCTGACTAGTAATAATCTTAAAATTTATGTATTGATATCTCTCTGTTAGTGTGTCAAGTGGGTGTAAAGCGGCATAAACACAGCAGTGAAAAGCAGCTAAACCCCATTATAAAAATAAATTACTTTGAAAAACCCATGAAACAAAGACAGTGAAAGAGAGCGAAATTCTTACACAATGCGTTCAGGGGCTGTGATGCAACCTGGATTGACCATATCTAGACCCACAGCTGGATGAGACATAAGGGTGGACACTCTTGGGGCTGAGAGGTTTGGTGAGGTTGGGTGAGCAAACGCAGACCCTTTAAAGTAATACTGCGTGGTACCCATCGCATGGGTCCCAAATCGCCAGGTTCAAGGGCATCTTCCTACATCGAAAACATGCATGAGATACCCAGAAGATGGTACACCGTGTGATGGGGAAAGGTTTCTAAAACGCACCTCATTTCTCATCTGCTTGTGCCCGGGTTCGCCATTCCAGCCACTTTACTAGCAATCTCCCTCCTTGGAGCATCAGCACCTTTAACCTCCTGTTCCGTACAGGTTGCAATTTGTACTGAGGATGAACGGGAAGACGTGGAACCAATGAAAGACTAGCTCTTGGTGTTGGGACAGGCACAGGTCACTCTATTTTCCCATCAGGAAGAAGAATTAACCACAGGCTCAGCCTGCCCCCCGGAACCAGAACAGGGCCTGAAGCCATCCTGCGCTTTTGCGGCCAGCTCCCTAAAAAGCGAGTTGTAAAATGGAGGTTCAGGGCACTGCAATTCACAAACCTGCAGAGTTATAAATGATAACTCTCATCCACAAATATATTGAGGGAAGGTAAAGAAGAGGATTTGAAATCAAGGCAGAATTGCAGGAAACAGATTTCAGGAGGTAGATTCGAATCGCCTTTAAAGCACATGAAAAGCAGCAAAACGTTGACAATGATGCCCTTGGCCAAAAAGGGCGTATGCGTTTTTTCCTGAATATATTCAGGAAAAAACGCATACGCCCTTTTTGGCCAACCAAGCAACCTGGAAAGGCAAATCAGCGCTACAAAGATGTCTCGCTTCCCATTGGTCAAAAGGGCCATGCTGAAAAAAGTGTCAAAACCAGAAATGCAGGACAGGCCATGGAGAAATGGGAGCCTTGCTACACTGATGGGCGGGATGTAAATTGTCAACAGCCACTCTGGAGAAGTGTACGGTGAGTCCTGAAACGTCTAAAAAGCAAAGCTTAGAGAGCATAGGGCACTTCCACTCATGGGGGTATAAATTGGGAAAATGAAAAATCAGCAAGACACAAGCACCCCAAAGTTTAGGGCTGCTCTGTTGACAAGGACCTCCACTTCATTCCACCTTCAATATCCCAGGAAAGAGAAAAATGGATAAAGAAGTTGTGGTCCTTATGTACAATGGAATATCACTCAGCCGTGAAATCAATGTCATAAGGCTAGTAGCAGCATGATGAGTGGATTTAGGTACGACGACTCTAAGTGAAATAAGTCACACAGCAAAGGACACTTCTCATAAGGTGTCACTGATAGAGGGAATGTAAAAACCGTTACACTTGAACTGAATTACAAAACAGAACAGAGTCACACATGCAGAAAACACACTATGGCTGCTTAACGGGAAAGGTGAGGTGGGGTGATACATAAAACAAGGGTTTCAAATTAGCTCAGATACCGTTCCATAAACCCAATATGTAATAGACAAGACCTACTCCTTGCTCAGAGAACTGGACTCAACACGCCCTATTCACCGCACAAGAATATATCTGACTAGTAATAATCTTAAAACCTATGTATTGATATGTCTCTGTTAGTGTGTCAAGTGGGTAAAAAGCGGCATAAACACAGCAGTGAAAAGCAGCTAAACCCCATTATAAAAATAAATTACTTTGAAAAACCCATGAAACAAAGACAGTGAAAGAGAGAGAAATTCTTACACAATGCGTTCAGGGGCTGTGATGCAACCTGGATTGACCATATCTAGACCCACAGCTGGATGAGACATAAGGGTGGACACTGTTGCGGCTGAGAGGTTTGGTGAGGTTGGGTGAGCAAACGCAGACCCTTTAAAGTAATACTGCGTGGTACCCATCGCATGGGTCCCAAATCTCCAGGTTCAAGGTCATCTTCCTACATCGAAAACATGCATGAGATACCCAGAAGATGGTACACTGTGTGATGGGGAAAGGTTTCTAAAACGCACCTCATTTCTCATCTGCTTGTGCCCGGGTTCGCCATTCCAGCCACTTTACTAGCAATCTCCCTCCTTGGAGCATCAGCACCTTTAACCTCCTGTTCCGTACAGGTTGCAATTTGTACTGAGGATGAACGGGAAGACGTGGAACCAATGAAAGACTAGCTCTTGGTGTTGGGACAGGCACAGGTCACTCTATTTTCCCATCAGGAAGAAGAATTAACCACAGGCTCAGCCTGCCCCCCGGAACCAGAACAGGGCCTGAAGCCATCCTGCGCTTTTGCGGCCAGCTCCCTAAAAAGCGAGTTGTAAAATGGAGGTTCAGGGCACTGCAATTCACAAACCTGCAGAGTTATAAATGATAACTCTCATCCACAAATATATTGAGGGAAGGCAAAGAAGAGGATTTGAAATCAAGGCAGAATTGCAGGAAACAGATTTCAGGAGGTAGATTCGAATCGCCTTTAAAGCACATGAAAAGCGGCAAAACGTTGACAATGATGCCCTTGGCCAAAAAGGGCGTATGCGTTTTTTCCTGAATATATTCAGGAAAAAACGCATACGCCCTTTTTGGCCAACCAAGCAACCTGGAAAGGCAAATCAGCGCTACAAAGAAGTCTCGCTTCCCATCGGTTAAAAGGGCCATGCTGAAAAAAGTGTCAAAACCAGAAATGCAGGACAGGCCATGGAGAAATGGGAGCCTTGCTACACTGATGGGCGGGATGTAAATTGTCAACAGCCACTCTGGAGAAGTGTACGGTGAGTCCTGAAACGTCTAAAAAGCAAAGCTTAGAGAGCATAGGGCACTTCCACTCATGGGGGTATAAATTGGGAAAATGAAAAATCAGCAAGACACAAGCACCCCAAAGTTTAGGGCTGCTCTGTTGACAAGGACCTCCACTTCATTCCACCTTCAATATCCCAGGAAAGAGAAAAATGGATAAAGAAGTTGTGGTCCTTATGTACAATGGAATATCGCTCAGCCGTGAAATCAATGTCATAAGGCTAGTAGCAGCATGATGAGTGGATTTAGGTACAACGACTCTAAGTGAAATAAGTCACACAGAAAAGGACACTTCTCATAAGGTATCACTGATAGAGGGAATGTAAAAACCGTTACACATGAACTGAATTACAAAACAGAACAGAGTCACACATGCAGAAAACACACTATGGCTGCTTAACGGGAAAGGTGAGGTGGGGTGATACATAAAACAAGGGTTTCAAATTAGCTCAGATACCGTTCCATAAAACCAATATGTAATAGACAAGACCTACTCCTTGCTCAGAGAACTGGACTCAACACGCCCTATTCACCGCACAAGAATATATCTGACTAGTAATAATCTTAAAATTTATGTATTGATATCTCTCTGTTAGTGTGTCAAGTGGGTGTAAAGCGGCATAAACACAGCAGTGAAAAGCAGCTAAACCCCATTATAAAAATAAATTACTTTGAAAAACCCATGAAACAAAGACAGTGAAAGAGAGCGAAATTCTTACACAATGCGTTCAGGGGCTGTGATGCAACCTGGATTGACCATATCTAGACCCACAGCTGGATGAGACATAAGGGTGGACACTCTTGGGGCTGAGAGGTTTGGTGAGGTTGGGTGAGCAAACGCAGACCCTTTAAAGTAATACTGCGTGGTACCCATCGCATGGGTCCCAAATCGCCAGGTTCAAGGGCATCTTCCTACATCGAAAACATGCATGAGATACCCAGAAGATGGTACACCGTGTGATGGGGAAAGGTTTCTAAAACGCACCTCATTTCTCATCTGCTTGTGCCCGGGTTCGCCATTCCAGCCACTTTACTAGCAATCTCCCTCCTTGGAGCATCAGCACCTTTAACCTCCTGTTCCGTACAGGTTGCAATTTGTACTGAGGATGAACGGGAAGACGTGGAACCAATGAAAGACTAGCTCTTGGTGTTGGGACAGGCACAGGTCACTCTATTTTCCCATCAGGAAGAAGAATTAACCACAGGCTCAGCCTGCCCCCCGGAACCAGAACAGGGCCTGAAGCCATCCTGCGCTTTTGCGGCCAGCTCCCTAAAAAGCGAGTTGTAAAATGGAGGTTCAGGGCACTGCAATTCACAAACCTGCAGAGTTATAAATGATAACTCTCATCCACAAATATATTGAGGGAAGGCAAAGAAGAGGATTTGAAATCAAGGCAGAATTGCAGGAAACAGATTTCAGGAGGTAGATTCGAATCGCCTTTAAAGCACATGAAAAGCGGCAAAACGTTGACAATGATGCCCTTGGCCAAAAAGGGCGTATGCGTTTTTTCCTGAATATATTCAGGAAAAAACGCATACGCCCTTTTTGGCCAACCAAGCAACCTGGAAAGGCAAATCAGCGCTACAAAGAAGTCTCGCTTCCCATCGGTTAAAAGGGCCATGCTGAAAAAAGTGTCAAAACCAGAAATGCAGGACAGGCCATGGAGAAATGGGAGCCTTGCTACACTGATGGGCGGGATGTAAATTGTCAACAGCCACTCTGGAGAAGTGTACGGTGAGTCCTGAAACGTCTAAAAAGCAAAGCTTAGAGAGCATAGGGCACTTCCACTCATGGGGGTATAAATTGGGAAAATGAAAAATCAGCAAGACACAAGCACCCCAAAGTTTAGGGCTGCTCTGTTGACAAGGACCTCCACTTCATTCCACCTTCAATATCCCAGGAAAGAGAAAAATGGATAAAGAAGTTGTGGTCCTTATGTACAATGGAATATCACTCAGCCGTGAAATCAATGTCATAAGGCTAGTAGCAGCATGATGAGTGGATTTAGGTACGACGATTCTAAGTGAAATAAGTCACACAGAAAAGGACACTTCTCATAAGGTATCACTGATAGAGGGAATGTAAAAACCGTTACACTTGAACTGAATTACAAAACAGAACAGAGTCACACATGCAGAAAACACACTATGGCTGCTTAACGGGAAAGGTGAGGTGGGGTGATACATAAAACAAGGGTTTCAAATTAGCTCAGATACCGTTCCATAAAACCAATATGTAATAGACAAGACCTACTCCTTGCTCAGAGAACTGGACTCAACACGCCCTATTCACCGCACAAGAATATATCTGACTAGTAATAATCTTAAAATTTATGTATTGATATCTCTCTGTTAGTGTGTCAAGTGGGTGTAAAGCGGCATAAACACAGCAGTGAAAAGCAGCTAAACCCCATTATAAAAATAAATTACTTTGAAAAACCCATGAAACAAAGACAGTGAAAGAGAGCGAAATTCTTACACAATGCGTTCAGGGGCTGTGATGCAACCTGGATTGACCATATCTAGACCCACAGCTGGATGAGACATAAGGGTGGACACTGTTGCGGCTGAGAGGTTTGGTGAGGTTGGGTGAGCAAACGCAGACCCTTTAAAGTATTACTGCGTGGTACCCATCGCATGGGTCCCAAATCTCCAGGTTCAAGGGCATCTTCCTACATCGAAAACATGCATGAGATACCCAGAAGATGGTACACCGTGTGATGGGGAAAGGTTTCTAAAACGCACCTCATTTCTCATCTGCTTGTGCCCGGGTTCGCCATTCCAGCCACTTTACTAGCAATCTCCCTCCTTGGAGCATCAGCACCTTTAACCTCCTGTTCCGTACAGGTTGCAATTTGTACTGAGGATGAACGGGAAGACGTGGAACCAATGAAAGACTAGCTCTTGGTGTTGGGACAGGCACAGGTCACTCTATTTTCCCATCAGGAAGAAGAATTAACCACAGGCTCAGCCTGCCCCCCGGAACCAGAACAGGGCCTGAAGCCATCCTGCGCTTTTGCGGCCAGCTCCCTAAAAAGCGAGTTGTAAAATGGAGGTTCAGGGCACTGCAATTCACAAACCTGCAGAGTTATAAATGATAACTCTCATCCACAAATATATTGAGGGAAGGCAAAGAAGAGGATTTGAAATCAAGGCAGAATTGCAGGAAACAGATTTCAGGAGGTAGATTCGAATCGCCTTTAAAGCACATGAAAAGCGGCAAAACGTTGACAATGATGCCCTTGGCCAAAAAGGGCGTATGCGTTTTTTCCTGAATATATTCAGGAAAAAACGCATACGCCCTTTTTGGCCAACCAAGCAACCTGGAAAGGCAAATCAGCGCTACAAAGATGTCTCGCTTCCCATCGGTCAAAAGGGCCATGCTGAAAAAAGTGTCAAAACCAGAAATGCAGGACAGGCCATGGAGAAATGGGAGCCTTGCTACACTGATGGGCGGGATGTAAATTGTCAACAGCCACTCTGGAGAAGTGTACGGTGAGTCCTGAAACGTCTAAAAAGCAAAGCTTAGAGAGCATAGGGCACTTCCACTCATGGGGGTATAAATTGGGAAAATGAAAAATCAGCAAGACACAAGCACCCCAAAGTTTAGGGCTGCTCTGTTGACAAGGACCTCCACTTCATTCCACCTTCAATATCCCAGGAAAGAGAAAAATGGATAAAGAAGTTGTGGTCCTTATGTACAATGGAATATCACTCAGCCGTGAAATCAATGTCATAAGGCTAGTAGCAGCATGATGAGTGGATTTAGGTACGACGACTCTAAGTGAAATAAGTCACACAGCAAAGGACACTTCTCATAAGGTGTCACTGATAGAGGGAATGTAAAAACCGTTACACTTGAACTGAATTACAAAACAGAACAGAGTCACACATGCAGAAAACACACTATGGCTGCTTAACGGGAAAGGTGAGGTGGGGTGATACATAAAACAAGGGTTTCAAATTAGCTCAGATACCGTTCCATAAACCCAATATGTAATAGACAAGACCTACTCCTTGCTCAGAGAACTGGACTCAACACGCCCTATTCACCGCACAAGAATATATCTGACTAGTAATAATCTTAAAACCTATGTATTGATATGTCTCTGTTAGTGTGTCAAGTGGGTAAAAAGCGGCATAAACACAGCAGTGAAAAGCAGCTAAACCCCATTATAAAAATAAATTACTTTGAAAAACCCATGAAACAAAGACAGTGAAAGAGAGAGAAATTCTTACACAATGCGTTCAGGGGCTGTGATGCAACCTGGATTGACCATATCTAGACCCACAGCTGGATGAGACATAAGGGTGGACACTGTTGCGGCTGAGAGGTTTGGTGAGGTTGGGTGAGCAAACGCAGACCCTTTAAAGTAATACTGCGTGGTACCCATCGCATGGGTCCCAAATCTCCAGGTTCAAGGTCATCTTCCTACATCGAAAACATGCATGAGATACCCAGAAGATGGTACACTGTGTGATGGGGAAAGGTTTCTAAAACGCACCTCATTTCTCATCTGCTTGTGCCCGGGTTCGCCATTCCAGCCACTTTACTAGCAATCTCCCTCCTTGGAGCATCAGCACCTTTAACCTCCTGTTCCGTACAGGTTGCAATTTGTACTGAGGATGAACGGGAAGACGTGGAACCAATGAAAGACTAGCTCTTGGTGTTGGGACAGGCACAGGTCACTCTATTTTCCCATCAGGAAGAAGAATTAACCACAGGCTCAGCCTGCCCCCCGGAACCAGAACAGGGCCTGAAGCCATCCTGCGCTTTTGCGGCCAGCTCCCTAAAAAGCGAGTTGTAAAATGGAGGTTCAGGGCACTGCAATTCACAAACCTGCAGAGTTATAAATGATAACTCTCATCCACAAATATATTGAGGGAAGGCAAAGAAGAGGATTTGAAATCAAGGCAGAATTGCAGGAAACAGATTTCAGGAGGTAGATTCGAATCGCCTTTAAAGCACATGAAAAGCGGCAAAACGTTGACAATGATGCCCTTGGCCAAAAAGGGCGTATGCGTTTTTTCCTGAATATATTCAGGAAAAAACGCATACGCCCTTTTTGGCCAACCAAGCAACCTGGAAAGGCAAATCAGCGCTACAAAGAAGTCTCGCTTCCCATCGGTTAAAAGGGCCATGCTGAAAAAAGTGTCAAAACCAGAAATGCAGGACAGGCCATGGAGAAATGGGAGCCTTGCTACACTGATGGGCGGGATGTAAATTGTCAACAGCCACTCTGGAGAAGTGTACGGTGAGTCCTGAAACGTCTAAAAAGCAAAGCTTAGAGAGCATAGGGCACTTCCACTCATGGGGGTATAAATTGGGAAAATGAAAAATCAGCAAGACACAAGCACCCCAAAGTTTAGGGCTGCTCTGTTGACAAGGACCTCCACTTCATTCCACCTTCAATATCCCAGGAAAGAGAAAAATGGATAAAGAAGTTGTGGTCCTTATGTACAATGGAATATCGCTCAGCCGTGAAATCAATGTCATAAGGCTAGTAGCAGCATGATGAGTGGATTTAGGTACAACGACTCTAAGTGAAATAAGTCACACAGAAAAGGACACTTCTCATAAGGTATCACTGATAGAGGGAATGTAAAAACCGTTACACATGAACTGAATTACAAAACAGAACAGAGTCACACATGCAGAAAACACACTATGGCTGCTTAACGGGAAAGGTGAGGTGGGGTGATACATAAAACAAGGGTTTCAAATTAGCTCAGATACCGTTCCATAAAACCAATATGTAATAGACAAGACCTACTCCTTGCTCAGAGAACTGGACTCAACACGCCCTATTCACCGCACAAGAATATATCTGACTAGTAATAATCTTAAAATTTATGTATTGATATCTCTCTGTTAGTGTGTCAAGTGGGTGTAAAGCGGCATAAACACAGCAGTGAAAAGCAGCTAAACCCCATTATAAAAATAAATTACTTTGAAAAACCCATGAAACAAAGACAGTGAAAGAGAGCGAAATTCTTACACAATGCGTTCAGGGGCTGTGATGCAACCTGGATTGACCATATCTAGACCCACAGCTGGATGAGACATAAGGGTGGACACTCTTGGGGCTGAGAGGTTTGGTGAGGTTGGGTGAGCAAACGCAGACCCTTTAAAGTAATACTGCGTGGTACCCATCGCATGGGTCCCAAATCGCCAGGTTCAAGGGCATCTTCCTACATCGAAAACATGCATGAGATACCCAGAAGATGGTACACCGTGTGATGGGGAAAGGTTTCTAAAACGCACCTCATTTCTCATCTGCTTGTGCCCGGGTTCGCCATTCCAGCCACTTTACTAGCAATCTCCCTCCTTGGAGCATCAGCACCTTTAACCTCCTGTTCCGTACAGGTTGCAATTTGTACTGAGGATGAACGGGAAGACGTGGAACCAATGAAAGACTAGCTCTTGGTGTTGGGACAGGCACAGGTCACTCTATTTTCCCATCAGGAAGAAGAATTAACCACAGGCTCAGCCTGCCCCCCGGAACCAGAACAGGGCCTGAAGCCATCCTGCGCTTTTGCGGCCAGCTCCCTAAAAAGCGAGTTGTAAAATGGAGGTTCAGGGCACTGCAATTCACAAACCTGCAGAGTTATAAATGATAACTCTCATCCACAAATATATTGAGGGAAGGCAAAGAAGAGGATTTGAAATCAAGGCAGAATTGCAGGAAACAGATTTCAGGAGGTAGATTCGAATCGCCTTTAAAGCACATGAAAAGCGGCAAAACGTTGACAATGATGCCCTTGGCCAAAAAGGGCGTATGCGTTTTTTCCTGAATATATTCAGGAAAAAACGCATACGCCCTTTTTGGCCAACCAAGCAACCTGGAAAGGCAAATCAGCGCTACAAAGAAGTCTCGCTTCCCATCGGTTAAAAGGGCCATGCTGAAAAAAGTGTCAAAACCAGAAATGCAGGACAGGCCATGGAGAAATGGGAGCCTTGCTACACTGATGGGCGGGATGTAAATTGTCAACAGCCACTCTGGAGAAGTGTACGGTGAGTCCTGAAACGTCTAAAAAGCAAAGCTTAGAGAGCATAGGGCACTTCCACTCATGGGGGTATAAATTGGGAAAATGAAAAATCAGCAAGACACAAGCACCCCAAAGTTTAGGGCTGCTCTGTTGACAAGGACCTCCACTTCATTCCACCTTCAATATCCCAGGAAAGAGAAAAATGGATAAAGAAGTTGTGGTCCTTATGTACAATGGAATATCACTCAGCCGTGAAATCAATGTCATAAGGCTAGTAGCAGCATGATGAGTGGATTTAGGTACGACGATTCTAAGTGAAATAAGTCACACAGAAAAGGACACTTCTCATAAGGTATCACTGATAGAGGGAATGTAAAAACCGTTACACTTGAACTGAATTACAAAACAGAACAGAGTCACACATGCAGAAAACACACTATGGCTGCTTAACGGGAAAGGTGAGGTGGGGTGATACATAAAACAAGGGTTTCAAATTAGCTCAGATACCGTTCCATAAAACCAATATGTAATAGACAAGACCTACTCCTTGCTCAGAGAACTGGACTCAACACGCCCTATTCACCGCACAAGAATATATCTGACTAGTAATAATCTTAAAATTTATGTATTGATATCTCTCTGTTAGTGTGTCAAGTGGGTGTAAAGCGGCATAAACACAGCAGTGAAAAGCAGCTAAACCCCATTATAAAAATAAATTACTTTGAAAAACCCATGAAACAAAGACAGTGAAAGAGAGCGAAATTCTTACACAATGCGTTCAGGGGCTGTGATGCAACCTGGATTGACCATATCTAGACCCACAGCTGGATGAGACATAAGGGTGGACACTCTTGGGGCTGAGAGGTTTGGTGAGGTTGGGTGAGCAAACGCAGACCCTTTAAAGTAATACTGCGTGGTACCCATCGCATGGGTCCCAAATCGCCAGGTTCAAGGGCATCTTCCTACATCGAAAACATGCATGAGATACCCAGAAGATGGTACACCGTGTGATGGGGAAAGGTTTCTAAAACGCACCTCATTTCTCATCTGCTTGTGCCCGGGTTCGCCATTCCAGCCACTTTACTAGCAATCTCCCTCCTTGGAGCATCAGCACCTTTAACCTCCTGTTCCGTACAGGTTGCAATTTGTACTGAGGATGAACGGGAAGACGTGGAACCAATGAAAGACTAGCTCTTGGTGTTGGGACAGGCACAGGTCACTCTATTTTCCCATCAGGAAGAAGAATTAACCACAGGCTCAGCCTGCCCCCCGGAACCAGAACAGGGCCTGAAGCCATCCTGCGCTTTTGCGGCCAGCTCCCTAAAAAGCGAGTTGTAAAATGGAGGTTCAGGGCACTGCAATTCACAAACCTGCAGAGTTATAAATGATAACTCTCATCCACAAATATATTGAGGGAAGGTAAAGAAGAGGATTTGAAATCAAGGCAGAATTGCAGGAAACAGATTTCAGGAGGTAGATTCGAATCGCCTTTAAAGCACATGAAAAGCGGCAAAACGTTGACAATGATGCCCTTGGCCAAAAAGGGCGTATGCGTTTTTTCCTGAATATATTCAGGAAAAAACGCATACGCCCTTTTTGGCCAACCAAGCAACCTGGAAAGGCAAATCAGCGCTACAAAGATGTCTCGCTTCCCATTGGTCAAAAGGGCCATGCTGAAAAAAGTGTCAAAACCAGAAATGCAGGACAGGCCATGGAGAAATGGGAGCCTTGCTACACTGATGGGCGGGATGTAAATTGTCAACAGCCACTCTGGAGAAGTGTACGGTGAGTCCTGAAACGTCTAAAAAGCAAAGCTTAGAGAGCATAGGGCACTTCCACTCATGGGGGTATAAATTGGGAAAATGAAAAATCAGCAAGACACAAGCACCCCAAAGTTTAGGGCTGCTCTGTTGACAAGGACCTCCACTTCATTCCACCTTCAATATCCCAGGAAAGAGAAAAATGGATAAAGAAGTTGTGGTCCTTATGTACAATGGAATATCACTCAGCCGTGAAATCAATGTCATAAGGCTAGTAGCAGCATGATGAGTGGATTTAGGTACGACGACTCTAAGTGAAATAAGTCACACAGCAAAGGACACTTCTCATAAGGTATCACTTATAGAGGGAATGTAAAAACCGTTACACTTGAACTGAATTACAAAACAGAACAGAGTCACACATGCAGAAAACACACTATGGCTGCTTAACGGGAAAGGTGAGGTGGGGTGATACATAAAACAAGGGTTTCAAATTAGCTCAGATACCGTTCCATAAACCCAATATGTAATAGACAAGACCTACTCCTTGCTCAGAGAACTGGACTCAACACGCCCTATTCACCGCACAAGAATATATCTGACTAGTAATAATCTTAAAACCTATGTATTGATATCTCTCTGTTAGTGTGTCAAGTGGGTAAAAAGCGGCATAAACACAGCAGTGAAAAGCAGCTAAACCCCATTATAAAAATAAATTACTTTGAAAAACCCATGAAACAAAGACAGTGAAAGAGAGAGGAATTCTTACACAATGCGTTCAGGGGCTGTGATGCAACCTGGATTGACCATATCTAGACCCACAGCTGGATGAGACATAAGGGTGGACACTGTTGCGGCTGAGAGGTTTGGTGAGGTTGGGTGAGCAAACGCAGACCCTTTAAAGTATTACTGCGTGGTACCCATCGCATGGGTCCCAAATCTCCAGGTTCAAGGGCATCTTCCTACATCGAAAACATGCATGAGATACCCAGAAGATGGTACACCGTGTGATGGGGAAAGGTTTCTAAAACGCACCTCATTTCTCATCTGCTTGTGCCCGGGTTCGCCATTCCAGCCACTTTACTAGCAATCTCCCTCCTTGGAGCATCAGCACCTTTAACCTCCTGTTCCGTACAGGTTGCAATTTGTACTGAGGATGAACGGGAAGACGTGGAACCAATGAAAGACTAGCTCTTGGTGTTGGGACAGGCACAGGTCACTCTATTTTCCCATCAGGAAGAAGAATTAACCACAGGCTCAGCCTGCCCCCCGGAACCAGAACAGGGCCTGAAGCCATCCTGCGCTTTTGCGGCCAGCTCCCTAAAAAGCGAGTTGTAAAATGGAGGTTCAGGGCACGGCAATTCACAAACCTGCAGAGTTATAAATGATAACTCTCATCCACAAATATATTGAGGGAAGGCAAAGAAGAGGATTTGAAATCAAGGCAGAATTGCAGGAAACAGATTTCAGGAGGTAGATTCGAATCGCCTTTAAAGCACATGAAAAGCGGCAAAACGTTGACAATGATGCCCTTGGCCAAAAAGGGCGTATGCGTTTTTTCCTGAATATATTCAGGAAAAAACGCATACGCACTTTTTGGCCAACCAAGCAACCTGGAAAGGCAAATCAGCGCTACAAAGATGTCTCGCTTCCCATTGGTCAAAAGGGCCATGCTGAAAAAAGTGTCAAAACCAGAAATGCAGGACAGGCCATGGAGAAATGGGAGCCTTGCTACACTGATGGGCGGGATGTAAATTGTCAACAGCCACTCTGGAGAAGTGTACGGTGAGTCCTGAAACGTCTAAAAAGCAAAGCTTAGAGAGCATAGGGCACTTCCACTCATGGGGGTATAAATTGGGAAAATGAAAAATCAGCAAGACACAAGCACCCCAAAGTTTAGGGCTGCTCTGTTGACAAGGACCTCCACTTCATTCCACCTTCAATATCCCAGGAAAGAGAAAAATGGATAAAGAAGTTGTGGTCCTTATGTACAATGGAATATCACTCAGCCGTGAAATCAATGTCATAAGGCTAGTAGCAGCATGATGAGTGGATTTAGGTACGACGACTCTAAGTGAAATAAGTCACATAGCAAAGGACACTTCTCATAAGGTGTCACTGATAGAGGGAATGTAAAAACCGTTACACTTGAACTGAATTACAAAACAGAACAGAGTCACACATGCAGAAAACACACTATGGCTGCTTAACGGGAAAGGTGAGGTGGGGTGATACATAAAACAAGGGTTTCAAATTAGCTCAGATACCGTTCCATAAACCCAATATGTAATAGACAAGACCTACTCCTTGCTCAGAGAACTGGACTCAACACGCCCTATTCACCGCACAAGAATATATCTGACTAGTAATAATCTTAAAACCTATGTATTGATATGTCTCTGTTAGTGTGTCAAGTGGGTAAAAAGCGGCATAAACACAGCAGTGAAAAGCAGCTAAACCCCATTATAAAAATAAATTACTTTGAAAAACCCATGAAACAAAGACAGTGAAAGAGAGAGAAATTCTTACACAATGCGTTCAGGGGCTGTGATGCAACCTGGATTGACCATATCTAGACCCACAGCTGGATGAGACATAAGGGTGGACACTGTTGCGGCTGAGAGGTTTGGTGAGGTTGGGTGAGCAAACGCAGACCCTTTAAAGTAATACTGCGTGGTACCCATCGCATGGGTCCCAAATCTCCAGGTTCAAGGTCATCTTCCTACATCGAAAACATGCATGAGATACCCAGAAGATGGTACACTGTGTGATGGGGAAAGGTTTCTAAAACGCACCTCATTTCTCATCTGCTTGTGCCCGGGTTCGCCATTCCAGCCACTTTACTAGCAATCTCCCTCCTTGGAGCATCAGCACCTTTAACCTCCTGTTCCGTACAGGTTGCAATTTGTACTGAGGATGAACGGGAAGACGTGGAACCAATGAAAGACTAGCTCTTGGTGTTGGGACAGGCACAGGTCACTCTATTTTCCCATCAGGAAGAAGAATTAACCACAGGCTCAGCCTGCCCCCCGGAACCAGAACAGGGCCTGAAGCCATCCTGCGCTTTTGCGGCCAGCTCCCTAAAAAGCGAGTTGTAAAATGGAGGTTCAGGGCACTGCAATTCACAAACCTGCAGAGTTATAAATGATAACTCTCATCCACAAATATATTGAGGGAAGGCAAAGAAGAGGATTTGAAATCAAGGCAGAATTGCAGGAAACAGATTTCAGGAGGTAGATTCGAATCGCCTTTAAAGCACATGAAAAGCGGCAAAACGTTGACAATGATGCCCTTGGCCAAAAAGGGCGTATGCGTTTTTTCCTGAATATATTCAGGAAAAAACGCATACGCCCTTTTTGGCCAACCAAGCAACCTGGAAAGGCAAATCAGCGCTACAAAGAAGTCTCGCTTCCCATCGGTTAAAAGGGCCATGCTGAAAAAAGTGTCAAAACCAGAAATGCAGGACAGGCCATGGAGAAATGGGAGCCTTGCTACACTGATGGGCGGGATGTAAATTGTCAACAGCCACTCTGGAGAAGTGTACGGTGAGTCCTGAAACGTCTAAAAAGCAAAGCTTAGAGAGCATAGGGCACTTCCACTCATGGGGGTATAAATTGGGAAAATGAAAAATCAGCAAGACACAAGCACCCCAAAGTTTAGGGCTGCTCTGTTGACAAGGACCTCCACTTCATTCCACCTTCAATATCCCAGGAAAGAGAAAAATGGATAAAGAAGTTGTGGTCCTTATGTACAATGGAATATCGCTCAGCCGTGAAATCAATGTCATAAGGCTAGTAGCAGCATGATGAGTGGATTTAGGTACAACGACTCTAAGTGAAATAAGTCACACAGAAAAGGACACTTCTCATAAGGTATCACTGATAGAGGGAATGTAAAAACCGTTACACATGAACTGAATTACAAAACAGAACAGAGTCACACATGCAGAAAACACACTATGGCTGCTTAACGGGAAAGGTGAGGTGGGGTGATACATAAAACAAGGGTTTCAAATTAGCTCAGATACCGTTCCATAAAACCAATATGTAATAGACAAGACCTACTCCTTGCTCAGAGAACTGGACTCAACACGCCCTATTCACCGCACAAGAATATATCTGACTAGTAATAATCTTAAAATTTATGTATTGATATCTCTCTGTTAGTGTGTCAAGTGGGTGTAAAGCGGCATAAACACAGCAGTGAAAAGCAGCTAAACCCCATTATAAAAATAAATTACTTTGAAAAACCCATGAAACAAAGACAGTGAAAGAGAGCGAAATTCTTACACAATGCGTTCAGGGGCTGTGATGCAACCTGGATTGACCATATCTAGACCCACAGCTGGATGAGACATAAGGGTGGACACTCTTGGGGCTGAGAGGTTTGGTGAGGTTGGGTGAGCAAACGCAGACCCTTTAAAGTAATACTGCGTGGTACCCATCGCATGGGTCCCAAATCGCCAGGTTCAAGGGCATCTTCCTACATTGAAAACATGCATGAGATACCCAGAAGATGGTACACCGTGTGATGGGGAAAGGTTTCTAAAACGCACCTCATTTCTCATCTGCTTGTGCCCGGGTTCGCCATTCCAGCCACTTTACTAGCAATCTCCCTCCTTGGAGCATCAGCACCTTTAACCTCCTGTTCCGTACAGGTTGCAATTTGTACTGAGGATGAACGGGAAGACGTGGAACCAATGAAAGACTAGCTCTTGGTGTTGGGACAGGCACAGGTCACTCTATTTTCCCATCAGGAAGAAGAATTAACCACAGGCTCAGCCTGCCCCCCGGAACCAGAACAGGGCCTGAAGCCATCCTGCGCTTTTGCGGCCAGCTCCCTAAAAAGCGAGTTGTAAAATGGAGGTTCAGGGCACTGCAATTCACAAACCTGCAGAGTTATAAATGATAACTCTCATCCACAAATATATTGAGGGAAGGCAAAGAAGAGGATTTGAAATCAAGGCAGAATTGCAGGAAACAGATTTCAGGAGGTAGATTCGAATCGCCTTTAAAGCACATGAAAAGCGGCAAAACGTTGACAATGATGCCCTTGGCCAAAAAGGGCGTATGCGTTTTTTCCTGAATATATTCAGGAAAAAACGCATACGCCCTTTTTGGCCAACCAAGCAACCTGGAAAGGCAAATCAGCGCTACAAAGATGTCTCGCTTCCCATTGGTCAAAAGGGCCATGCTGAAAAAAGTGTCAAAACCAGAAATGCAGGACAGGCCATGGAGAAATGGGAGCCTTGCTACACTGATGGGCGGGATGTAAATTGTCAACAGCCACTCTGGAGAAGTGTACGGTGAGTCCTGAAACGTCTAAAAAGCAAAGCTTAGAGAGCATAGGGCACTTCCACTCATGGGGGTATAAATTGGGAAAATGAAAAATCAGCAAGACACAAGCACCCCAAAGTTTAGGGCTGCTCTGTTGACAAGGACCTCCACTTCATTCCACCTTCAATATCCCAGGAAAGAGAAAAATGGATAAAGAAGTTGTGGTCCTTATGTACAATGGAATATCACTCAGCCGTGAAATCAATGTCATAAGGCTAGTAGCAGCATGATGAGTGGATTTAGGTACGACGACTCTAAGTGAAATAAGTCACACAGCAAAGGACACTTCTCATAAGGTATCACTTATAGAGGGAATGTAAAAACCGTTACACTTGAACTGAATTACAAAACAGAACAGAGTCACACATGCAGAAAACACACTATGGCTGCTTAACGGGAAAGGTGAGGTGGGGTGATACATAAAACAAGGGTTTCAAATTAGCTCAGATACCGTTCCATAAACCCAATATGTAATAGACAAGACCTACTCCTTGCTCAGAGAACTGGACTCAACACGCCCTATTCACCGCACAAGAATATATCTGACTAGTAATAATCTTAAAACCTATGTATTGATATCTCTCTGTTAGTGTGTCAAGTGGGTAAAAAGCGGCATAAACACAGCAGTGAAAAGCAGCTAAACCCCATTATAAAAATAAATTACTTTGAAAAACCCATGAAACAAAGACAGTGAAAGAGAGAGGAATTCTTACACAATGCGTTCAGGGGCTGTGATGCAACCTGGATTGACCATATCTAGACCCACAGCTGGATGAGACATAAGGGTGGACACTGTTGCGGCTGAGAGGTTTGGTGAGGTTGGGTGAGCAAACGCAGACCCTTTAAAGTATTACTGCGTGGTACCCATCGCATGGGTCCCAAATCTCCAGGTTCAAGGGCATCTTCCTACATCGAAAACATGCATGAGATACCCAGAAGATGGTACACCGTGTGATGGGGAAAGGTTTCTAAAACGCACCTCATTTCTCATCTGCTTGTGCCCGGGTTCGCCATTCCAGCCACTTTACTAGCAATCTCCCTCCTTGGAGCATCAGCACCTTTAACCTCCTGTTCCGTACAGGTTGCAATTTGTACTGAGGATGAACGGGAAGACGTGGAACCAATGAAAGACTAGCTCTTGGTGTTGGGACAGGCACAGGTCACTCTATTTTCCCATCAGGAAGAAGAATTAACCACAGGCTCAGCCTGCCCCCCGGAACCAGAACAGGGCCTGAAGCCATCCTGCGCTTTTGCGGCCAGCTCCCTAAAAAGCGAGTTGTAAAATGGAGGTTCAGGGCACGGCAATTCACAAACCTGCAGAGTTATAAATGATAACTCTCATCCACAAATATATTGAGGGAAGGCAAAGAAGAGGATTTGAAATCAAGGCAGAATTGCAGGAAACAGATTTCAGGAGGTAGATTCGAATCGCCTTTAAAGCACATGAAAAGCGGCAAAACGTTGACAATGATGCCCTTGGCCAAAAAGGGCGTATGCGTTTTTTCCTGAATATATTCAGGAAAAAACGCATACGCACTTTTTGGCCAACCAAGCAACCTGGAAAGGCAAATCAGCGCTACAAAGATGTCTCGCTTCCCATTGGTCAAAAGGGCCATGCTGAAAAAAGTGTCAAAACCAGAAATGCAGGACAGGCCATGGAGAAATGGGAGCCTTGCTACACTGATGGGCGGGATGTAAATTGTCAACAGCCACTCTGGAGAAGTGTACGGTGAGTCCTGAAACGTCTAAAAAGCAAAGCTTAGAGAGCATAGGGCACTTCCACTCATGGGGGTATAAATTGGGAAAATGAAAAATCAGCAAGACACAAGCACCCCAAAGTTTAGGGCTGCTCTGTTGACAAGGACCTCCACTTCATTCCACCTTCAATATCCCAGGAAAGAGAAAAATGGATAAAGAAGTTGTGGTCCTTATGTACAATGGAATATCACTCAGCCATGAAATCAATGTCATAAGGCTAGTAGCAGCATGATGAGTGGATTTAGGTACGACGACTCTAAGTGAAATAAGTCACACAGCAAAGGACACTTCTCATAAGGTGTCACTGATAGAGGGAATGTAAAAACCGTTACACTTGAACTGAATTACAAAACAGAACAGAGTCACACATGCAGAAAACACACTATGGCTGCTTAACGGGAAAGGTGAGGTGGGGTGATACATAAAACAAGGGTTTCAAATTAGCTCAGATACCGTTCCATAAACCCAATATGTAATAGACAAGACCTACTCCTTGCTCAGAGAACTGGACTCAACACGCCCTATTCACCGCACAAGAATATATCTGACTAGTAATAATCTTAAAACCTATGTATTGATATGTCTCTGTTAGTGTGTCAAGTGGGTAAAAAGCGGCATAAACACAGCAGTGAAAAGCAGCTAAACCCCATTATAAAAATAAATTACTTTGAAAAACCCATGAAACAAAGACAGTGAAAGAGAGAGAAATTCTTACACAATGCGTTCAGGGGCTGTGATGCAACCTGGATTGACCATATCTAGACCCACAGCTGGATGAGACATAAGGGTGGACACTGTTGCGGCTGAGAGGTTTGGTGAGGTTGGGTGAGCAAACGCAGACCCTTTAAAGTAATACTGCGTGGTACCCATCGCATGGGTCCCAAATCTCCAGGTTCAAGGTCATCTTCCTACATCGAAAACATGCATGAGATACCCAGAAGATGGTACACTGTGTGATGGGGAAAGGTTTCTAAAACGCACCTCATTTCTCATCTGCTTGTGCCCGGGTTCGCCATTCCAGCCACTTTACTAGCAATCTCCCTCCTTGGAGCATCAGCACCTTTAACCTCCTGTTCCGTACAGGTTGCAATTTGTACTGAGGATGAACGGGAAGACGTGGAACCAATGAAAGACTAGCTCTTGGTGTTGGGACAGGCACAGGTCACTCTATTTTCCCATCAGGAAGAAGAATTAACCACAGGCTCAGCCTGCCCCCCGGAACCAGAACAGGGCCTGAAGCCATCCTGCGCTTTTGCGGCCAGCTCCCTAAAAAGCGAGTTGTAAAATGGAGGTTCAGGGCACTGCAATTCACAAACCTGCAGAGTTATAAATGATAACTCTCATCCACAAATATATTGAGGGAAGGCAAAGAAGAGGATTTGAAATCAAGGCAGAATTGCAGGAAACAGATTTCAGGAGGTAGATTCGAATCGCCTTTAAAGCACATGAAAAGCGGCAAAACGTTGACAATGATGCCCTTGGCCAAAAAGGGCGTATGCGTTTTTTCCTGAATATATTCAGGAAAAAACGCATACGCCCTTTTTGGCCAACCAAGCAACCTGGAAAGGCAAATCAGCGCTACAAAGATGTCTCGCTTCCCATTGGTCAAAAGGGCCATGCTGAAAAAAGTGTCAAAACCAGAAATGCAGGACAGGCCATGGAGAAATGGGAGCCTTGCTACACTGATGGGCGGGATGTAAATTGTCAACAGCCACTCTGGAGAAGTGTACGGTGAGTCCTGAAACGTCTAAAAAGCAAAGCTTAGAGAGCATAGGGCACTTCCACTCATGGGGGTATAAATTGGGAAAATGAAAAATCAGCAAGACACAAGCACCCCAAAGTTTAGGGCTGCTCTGTTGACAAGGACCTCCACTTCATTCCACCTTCAATATCCCAGGAAAGAGAAAAATGGATAAAGAAGTTGTGGTCCTTATGTACAATGGAATATCACTCAGCCGTGAAATCAATGTCATAAGGCTAGTAGCAGCATGATGAGTGGATTTAGGTACGACGACTCTAAGTGAAATAAGTCACACAGCAAAGGACACTTCTCATAAGGTATCACTTATAGAGGGAATGTAAAAACCGTTACACTTGAACTGAATTACAAAACAGAACAGAGTCACACATGCAGAAAACACACTATGGCTGCTTAACGGGAAAGGTGAGGTGGGGTGATACATAAAACAAGGGTTTCAAATTAGCTCAGATACCGTTCCATAAACCCAATATGTAATAGACAAGACCTACTCCTTGCTCAGAGAACTGGACTCAACACGCCCTATTCACCGCACAAGAATATATCTGACTAGTAATAATCTTAAAACCTATGTATTGATATCTCTCTGTTAGTGTGTCAAGTGGGTAAAAAGCGGCATAAACACAGCAGTGAAAAGCAGCTAAACCCCATTATAAAAATAAATTACTTTGAAAAACCCATGAAACAAAGACAGTGAAAGAGAGAGGAATTCTTACACAATGCGTTCAGGGGCTGTGATGCAACCTGGATTGACCATATCTAGACCCACAGCTGGATGAGACATAAGGGTGGACACTGTTGCGGCTGAGAGGTTTGGTGAGGTTGGGTGAGCAAACGCAGACCCTTTAAAGTATTACTGCGTGGTACCCATCGCATGGGTCCCAAATCTCCAGGTTCAAGGGCATCTTCCTACATCGAAAACATGCATGAGATACCCAGAAGATGGTACACCGTGTGATGGGGAAAGGTTTCTAAAACGCACCTCATTTCTCATCTGCTTGTGCCCGGGTTCGCCATTCCAGCCACTTTACTAGCAATCTCCCTCCTTGGAGCATCAGCACCTTTAACCTCCTGTTCCGTACAGGTTGCAATTTGTACTGAGGATGAACGGGAAGACGTGGAACCAATGAAAGACTAGCTCTTGGTGTTGGGACAGGCACAGGTCACTCTATTTTCCCATCAGGAAGAAGAATTAACCACAGGCTCAGCCTGCCCCCCGGAACCAGAACAGGGCCTGAAGCCATCCTGCGCTTTTGCGGCCAGCTCCCTAAAAAGCGAGTTGTAAAATGGAGGTTCAGGGCACGGCAATTCACAAACCTGCAGAGTTATAAATGATAACTCTCATCCACAAATATATTGAGGGAAGGCAAAGAAGAGGATTTGAAATCAAGGCAGAATTGCAGGAAACAGATTTCAGGAGGTAGATTCGAATCGCCTTTAAAGCACATGAAAAGCGGCAAAACGTTGACAATGATGCCCTTGGCCAAAAAGGGCGTATGCGTTTTTTCCTGAATATATTCAGGAAAAAACGCATACGCACTTTTTGGCCAACCAAGCAACCTGGAAAGGCAAATCAGCGCTACAAAGATGTCTCGCTTCCCATTGGTCAAAAGGGCCATGCTGAAAAAAGTGTCAAAACCAGAAATGCAGGACAGGCCATGGAGAAATGGGAGCCTTGCTACACTGATGGGCGGGATGTAAATTGTCAACAGCCACTCTGGAGAAGTGTACGGTGAGTCCTGAAACGTCTAAAAAGCAAAGCTTAGAGAGCATAGGGCACTTCCACTCATGGGGGTATAAATTGGGAAAATGAAAAATCAGCAAGACACAAGCACCCCAAAGTTTAGGGCTGCTCTGTTGACAAGGACCTCCACTTCATTCCACCTTCAATATCCCAGGAAAGAGAAAAATGGATAAAGAAGTTGTGGTCCTTATGTACAATGGAATATCACTCAGCCATGAAATCAATGTCATAAGGCTAGTAGCAGCATGATGAGTGGATTTAGGTACGACGACTCTAAGTGAAATAAGTCACACAGCAAAGGACACTTCTCATAAGGTGTCACTGATAGAGGGAATGTAAAAACCGTTACACTTGAACTGAATTACAAAACAGAAGAGAGTCACACATGCAGAAAACACACTATGGCTGCTTAACGGGAAAGGTGAGGTGGGGTGATACATAAAACAAGGGTTTCAAATTAGCTCAGATACCGTTCCATAAACCCAATATGTAATAGACAAGACCTACTCCTTGCTCAGAGAACTGGACTCAACACGCCCTATTCACCGCACAAGAATATATCTGACTAGTAATAATCTTAAAACCTATGTATTGATATGTCTCTGTTAGTGTGTCAAGTGGGTAAAAAGCGGCATAAACACAGCAGTGAAAAGCAGCTAAACCCCATTATAAAAATAAATTACTTTGAAAAACCCATGAAACAAAGACAGTGAAAGAGAGAGAAATTCTTACACAATGCGTTCAGGGGCTGTGATGCAACCTGGATTGACCATATCTAGACCCACAGCTGGATGAGACATAAGGGTGGACACTGTTGCGGCTGAGAGGTTTGGTGAGGTTGGGTGAGCAAACGCAGACCCTTTAAAGTAATACTGCGTGGTACCCATCGCATGGGTCCCAAATCTCCAGGTTCAAGGTCATCTTCCTACATCGAAAACATGCATGAGATACCCAGAAGATGGTACACTGTGTGATGGGGAAAGGTTTCTAAAACGCACCTCATTTCTCATCTGCTTGTGCCCGGGTTCGCCATTCCAGCCACTTTACTAGCAATCTCCCTCCTTGGAGCATCAGCACCTTTAACCTCCTGTTCCGTACAGGTTGCAATTTGTACTGAGGATGAACGGGAAGACGTGGAACCAATGAAAGACTAGCTCTTGGTGTTGGGACAGGCACAGGTCACTCTATTTTCCCATCAGGAAGAAGAATTAACCACAGGCTCAGCCTGCCCCCCGGAACCAGAACAGGGCCTGAAGCCATCCTGCGCTTTTGCGGCCAGCTCCCTAAAAAGCGAGTTGTAAAATGGAGGTTCAGGGCACTGCAATTCACAAACCTGCAGAGTTATAAATGATAACTCTCATCCACAAATATATTGAGGGAAGGCAAAGAAGAGGATTTGAAATCAAGGCAGAATTGCAGGAAACAGATTTCAGGAGGTAGATTCGAATCGCCTTTAAAGCACATGAAAAGCGGCAAAACGTTGACAATGATGCCCTTGGCCAAAAAGGGCGTATGCGTTTTTTCCTGAATATATTCAGGAAAAAACGCATACGCCCTTTTTGGCCAACCAAGCAACCTGGAAAGGCAAATCAGCGCTACAAAGAAGTCTCGCTTCCCATCGGTTAAAAGGGCCATGCTGAAAAAAGTGTCAAAACCAGAAATGCAGGACAGGCCATGGAGAAATGGGAGCCTTGCTACACTGATGGGCGGGATGTAAATTGTCAACAGCCACTCTGGAGAAGTGTACGGTGAGTCCTGAAACGTCTAAAAAGCAAAGCTTAGAGAGCATAGGGCACTTCCACTCATGGGGGTATAAATTGGGAAAATGAAAAATCAGCAAGACACAAGCACCCCAAAGTTTAGGGCTGCTCTGTTGACAAGGACCTCCACTTCATTCCACCTTCAATATCCCAGGAAAGAGAAAAATGGATAAAGAAGTTGTGGTCCTTATGTACAATGGAATATCACTCAGCCGTGAAATCAATGTCATAAGGCTAGTAGCAGCATGATGAGTGGATTTAGGTACAACGACTCTAAGTGAAATAAGTCACACAGAAAAGGACACTTCTCATAAGGTATCACTGATAGAGGGAATGTAAAAACCGTTACACATGAACTGAATTACAAAACAGAACAGAGTCACACATGCAGAAAACACACTATGGCTGCTTAACGGGAAAGGTGAGGTGGGGTGATACATAAAACAAGGGTTTCAAATTAGCTCAGATACCGTTCCATAAAACCAATATGTAATAGACAAGACCTACTCCTTGCTCAGAGAACTGGACTCAACACGCCCTATTCACCGCACAAGAATATATCTGACTAGTAATAATCTTAAAACTTATGTATTGATATCTCTCTGTTAGTGTGTCAAGTGGGTGTAAAGCGGCATAAACACAGCAGTGAAAAGCAGCTAAACCCCATTATAAAAATAAATTACTTTGAAAAACCCATGAAACAAAGACAGTGAAAGAGATAGAAATTCTTACACAATGCGTTCACGGGCTGTGATGCAACCTGGATTGACCATATCTAGACCCACAGCTGGATGAGACATAAGGGTGGACACTCTTGGGGCTGAGAGGTTTGGTGAGGTTGGGTGAGCAAACGCAGACCCTTTAAAGTAATACTGCATGGTACCCATCGCATGGGTCCCAAATCGCCAGGTTCAAGGGCATCTTCCTACATCGAAAACATGCATGAGAAACCCAGAAGATGGTACACCGTGTGATGGGGAAAGGTTTCTAAAACGCACCTCATTTCTCATCTCCTTGTGCCCGGGTTCGCTATTCCAGCCGCTTTACTAGCAATCTCCCTCCTTGGAGCATCAGCACCTTTAACCTCCTGTTCCGTACAGGTTGCAATTTGTCCTGAGGATGAACGGGAAGACGTGGAACCAATGAGAGACTAGCTCTTGGTGTTGGGACAGGCACAGGTTACTCTATTTTCCCATCAGGAAGAAGAATTAACCACAGGCTCAGCCTGCCCCCCGGAACCAGAACAGGGCCTGAAGCCATCCTGCGCTTTTGCGGCCAGCTCCCTAAAAAGCGAGTTGTAAACTGGAGCTTCAGGGCACTGCAATTCACAAACCTGCAGAGTTATAAATGATAACTCTCGTCCACAAATATATTGAGGGAAGGCAAAGAAGAGGATTTGAAATCAAGGCAGAATTGCAGGAAACAGATTTCAGGAGGTAGATTCGAATCGCCTTTAAAGCACATGAAAAGCGGCAAAACGTTGACAATGATGCCCTTGGCCAAAAAGGGCGTATGCGTTTTTTCCTGAATATATTCAGGAAAAACCGCATACGCCCTTTTTGGCCAACCAAGCAACCTGGAAAGGCAAATCAGCGCTACAAAGATGTCTCGCTTCCCATCGGTTAAAAAGGCCATGCTGAAAAAAGTGTCAAAACCACAAATGCAGGACAGGCCATGGAGAAATGGGAGCCTTGCTACACTGATGGGCGGGATGTAAATTGCCAACAGCCACTCTGGAGAAGCGTACGGTGAGTCCTGAAACATCTAAAAAACAAAGCTTAGAGAGCATAGGGCACTTCCACTCATGGGGTTATAAATTGGGAAAATTAAAAATCAGCAAGACACAAGCACCCCAAAGTTTAGGGCTGCTCTGTTGACAAGGACCTCCTCTTCATTCCACCTTCAATATCCCAGGAAAGAGAAAAATGGATAAAGAAGTTGTGGTCCTTATGTACAATGGAATATCACTCAGCCGTGAAATCAATGTCATAAGGCTAGTAGCAGCATGATGAGTGGATTTAGGTATGACGACTCTAAGTGAAATAAGTCACACAGAAAAGGGCACTTCTCATAAGGTGTCACTGATAGAGGGAATGTAAAAACCGTTACACTTGAACTGAATTACAAAACAGAAGAGAGTCACACATGCAGAAAACACACTATGGCTGCTTAACGGGAAAGGTGAGGTGGGGTGATACATAAAACAAGGGTTTCAAATTAGCTCAGATACCGTTCCATAAACCCAATATGTAATAGACAAGACCTACTCCTTGCTCAGAGAACTGGACTCAACACGCCCTATTCACCGCACAAGAATATATCTGACTAGTAATAATCTTAAAACCTATGTATTGATATGTCTCTGTTAGTGTGTCAAGTGGGTAAAAAGCGGCATAAACACAGCAGTGAAAAGCAGCTAAACCCCATTATAAAAATAAATTACTTTGAAAAACCCATGAAACAAAGACAGTGAAAGAGAGAGAAATTCTTACACAATGCGTTCAGGGGCTGTGATGCAACCTGGATTGACCATATCTAGACCCACAGCTGGATGAGACATAAGGGTGGACACTGTTGCGGCTGAGAGGTTTGGTGAGGTTGGGTGAGCAAACGCAGACCCTTTAAAGTAATACTGCGTGGTACCCATCGCATGGGTCCCAAATCTCCAGGTTCAAGGTCATCTTCCTACATCGAAAACATGCATGAGATACCCAGAAGATGGTACACTGTGTGATGGGGAAAGGTTTCTAAAACGCACCTCATTTCTCATCTGCTTGTGCCCGGGTTCGCCATTCCAGCCACTTTACTAGCAATCTCCCTCCTTGGAGCATCAGCACCTTTAACCTCCTGTTCCGTACAGGTTGCAATTTGTACTGAGGATGAACGGGAAGACGTGGAACCAATGAAAGACTAGCTCTTGGTGTTGGGACAGGCACAGGTCACTCTATTTTCCCATCAGGAAGAAGAATTAACCACAGGCTCAGCCTGCCCCCCGGAACCAGAACAGGGCCTGAAGCCATCCTGCGCTTTTGCGGCCAGCTCCCTAAAAAGCGAGTTGTAAAATGGAGGTTCAGGGCACTGCAATTCACAAACCTGCAGAGTTATAAATGATAACTCTCATCCACAAATATATTGAGGGAAGGCAAAGAAGAGGATTTGAAATCAAGGCAGAATTGCAGGAAACAGATTTCAGGAGGTAGATTCGAATCGCCTTTAAAGCACATGAAAAGCGGCAAAACGTTGACAATGATGCCCTTGGCCAAAAAGGGCGTATGCGTTTTTTCCTGAATATATTCAGGAAAAAACGCATACGCCCTTTTTGGCCAACCAAGCAACCTGGAAAGGCAAATCAGCGCTACAAAGAAGTCTCGCTTCCCATCGGTTAAAAGGGCCATGCTGAAAAAAGTGTCAAAACCAGAAATGCAGGACAGGCCATGGAGAAATGGGAGCCTTGCTACACTGATGGGCGGGATGTAAATTGTCAACAGCCACTCTGGAGAAGTGTACGGTGAGTCCTGAAACGTCTAAAAAGCAAAGCTTAGAGAGCATAGGGCACTTCCACTCATGGGGGTATAAATTGGGAAAATGAAAAATCAGCAAGACACAAGCACCCCAAAGTTTAGGGCTGCTCTGTTGACAAGGACCTCCACTTCATTCCACCTTCAATATCCCAGGAAAGAGAAAAATGGATAAAGAAGTTGTGGTCCTTATGTACAATGGAATATCGCTCAGCCGTGAAATCAATGTCATAAGGCTAGTAGCAGCATGATGAGTGGATTTAGGTACAACGACTCTAAGTGAAATAAGTCACACAGAAAAGGACACTTCTCATAAGGTATCACTGATAGAGGGAATGTAAAAACCGTTACACATGAACTGAATTACAAAACAGAACAGAGTCACACATGCAGAAAACACACTATGGCTGCTTAACGGGAAAGGTGAGGTGGGGTGATACATAAAACAAGGGTTTCAAATTAGCTCAGATACCGTTCCATAAAACCAATATGTAATAGACAAGACCTACTCCTTGCTCAGAGAACTGGACTCAACACGCCCTATTCACCGCACAAGAATATATCTGACTAGTAATAATCTTAAAACTTATGTATTGATATCTCTCTGTTAGTGTGTCAAGTGGGTGTAAAGTGGCATAAACACAGCAGTGAAAAGCAGCTAAACCCCATTATAAAAATAAATTACTTTGAAAAACCCATGAAACAAAGACAGTGAAAGAGATAGAAATTCTTACACAATGCGTTCACGGGCTGTGATGCAACCTGGATTGACCATATCTAGACCCACAGCTGGATGAGACATAAGGGTGGACACTCTTGGGGCTGAGAGGTTTGGTGAGGTTGGGTGAGCAAACGCAGACCCTTTAAAGTAATACTGCATGGTACCCATCGCATGGGTCCCAAATCGCCAGGTTCAAGGGCATCTTCCTACATCGAAAACATGCATGAGAAACCCAGAAGATGGTACACCGTGTGATGGGGAAAGGTTTCTAAAACGCACCTCATTTCTCATCTCCTTGTGCCCGGGTTCGCTATTCCAGCCGCTTTACTAGCAATCTCCCTACTTGGAGCATCAGCACCTTTAACCTCCTGTTCCGTACAGGTTGCAATTTGTCCTGAGGATGAACGGGAAGACGTGGAACCAATGAGAGACTAGCTCTTGGTGTTGGGACAGGCACAGGTTACTCTATTTTCCCATCAGGAAGAAGAATTAACCACAGGCTCAGCCTGCCCCCCGGAACCAGAACAGGGCCTGAAGCCATCCTGCGCTTTTGCGGCCAGCTCCCTAAAAAGCGAGTTGTAAACTGGAGCTTCAGGGCACTGCAATTCACAAACCTGCAGAGTTATAAATGATAACTCTCGTCCACAAATATATTGAGGGAAGGCAAAGAAGAGGATTTGAAATCAAGGCAGAATTGCAGGAAACAGATTTCAGGAGGTAGATTCGAATCGCCTTTAAAGCACATGAAAAGCGGCAAAACGTTGACAATGATGCCCTTGGCCAAAAAGGGCGTATGCGTTTTTTCCTGAATATATTCAGGAAAAACCGCATACGCCCTTTTTGGCCAACCAAGCAACCTGGAAAGGCAAATCAGCGCTACAAAGATGTCTCGCTTCCCATCGGTTAAAAAGGCCATGCTGAAAAAAGTGTCAAAACCACAAATGCAGGACAGGCCATGGAGAAATGGGAGCCTTGCTACACTGATGGGCGGGATGTAAATTGCCAACAGCCACTCTGGAGAAGCGTACGGTGAGTCCTGAAACATCTAAAAAACAAAGCTTAGAGAGCATAGGGCACTTCCACTCATGGGGTTATAAATTGGGAAAATTAAAAATCAGCAAGACACAAGCACCCCAAAGTTTAGGGCTGCTCTGTTGACAAGGACCTCCTCTTCATTCCACCTTCAATATCCCAGGAAAGAGAAAAATGGATAAAGAAGTTGTGGTCCTTATGTACAATGGAATATCACTCAGCCGTGAAATCAATGTCATAAGGCTAGTAGCAGCATGATGAGTGGATTTAGGTATGACGACTCTAAGTGAAATAAGTCACACAGAAAAGGGCACTTCTCATAAGGTGTCACTGATAGAGGGAATGTAAAAACCGTTACACTTGAACTGAATTACAAAACAGAAGAGAGTCACACATGCAGAAAACACACTATGGCTGCTTAACGGGAAAGGTGAGGTGGGGTGATACATAAAACAAGGGTTTCAAATTAGCTCAGATACCGTTCCATAAACCCAATATGTAATAGACAAGACCTACTCCTTGCTCAGAGAACTGGACTCAACACGCCCTATTCACCGCACAAGAATATATCTGACTAGTAATAATCTTAAAACCTATGTATTGATATGTCTCTGTTAGTGTGTCAAGTGGGTAAAAAGCGGCATAAACACAGCAGTGAAAAGCAGCTAAACCCCATTATAAAAATAAATTACTTTGAAAAACCCATGAAACAAAGACAGTGAAAGAGAGAGAAATTCTTACACAATGCGTTCAGGGGCTGTGATGCAACCTGGATTGACCATATCTAGACCCACAGCTGGATGAGACATAAGGGTGGACACTGTTGCGGCTGAGAGGTTTGGTGAGGTTGGGTGAGCAAACGCAGACCCTTTAAAGTAATACTGCGTGGTACCCATCGCATGGGTCCCAAATCTCCAGGTTCAAGGTCATCTTCCTACATCGAAAACATGCATGAGATACCCAGAAGATGGTACACTGTGTGATGGGGAAAGGTTTCTAAAACGCACCTCATTTCTCATCTGCTTGTGCCCGGGTTCGCCATTCCAGCCACTTTACTAGCAATCTCCCTCCTTGGAGCATCAGCACCTTTAACCTCCTGTTCCGTACAGGTTGCAATTTGTACTGAGGATGAACGGGAAGACGTGGAACCAATGAAAGACTAGCTCTTGGTGTTGGGACAGGCACAGGTCACTCTATTTTCCCATCAGGAAGAAGAATTAACCACAGGCTCAGCCTGCCCCCCGGAACCAGAACAGGGCCTGAAGCCATCCTGCGCTTTTGCGGCCAGCTCCCTAAAAAGCGAGTTGTAAAATGGAGGTTCAGGGCACTGCAATTCACAAACCTGCAGAGTTATAAATGATAACTCTCATCCACAAATATATTGAGGGAAGGCAAAGAAGAGGATTTGAAATCAAGGCAGAATTGCAGGAAACAGATTTCAGGAGGTAGATTCGAATCGCCTTTAAAGCACATGAAAAGCGGCAAAACGTTGACAATGATGCCCTTGGCCAAAAAGGGCGTATGCGTTTTTTCCTGAATATATTCAGGAAAAAACGCATACGCCCTTTTTGGCCAACCAAGCAACCTGGAAAGGCAAATCAGCGCTACAAAGAAGTCTCGCTTCCCATCGGTTAAAAGGGCCATGCTGAAAAAAGTGTCAAAACCAGAAATGCAGGACAGGCCATGGAGAAATGGGAGCCTTGCTACACTGATGGGCGGGATGTAAATTGTCAACAGCCACTCTGGAGAAGTGTACGGTGAGTCCTGAAACGTCTAAAAAGCAAAGCTTAGAGAGCATAGGGCACTTCCACTCATGGGGGTATAAATTGGGAAAATGAAAAATCAGCAAGACACAAGCACCCCAAAGTTTAGGGCTGCTCTGTTGACAAGGACCTCCACTTCATTCCACCTTCAATATCCCAGGAAAGAGAAAAATGGATAAAGAAGTTGTGGTCCTTATGTACAATGGAATATCGCTCAGCCGTGAAATCAATGTCATAAGGCTAGTAGCAGCATGATGAGTGGATTTAGGTACAACGACTCTAAGTGAAATAAGTCACACAGAAAAGGACACTTCTCATAAGGTATCACTGATAGAGGGAATGTAAAAACCGTTACACATGAACTGAATTACAAAACAGAACAGAGTCACACATGCAGAAAACACACTATGGCTGCTTAACGGGAAAGGTGAGGTGGGGTGATACATAAAACAAGGGTTTCAAATTAGCTCAGATACCGTTCCATAAAACCAATATGTAATAGACAAGACCTACTCCTTGCTCAGAGAACTGGACTCAACACGCCCTATTCACCGCACAAGAATATATCTGACTAGTAATAATCTTAAAACTTATGTATTGATATCTCTCTGTTAGTGTGTCAAGTGGGTGTAAAGTGGCATAAACACAGCAGTGAAAAGCAGCTAAACCCCATTATAAAAATAAATTACTTTGAAAAACCCATGAAACAAAGACAGTGAAAGAGATAGAAATTCTTACACAATGCGTTCACGGGCTGTGATGCAACCTGGATTGACCATATCTAGACCCACAGCTGGATGAGACATAAGGGTGGACACTCTTGGGGCTGAGAGGTTTGGTGAGGTTGGGTGAGCAAACGCAGACCCTTTAAAGTAATACTGCATGGTACCCATCGCATGGGTCCCAAATCGCCAGGTTCAAGGGCATCTTCCTACATCGAAAACATGCATGAGAAACCCAGAAGATGGTACACCGTGTGATGGGGAAAGGTTTCTAAAACGCACCTCATTTCTCATCTCCTTGTGCCCGGGTTCGCTATTCCAGCCGCTTTACTAGCAATCTCCCTACTTGGAGCATCAGCACCTTTAACCTCCTGTTCCGTACAGGTTGCAATTTGTCCTGAGGATGAACGGGAAGACGTGGAACCAATGAGAGACTAGCTCTTGGTGTTGGGACAGGCACAGGTTACTCTATTTTCCCATCAGGAAGAAGAATTAACCACAGGCTCAGCCTGCCCCCCGGAACCAGAACAGGGCCTGAAGCCATCCTGCGCTTTTGCGGCCAGCTCCCTAAAAAGCGAGTTGTAAACTGGAGCTTCAGGGCACTGCAATTCACAAACCTGCAGAGTTATAAATGATAACTCTCGTCCACAAATATATTGAGGGAAGGCAAAGAAGAGGATTTGAAATCAAGGCAGAATTGCAGGAAACAGATTTCAGGAGGTAGATTCGAATCGCCTTTAAAGCACATGAAAAGCGGCAAAACGTTGACAATGATGCCCTTGGCCAAAAAGGGCGTATGCGTTTTTTCCTGAATATATTCAGGAAAAACCGCATACGCCCTTTTTGGCCAACCAAGCAACCTGGAAAGGCAAATCAGCGCTACAAAGATGTCTCGCTTCCCATCGGTTAAAAAGGCCATGCTGAAAAAAGTGTCAAAACCACAAATGCAGGACAGGCCATGGAGAAATGGGAGCCTTGCTACACTGATGGGCGGGATGTAAATTGCCAACAGCCACTCTGGAGAAGCGTACGGTGAGTCCTGAAACATCTAAAAAACAAAGCTTAGAGAGCATAGGGCACTTCCACTCATGGGGTTATAAATTGGGAAAATTAAAAATCAGCAAGACACAAGCACCCCAAAGTTTAGGGCTGCTCTGTTGACAAGGACCTCCTCTTCATTCCACCTTCAATATCCCAGGAAAGAGAAAAATGGATAAAGAAGTTGTGGTCCTTATGTAAAATGGAATATCACTCAGCCGTGAAATCAATGTCATAAGGCTAGTAGCAGCATGATGAGTGGATTTAGGTATGACGACTCTAAGTGAAATAAGTCACACAGAAAAGGGCACTTCTCAAAAGGTATCACTGATAGAGGGAATGTAAAAACCGTTACACTTGAACTGAATTACAAAACAGAACAGAGTCACACATGCAGAAAACACACTATGGCTGCTTAACGGGAAAGGTGAGGTGGGGTGATACATAAAACAAGGGTTTCAAATTAGCTCAGATACCGTTCCATAAACCCAATATGTAATAGACAAGACCTACTCCTTGCTCAGAGAACTGGACTCAACACGCCCTATTCACCGCACAAGAATATATCTGACTAGTAATAATCTTAAAACCTATGTATTGATATCTCTCTGTTAGTGTGTCAAGTGGGTAAAAAGCGGCATAAACACAGCAGTGAAAAGCAGCTAAACCCCATTATAAAAATAAATTACTTTGAAAAACCCATGAAACAAAGACAGTGAAAGAGAGAGGAATTCTTACACAATGTGTTCAGGGGCTGTGATGCAACCTGGATTGACCATATCTAGACCCACAGCTGGATGAGACATAAGGGTGGACACTGTTGCGGCTGAGAGGTTTGGTGAGGTTGGGTGAGCAAACGCAGACCCTTTAAAGTATTACTGCGTGGTACCCATCGCATGGGTCCCAAATCTCCAGGTTCAAGGGCATCTTCCTACATCGAAAACATGCATGAGATACCCAGAAGATGGTACACCGTGTGATGGGGAAAGGATTCTAAAACGCACCTCATTTCTCATCTGCTTGTGCCCGGGTTCGCCATTCCAGCCACTTTACTAGCAATCTCCCTCCTTGGAGCATCAGCACCTTTAACCTCCTGTTCCGTACAGGTTGCAATTTGTACTGAGGATGAACGGGAAGACGTGGAACCAATGAAAGACTAGCTCTTGGTGTTGGGACAGGCACAGGTCACTCTATTTTCCCATCAGGAAGAAGAATTAACCACAGGCTCAGCCTGCCCCCCGGAACCAGAACAGGGCCTGAAGCCATCCTGCGCTTTTGCGGCCAGCTCCCTAAAAAGCGAGTTGTAAAATGGAGGTTCAGGGCACTGCAATTCACAAACCTGCAGAGTTATAAATGATAACTCTCATCCACAAATATATTGAGGGAAGGCAAAGAAGAGGATTTGAAATCAAGGCAGAATTGCAGGAAACAGATTTCAGGAGGTAGATTCGAATCGCCTTTAAAGCACATGAAAAGCGGCAAAACGTTGACAATGATGCCCTTGGCCAAAAAGGGCGTATGCGTTTTTTCCTGAATATATTCAGGAAAAAACGCATACGCCCTTTTTGGCCAACCAAGCAACCTGGAAAGGCAAATCAGCGCTACAAAGATGTCTCGCTTCCCATTGGTCAAAAGGGCCATGCTGAAAAAAGTGTCAAAACCAGAAATGCAGGACAGGCCATGGAGAAATGGGAGCCTTGCTACACTGATGGGCGGGATGTAAATTGTCAACAGCCACTCTGGAGAAGTGTACGGTGAGTCCTGAAACGTCTAAAAAGCAAAGCTTAGAGAGCATAGGGCACTTCCACTCATGGGGGTATAAATTGGGAAAATGAAAAATCAGCAAGACACAAGCACCCCAAAGTTTAGGGCTGCTCTGTTGACAAGGACCTCCACTTCATTCCACCTTCAATATCCCAGGAAAGAGAAAAATGGATAAAGAAGTTGTGGTCCTTATGTACAATGGAATATCACTCAGCCGTGAAATCAATGTCATAAGGCTAGTAGCAGCATGATGAGTGGATTTAGGTACGACGACTCTAAGTGAAATAAGTCACACAGCAAAGGACACTTCTCATAAGGTATCACTTATAGAGGGAATGTAAAAACCGTTACACTTGAACTGAATTACAAAACAGAACAGAGTCACACATGCAGAAAACACACTATGGCTGCTTAACGGGAAAGGTGAGGTGGGGTGATACATAAAACAAGGGTTTCAAATTAGCTCAGATACCGTTCCATAAACCCAATATGTAATAGACAAGACCTACTCCTTGCTCAGAGAACTGGACTCAACACGCCCTATTCACCGCACAAGAATATATCTGACTAGTAATAATCTTAAAACCTATGTATTGATATCTCTCTGTTAGTGTGTCAAGTGGGTAAAAAGCGGCATAAACACAGCAGTGAAAAGCAGCTAAACCCCATTATAAAAATAAATTACTTTGAAAAACCCATGAAACAAAGACAGTGAAAGAGAGAGGAATTCTTACACAATGCGTTCAGGGGCTGTGATGCAACCTGGATTGACCATATCTAGACCCACAGCTGGATGAGACATAAGGGTGGACACTGTTGCGGCTGAGAGGTTTGGTGAGGTTGGGTGAGCAAACGCAGACCCTTTAAAGTATTACTGCGTGGTACCCATCGCATGGGTCCCAAATCTCCAGGTTCAAGGGCATCTTCCTACATCGAAAACATGCATGAGATACCCAGAAGATGGTACACCGTGTGATGGGGAAAGGTTTCTAAAACGCACCTCATTTCTCATCTGCTTGTGCCCGGGTTCGCCATTCCAGCCACTTTACTAGCAATCTCCCTCCTTGGAGCATCAGCACCTTTAACCTCCTGTTCCGTACAGGTTGCAATTTGTACTGAGGATGAACGGGAAGACGTGGAACCAATGAAAGACTAGCTCTTGGTGTTGGGACAGGCACAGGTCACTCTATTTTCCCATCAGGAAGAAGAATTAACCACAGGCTCAGCCTGCCCCCCGGAACCAGAACAGGGCCTGAAGCCATCCTGCGCTTTTGCGGCCAGCTCCCTAAAAAGCGAGTTGTAAAATGGAGGTTCAGGGCACGGCAATTCACAAACCTGCAGAGTTATAAATGATAACTCTCATCCACAAATATATTGAGGGAAGGCAAAGAAGAGGATTTGAAATCAAGGCAGAATTGCAGGAAACAGATTTCAGGAGGTAGATTCGAATCGCCTTTAAAGCACATGAAAAGCGGCAAAACGTTGACAATGATGCCCTTGGCCAAAAAGGGCGTATGCGTTTTTTCCTGAATATATTCAGGAAAAAACGCATACGCACTTTTTGGCCAACCAAGCAACCTGGAAAGGCAAATCAGCGCTACAAAGATGTCTCGCTTCCCATTGGTCAAAAGGGCCATGCTGAAAAAAGTGTCAAAACCAGAAATGCAGGACAGGCCATGGAGAAATGGGAGCCTTGCTACACTGATGGGCGGGATGTAAATTGTCAACAGCCACTCTGGAGAAGTGTACGGTGAGTCCTGAAACGTCTAAAAAGCAAAGCTTAGAGAGCATAGGGCACTTCCACTCATGGGGGTATAAATTGGGAAAATGAAAAATCAGCAAGACACAAGCACCCCAAAGTTTAGGGCTGCTCTGTTGACAAGGACCTCCACTTCATTCCACCTTCAATATCCCAGGAAAGAGAAAAATGGATAAAGAAGTTGTGGTCCTTATGTACAATGGAATATCACTCAGCCATGAAATCAATGTCATAAGGCTAGTAGCAGCATGATGAGTGGATTTAGGTACGACGACTCTAAGTGAAATAAGTCACACAGCAAAGGACACTTCTCATAAGGTGTCACTGATAGAGGGAATGTAAAAACCGTTACACTTGAACTGAATTACAAAACAGAACAGAGTCACACATGCAGAAAACACACTATGGCTGCTTAACGGGAAAGGTGAGGTGGGGTGATACATAAAACAAGGGTTTCAAATTAGCTCAGATACCGTTCCATAAACCCAATATGTAATAGACAAGACCTACTCCTTGCTCAGAGAACTGGACTCAACACGCCCTATTCACCGCACAAGAATATATCTGACTAGTAATAATCTTAAAACCTATGTATTGATATGTCTCTGTTAGTGTGTCAAGTGGGTAAAAAGCGGCATAAACACAGCAGTGAAAAGCAGCTAAACCCCATTATAAAAATAAATTACTTTGAAAAACCCATGAAACAAAGACAGTGAAAGAGAGAGAAATTCTTACACAATGCGTTCAGGGGCTGTGATGCAACCTGGATTGACCATATCTAGACCCACAGCTGGATGAGACATAAGGGTGGACACTGTTGCGGCTGAGAGGTTTGGTGAGGTTGGGTGAGCAAACGCAGACCCTTTAAAGTAATACTGCGTGGTACCCATCGCATGGGTCCCAAATCTCCAGGTTCAAGGTCATCTTCCTACATCGAAAACATGCATGAGATACCCAGAAGATGGTACACTGTGTGATGGGGAAAGGTTTCTAAAACGCACCTCATTTCTCATCTGCTTGTGCCCGGGTTCGCCATTCCAGCCACTTTACTAGCAATCTCCCTCCTTGGAGCATCAGCACCTTTAACCTCCTGTTCCGTACAGGTTGCAATTTGTACTGAGGATGAACGGGAAGACGTGGAACCAATGAAAGACTAGCTCTTGGTGTTGGGACAGGCACAGGTCACTCTATTTTCCCATCAGGAAGAAGAATTAACCACAGGCTCAGCCTGCCCCCCGGAACCAGAACAGGGCCTGAAGCCATCCTGCGCTTTTGCGGCCAGCTCCCTAAAAAGCGAGTTGTAAAATGGAGGTTCAGGGCACTGCAATTCACAAACCTGCAGAGTTATAAATGATAACTCTCATCCACAAATATATTGAGGGAAGGCAAAGAAGAGGATTTGAAATCAAGGCAGAATTGCAGGAAACAGATTTCAGGAGGTAGATTCGAATCGCCTTTAAAGCACATGAAAAGCGGCAAAACGTTGACAATGATGCCCTTGGCCAAAAAGGGCGTATGCGTTTTTTCCTGAATATATTCAGGAAAAAACGCATACGCCCTTTTTGGCCAACCAAGCAACCTGGAAAGGCAAATCAGCGCTACAAAGAAGTCTCGCTTCCCATCGGTTAAAAGGGCCATGCTGAAAAAAGTGTCAAAACCAGAAATGCAGGACAGGCCATGGAGAAATGGGAGCCTTGCTACACTGATGGGCGGGATGTAAATTGTCAACAGCCACTCTGGAGAAGTGTACGGTGAGTCCTGAAACGTCTAAAAAGCAAAGCTTAGAGAGCATAGGGCACTTCCACTCATGGGGGTATAAATTGGGAAAATGAAAAATCAGCAAGACACAAGCACCCCAAAGTTTAGGGCTGCTCTGTTGACAAGGACCTCCACTTCATTCCACCTTCAATATCCCAGGAAAGAGAAAAATGGATAAAGAAGTTGTGGTCCTTATGTACAATGGAATATCGCTCAGCCGTGAAATCAATGTCATAAGGCTAGTAGCAGCATGATGAGTGGATTTAGGTACAACGACTCTAAGTGAAATAAGTCACACAGAAAAGGACACTTCTCATAAGGTATCACTGATAGAGGGAATGTAAAAACCGTTACACATGAACTGAATTACAAAACAGAACAGAGTCACACATGCAGAAAACACACTATGGCTGCTTAACGGGAAAGGTGAGGTGGGGTGATACATAAAACAAGGGTTTCAAATTAGCTCAGATACCGTTCCATAAAACCAATATGTAATAGACAAGACCTACTCCTTGCTCAGAGAACTGGACTCAACACGCCCTATTCACCGCACAAGAATATATCTGACTAGTAATAATCTTAAAACTTATGTATTGATATCTCTCTGTTAGTGTGTCAAGTGGGTGTAAAGCGGCATAAACACAGCAGTGAAAAGCAGCTAAACCCCATTATAAAAATAAATTACTTTGAAAAACCCATGAAACAAAGACAGTGAAAGAGATAGAAATTCTTACACAATGCGTTCACGGGCTGTGATGCAACCTGGATTGACCATATCTAGACCCACAGCTGGATGAGACATAAGGGTGGACACTCTTGGGGCTGAGAGGTTTGGTGAGGTTGGGTGAGCAAACGCAGACCCTTTAAAGTAATACTGCATGGTACCCATCGCATGGGTCCCAAATCGCCAGGTTCAAGGGCATCTTCCTACATCGAAAACATGCATGAGAAACCCAGAAGATGGTACACCGTGTGATGGGGAAAGGTTTCTAAAACGCACCTCATTTCTCATCTCCTTGTGCCCGGGTTCGCTATTCCAGCCGCTTTACTAGCAATCTCCCTACTTGGAGCATCAGCACCTTTAACCTCCTGTTCCGTACAGGTTGCAATTTGTCCTGAGGATGAACGGGAAGACGTGGAACCAATGAGAGACTAGCTCTTGGTGTTGGGACAGGCACAGGTTACTCTATTTTCCCATCAGGAAGAAGAATTAACCACAGGCTCAGCCTGCCCCCCGGAACCAGAACAGGGCCTGAAGCCATCCTGCGCTTTTGCGGCCAGCTCCCTAAAAAGCGAGTTGTAAACTGGAGCTTCAGGGCACTGCAATTCACAAACCTGCAGAGTTATAAATGATAACTCTCGTCCACAAATATATTGAGGGAAGGCAAAGAAGAGGATTTGAAATCAAGGCAGAATTGCAGGAAACAGATTTCAGGAGGTAGATTCGAATCGCCTTTAAAGCACATGAAAAGCGGCAAAACGTTGACAATGATGCCCTTGGCCAAAAAGGGCGTATGCGTTTTTTCCTGAATATATTCAGGAAAAACCGCATACGCCCTTTTTGGCCAACCAAGCAACCTGGAAAGGCAAATCAGCGCTACAAAGATGTCTCGCTTCCCATCGGTTAAAAAGGCCATGCTGAAAAAAGTGTCAAAACCACAAATGCAGGACAGGCCATGGAGAAATGGGAGCCTTGCTACACTGATGGGCGGGATGTAAATTGCCAACAGCCACTCTGGAGAAGCGTACGGTGAGTCCTGAAACATCTAAAAAACAAAGCTTAGAGAGCATAGGGCACTTCCACTCATGGGGTTATAAATTGGGAAAATTAAAAATCAGCAAGACACAAGCACCCCAAAGTTTAGGGCTGCTCTGTTGACAAGGACCTCCTCTTCATTCCACCTTCAATATCCCAGGAAAGAGAAAAATGGATAAAGAAGTTGTGGTCCTTATGTACAATGGAATATCACTCAGCCGTGAAATCAATGTCATAAGGCTAGTAGCAGCATGATGAGTGGATTTAGGTATGACGACTCTAAGTGAAATAAGTCACACAGAAAAGGGCACTTCTCATAAGGTGTCACTGATAGAGGGAATGTAAAAACCGTTACACTTGAACTGAATTACAAAACAGAAGAGAGTCACACATGCAGAAAACACACTATGGCTGCTTAACGGGAAAGGTGAGGTGGGGTGATACATAAAACAAGGGTTTCAAATTAGCTCAGATACCGTTCCATAAACCCAATATGTAATAGACAAGACCTACTCCTTGCTCAGAGAACTGGACTCAACACGCCCTATTCACCGCACAAGAATATATCTGACTAGTAATAATCTTAAAACCTATGTATTGATATGTCTCTGTTAGTGTGTCAAGTGGGTAAAAAGCGGCATAAACACAGCAGTGAAAAGCAGCTAAACCCCATTATAAAAATAAATTACTTTGAAAAACCCATGAAACAAAGACAGTGAAAGAGAGAGAAATTCTTACACAATGCGTTCAGGGGCTGTGATGCAACCTGGATTGACCATATCTAGACCCACAGCTGGATGAGACATAAGGGTGGACACTGTTGCGGCTGAGAGGTTTGGTGAGGTTGGGTGAGCAAACGCAGACCCTTTAAAGTAATACTGCGTGGTACCCATCGCATGGGTCCCAAATCTCCAGGTTCAAGGTCATCTTCCTACATCGAAAACATGCATGAGATACCCAGAAGATGGTACACTGTGTGATGGGGAAAGGTTTCTAAAACGCACCTCATTTCTCATCTGCTTGTGCCCGGGTTCGCCATTCCAGCCACTTTACTAGCAATCTCCCTCCTTGGAGCATCAGCACCTTTAACCTCCTGTTCCGTACAGGTTGCAATTTGTACTGAGGATGAACGGGAAGACGTGGAACCAATGAAAGACTAGCTCTTGGTGTTGGGACAGGCACAGGTCACTCTATTTTCCCATCAGGAAGAAGAATTAACCACAGGCTCAGCCTGCCCCCCGGAACCAGAACAGGGCCTGAAGCCATCCTGCGCTTTTGCGGCCAGCTCCCTAAAAAGCGAGTTGTAAAATGGAGGTTCAGGGCACTGCAATTCACAAACCTGCAGAGTTATAAATGATAACTCTCATCCACAAATATATTGAGGGAAGGCAAAGAAGAGGATTTGAAATCAAGGCAGAATTGCAGGAAACAGATTTCAGGAGGTAGATTCGAATCGCCTTTAAAGCACATGAAAAGCGGCAAAACGTTGACAATGATGCCCTTGGCCAAAAAGGGCGTATGCGTTTTTTCCTGAATATATTCAGGAAAAAACGCATACGCCCTTTTTGGCCAACCAAGCAACCTGGAAAGGCAAATCAGCGCTACAAAGAAGTCTCGCTTCCCATCGGTTAAAAGGGCCATGCTGAAAAAAGTGTCAAAACCAGAAATGCAGGACAGGCCATGGAGAAATGGGAGCCTTGCTACACTGATGGGCGGGATGTAAATTGTCAACAGCCACTCTGGAGAAGTGTACGGTGAGTCCTGAAACGTCTAAAAAGCAAAGCTTAGAGAGCATAGGGCACTTCCACTCATGGGGGTATAAATTGGGAAAATGAAAAATCAGCAAGACACAAGCACCCCAAAGTTTAGGGCTGCTCTGTTGACAAGGACCTCCACTTCATTCCACCTTCAATATCCCAGGAAAGAGAAAAATGGATAAAGAAGTTGTGGTCCTTATGTACAATGGAATATCGCTCAGCCGTGAAATCAATGTCATAAGGCTAGTAGCAGCATGATGAGTGGATTTAGGTACAACGACTCTAAGTGAAATAAGTCACACAGAAAAGGACACTTCTCATAAGGTATCACTGATAGAGGGAATGTAAAAACCGTTACACATGAACTGAATTACAAAACAGAACAGAGTCACACATGCAGAAAACACACTATGGCTGCTTAACGGGAAAGGTGAGGTGGGGTGATACATAAAACAAGGGTTTCAAATTAGCTCAGATACCGTTCCATAAAACCAATATGTAATAGACAAGACCTACTCCTTGCTCAGAGAACTGGACTCAACACGCCCTATTCACCGCACAAGAATATATCTGACTAGTAATAATCTTAAAACTTATGTATTGATATCTCTCTGTTAGTGTGTCAAGTGGGTGTAAAGCGGCATAAACACAGCAGTGAAAAGCAGCTAAACCCCATTATAAAAATAAATTACTTTGAAAAACCCATGAAACAAAGACAGTGAAAGAGATAGAAATTCTTACACAATGCGTTCACGGGCTGTGATGCAACCTGGATTGACCATATCTAGACCCACAGCTGGATGAGACATAAGGGTGGACACTCTTGGGGCTGAGAGGTTTGGTGAGGTTGGGTGAGCAAACGCAGACCCTTTAAAGTAATACTGCATGGTACCCATCGCATGGGTCCCAAATCGCCAGGTTCAAGGGCATCTTCCTACATCGAAAACATGCATGAGAAACCCAGAAGATGGTACACCGTGTGATGGGGAAAGGTTTCTAAAACGCACCTCATTTCTCATCTCCTTGTGCCCGGGTTCGCTATTCCAGCCGCTTTACTAGCAATCTCCCTACTTGGAGCATCAGCACCTTTAACCTCCTGTTCCGTACAGGTTGCAATTTGTCCTGAGGATGAACGGGAAGACGTGGAACCAATGAGAGACTAGCTCTTGGTGTTGGGACAGGCACAGGTTACTCTATTTTCCCATCAGGAAGAAGAATTAACCACAGGCTCAGCCTGCCCCCCGGAACCAGAACAGGGCCTGAAGCCATCCTGCGCTTTTGCGGCCAGCTCCCTAAAAAGCGAGTTGTAAACTGGAGGTTCAGGGCACTGCAATTCACAAACCTGCAGAGTTATAAATGATAACTCTCGTCCACAAATATATTGAGGGAAGGCAAAGAAGAGGATTTGAAATCAAGGCAGAATTGCAGGAAACAGATTTCAGGAGGTAGATTCGAATCGCCTTTAAAGCACATGAAAAGCGGCAAAACGTTGACAATGATGCCCTTGGCCAAAAAGGGCGTATGCGTTTTTTCCTGAATATATTCAGGAAAAACCGCATACACCCTTTTTGGCCAACCAAGCAACCTGGAAAGGCAAATCAGCGCTACAAAGATGTCTCGCTTCCCATCGGTTAAAAAGGCCATGCTGAAAAAAGTGTCAAAACCACAAATGCAGGACAGGCCATGGAGAAATGGGAGCCTTGCTACACTGATGGGCGGGATGTAAATTGCCAACAGCCACTCTGGAGAAGCGTACGGTGAGTCCTGAAACATCTAAAAAACAAAGCTTAGAGAGCATAGGGCACTTCCACTCATGGGGTTATAAATTGGGAAAATTAAAAATCAGCAAGACACAAGCACCCCAAAGTTTAGGGCTGCTCTGTTGACAAGGACCTCCTCTTCATTCCACCTTCAATATCCCAGGAAAGAGAAAAATGGATAAAGAAGTTGTGGTCCTTATGTAAAATGGAATATCACTCAGCCGTGAAATCAATGTCATAAGGCTAGTAGCAGCATGATGAGTGGATTTAGGTATGACGACTCTAAGTGAAATAAGTCACACAGAAAAGGGCACTTCTCAAAAGGTATCACTGATAGAGGGAATGTAAAAACCGTTACACTTGAACTGAATTACAAAACAGAACAGAGTCACACATGCAGAAAACACACTATGGCTGCTTAACGGGAAAGGTGAGGTGGGGTGATACATAAAACAAGGGTTTCAAATTAGCTCAGATACCGTTCCATAAACCCAATATGTAATAGACAAGACCTACTCCTTGCTCAGAGAACTGGACTCAACACGCCCTATTCACCGCACAAGAATATATCTGACTAGTAATAATCTTAAAACCTATGTATTGATATCTCTCTGTTAGTGTGTCAAGTGGGTAAAAAGCGGCATAAACACAGCAGTGAAAAGCAGCTAAACCCCATTATAAAAATAAATTACTTTGAAAAACCCATGAAACAAAGACAGTGAAAGAGAGAGGAATTCTTACACAATGCGTTCAGGGGCTGTGATGCAACCTGGATTGACCATATCTAGACCCACAGCTGGATGAGACATAAGGGTGGACACTGTTGCGGCTGAGAGGTTTGGTGAGGTTGGGTGAGCAAACGCAGACCCTTTAAAGTATTACTGCGTGGTACCCATCGCATGGGTCCCAAATCTCCAGGTTCAAGGGCATCTTCCTACATCGAAAACATGCATGAGATACCCAGAAGATGGTACACCGTGTGATGGGGAAAGGATTCTAAAACGCACCTCATTTCTCATCTGCTTGTGCCCGGGTTCGCCATTCCAGCCACTTTACTAGCAATCTCCCTCCTTGGAGCATCAGCACCTTTAACCTCCTGTTCCGTACAGGTTGCAATTTGTACTGAGGATGAACGGGAAGACGTGGAACCAATGAAAGACTAGCTCTTGGTGTTGGGACAGGCACAGGTCACTCTATTTTCCCATCAGGAAGAAGAATTAACCACAGGCTCAGCCTGCCCCCCGGAACCAGAACAGGGCCTGAAGCCATCCTGCGCTTTTGCGGCCAGCTCCCTAAAAAGCGAGTTGTAAAATGGAGGTTCAGGGCACTGCAATTCACAAACCTGCAGAGTTATAAATGATAACTCTCATCCACAAATATATTGAGGGAAGGCAAAGAAGAGGATTTGAAATCAAGGCAGAATTGCAGGAAACAGATTTCAGGAGGTAGATTCGAATCGCCTTTAAAGCACATGAAAAGCGGCAAAACGTTGACAATGATGCCCTTGGCCAAAAAGGGCGTATGCGTTTTTTCCTGAATATATTCAGGAAAAAACGCATACGCCCTTTTTGGCCAACCAAGCAACCTGGAAAGGCAAATCAGCGCTACAAAGATGTCTCGCTTCCCATTGGTCAAAAGGGCCATGCTGAAAAAAGTGTCAAAACCAGAAATGCAGGACAGGCCATGGAGAAATGGGAGCCTTGCTACACTGATGGGCGGGATGTAAATTGTCAACAGCCACTCTGGAGAAGTGTACGGTGAGTCCTGAAACGTCTAAAAAGCAAAGCTTAGAGAGCATAGGGCACTTCCACTCATGGGGGTATAAATTGGGAAAATGAAAAATCAGCAAGACACAAGCACCCCAAAGTTTAGGGCTGCTCTGTTGACAAGGACCTCCACTTCATTCCACCTTCAATATCCCAGGAAAGAGAAAAATGGATAAAGAAGTTGTGGTCCTTATGTACAATGGAATATCACTCAGCCGTGAAATCAATGTCATAAGGCTAGTAGCAGCATGATGAGTGGATTTAGGTACGACGACTCTAAGTGAAATAAGTCACACAGCAAAGGACACTTCTCATAAGGTATCACTGATAGAGGGAATGTAAAAACCGTTATACTTGAACTGAATTACAAAACAGAACAGAGTCACACATGCAGAAAACACACTATGGCTGCTTAACGGGAAAGGTGAGGTGGGGTGATACATAAAACAAGGGTTTCAAATTAGCTCAGATACCGTTCCATAAACCCAATATGTAATAGACAAGACCTACTCCTTGCTCAGAGAACTGGACTCAACACGCCCTATTCACCGCACAAGAATATATCTGACTAGTAATAATCTTAAAACCTATGTATTGATATGTCTCTGTTAGTGTGTCAAGTGGGTAAAAAGCGGCATAAACACAGCAGTGAAAAGCAGCTAAACCCCATTATAAAAATAAATTACTTTGAAAAACCCATGAAACAAAGACAGTGAAAGAGAGAGGAATTCTTACACAATGCGTTCAGGGGCTGTGATGCAACCTGGATTGACCATATCTAGACCCACAGCTGGATGAGACATAAGGGTGGACACTGTTGCGGCTGAGAGGTTTGGTGAGGTTGGGTGAGCAAACGCAGACCCTTTAAAGTAATACTGCGTGGTACCCATCGCATGGGTCCCAAATCTCCAGGTTCAAGGTCATCTTCCTACATCGAAAACATGCATGAGATACCCAGAAGATGGTACACTGTGTGATGGGGAAAGGTTTCTAAAACGCACCTCATTTCTCATCTGCTTGTGCCCGGGTTCGCCATTCCAGCCACTTTACTAGCAATCTCCCTCCTTGGAGCATCAGCACCTTTAACCTCCTGTTCCGTACAGGTTGCAATTTGTACTGAGGATGAACGGGAAGACGTGGAACCAATGAAAGACTAGCTCTTGGTGTTGGGACAGGCACAGGTCACTCTATTTTCCCATCAGGAAGAAGAATTAACCACAGGCTCAGCCTGCCCCCCGGAACCAGAACAGGGCCTGAAGCCATCCTGCGCTTTTGCGGCCAGCTCCCTAAAAAGCGAGTTGTAAAATGGAGGTTCAGGGCACTGCAATTCACAAACCTGCAGAGTTATAAATGATAACTCTCATCCACAAATATATTGAGGGAAGGCAAAGAAGAGGATTTGAAATCAAGGCAGAATTGCAGGAAACAGATTTCAGGAGGTAGATTCGAATCGCCTTTAAAGCACATGAAAAGCGGCAAAACGTTGACAATGATGCCCTTGGCCAAAAAGGGCGTATGCGTTTTTTCCTGAATATATTCAGGAAAAAACGCATACGCCCTTTTTGGCCAACCAAGCAACCTGGAAAGGCAAATCAGCGCTACAAAGAAGTCTCGCTTCCCATCGGTTAAAAGGGCCATGCTGAAAAAAGTGTCAAAACCAGAAATGCAGGACAGGCCATGGAGAAATGGGAGCCTTGCTACACTGATGGGCGGGATGTAAATTGTCAACAGCCACTCTGGAGAAGTGTACGGTGAGTCCTGAAACGTCTAAAAAGCAAAGCTTAGAGAGCATAGGGCACTTCCACTCATGGGGGTATAAATTGGGAAAATGAAAAATCAGCAAGACACAAGCACCCCAAAGTTTAGGGCTGCTCTGTTGACAAGGACCTCCACTTCATTCCACCTTCAATATCCCAGGAAAGAGAAAAATGGATAAAGAAGTTGTGGTCCTTATGTACAATGGAATATCGCTCAGCCGTGAAATCAATGTCATAAGGCTAGTAGCAGCATGATGAGTGGATTTAGGTACAACGACTCTAAGTGAAATAAGTCACACAGAAAAGGACACTTCTCATAAGGTATCACTGATAGAGGGAATGTAAAAACCGTTACACATGAACTGAATTACAAAACAGAACAGAGTCACACATGCAGAAAACACACTATGGCTGCTTAACGGGAAAGGTGAGGTGGGGTGATACATAAAACAAGGGTTTCAAATTAGCTCAGATACCGTTCCATAAAACCAATATGTAATAGACAAGACCTACTCCTTGCTCAGAGAACTGGACTCAACACGCCCTATTCACCGCACAAGAATATATCTGACTAGTAATAATCTTAAAACTTATGTATTGATATCTCTCTGTTAGTGTGTCAAGTGGGTGTAAAGCGGCATAAACACAGCAGTGAAAAGCAGCTAAACCCCATTATAAAAATAAATTACTTTGAAAAACCCATGAAACAAAGACAGTGAAAGAGATAGAAATTCTTACACAATGCGTTCACGGGCTGTGATGCAACCTGGATTGACCATATCTAGACCCACAGCTGGATGAGACATAAGGGTGGACACTCTTGGGGCTGAGAGTTTTGGTGAGGTTGGGTGAGCAAACGCAGACCCTTTAAAGTAATACTGCATGGTACCCATCGCATGGGTCCCAAATCGCCAGGTTCAAGGGCATCTTCCTACATCGAAAACATGCATGAGAAACCCAGAAGATGGTACACCGTGTGATGTGGAAAGGTTTCTAAAACGCACCTCATTTCTCATCTCCTTGTGCCCGGGTTCGCTATTCCAGCCGCTTTACTAGCAATCTCCCTACTTGGAGCATCAGCACCTTTAACCTCCTGTTCCGTACAGGTTGCAATTTGTCCTGAGGATGAACGGGAAGACGTGGAACCAATGAGAGACTAGCTCTTGGTGTTGGGACAGGCACAGGTTACTCTATTTTCCCATCAGGAAGAAGAATTAACCACAGGCTCAGCCTGCCCCCCGGAACCAGAACAGGGCCTGAAGCCATCCTGCGCTTTTGCGGCCAGCTCCCTAAAAAGCGAGTTGTAAAATGGAGGTTCAGGGCACTGCAATTCACAAACCTGCAGAGTTATAAATGATAACTCTCGTCCACAAATATATTGAGGGAAGGCAAAGAAGAGGATTTGAAATCAAGGCAGAATTGCAGGAAACAGATTTCAGGAGGTAGATTCGAATCGCCTTTAAAGCACATGAAAAGCGGCAAAACGTTGACAATGATGCCCTTGGCCAAAAAGGGCGTATGCGTTTTTTCCTGAATATATTCAGGAAAAACCGCATACGCCCTTTTTGGCCAACCAAGCAACCTGGAAAGGCAAATCAGCGCTACAAAGATGTCTCGCTTCCCATCGGTTAAAAAGGCCATGCTGAAAAAAGTGTCAAAACCACAAATGCAGGACAGGCCATGGAGAAATGGGAGCCTTGCTACACTGATGGGCGGGATGTAAATTGCCAACAGCCACTCTGGAGAAGCGTACGGTGAGTCCTGAAACATCTAAAAAACAAAGCTTAGAGAGCATAGGGCACTTCCACTCATGGGGTTATAAATTGGGAAAATTAAAAATCAGCAAGACACAAGCACCCCAAAGTTTAGGGCTGCTCTGTTGACAAGGACCTCCTCTTCATTCCACCTTCAATATCCCAGGAAAGAGAAAAATGGATAAAGAAGTTGTGGTCCTTATGTACAATGGAATATCACTCAGCCGTGAAATCAATGTCATAAGGCTAGTAGCAGCATGATGAGTGGATTTAGGTATGACGACTCTAAGTGAAATAAGTCACACAGAAAAGGGCACTTCTCAAAAGGTATCACTGATAGAGGGAATGTAAAAACCGTTACACTTGAACTGAATTACAAAACAGAACAGAGTCACACATGCAGAAAACACACTATGGCTGCTTAACGGGAAAGGTGAGGTGGGGTGATACATAAAACAAGGGTTTCAAATTAGCTCAGATACCGTTCCATAAACCCAATATGTAATAGACAAGACCTACTCCTTGCTCAGAGAACTGGACTCAACACGCCCTATTCACCGCACAAGAATATATCTGACTAGTAATAATCTTAAAACCTATGTATTGATATCTCTCTGTTAGTGTGTCAAGTGGGTAAAAAGCGGCATAAACACAGCAGTGAAAAGCAGCTAAACCCCATTATAAAAATAAATTACTTTGAAAAACCCATGAAACAAAGACAGTGAAAGAGAGAGGAATTCTTACACAATGCGTTCAGGGGCTGTGATGCAACCTGGATTGACCATATCTAGACCCACAGCTGGATGAGACATAAGGGTGGACACTGTTGCGGCTGAGAGGTTTGGTGAGGTTGGGTGAGCAAACGCAGACCCTTTAAAGTATTACTGCGTGGTACCCATCGCATGGGTCCCAAATCTCCAGGTTCAAGGGCATCTTCCTACATCGAAAACATGCATGAGATACCCAGAAGATGGTACACCGTGTGATGGGGAAAGGATTCTAAAACGCACCTCATTTCTCATCTGCTTGTGCCCGGGTTCGCCATTCCAGCCACTTTACTAGCAATCTCCCTCCTTGGAGCATCAGCACCTTTAACCTCCTGTTCCGTACAGGTTGCAATTTGTACTGAGGATGAACGGGAAGACGTGGAACCAATGAAAGACTAGCTCTTGGTGTTGGGACAGGCACAGGTCACTCTATTTTCCCATCAGGAAGAAGAATTAACCACAGGCTCAGCCTGCCCCCCGGAACCAGAACAGGGCCTGAAGCCATCCTGCGCTTTTGCGGCCAGCTCCCTAAAAAGCGAGTTGTAAAATGGAGGTTCAGGGCACTGCAATTCACAAACCTGCAGAGTTATAAATGATAACTCTCATCCACAAATATATTGAGGGAAGGCAAAGAAGAGGATTTGAAATCAAGGCAGAATTGCAGGAAACAGATTTCAGGAGGTAGATTCGAATCGCCTTTAAAGCACATGAAAAGCGGCAAAACGTTGACAATGATGCCCTTGGCCAAAAAGGGCGTATGCGTTTTTTCCTGAATATATTCAGGAAAAAACGCATACGCCCTTTTTGGCCAACCAAGCAACCTGGAAAGGCAAATCAGCGCTACAAAGATGTCTCGCTTCCCATTGGTCAAAAGGGCCATGCTGAAAAAAGTGTCAAAACCAGAAATGCAGGACAGGCCATGGAGAAATGGGAGCCTTGCTACACTGATGGGCGGGATGTAAATTGTCAACAGCCACTCTGGAGAAGTGTACGGTGAGTCCTGAAACGTCTAAAAAGCAAAGCTTAGAGAGCATAGGGCCCATCCACTCATGGGGGTATAAATTGGGAAAATGAAAAATCAGCCAGACACAAGCACCCCAAAGTTTAGGGCTGCTCTGTTGACAAGGACCTCCACTTCATTCCACCTTCAATATCCCAGGAAAGAGAAAAATGGATAAAGAAGTTGTGGTCCTTATGTACAATGGAATATCACTCAGCCGTGAAATCAATGTCATAAGGCTAGTAGCAGCATGATGAGTGGATTTAGGTACGACGACTCTAAGTGAAATAAGTCACACAGCAAAGGACACTTCTCATAAGGTATCACTTATAGAGGGAATGTAAAAACCGTTACACTTGAACTGAATTACAAAACCGAACAGAGTCACACATGCAGAAAACACACTATGGCTGCTTAACGGGAAAGGTGAGGTGGGGTGATACATAAAACAAGGGTTTCAAATTAGCTCAGATACCGTTCCATAAACCCAATATGTAATAGACAAGACCTACTCCTTGCTCAGAGAACTGGACTCAACACGCCCTATTCACCGCACAAGAATATATCTGACTAGTAATAATCTTAAAACCTATGTATTGATATCTCTCTGTTAGTGTGTCAAGTGGGTAAAAAGCGGCATAAACACAGCAGTGAAAAGCAGCTAAACCCCATTATAAAAATAAATTACTTTGAAAAACCCATGAAACAAAGACAGTGAAAGAGAGAGGAATTCTTACACAATGCGTTCAGGGGCTGTGATGCAACCTGGATTGACCATATCTAGACCCACAGCTGGATGAGACATAAGGGTGGACACTGTTGCGGCTGAGAGGTTTGGTGAGGTTGGGTGAGCAAACGCAGACCCTTTAAAGTATTACTGCGTGGTACCCATCGCATGGGTCCCAAATCTCCAGGTTCAAGGGCATCTTCCTACATCGAAAACATGCATGAGATACCCAGAAGATGGTACACCGTGTGATGGGGAAAGGTTTCTAAAACGCACCTCATTTCTCATCTGCTTGTGCCCGGGTTCGCCATTCCAGCCACTTTACTAGCAATCTCCCTCCTTGGAGCATCAGCACCTTTAACCTCCTGTTCCGTACAGGTTGCAATTTGTACTGAGGATGAACGGGAAGACGTGAAACCAATGAAAGACTAGCTCTTGGTGTTGGGACAGGCACAGGTCACTCTATTTTCCCATCAGGAAGAAGAATTAACCACAGGCTCAGCCTGCCCCCCGGAACCAGAACAGGGCCTGAAGCCATCCTGCGCTTTTGTGGCCAGCTCCCTAAAAAGCGAGTTGTAAAATGGAGGTTCAGGGCACTGCAATTCACAAACCTGCAGAGTTATAAATGATAACTCTCATCCACAAATATATTGAGGGAAGGCAAAGAAGAGGATTTGAAATCAAGGCAGAATTGCAGGAAACAGATTTCAGGAGGTAGATTCGAATCGCCTTTAAAGCACATGAAAAGCGGCAAAACGTTGACAATGATGCCCTTGGCCAAAAAGGGCGTATGCGTTTTTTCCTGAATATATTCAGGAAAAAACGCATACGCCCTTTTTGGCCAACCAAGCAACCTGGAAAGGCAAATCAGCGCTACAAAGATGTCTCGCTTCCCATTGGTCAAAAGGGCCATGCTGAAAAAAGTGTCAAAACCAGAAATGCAGGACAGGCCATGGAGAAATGGGAGCCTTGCTACACTGATGGGCGGGATGTAAATTGTCAACAGCCACTCTGGAGAAGTGTACGGTGAGTCCTGAAACGTCTAAAAAGCAAAGCTTAGAGAGCATAGGGCACTTCCACTCATGGGGGTATAAATTGGGAAAATGAAAAATCAGCAAGACACAAGCACCCCAAAGTTTAGGGCTGCTCTGTTGACAAGGACCTCCACTTCATTCCACCTTCAATATCCCAGGAAAGAGAAAAATGGATAAAGAAGTTGTGGTCCTTATGTACAATGGAATATCACTCAGCCGTGAAATCAATGTCATAAGGCTAGTAGCAGCATGATGAGTGGATTTAGGTACAACGACTCTAAGTGAAATAAGTCACACAGAAAAGGACACTTCTCATAAGGTATCACTGATAGAGGGAATGTAAAAACCGTTACACTTGAACTGAATTACAAAACAGAACAGAGTCACACATGCAGAAAACACACTATGGCTGCTTAACGGGAAAGGTGAGGTGGGGTGATACATAAAACAAGGGTTTCAAATTAGCTCAGATACCGTTCCATAAAACCAATATGTAATAGACAAGACCTACTCCTTGCTCAGAGAACTGGACTCAACACGCCCTATTCACCGCACAAGAATATATCTGACTAGTAATAATCTTAAAACTTATGTATTGATATCTCTCTGTTAGTGTGTCAAGTGGGTGTAAAGCGGCATAAACACAGCAGTGAAAAGCAGCTAAACCCCATTATAAAAATAAATTACTTTGAAAAACCCATGAAACAAAGACAGTGAAAGAGATAGAAATTCTTACACAATGCGTTCACGGGCTGTGATGCAACCTGGATTGACCATATCTAGACCCACAGCTGGATGAGACATAAGGGTGGACACTCTTGGGGCTGAGAGGTTTGGTGAGGTTGGGTGAGCAAACGCAGACCCTTTAAAGTAATACTGCATGGTACCCATCGCATGGGTCCCAAATCTCCAGGTTCAAGGGCATCTTCCTACATCGAAAACATGCATGAGATACCCAGAAAATGGTACACTGTGTGATGGGGAAAGGTTTCTAAAACGCACCTCATTTCTCATCTGCTTGTGCCCGGGTTCGCCATTCCAGCCACTTTACTAGCAATCTCCCTCCTTGGAGCATCAGCACCTTTAACCTCCTGTTCCGTACAGGTTGCAATTTGTACTGAGGATGAACGGGAAGACGTGGAACCAATGAAAGACTAGCTCTTGGTGTTGGGACAGGCACAGGTCACTCTATTTTCCCATCAGGAAGAAGAATTAACCACAGGCTCAGCCTGCCCCCCGGAACCAGAACAGGGCCTGAAGCCATCCTGCGCTTTTGCGGCCAGCTCCCTAAAAAGCGAGTTGTAAAATGGAGGTTCAGGGCACTGCAATTCACAAACCTGCAGAGTTATAAATGATAACTCTCATCCACAAATATATTGAGGGAAGGCAAAGAAGAGGATTTGAAATCAAGGCAGAATTGCAGGAAACAGATTTCAGGAGGTAGATTCGAATCGCCTTTAAAGCACATGAAAAGCGGCAAAACGTTGACAATGATGCCCTTGGCCAAAAAGGGCGTATGCGTTTTTTCCTGAATATATTCAGGAAAAAACGCATACGCCCTTTTTGGCCAACCAAGCAACCTGGAAAGGCAAATCAGCGCTACAAAGATGTCTCGCTTCCCATCGGTTAAAAAGGCCATGCTGAAAAAAGTGTCAAAACCAGAAATGCAGGACAGGCCATGGAGAAATGGGAGCCTTGCTACACTGATGGGCGGGATGTAAATTGCCAACAGCCACTCTGGAGAAGCGTACGGTGAGTCCTGAAACATCTAAAAAACAAAGCTTAGAGAGCATAGGGCACTTCCACTCATGGGGTTATAAATTGGGAAAATTAAAAATCAGCAAGACACAAGCACCCCAAAGTTTAGGGCTGCTCTGTTGACAAGGACCTCCACTTCATTCCACCTTCAATATCCCAGGAAAGAGAAAAATGGATAAAGAAGTTGTGGTCCTTATGTACAATGGAATATCACACAGACATGAAAGCAATGTCATAAGGCTAGTAGCAGCATGATGAGTGGATTTAGGTACAACGACTCTAAGTGAAATAAGTCACACAGAAAAGGACACTTCTCATAAGGTATCACTGATAGAGGGAATGTAAAAACCGTTACACTTGAACTGAATTACAAAACAGAACAGAGTCACACATGCAGAAAACACACTATGGCTGCTTAACGGGAAAGGTGAGGTGGGGTGATACATAAAACAAGGGTTTCAAATTAGCTCAGATACCGTTCCATAAACCCAATATGTAATAGACAAGACCTACTCCTTGCTCAGAGAACTGGACTCAACACGCCCTATTCACCGCACAAGAATATATCTGACTAGTAATAATCTTAAAACCTATGTATTGATATCTCTCTGTTAGTGTGTCAAGTGGGTAAAAAGCGGCATAAACACAGCAGTGAAAAGCAGCTAAACCCCATTATAAAAATAAATTACTTTGAAAAACCCATGAAACAAAGACAGTGAAAGAGAGAGAAATTCTTACACAATGCGTTCAGGGGCTGTGATGCAACCTGGATTGACCATATCTAGACCCACAGCTGGATGAGACATAAGGGTGGACACTGTTGCGGCTGAGAGGTTTGGTGAGGTTGGGTGAGCAAACGCAGACCCTTTAAAGTATTACTGCGTGGTATCCATCGCATGGGTCCCAAATCTCCAGGTTCAAGGGCATCTTCCTACATCGAAAACATGCATGAGATACCCAGAAGATGGTACACTGTGTGATGGGGAAAGGTTTCTAAAACGCACCTCATTTCTCATCTGCTTGTGCCCGGGTTCGCCATTCCAGCCACTTTACTAGCAATCTCCCTCCTTGGAGCATCAGCACCTTTAACCTCCTGTTCCGTACAGGTTGCAATTTGTACTGAGGATGAACGGGAAGACGTGGAACCAATGAAAGACTAGCTCTTGGTGTTGGGACAGGCACAGGTCACTCTATTTTCCCATCAGGAAGAAGAATTAACCACAGGCTCAGCCTGCCCCCCGGAACCAGAACAGGGCCTGAAGCCATCCTGCGCTTTTGCGGCCAGCTCCCTAAAAAGCGAGTTGTAAAGTGGAGGTTCAGGGCACTGCAATTCACAAACCTGCAGAGTTATAAATGATAACTCTCATCCACAAATATATTGAGGGAAGGCAAAGAAGAGGATTTGAAATCAAGGCAGAATTGCAGGAAACAGATTTCAGGAGGTAGATTCGAATCGCCTTTAAAGCACATGAAAAGCGGCAAAACGTTGACAATGATGCCCTTGGCCAAAAAGGGCGTATGCGTTTTTTCCTGAATATATTCAGGAAAAAACGCATACGCCCTTTTTGGCCAACCAAGCAACCTGGAAAGGCAAATCAGCGCTACAAAGAAGTCTCGCTTCCCATCGGTTAAAAGGGCCATGCTGAAAAAAGTGTCAAAACCAGAAATGCAGGACAGGCCATGGAGAAATGGGAGCCTTGCTACACTGATGGGCGGGATGTAAATTGTCAACAGCCACTCTGGAGAAGTGTACGGTGAGTCCTGAAACGTCTAAAAAGCAAAGCTTAGAGAGCATAGGGCACTTCCACTCATGGGGGTATAAATTGGGAAAATGAAAAATCAGCAAGACACAAGCACCCCAAAGTTTAGGGCTGCTCTGTTGACAAGGACCTCCACTTCATTCCACCTTCAATATCCCAGGAAAGAGAAAAATGGATAAAGAAGTTGTGGTCCTTATGTACAATGGAATATCACTCAGCCATGAAAGCAATGTCATAAGGCTAGTAGCAGCATGATGAGTGGATTTAGGTACAACGACTCTAAGTGAAATAAGTCACACAGAAAAGGACACTTCTCATAAGGTATCACTGATAGAGGGAATGTAAAAACCGTTACACTTGAACTGAATTACAAAACAGAACAGAGTCACACATGCAGAAAACACACTATGGCTGCTTAACGGGAAAGGTGAGGTGGGGTGATACATAAAACAAGGGTTTCAAATTAGCTCAGATACCGTTCCATAAACCCAATATGTAATAGACAAGACCTACTCCTTGCTCAGAGAACTGGACTCAACACGCCCTATTCACCGCACAAGAATATAACTGACTAGTAATAATCTTAAAACCTATGTATTGATATCTCTCTGTTAGTGTGTCAAGTGGGTGTAAAGCGGCATAAACACAGCAGTGAAAAGCAGCTAAACCCCATTATAAAAATAAATTACTTTGAAAAACCCATGAAACAAAGACAGTGAAAGAGATAGAAATTCTTACACAATGCGTTCAGGGGCTGTGATGCAACCTGGATTGACCATATCTAGACCCACAGCTGGATGAGACATAAGGGTGGACACTGTTGCGGCTGAGAGGTTTGGTGAGGTTGGGTGAGCAAACGCAGACCCTTTAAAGTAATACTGCATGGTACCCATCGCATGGGTCCCAAATCGCCAGGTTCAAGGGCATCTTCCTACATCAAAAACATGCATGAGAAACCCAGAAGATGGTACACCGTGTGATGTGGAAAGGTTTCTAAAACGCACCTCATTTCTCATCTCCTTGTGCCCGGGTTCGCTATTCCAGCCGCTTTACTAGCAATCTCCCTACTTGGAGCATCAGCACCTTTAACCTCCTGTTCCGTACAGGTTGCAATTTGTACTGAGGATGAACGGGAAGACGTGGAACCAATGAAAGACTAGCTCTTGGTGTTGGGACAGGCACAGGTCACTCTATTTTCCCATCAGGAAGAAGAATTAACCACAGGCTCAGCCTGCCCCCCGGAACCAGAACAGGGCCTGAAGCCATCCTGCGCTTTTGCGGCCAGCTCCCTAAAAAGCGAGTTGTAAAATGGAGGTTCAGGGCACTGCAATTCACAAACCTGCAGAGTTATAAATGATAACTCTCGTCCACAAATATATTGAGGGAAGGCAAAGAAGAGGATTTGAAATCAAGGCAGAATTGCAGGAAACAGATTTCAGGAGGTAGATTCGAATCGCCTTTAAAGCACATGAAAAGCGGCAAAACGTTGACAATGATGCCCTTGGCCAAAAAGGGCGTATGCGTTTTTTCCTGAATATATTCAGGAAAAAACGCATACGCCCTTTTTGGCCAACCAAGCAACCTGGAAAGGCAAATCAGCGCTACAAAGATGTCTCGCTTCCCATTGGTCAAAAGGGCCATGCTGGAAAAAGTGTCAAAACCAGAAATGCAGGACAGGCCATGGAGAAATGGGAGCCTTGCTACACTGATGGGCGGGATGTAAATTGCCAACAGCCACTCTGGAGAAGCGTACGGTGAGTCCTGAAACATCTAAAAAACAAAGCTTAGAGAGCATAGGGCACTTCCACTCATGGGGTTATAAATTGGGAAAATTAAAAATCAGCAAGACACAAGCACCCCAAAGTTTAGGGCTGCTCTGTTGACAAGGACCTCCACTTCATTCCACCTTCAATATCCCAGGAAAGAGAAAAATGGATAAAGAAGTTGTGGTCCTTATGTACAATGGAATATCACTCAGCCGTGAAATCAATGTCATAAGGCTAGTAGCAGCATGATGAGTGGATTTAGGTATGACGACTCTAAGTGAAATAAGTCACACAGAAAAGGACACTTCTCAAAAGGTATCACTGATAGAGGGAATGTAAAAACCGTTACACTTGAACTGAATTACAAAACAGAACAGAGTCACACATGCAGAAAACACACTATGGCTGCTTAACGGGAAAGGTGAGGTGGGGTGATACATAAAACAAGGGTTTCAAATTAGCTCAGATACCGTTCCATAAACCCAATATGTAATAGACAAGACCTACTCCTTGCTCAGAGAACTGGACTCAACACGCCCTATTCACCGCACAAGAATATATCTGACTAGTAATAATCTTAAAACCTATGTATTGATATCTCTCTGTTAGTGTGTCAAGTGGGTAAAAAGCGGCATAAACACAGCAGTGAAAAGCAGCTAAACCCCATTATAAAAATAAATTACTTTGAAAAACCCATGAAACAAAGACAGTGAAAGAGAGAGAAATTCTTACACAATGCGTTCAGGGGCTGTGATGCAACCTGGATTGACCATATCTAGACCCACAGCTGGATGAGACATAAGGGTGGACACTGTTGCGGCTGAGAGGTTTGGTGAGGTTGGGTGAGCAAACGCAGACCCTTTAAAGTAATACTGCGTGGTACCCATCGCATGGGTCCCAAATCTCCAGGTTCAAGGGCATCTTCCTACATCGAAAACATGCATGAGATACCCAGAAGATGGTACACTGTGTGATGGGGAAAGGTTTCTAAAACGCACCTCATTTCTCATCTGCTTGTGCCCGGGTTCGCCATTCCAGCCACTTTACTAGCAATCTCCCTCCTTGGAGCATCAGCACCTTTAACCTCCTGTTCCGTACAGGTTGCAATTTGTACTGAGGATGAACGGGAAGACGTGGAACCAATGAAAGACTAGCTCTTGGTGTTGGGACAGGCACAGGTCACTCTATTTTCCCATCAGGAAGAAGAATTAACCACAGGCTCAGCCTGCCCCCCGGAACCAGAACAGGGCCTGAAGCCATCCTGCGCTTTTGCGGCCAGCTCCCTAAAAAGCGAGTTGTAAAATGGAGGTTCAGGGCACTGCAATTCACAAACCTGCAGAGTTATAAATGATAACTCTCGTCCACAAATATATTGAGGGAAGGCAAAGAAGAGGATTTGAAATCAAGGCAGAATTGCAGGAAACAGATTTCAGGAGGTAGATTCGAATCGCCTTTAAAGCACATGAAAAGCGGCAAAACGTTGACAATGATGCCCTTGGCCAAAAAGGGCGTATGCGTTTTTTCCTGAATATATTCAGGAAAAAACGCATACGCCCTTTTTGGCCAACCAAGCAACCTGGAAAGGCAAATCAGCGCTACAAAGAAGTCTCGCTTCCCATCGGTTAAAAGGGCCATGCTGAAAAAAGTGTCAAAACCAGAAATGCAGGACAGGCCATGGAGAAATGGGAGCCTTGCTACACTGATGGGCGGGATGTAAATTGCCAACAGCCACTCTGGAGAAGTGTACGGTGAGTCCTGAAACGTCTAAAAAGCAAAGCTTAGAGAGCATAGGGCACTTCCACTCATGGGGGTATAAATTGGGAAAATGAAAAATCAGCAAGACACAAGCACCCCAAAGTTTAGGGCTGCTCTGTTGACAAGGACCTCCACTTCATTCCACCTTCAATATCCCAGGAAAGAGAAAAATGGATAAAGAAGTTGTGGTCCTTATGTACAATGGAATATCACTCAGCCATGAAAGCAATGTCATAAGGCTAGTAGCAGCATGATGAGTGGATTTAGGTACAACGACTCTAAGTGAAATAAGTCACACAGAAAAGGACACTTCTCATAAGGTATCACTGATAGAGGGAATGTAAAAACCGTTACACTTGAACTGAATTACAAAACAGAACAGAGTCACACATGCAGAAAACACACTATGGCTGCTTAACGGGAAAGGTGAGGTGGGGTGATACATAAAACAAGGGTTTCAAATTAGCTCAGATACCGTTCCATAAACCCAATATGTAATAGACAAGACCTACTCCTTGCTCAGAGAACTGGACTCAACACGCCCTATTCACCGCACAAGAATATATCTGACTAGTAATAATCTTAAAACCTATGTATTGATATCTCTCTGTTAGTGTGTCAAGTGGGTGTAAAGCGGCATAAACACAGCAGTGAAAAGCAGCTAAACCCCATTATAAAAATAAATTACTTTGAAAAACCCATGAAACAAAGACAGTGAAAGAGAGAGAAATTCTTACACAATGCGTTCAGGGGCTGTGATGCAACCTGGATTGACCATATCTAGACCCACAGCTGGATGAGACATAAGGGTGGACACTGTTGCGGCTGAGAGGTTTGGTGAGGTTGGGTGAGCAAACGCAGACCCTTTAAAGTATTACTGCGTGGTACCCATCGCATGGGTCCCAAATCTCCAGGTTCAAGGGCATCTTCCTACATCGAAAACATGCATGAGATACCCAGAAGATGGTACACCGTGTGATGGGGAAAGGTTTCTAAAACGCACCTCATTTCTCATCTGCTTGTGCCCGGGTTCGCCATTCCAGCCACTTTACTAGCAATCTCCCTCCTTGGAGCATCAGCACCTTTAACCTCCTGTTCCGTACAGGTTGCAATTTGTACTGAGGATGAACGGGAAGACGTGGAACCAATGAAAGACTAGCTCTTGGTGTTGGGACAGGCACAGGTCACTCTATTTTCCCATCAGGAAGAAGAATTAACCACAGGCTCAGCCTGCCCCCCGGAACCAGAACAGGGCCTGAAGCCATCCTGCGGTTTTGTGGCCAGCTCCCTAAAAAGCGAGTTGTAAAATGGAGGTTCAGGGCACTGCAATTCACAAACATGCAGAGTTATAAATGATAACTCTCATCCACAAATATATTGAGGGAAGGCAAAGAAGAGGATTTGAAATCAAGGCAGAATTACAGGAAACAGATTTCAGGAGGTAGATTCGAATCGCCTTTAAAGCACATGAAAAGCGGCAAAACGTTGACAATGATGCCCTTGGCCAAAAAGGGCGTATGCGTTTTTTCCTGAATATATTCAGGAAAAAACGCATACGCCCTTTTTGGCCAACCAAGCAACCTGGAAAGGCAAATCAGCGCTACAAAGATGTCTCGCTTCCCATCGGTCAAAAGGGCCATGCTGAAAAAAGTGTCAAAACCAGAAATGCAGGACAGGCCATGGAGAAATGGGAGCCTTGCTACACTGATGGGCGGGATGTAAATTGTCAACAGCCACTCTGGAGAAGTGTACGGTGAGTCCTGAAACGTCTAAAAAGCAAAGCTTAGAGAGCATAGGGCACTTCCACTCATGGGGGTATAAATTGGGAAAATGAAAAATCAGCAAGACACAAGCACCCCAAAGTTGAGGGCTGCTCTGTTGACAAGGACCTCCACTTCATTCCACCTTCAATATCCCAGGAAAGAGAAAAATGGATAAAGAAGTTGTGGTCCTTATGTACAATGGAATATCACTCAGCCATGAAATCAATGTCATAAGGCTAGTAGCAGCATGATGAGTGGATTTAGGTACGACGATTCTAAGTGAAATAAGTCACACAGAAAAGGACACTTCTCATAAGGTATCACTGATAGAGGGAATGTAAAAACCGTTACACTTGAACTGAATTACAAAACAGAACAGAGTCACACATGCAGAAAACACACTATGGCTGCTTAACGGGAAAGGTGAGGTGGGGTGGTACATAAAACAAGGGTTTCAAATTAGCTCAGATACCGTTCCATTAAACCAATATGTAATAGACAAGACCTACTCCTTGCTCAGAGAACTGGACTCAACACGCCCTATTCACCGCACAAGAATATATCTGACTAGTAATAATCTTAAAACCTATGTATTGATATCACTCTGTTAGTGTGTCAAGTGGGTAAAAAGCGGCATAAACACAGCAGTGAAAAGCAGCTAAACCCCATTATAAAAATAAATTACTTTGAAAAACCCATGAAACAAAGACAGTGAAAGAGAGAGAAATTCTTACACAATGCGTTCAGGGGCTGTGATGCAACCTGGATTGACCATATCTAGACCCACAGCTGGATGAGACATAAGGGTGGACACTGTTGCGGCTGAGAGGTTTGGTGAGGTTGGGTGAGCAAACGCAGACCCTTTAAAGTAATACTGCGTGGTACCCATCGCATGGGTCCCAAATCTCCAGGTTCAAGGTCATCTTCCTACATCGAAAACATGCATGAGATACCCAGAAGATGGTACACCGTGTGATGGCGAAAGGTTTCTAAAACGCACCTCATTTCTCATCTGCTTGTGCCCGGGTTCGCCATTCCAGCCACTTTACTAGCAATCTCCCTCCTTGGAGCATCAGCACCTTTAACCTCCTGTTCCGTACAGGTTGCAATTTGTCCTGAGGATGAACGGGAAGACGTGGAACCAATGAGAGACTAGCTCTTGGTGTTGGGACAGGCACAGGTCACTCTATTTTCCCATCAGGAAGAAGAATTAACCACAGGCTCAGCCTGCCCACTGGAACCAGAACAGCGCCTGAAGCCATCCTGTGCTTTTGCGGCCAGCTCCCAAAAAAGCGAGTTGTAAAATGGAGGTTCAGGGCACTGCAATTCACAAACCTGCAGAGTTATAAATGATAACTCTCGTCCACAAATATATTGAGGGAAGGCAAAGAAGAGGATTTGAAATCAAGGCAGAATTGCAGGAAACAGATTTCAGGAGGTAGATTCGAATCGCCTTTAAAGCACATGAAAAGCGGAAAAACGTTGACAATGATGCCCTTGGCCAAAAAGGGCGTATGCGTTTTTTCCTGAATATATTCAGGAAAAAACGCATACGCCCTTTTTGGCCAACCAAGCAACCTGGAAAGGCAAATCAGTGCTACAAAGATGTCTCGCTTCCCATCGGTCAAAAGGGCCATGCTGAAAAGAGTGTCAAAACCAGAAATGCAGGACAGGCCATGGAGAAATGGGAGCCTTGCTACACTGATGGGCGGGATGTAAATTGTCAACAGCCACTCTGGAGAAGTGTACGGTGAGTCCTGAAACGTCTAAAAAGCAAAGCTTAGAGAGCATAGGGCACTTCCACTCATGGGGGTATAAATTGGGAAAATTAAAAATCAGCAAGACACAAGCACCCCAAAGTTTAGGGCTGCTCTGTTGACAAGGACCTCCACTTCATTCCACCTTCAATATCGCAGGAAAGAGAAAAATGGATAAAGAAGTTGTGGTCCTTATGTACAATGGAATATCACTCAGCCGTGAAATCAATGTCATAAGGCTAGTAGCAGCATGATGAGTGGATTTAGGTACGACGACTCTAAGTGAAATGAGTCACACAGAAAAGGACACTTCTCATAAGGTATCACTGATAGAGGGAATGTAAAAACCGTTACACTTGAACTGAATTACAAAACAGAACAGAGTCACACATGCAGAAAACACACTATGGCTGCTTAACGGGAAAGGTGAGGTGGGGTGATACATAAAACAAGGGTTTCAAATTAGCTCAGATACCGTTCCATAAACCCAATATGTAATAGACAAGACCTACTCCTTGCTCAGAGAACTGGACTCAACACGCCCTATTCACCGCACAATAATATATCTGACTAGTAATAATCTTAAAACCTACGTATTGATATCTCTCTGTTAGTGGGTCAAGTGGGTAAAAAGCGGCATAAACACAGCAGTGAAAAGCAGCTAAACCCCATTATAAAAATAAATTACTTTGAAAAACCCATGAAACAAAGACAGTGAAAGAGAGAGAAATTCTTACACAATGCGTTCAGGGGCTGTGATGCAACCTGGATTGACCATATCTAGACCCACAGCTGGATGAGACATAAGGGTGGACACTGTTGCGGCTGAGAGGTTTGGTGAGGTTGGGTGAGCAAACGCAGACCCTTTAAAGTAATACTGTGTGGTACCCATCGCATGGGTCCCAAATCTCCAGGTTCAAGGTCATCTTCCTACATCGAAAACATGCATGAGATACCCAGAAGATGGTACACCGTGTGATGGGGAAAGGTTTCTAAAACGCACCTCATTTCTCATCTGCTTGTGCCCGGGTTCGCCATTCCAGCCACTTTACTAGCAATCTCCCTCCTTGGAGCATCAGCACCTTTAACCTCCTGTTCCGTACAGGTTGCAATTTGTACTGAGGATGAACGGGAAGACGTGGAACCAATGAAAGACTAGCTCTTGGTGTTGGGACAGGCACAGGTCACTCTATTTTCCCATCAGGAAGAAGAATTAACCACAGGCTCAGCCTGCCCCCCAGAACCAGAACAGGGCCTGAAGCCATCCTGCGCTTTTGCGGCCAGCTCCCTAAAAAGCGAGTTGTAAAATGGAGGTTCAGGGCACTGCAATTCACAAAACTGCAGACTTATAAATGATAACTCTCATCCACAAATATATTGAGGGAAGGCAAAGAAGAGGATTTGAAATCAAGGCAGAATTGCAGGAAACAGATTTCAGGAGGTAGATTCGAATCGCCTTTAAAGCACATGAAAAGCGGCAAAACGTTGACAATGATGCCCTTGGCCAAAAAGGGCGTATGCGTTTTTTCCTGAATATATTCAAGAAAAAACGCATACGCCGTTTTTGGCCAACCAAGCAACCTGGAAAGGCAAATCAGCACTACAAAGATGTCTCGCTTCCCATCGGTCAAAAGGGCCATGCTGAAAAAAGTGTCAAAACCAGAAATGCAGGACAGGCCATGGAGAAATGGGAGCCTTGCTACACTGATGGGCGGGATGTAAATTGTCAACAGCCACTCTGGAGAAGTGCACGGTGAGTCCTGAAACGTCTAAAAAGCAAAGCTTAGAGAGCATAGGGCACTTCCACTCATGGGGTTATAAATTGGGAAAATTAAAAATCAGCAAGACACAAGCACCCCAAAGTTTAGGGCTGCTCTGTTGACAAGGACCTCCACTTCATTCCACCTTCAATATCGCAGGAAAGAGAAAAATGGATAAAGAAGTTGTGGTCCTTATGTACAATGGAATATCACTCAGCCGTGAAATCAATGTCATAAGGCTAGTAGCAGCATGATGAGTGGATTTAGGTACGACGACTCTAAGTGAAATAAGTCACACAGAAAAGGACACTTCTCATAAGGTATCACTTATAGAGGGAATGTAAAAACCGTTACACTTGAACTGAATTACCAAACAGAACAGAGTCACACATGCAGAAAACACACTATGGCTGCTTAACGGGAAAGGTGAGGTGGGGTGATACATAAAACAAGGGTTTCAAATTAGCTCAGATACCGTTCCATAAACCCAATATGTAATAGACAAGACCTACTCCTTGCTCAGAGAACTGGACTCAACACGCCCTATTCACCGCACAAGAATATATCTGAGTAGTAATAATCTTAAAACCTATGTATTGATATCTCTCTGTTAGTGTGTCAAGTGGGTGTAAAGCGGCATAAACACAGCAGTGAAAAGCAGCTAAACCCCATTATAAAAATAAATTACTTTGAAAAACCCATGAAACAAAGACAGTGAAAGAGAGAGAAATTCTTACGCAATGCGTTCAGGGGCTGTGATGCAACCTGGATTGACCATATCTAGACCCACAGCTGGATGAGACATAAGGGTGGACACTGTTGCGGCTGAGAGGTTTGGTGAGGTTGGGTGAGCAAACGCAGACCCTTTAAAGTAATACTGCGTGGTACCCATCGCATGGGTCCCAAATCTCCAGGTTCAAGGGCATCTTCCTACATCGAAAACATGCATGAGAAACCCAGAAGATGCTACACCGTGTGATGGGGAAAGGTTTCTAAAACGCACCTCATTTCTCATCTCCTTGTGCCCGGGTTCGCTATTCCAGCCGCTTTACTAGCAATCTCCCTACTTGGAGCATCAGCACCTTTAACCTCCTGTTCCGTACAGGTTGCAATTTTTCCTGAGGATGAACGGGAAGACGGGGAACCAATGAGAGACTGGCTCTTGGTGTTGGGACAGGCACAGGTCACTCTATTTTCCCATCAGGAAGAAGAATTAACCACAGGCTCAGCCTGCCACCCGGAACCAGAACAGGGCCTGAAGCCATCCTGCGCTATTGCGGCCAGCTCCCTAAAAATCGAGTTGTAAAATGGAGGTTCAGGGCACTGCAATTCACAAACCTGCAGACTTATAAATGATAACTCTCGTCCACAAATATATTGAGGGAAGGCAAAGAAGAGGATTTGAAATCAAGGCAGAATTGCAGGAAACAGATTTCAGGAGGTAGATTCGAATCGCCTTTAAAGCACATGAAAAGCGGCAAAACGTTGACAATGATGCCCTTGGCCAAAAAGGGCGTATGCGTTTTTTCCTGAATATATTCAGGAAAAAACGCATACGCCCTTTTTGGCCAACCAAGCAACCTGGAAAGGCAAATCAGCGCTACAAAGATGTCTCGCTTCCCATCGGTTAAAAAGGCCATGCTGAAAAAAGTGTCAAAACCAGAAATGCAGGACAGGCCATGGAGAAATGGGAGCCTTGCTACACTGATGGGCGGGATGTAAATTGCCAACAGCCACTCTGGAGAAGCGTACGGTGAGTCCTGAAACATCTAAAAAACAAAGCTTAGAGAGCATATGGCACTTCCACTCATGGGGTTATAAATTGGGAAAATTAAAAATCAGCAAGACACAAGCACCCCAAAGTTTAGGGCTGCTCTGTTGACAAGGACCTCCACTTCATTCCACCTTCAATATCCCAGGAAAGAGAAAAATGGATAAAGAAGTTGTGGTCCTTATGTACAATGGAATATCACTCAGCCATGAAATCAATTTCATAAGGCTAGTAGCAGCATGATGAGTGGATTTAGGTACGACGATTCTTAGTGAAATAAGTCACACAGAAAAGGACACTTCTCATAAGGTATCACTGATAGAGGGAATGTAAAAACCGTTACACTTGAACTGAATTACAAAACAGAACAGAGTCACACATGCAGAAAACACACTATGGCTGCTTAACGGGAAAGGTGAGGTGGGGTGATACATAAAACAAGGGTTTCAAATTAGCTCAGATACCGTTCCATAAACCCAATATGTAATAGACAAGACCTACTCCTTGCTCAGAGAACTGGACTCAACACGCCCTATTCACCGCACAAGAATATATCTGACTAGTAATAATCTTAAAACCTATGTATTGATATCTCTCTGTTAGTGTGTCAAGTGGGTAAAAAGCGGCATAAACACAGCAGTGAAAAGCAGCTAAACCCCATTATAAAAATAAATTACTTTGAAAAACCCATGAAACAAAGACAGTGAAAGAGAGAGAAATTCTTACACAATGCGTTCAGGGGCTGTGATGCAACCTGGATTGACCATATCTAGACCCACAGCTGGATGAGACATAAGGGTGGACACTGTTGCGGCTGAGAGGTTTGGTGAGGTTGGGTGAGCAAACGCAGACCCTTTAAAGTAATACTGCGTGGTACCCATCGCATGGGTCCCAAATCTCCAGGTTGAAGGGCATCTTCCTACATCGTAAACATGCATGAGATACCCAGAAGATGGTACACCGTGTGATGGGGAAAGGTTTCTAAAACGCACCTCATTTCTCATCTGCCTGTGCCCGGGTGTGCCATTCCAGCCACTTTACTAGCAATCTCCCTCCTTGGAGCATCATCACCTTTAACCTCCTGTTCCGTACAGGTTGCAATTTGTACTGAGGATGAACGGGAAGACGTGGAAACAATGAGAGACTAGCTCTTGGTGTTGGGACAGGCACAGGTCACTCTATTTTCCCATCAGGAAGAAGAATTAACCACAGGCTCAGCCTGCCCACTGGAACCAGAACAGGGCCTGAAGCCATCCTGTGCTTTTGCGGCCAGCTCCCAAAAAAGCGAGTTGTAAAATGGAGGTTCAGGGCACTGCAATTCACAAACCTGCAGAGTTATAAATGATAACTCTCATCCACAAATATATTGAGGGAAGGCAAAGAAGAGGATTTGAAATCAAGGCAGAATTGCAGGAAACAGATTTCAGGAGGTAGATTCGAATCGCCTTTAAAGCACATGAAAAGCGGAAAAACGTTGACAATGATGCCCTTGGCCAAAAAGGGCGTATGCGTTTTTTCCTGAATATATTCAGGAAAAAACGCATACGCCCTTTTTGGCCAACCAAGCAACCTGGAAAGGCAAATCAGCGCTACAAAGATGTCTCGCTTCCCATCGGTCAAAAGGGCCATGCTGAAAAAAGTGTCAAAACCAGAAATGCAGGACAGGCCATGGAGAAATGGGAGCCTTGCTACACTGATGGGCGGGATGTAAATTGTCAACAGCCACTCTGGAGAAGTGTACGGTGAGTCCTGAAACGTCTAAAAAGCAAAGCTTAGAGAGCATAGGGCACTTCCACTCATGGGGGTATAAATTGGGAAAATGAAAAATCAGCAAGACACAAGCACCCCAAAGTTTAGGGCTGCTCTGTTGACAAGGACCTCCACTTCATTCCACCTTCAATATCGCAGGAAAGAGAAAAATGGATAAAGAAGTTGTGGTCCTTATGTACAATGGAATATCACTCAGCCGTGAAATCAATGTCATAAGGCTAGTAGCAGCATGATGAGTGGATTTAGGTACGACGACTCTAAGTGAAATAAGTCACACAGAAAAGGACACTTCTCATAAGGTATCACTTATAGAGGGAATGTAAAAACCGTTACACTTGAACTGAATTACAAAACAGAACAGAGTCACACATGCAGAAAACACACTATGGCTGCTTAACGGGAAAGGTGAGGTGGGGTGATACATAAAACAAGGGTTTCAAATTAGCTCAGATACCGTTCCATAAACCCAATATGTAATAGACAAGACCTACTCCTTGCTCAGAGAACTGGACTCAACACGCCCTATTCACCGCACAAGAATATATCTGACTAGTAATAATCTTAAAACCTATGTATTGATATCTCTCTGTTAGTGTGTCAAGTGGGTGTAAAGCGGCATAAACACAGAAGTGAAAAGCAGCTAAACCCCATTATAAAAATAAATTACTTTGAAAAACCCATGAAACAAAGACAGTGAAAGAGAGAGAAATTCTTACACAATGCGTTCAGGGGCTGTGATGCAACCTGGATTGACCATATCTAGACCCACAGCTGGATGAGACATAAGGGTGGACACTGTTGCGGCTGAGAGGTTTGGTGAGGTTGGGTGAGCAAACGCACACCCTTTAAAGTAATACTGTGTGGTACCCATCGCATGGGTCCCAAATCTCCAGGTTCAAGGTCATCTTCCTACATCGAAAACATGCATGAGATACCCAGAAGATGGTACACCGTGTGATGGGGAAAGGTTTCTAAAACGCACCTCATTTCTCATCTGCTTGTGCCCGGGTTCGCCATTCCAGCCACTTTACTAGCAATCTCCCTCCTTGGAGCATCAGCACCTTTAACCTCCTGTTCCGTACAGGTTGCAATTTGTACTGAGGATGAACGGGAAGACGTGGAACCAATGAAAGACTAGCTCTTGGTGTTGGGACAGGCACAGGTCACTCTATTTTCCCATCAGGAAGAAGAATTAACCACAGGCTCAGCCTGCCCCCCGGAACCAGAACAGGGCCTGAAGCCATCCTGCGCTTTTGCGGCCAGCTCCCTAAAAAGCGAGTTGTAAAATGGAGGTTCAGGGCACTGCAGTTCACAAACCTGCAGAGTTATAAATGATAACTCTCATCCACAAATATATTGAGGGAAGGCAAAGAAGAGGATTTGAAATCAAGGCAGAATTGCAGGAAACAGATTTCAGGAGGTAGATTCGAATCGCCTTTAAAGCACATGAAAAGCGGCAAAACGTTGACAATGATGCCCTTGGCCAAAAAGGGCGTATGCGTTTTTTCCTGAATATATTCAAGAAAAAACGCATACGCCGTTTTTGGCCAACCAAGCAACCTGGAAAGGCAAATCAGCACTACAAAGATGTCTCGCTTCCCATCGGTCAAAAGGGCCATGCTGAAAAAAGTGTCAAAACCAGAAATGCAGGACAGGCCATGGAGAAATGGGAGCCTTGCTACACTGATGGGCGGGATGTAAATTGTCAACAGCCACTCTGGAGAAGTGCACGGTGAGTCCTGAAACGTCTAAAAAGCAAAGCTTAGAGAGCATAGGGCACTTCCACTCATGGGGTTATAAATTGGGAAAATGAAAAATCAGCAAGACACAAGCACCCCAAAGTTTAGGGCTGCTCTGTTGACAAGGACCTCCACTTCATTCCACCTTCAATATCGCAGGAAAGAGAAAAATGGATAAAGAAGTTGTGGTCCTTATGTACAATGGAATATCACTCAGCCGTGAAATCAATGTCATAAGGCTAGTAGCAGCATGATGAGTGGATTTAGGTACGACGATTCTAAGTGAAATAAGTCACACAGAAAAGGACACTTCTCATAAGGTATCACTGATAGAGGGAATGTAAAAACCGTTACACTTGAACTGAATTACAAAACAGAACAGAGTCACACATGCAGAAAACACACTATGGCTGCTTAACGGGAAAGGTGAGGTGGGGTGGTACATAAAACAAGGGTTTCAAATTAGCTCAGATACCGTTCCATAAACCCAATATGTAATAGACAAGAGCTACTCCTTGCTCAGAGAACTGGACTCAACACGCCCTATTCACCGCACAAGAATATATCTGAGTAGTAATAATCTTAAAACCTATGTATTGATATCTCTCTGTTAGTGTGTCAAGTGGGTGTAAAGCGGCATAAACACAGCAGTGAAAAGCAGCTAAACCCCATTATAAAAATAAATTACTTTGAAAAACCCATGAAACAAAGACAGTGAAAGAGAGAGAAATTCTTACGCAATGCGTTCAGGGGCTGTGATGCAACCTGGATTGACCATATCTAGACCCACAGCTGGATGAGACATAAGGGTGGACACTGTTGCGGCTGAGAGGTTTGGTGAGGTTGGGTGAGCAAACGCAGACCCTTTAAAGTAATACTGCGTGGTACCCATCGCATGGGTCCCAAATCTCCAGGTTCAAGGTCATCTTCCTACATCGAAAACATGCATGAGATACCCAGAAGATGGTACACTGTGTGATGGCGAAAGGTTTCTAAAACGCACCTCATTTCTCATCTGCTTGTGCCCGGGTTCGCCATTCCAGCCACTTTACTAGCAATCTCCCTCCTTGGAGCATCAGCACCTTTAACCTCCTGTTCCGTACAGGTTGCAATTTGTCCTGAGGATGAACGGGAAGACGTGGAACCAATGAGAGACTAGCTCTTGGTGTTGGGACAGGCACAGGTCACTCTATTTTCCCATCAGGAAGAAGAATTAACCACAGGCTCAGCCTGCCCCCCGGAACCAGAACAGGGCCTGAAGCCATCCTGCGCTTTTGCGGCCAGCTCCCTAAAAAGCGAGTTGTAAAATGGAGGTTCAGGGCACTGCAATTCACAAACCTGCAGAGTTATAAATGATAACTCTCGTCCACAAATATATTGAGGGAAGGCAAAGAAGAGGATTTGAAATCAAGGCAAATTGCAGGAAACAGATTTCAGGAGGTAGATTCGAATCGCCTTTAAAGCACATGAAAAGCGGCAAAACGTTGACAATGATGCCCTTGGCCAAAAAGGGCGTATGCGTTTTTTCCTGAATATATTCAGGAAAAAACGCATACGCCCTTTTTGGCCAACCAAGCAACCTGGAAAGGCAAATCAGCGCTACAAAGATGTCTCGCTTCCCATCGGTCAAAAGGGCCATGCTGAAAAAAGTGTCAAAACCAGAAATGCAGGACAGGCCATGGAGAAATGGGAGCCTTGCTACACTGATGGGCGGGATGTAAATTGTCAACAGCCACTCTGGAGAAGTGTACGGTGAGTCCTGAAACGTCTAAAAAGCAAAGCTTAGAGAGCATAGGGCACTTCCACTCATGGGGGTATAAATTGGGAAAATTAAAAATCAGCAAGACACAAGCACCCCAAAGTTTAGGGCTGCTCTGTTGACAAGGACCTCCACTTCATTCCACCTTCAATATCGCAGGAAAGAGAAAAATGGATAAAGAAGTTGTGGTCCTTATGTACAATGGAATATCACTCAGCCATGAAATCAATGTCATAAGGCTAGTAGCAGCATGATGAGTGGATTTAGGTACGACGATTCTAAGTGAAATAAGTCACACAGAAAAGGACACTTCTCATAAGGTATCACTGATAGAGGGAATGTAAAAACCGTTACACTTGAACTGAATTACAAAACAGAACAGAGTCACACATGCAGAAAACACACTATGGCTGCTTAACGGGAAAGGTGAGGTGGGGTGGTACATAAAACAAGGGTTTCAAATTAGCTCAGATACCGTTCCATAAAACCAATATGTAATAGACAAGACCTACTCCTTGCTCAGAGAACTGGACTCAACACGCCCTATTCACCGCACAAGAATATATCTGACTAGTAATAATCTTAAAACCTATGTATTGATATCTCTCTGTTAGTGTGTCAAGTGGGTGTAAAGCGGCATAAACACAGCCGTGAAAAGCAGCTAAACCCCATTATAAAAATAAATTACTTTGAAAAACCCATGAAACAAAGACAGTGAAAGAGAGAGAAATTCTTACACAATGCGTTCAGGGGCTGTGATGCAACCTGGATTGACCATATCTAGACCCACAGCTGGATGAGACATAAGGGTGGACACTCTTGGGGCTGAGAGGTTTGGTGAGGTTGGGTGAGCAAATGCAGACCCTTTAAAGTAATACTGCATGGTACCCATCGCATGGGTCACAAATCTCCAGGTTCAAGGGCATCTTCCTACATCGAAAACATGCATGAGAAACCCAGAAGATGGTACACCGTGTGATGGGGAAAGGTTTCTAAAACGCACCTCATTTCTCATCTCCTTGTGCCCGGGTTCGCTATTCCAGCCGCTTTACTAGCAATCTCCCTACTTGGAGCATCAGCACCTTTAACCTCCTGTTCCGTACAGGTTGCAATTTGTCCTGAGGATGAACGGGAAGACGTGGAACCAATGAGAGACTAGCTCTTGGTGTTGGGACAGGCACAGGTCACTCTATTTTCCCATCAGGAAGAAGAATTAACCACAGGCTCAGCCTGCCACCCGGAACCAGAACAGGGCCTGAAGCCATCCTGCGCTATTGCGGCCAGCTCCCTAAAAATCGAGTTGTAAAATGGAGGTTCAGGGCACTGCAATTCACAAACCTGCAGACTTATAAATGATAACTCTCGTCCACAAATATATTGAGGGAAGGCAAAGAAGAGGATTTGAAATCAAGGCAGAATTGCAGGAAACAGATTTCAGGAGGTAGATTCGAATCGCCTTTAAAGCACATGAAAAGCGGCAAAACGTTGACAATGATGCCCTTGGCCAAAAAGGGCGTATGCGTTTTTTCCTGAATATATTCAGGAAAAAACGCATACGCCCTTTTTGGCCAACCAAGCAACCTGGAAAGGCAAATCAGCGCTACAAAGATGTCTCGCTTCCCATCGGTTAAAAAGGCCATGCTGAAAAAAGTGTCAAAACCAGAAATGCAGGACAGGCCATGGAGAAATGGGAGCCTTGCTACACTGATGGGCGGGATGTAAATTGCCAACAGCCACTCTGGAGAAGCGTACGGTGAGTCCTGAAACATCTAAAAAACAAAGCTTAGAGAGCATATGGCACTTCCACTCATGGGGTTATAAATTGGGAAAATTAAAAATCAGCAAGACACAAGCACCCCAAAGTTTAGGGCTGCTCTGTTGACAAGGACCTCCACTTCATTCCACCTTCAATATCCCAGGAAAGAGAAAAATGGATAAAGAAGTTGTGGTCCTTATGTACAATGGAATATCACTCAGCCATGAAATCAATTTCATAAGGCTAGTAGCAGCATGATGAGTGGATTTAGGTACGACGATTCTAAGTGAAATAAGTCACACAGAAAAGGACACTTCTCATAAGGTATCACTGATAGAGGGAATGTAAAAACCGTTACACTTGAACTGAATTACAAAACAGAACAGAGTCACACATGCAGAAAACACACTATGGCTGCTTAACGGGAAAGGTGAGGTGGGGTGATACATAAAACAAGGGTTTCAAATTAGCTCAGATACCGTTCCATAAACCCAATATGTAATAGACAAGACCTACTCCTTGCTCAGAGAACTGGACTCAACACGCCCTATTCACCGCACAAGAATATATCTGACTAGTAATAATCTTAAAACCTATGTATTGATATCTCTCTGTTAGTGTGTCAAGTGGGTAAAAAGCGGCATAAACACAGCAGTGAAAAGCAGCTAAACCCCATTATAAAAATAAATTACTTTGAAAAACCCATGAAACAAAGACAGTGAAAGAGAGAGAAATTCTCACACAATGCGTTCAGGGGCTGTGATGCAACCTGGATTGACCATATCTAGACCCACAGCTGGATGAGACATAAGGGTGCACACTGTTGCGGCTGAGAGGTTTGGTGAGGTTGGGTGAGCAAACGCAGACCCTTTAAAGTAATACTGCGTGGTACCCATCGCATGGGTCCCAAATCTCCAGGTTGAAGGGCATCTTCCTACATCGTAAACATGCATGAGATACCCAGAAGATGGTACACCGTGTGATGGGGAAAGGTTTCTAAAACGCACCTCATTTCTCATCTGCCTGTGCCCGGGTTTGCCATTCCAGCCACTTTACTAGCAATCTCCCTCCTTGGAGCATCATCACCTTTAACCTCCTGTTCCGTACAGGTTGCAATTTGTCCTGAGGATGAACGGGAAGACGTGGAAACAATGAGAGACTAGCTCTTGGTGTTGGGACAGGCACAGGTCACTCTATTTTCCCATCAGGAAGAAGAATTAACCACAGGCTCAGCCTGCCCACTGGAACCAGAACAGGGCCTGAAGCCATCCTGTGCTTTTGCGGCCAGCTCCCAAAAAAGCGAGTTGTAAAATGGAGGTTCAGGGCACTGCAATTCACAAACCTGCAGAGTTATAAATGATAACTCTCATCCACAAATATATTGAGGGAAGGCAAAGAAGAGGATTTGAAATAAAGGCAGAATTGCAGGAAACAGATTTCAGGAGGTAGATTCGAATCGCCTTTAAAGCACATGAAAAGCGGAAAAACGTTGACAATGATGCCCTTGGCCAAAAAGGGCGTATGCGTTTTTTCCTGAATATATTCAGGAAAAAACGCATACGCCCTTTTTGGCCAACCAAGCAACCTGGAAAGGCAAATCAGTGCTACAAAGATGTCTCGCTTCCCATCGGTCAAAAGGGCCATGCTGAAAAGAGTGTCAAAACCAGAAATGCAGGACAGGCCATGGAGAAATGGGAGCCTTGCTACACTGATGGGCGGGATGTAAATTGTCAACAGCCACTCTGGAGAAGTGTACGGTGAGTCCTGAAACGTCTAAAAAGCAAAGCTTAGAGAGCATAGGGCACTTCCACTCATGGGGGTATAAATTGGGAAAATTAAAAATCAGCAAGACACAAGCACCCCAAAGTTTAGGGCTGCTCTGTTGACAAGGACCTCCACTTCATTCCACCTTCAATATCGCAGGAAAGAGAAAAATGGATAAAGAAGTTGTGGTCCTTATGTACAATGGAATATCACTCAGCCGTGAAATCAATGTCATAAGGCTAGTAGCAGCATGATGAGTGGATTTAGGTACGACGACTCTAAGTGAAATAAGTCACACAGAAAAGGACACTTCTCATAAGGTATCACTTATAGAGGGAATGTAAAAACCGTTACACTTGAACTGAATTACAAAACAGAACAGAGTCACACATGCAGAAAACACACTATGGCTGCTTAACGGGAAAGGTGAGGTGGGGTGATACATAAAACAAGGGTTTCAAATTAGCTCAGATACCGTTCCATAAACCCAATATGTAATAGACAAGACCTACTCCTTGCTCAGAGAACTGGACTCAACACGCCCTATTCACCGCACAAGAATATATCTGACTAGTAATAATCTTAAAACCTATGTATTGATATCTCTCTGTTAGTGTGTCAAGTGGGTGTAAAGCGGCATAAACACAGCAGTGAAAAGCAGCTAAACCCCATTATAAAAATAAATTACTTTGAAAAACCCATGAAACAAAGACAGTGAAAGAGAGAGAAATTCTTACACAATGCGTTCAGGGGCTGTGATGCAACCTGGATTGACCATATCTAGACCCACAGCTGGATGAGACATAAGGGTGGACACTGTTGCGGCTGAGAGGTTTGGTGAGGTTGGGTGAGCAAACGCAGACCCTTTAAAGTAATACTGTGTGGTACCCATCGCATGGGTCCCAAATCTCCAGGTTCAAGGTCATCTTCCTACATCGAAAACATGCATGAGATACCCAGAAATGGTACACCGTGTGATGGGGAAAGGTTTCTAAAACGCACCTCATTTCTCATCTCCTTGTGCCCGGGTTCGCCATTCCAGCCACTTTACTAGCAATCTCCCTCCTTGGAGCATCAGCACCTTTAACCTCCTGTTCCGTACAGGTTGCAATTTGTACTGAGGATGAACGGGAAGACGTGGAACCAATGAAAGACTAGCTCTTGGTGTTGGGACAGGCACAGGTCACTCTATTTTCCCATCAGGAAGAAGAATTAACCACAGGCTCAGACTGCCCCCCAGAACCAGAACAGGGCCTGAAGCCATCCTGCGCTTTTGCGGCCAGCTCCCTAAAAAGCGAGTTGTAAAATGGAGGTTCAGGGCACTGCAATTCACAAACCTGCAGAGTTATAAATGATAACTCTCATCCACAAATATATTGAGGGAAGGCAAAGAAGAGGATTTGAAATCAAGGCAGAATTGCAGGAAACAGATTTCAGGAGGTAGATTCGAATCGCCTTTAAAGCACATGAAAAGCGGCAAAACGTTGACAATGATGCCCTTGGCCAAAAAGGGCGTATGCGTTTTTTCCTGAATATATTCAAGAAAAAACGCATACGCCGTTTTTGGCCAACCAAGCAACCTGGAAAGGCAAATCAGCACTACAAAGATGTCTCGCTTCCCATCGGTCAAAAGGGCCATGCTGAAAAAAGTGTCAAAACCAGAAATGCAGGACAGGCCATGGAGAAATGGGAGCCTTGCTACACTGATGGGCGGGATGTAAATTGTCAACAGCCACTCTGGAGAAGTGCACGGTGAGTCCTGAAACGTCTAAAAAGCAAAGCTTAGAGAGCATAGGGCACTTCCACTCATGGGGTTATAAATTGGGAAAATGAAAAATCAGCAAGACACAAGCACCCCAAAGTTTAGGGCTGCTCTGTTGACAAGGACCTCCACTTCATTCCACCTTCAATATCGCAGGAAAGAGAAAAATGGATAAAGAAGTTGTGGTCCTTATGTACAATGGAATATCACTCAGCCGTGAAATCAATGTCATAAGGCTAGTAGCAGCATGATGAGTGGATTTAGGTACGACGACTCTAAGTGAAATAAGTCACACAGAAAAGGACACTTCTCATAAGGTATCACTTATAGAGGGAATGTAAAAACCGTTACACTTGAACTGAATTACCAAACAGAACAGAGTCACACATGCAGAAAACACACTATGGCTGCTTAACGGGAAAGGTGAGGTGGGGTGATACATAAAACAAGGGTTTCAAATTAGCTCAGATACCGTTCCATAAACCCAATATGTAATAGACAAGACCTACTCCTTGCTCAGAGAACTGGACTCAACACGCCCTATTCACCGCACAAGAATATATCTGACTAGTAATAATCTTAAAACCTCTGTATTGATATCTCTCTGTTAGTGTGTCAAGTGGGTAAAAAGCGGCATAAACACAGCAGTGAAAAGCAGCTAAACCCCATTATAAAAATAAATTACTTTGAAAAACCCATGAAACAAAGACAGTGAAAGAGAGAGAAATTCTTACACAATGCGTTCAGGGGCTGTGATGCAACCTGGATTGACCATATCTAGACCCACAGCTGGATGAGACATAAGGGTGGACACTGTTGCGGCTGAGAGGTTTGGTGAGGTTGGGTGAGCAAACGCAGACCCTTTAAAGTAATACTGCGTGGTACCCATCGCATGGGTCCCAAATCTCCAGGTTGAAGGGCATCTTCCTACATCGTAAACATGCATGAGATACCCAGAAGATGGTACACCGTGTGATGGGGAAAGGTTTCTAAAACGCACCTCATTTCTCATCTGCCTGTGCCCGGGTTTGCCATTCCAGCCACTTTACTAGCAATCTACCTCCTTGGAGCATCATCACCTTTAACCTCCTGTTCCGTACAGGTTGCAATTTGTCCTGAGGATGAACGGGAAGACGTGGAACCAATGAGAGACTAGCTCTTGGTGTTGGGACAGGCACAGGTCACTCTATTTTCCCATCAGGAAGAAGAATTAACCACAGGCTCAGCCTGCCCCCCGGAACCAGAACAGGGCCTGAAGCCATCCTGCGCTTTTGCGGCCAGCTCCCAAAAACGCGAGTTGTAAAATGGAGGTTCAGGGCACTGCAATTCACAAACCTGCAGAGTTATAAATGATAACTCTCGTCCACAAATATATTGAGGGAAGGCAAAGAAGAGGATTTGAAATCAAGGCAGAATTGCAGGAAACAGATTTCAGGAGGTAGATTCGAATCGCCTTTAAAGCACATGAAAAGCGGCAAAACGTTGACAATGATGCCCTTGGCCAAAAAGGGCGTATGCGTTTTTTCCGGAATATATTCAGGAAAAAACGCATACGCCCTTTTTGGCCAACCAAGCAACCTGGAAAGGCAAATCAGCGCTACAAAGAAGTCTCGCTTCCCATCGGTTAAAAGGGCCATGCTGAAAAAAGTGTCAAAACCAGAAATGCAGGACAGGCCATGGAGAAATGGGAGCCTTGCTACACTGATGGGCGGGATGTAAATTGCCAACAGCCACTCTGGAGAAGCGTACGGTGAGTCCTGAAACATCTAAAAAACACAGCTTAGAGAGCATAGGGCACTTCTACTCATGGGGGTATAAATTGGGAAAATGAAAAATCAGCAAGACACAAGCACCCCAAAGTTTAGGGCTGCTCTGTTGACAAGGACCTCCACTTCATTCCACCTTCAATATCCCAGGAAAGAGAAAAATGGATAAAAGAGTTGTGGTCCTTATGTACAAAGGAATATCACTCAGCCATGAAATCAATGTCCTAAGGCTAGTAGCAGCATGATGAGTGGATTTAGGTACGACGATTCTAAGTGAAGTAAGTCACACAGAAAAGGACACTTCTCATAAGGTATCACTGATAGAGGGAATGTAAAAACCGTTACACTTGAACTGAATTACAAAACAGAACAGAGTCACACATGCAGAAAACACACTATGGCTGCTTAACGGGAAAGGTGAGGTGGGGTGATACATAAAACAAGGGTTTCAAATTAGCTCAGATACCGTTCCATAAACCCAATATGTAATAGACAAGACCTACTCCTTGCTCAGAGAACTGGACTCAACACGCCCTATTCACCGCACAAGAATATATCTGACTAGTAATAATCTTAAAACCTATGTATTCATATCTCTCTGTTAGTGTGTCAAGTGGGTGTAAAGCGGCATAAACACAGCAGTGAAAAGCAGCTAAACCCCATTATAAAAATAAATTACTTTGAAAAACCCATGAAACAAAGACAGTGAAAGAGAGAGAAATTCTTACACAATGCGTTCAGGGGCTGTGATGCAACCTGGATTGACCATATCTAGACCCACAGCTGGATGAGACATAAGGGTGGACACTCTTGGGGCTGAGAGGTTTGGTGAGGTTGGGTGAGCAAACGCAGACCCTTTAAAGTAATACTGCATGGTACCCATCGCATGGGTCACAAATCTCCAGGTTCAAGGGCATCTTCCTCCATCGAAAACATGCATGAGAAACCCAGAAGATGGTACACCGTGTGATGGGGAAAGGTTTCTAAAACGCACCTCATTTCTCATCTCCTTGTGCCCGGGTTCGCTATTCCAGCCGCTTTACTAGCAATCTCCCTCCTTGGAGCATCAGCACCTTTAACCTCCTGTTCCGTACAGGTTGCAATTTGTCCTGAGGATGAACGGGAAGACGTGGAACCAATGAGAGACTAGCTCTTGGTGTTGGGACAGGCACAGGTCACTCTATTTTCCCATCAGGAAGAAGAATTAACCACAGGCTCAGCCTGCCACCCGGAACCAAAACAGGGCCTGAAGCCATCCTGCGCTATTGCGGCCAGCTCCCTAAAAATCGAGTTGTAAAATGGAGGTTCAGGGCACTGCAATTCACAAACCTGCAGACTTATAAATGATAACTCTCGTCCACAAATATATTGAGGGAAGGCAAAGAAGAGGATTTGAAATCAAGGCAGAATTGCAGGAAACAGATTTCAGGAGGTAGATTCGAATCGCCTTTAAAGCACATGAAAAGCGGCAAAACGTTGACAATGATGCCCTTGGCCAAAAAGGGCGTATGCGTTTTTTCCTGAATATATTCAGGAAAAAACGCATACGCCCTTTTTGGCCAACCAAGCAACCTGGAAAGGCAAATCAGCGCTACAAAGATGTCTCGCTTCCCATCGGTAAAAAAGGCCATGCTGAAAAAAGTGTCAAAACCAGAAATGCAGGACAGGCCATGGAGAAATGGGAGCCTTCCTACACTGATGGGCGGGATGTAAATTGCCAACAGCCACTCTGGAGAAGCGTACGGTGAGTCCGGAAACATCTAAAAAACAAAGCTTAGAGAGCATGGGGCACTTCCACTCAGGGGTTATAAATTGGGAAAATGAAAAATCAGCAAGACACAAGCACCCCAAAGTTTAGGGCTGCTCTGTTGACAAGGACCTCCACTTCATTCCACCTTCAATATCCCAGGAAAGAGAAAAATCGATAAAGAAGTTGTGGTCCTTATGTACAATGGAATATCACTCAGCCATGAAATCAATGTCATAAGGCTAGTAGCAGCATGATGAGTGGATTTAGGTACGACGATTCTAAGTGAAATAAGTCACACAGAAAAGGACACTTCTCATAAGGTATCACTGATAGAGGGAATGTAAAAACCGTTACACTTGAACTGAATTACAAAACAGAACAGAGTCACACATGCAGAAAACACACTATGGCTGCTTAACGGGAAAGGTGAGGTGGGGTGATACATAAAACAAGGGTTTCAAATTAGCTCAGATACCGTTCCATAAACCCAATATGTAATAGACAAGACCTACTCCTTGCTCAGAGAACTGGACTCAACACGCCCTATTCACCGCACAAGAATATATCTGACTAGTAATAATCTTAAAACCTATGTATTGATATCTCTCTGTTAGTGTGTCAAGTGGGTAAAAAGCGGCATAAACACAGCAGTGAAAAGCAGCTAAACCCCATTATAAAAATAAATTACTTTGAAAAACCCATGAAACAAAGACAGTGAAAGAGAGAGAAATTCTTACACAATGCGTTCAGGGGCTGTGATGCAACCTGGATTGACCATATCTAGACCCACAGCTGGATGAGACATAAGGGTGGACACTGTTGCGGCTGAGAGGTTTGGTGAGGTTGGGTGAGCAAACGCAGACCCTTTAAAGTAATACTGCGTGGTACCCATCGCATGGGTCCCAAATCTCCAGGTTGAAGGGCATCTTCCTACATCGTAAACATGCATGAGATACCCAGAAGATGGTACACCGTGTGATGGGGAAAGGTTTCTAAAACGCACCTCATTTCTCATCTGCCTGTGCCCGGGTTTGCCATTCCAGCCACTTTACTAGCAATCTCCCTCCTTGGAGCATCATCACTTTTAACCTCCTGTTCCGTACAGGTTGCAATTTGTCCTGAGGATGAACGGGAAGACGTGGAACCAATGAGAGACTAGCTCTTGGTGTTGGGACAGGCACAGGTCACTCTATTTTCCCATCAGGAAGAAGAATTAACCACAGGCTCAGCCTGCCACCCGGAACCAAAACAGGGCCTGAAGCCATCCTGCGCTATTGCGGCCAGCTCCCTAAAAATCGAGTTGTAAAATGGAGGTTCAGGGCACTGCAATTCACAAACCTGCAGACTTATAAATGATAACTCTCGTCCACAAATATATTGAGGGAAGGCAAAGAAGAGGATTTGAAATCAAGGCAGAATTGCAGGAAACAGATTTCAGGAGGTAGATTCGAATCGCCTTTAAAGCACATGAAAAGCGGCAAAACGTTGACAATGATGCCCTTGGCCAAAAAGGGCGTATGCGTTTTTTCCGGAATATATTCAGGAAAAAACGCATACGCCCTTTTTGGCCAACCAAGCAACCTGGAAAGGCAAATCAGCGCTACAAAGAAGTCTCGCTTCCCATCGGTTAAAAGGGCCATGCTGAAAAAAGTGTCAAAACCGGAAATGCAGGACAGGCCATGGAGAAATGGGAGCCTTGCTACACTGATGGGCGGGATGTAAATTGCCAACAGCCACTCTGGAGAAGAGTACGGTGTGTCCTGAAACATCTAAAAAACACAGCTTAGAGAGCATAGGGCACTTCCACTCATGGGGTTATAAATTGGGAAAATGAAAAATCAGCAAGACACAAGCACCCCAAAGTTTAGGGCTGCTCTGTTGACAAGGACCTCCACTTCATTCCACCTTCAATATCCCAGGAAAGAGAAAAATCGATAAAGAAGTTGTGGTCCTTATGTACAATGGAATATCACTCAGCCATGAAATCAATGTCATAAGGCTAGTAGCAGCATGATGAGTGGATTTAGGTACGACGATTCTAAGTGAAATAAGTCACACAGAAAAGGACACTTCTCATAAGGTATCACTGATAGAGGGAATGTAAAAACCGTTACACTTGAACTGAATTACAAAACAGAACAGAGTCACACATGCAGAAAACACACTATGGCTGCTTAACGGGAAAGGTGAGGTGGGGTGATACATAAAACAAGGGTTTCAAATTAGCTCAGATACCGTTCCATAAACCCAATATGTAATAGACAAGACCTACTCCTTGCTCAGAGAACTGGACTCAACACGCCCTATTCACCGCACAAGAATATATCTGACTAGTAATAATCTTAAAACCTATGTATTGATATCTCTCTGTTAGTGTGTCAAGTGGGTAAAAAGCGGCATAAACACAGCAGTGAAAAGCAGCTAAACCCCATTATAAAAATAAATTACTTTGAAAAACCCATGAAACAAAGACAGTGAAAGAGAGAGAAATTCTTACACAATGCGTTCAGGGGCTGTGATGCAACCTGGATTGACCATATCTAGACCCACAGCTGGATGAGACATAAGGGTGGACACTGTTGCGGCTGAGAGGTTTGGTGAGGTTGGGTGAGCAAACGCAGACCCTTTAAAGTAATACTGCGTGGTACCCATCGCATGGGTCCCAAATCTCCAGGTTGAAGGGCATCTTCCTACATCGTAAACATGCATGAGATACCCAGAAGATGGTACACCGTGTGATGGGGAAAGGTTTCTAAAACGCACCTCATTTCTCATCTGCCTGTGCCCGGGTTTGCCATTCCAGCCACTTTACTAGCAATCTCCCTCCTTGGAGCATCATCACTTTTAACCTCCTGTTCCGTACAGGTTGCAATTTGTCCTGAGGATGAACGGGAAGACGTGGAACCAATGAGAGACTAGCTCTTGGTGTTGGGACAGGCACAGGTCACTCTATTTTCCCATCAGGAAGAAGAATTAACCACAGGCTCAGCCTGCCACCCGGAACCAAAACAGGGCCTGAAGCCATCCTGCGCTATTGCGGCCAGCTCCCTAAAAATCGAGTTGTAAAATGGAGGTTCAGGGCACTGCAATTCACAAACCTGCAGACTTATAAATGATAACTCTCGTCCACAAATATATTGAGGGAAGGCAAAGAAGAGGATTTGAAATCAAGGCAGAATTGCAGGAAACAGATTTCAGGAGGTAGATTCGAATCGCCTTTAAAGCACATGAAAAGCGGCAAAACGTTGACAATGATGCCCTTGGCCAAAAAGGGCGTATGCGTTTTTTCCGGAATATATTCAGGAAAAAACGCATACGCCCTTTTTGGCCAACCAAGCAACCTGGAAAGGCAAATCAGCGCTACAAAGAAGTCTCGCTTCCCATCGGTTAAAAGGGCCATGCTGAAAAAAGTGTCAAAACCGGAAATGCAGGACAGGCCATGGAGAAATGGGAGCCTTGCTACACTGATGGGCGGGATGTAAATTGCCAACAGCCACTCTGGAGAAGAGTACGGTGTGTCCTGAAACATCTAAAAAACACAGCTTAGAGAGCATAGGGCACTTCCACTCATGGGGGTATAAATTGGGAAAATGAAAAATCAGCAAGACACAAGCACCCCAAAGTTTAGGGCTGCTCTGTTGACAAGGACCTCCACTTCATTCCACCTTCAATATCCCAGGAAAGAGAAAAATCGATAAAGAAGTTGTGGTCCTTATGTACAATGGAATATCACTCAGCCATGAAATCAATGTCCTAAGGCTAGTAGTAGCATGATGAGTGGATTTAGGTACGACGATTCTAAGTGAAATAAGTCACACAGAAAAGGACACTTCTCATAAGGTATCACTGATAGAGGGAATGTAAAAACCGTTACACTTGAACTGAATTACAAAACAGAACAGAGTCACACATGCAGAAAACACACTATGGCTGCTTAACGGGAAAGGTGAGGTGGGGTGATACATAAAACAAGGGTTTCAAATTAGCTCAGATACCATTCCATAAACCCAATATGTAATAGACAAGACCTACTCCTTGCTCAGAGAACTGGACTCAACACGCCCTATTCACCGCACAAGAATATATCTGACTAGTAATAATCTTAAAACCTATGTATTCATATCTCTCTGTTAGTGTGCCAAGTGGGTGTAAAGCGGCATAAACACAGCAGTGAAAAGCAGCTAAACCCCATTATAAAAATAAATTACTTTGAAAAACCCATGAAACAAAGACAGTGAAAGAGAGAGAAATTCTTACACAATGTGTTCAGGGGCTGTGATGCAACCTGGATTGACCATATCTAGACCCACAGCTGGATGAGACATAAGGGTGGACACTCTTGGGGCTGAGAGGTTTGGTGAGGTTGGGTGAGCAAATGCAGACCCTTTAAAGTAATACTGCATGGTACCCATCGCATGGGTCACAAATCTCCAGGTTCAAGGGCATCTTCCTACATCGAAAACATGCATGAGAAACCCAGAAGATGGTACACCGTGTGATGGGGAAAGGTTTCTAAAACGCACCTCATTTCTCATCTCCTTGTGCCCGGGTTCGCTATTCCAGCCGCTTTACTAGCAATCTCCCTACTTGGAGCATCAGCACCTTTAACCTCCTGTTCCGTACAGGTTGCAATTTGTCCTGAGGATGAACGGGAAGACGTGGAACCAATGAGAGACTAGCTCTTGGTGTTGGGACAGGCACAGGTCACTCTATTTTCCCATCAGGAAGAAGAATTAACCACAGGCTCAGCCTGCCCCCCGGATCAAGAACAGGGCCTGAAGCCATCCTGCGCTTTTGCGGCCATCTCCCAAAAACGCGAGTTGTAAAATGGAGGTTCAGGGCACTGCAATTCACAAACCTGCAGAGTTATAAATGATAACTCTCGTCCACAAATATATTGAGGGAAGGCAAAGAAGAGGATTTGAAATCAAGGCAGAATTGCAGGAAACAGATTTCAGGAGGTAGATTCGAATCGCCTTTAAAGCACATGAAAAGCGGCAAAACGTTGACAATGATGCCCTTGGCCAAAAAGGGCGTATGCGTTTTTTCCTGAATATATTCAGGAAAAAACGCATACGCCCTTTTTGGCCAACCAAGCAACCTGGAAAGGCAAATCAGCGCTACAAAGAAGTCTCGCTTCCCATCGGTTAAAAGGGCCATGCTGAAAAAAGTGTCAAAACCAGAAATGCAGGACAGGCCATGGAGAAATGGGAGCCTTGCTACACTGATGGGCGGGATGTAAATTGCCAACAGCCACTCTGGAGAAGAGTACGGTGTGTCCTGAAACATCTAAAAAACACAGCTGAGAGAGCATAGGGCACTTCCACTCATGGGGGTATAAATTGGGAAAATGAAAAATCAGCAAGACACAAGCACCCCAAAGTTTAGGGCTGCTCTGTTGACAAGGACCTCCACTTCATTCCACCTTCAATATCCCAGGAAAGAGAAAAATGGATAAAGAAGTTGTGGTCCTTATGTACAATGGAATATCACTCAGCCGTGAAATCAATGTCATAAGGCTAGTAGCAGCATGATGAGTGGATTTAGGTATGACGACTCTAAGTGAAATAAGTCACACAGAAAAGGACACTTCTCAAAAGGTATCACTGATAGAGGGAATGTAAAAACCGTTACACTTGAACTGAATTACAAAACAGAACAGAGTCACACATGCAGAAAACACACTATGGCTGCTTAACGGGAAAGGTGAGGTGGGGTGATACATAAAACAAGGGTTTCAAATTAGCTCAGATACCGTTCCATAAAACCAATATGTAATAGACAACACCTACTCCTTGCTCAGAGAACTGGACTCAACACGCCCTATTCACCGCACAAGAATATATCTGACTAGTAATAATCTTAAAACCTATGTATTGATATCTCTCTGTTAGTGTGTCAAGTGGGTAAAAAGCGGCATAAACACAGCAGTGAAAAGCAGCTAAACCCCATTATAAAAATAAATTACTTTGAAAAACCCATGAAACAAAGACAGTGAAAGAGAGAGAAATTCTTACACAATGCGTTCAGGGGCTGTGATGCAACCTGGATTGACCATATCTAGACCCACAGCTGGATGAGACATAAGGGTGGACACTGTTGCGGCTGAGAGGTTTGGTGAGGTTGGGTGAGCAAACGCAGACCCTTTAAAGTAATACTGCGTGGTACCCATCGCATGGGTCCCAAATCTCCAGGTTCAAGGGCATCTTCCTACATCGAAAACATGCATGAGAAACCCAGAAGATGGTACACCGTGTGATGTGGAAACGTTTCTAAAACGCACCTCATTTCTCATCTCCTTGTGCCCGGGTTCGCTATTCCAGCCACTTTACTAGCAATCTCCCTACTTGGAGCATCAGCACCTTTAACCTCCTGTTCCGTACAGGTTGCAATTTGTCCTGAGGATGAACGGGAAGACGTGGAACCAATGAGAGACTAGCTCTTGGTGTTGGGACAGGCACAGGTCACTCTATTTTCCCATCAGGAAGAAGAATTAACCACAGGCTCAGCCTGCCCACTGGAACCAGAACAGGGCCTGAAGCCATCCTGCGCTTTTGCGGTCAGCTCCCTAAAAAGCGAGTTGTAAATGGAGGTTCAGGGCACTGCAATTCACAAACCTGCAGAGTTATAAATGATAACTCTCGTCCACAAATATATTGAGGGAAGGCAAAGAAGAGGATTTGAAATCAAGGCAGAATTGCAGGAAACAGATTTCAGGAGGTAGATTCGAATCGCCTTTAAAGCACATGAAAAGCGGCAAAACGTTGACAATGATGCCCTTGGCCAAAAAGGGCGTATGCGTTTTTTCCTGAATATATTCAGGAAAAAACGCATACGCCCTTTTTGGCCAACCAAGCAACCTGGAAAGGCAAATCAGCGCTACAAAGAAGTCTCGCTTCTCATCGGTTAAAAAGGCCATGCTGAAAAAAGTGTCAAAACCAGAAATGCAGGACAGGCCATGGAGAAATGGGAGCCTTGGTACACTGATGGGCGGGATGTAAATTGCCAACAGCCACTCTGGAGGAGAGTACGGTGTGTCCTGAAACATCTAAAAAACACAGCTTAGAGAGCATAGGGCACTTCCACTCATGGGGGTATAAATTGGGAAAATTAAAAATCAGCAAGACACAAGCACCCCAAAGTTTAGGACTGCTCTGTTGACAAGGACCTCCACTTCATTCCACCTTCAATATCCCAGGAAAGAGAAAAATGGATAAAGAAGTTGTGGTCCTTATGTACACTGGAATATCACTCAGCCATGAAATCAATGTCATAAGGCTAGTAGCAGCATGACGAGTGGATTTAGGTACGACGATTCTAAGTGAAATAATTCACACAGAAAAGGACACTTCTCATAAAGTATCACTGATAGAGGGAATGTAAAAACCGTTACACTTGAACTGAATTACAAAACAGAACAGAGTCACACATGCAGAAAACACACTATGGCTGCTTAACGGGAAAGGTGAGGTGGGGTGATACATAAAACAAGGGTTTCAAATTAGCTCAGATACCGTTCCATAAACCCAATATGTAATAGACAAGACCTACTCCTTGCTCAGAGAACTGGACTCAACACGCCCTATTCACCGCACAAGAATATATCTGACTAGTAATAATCTTAAAACCTATGTATTGATATCTCTCTGTTAGTGTGTCAAGTGGGTAAAAAGCGGCATAAACACAGCAGTGAAAAGCAGCTAAACCCCATTATAAAAATAAATTACTTTGAAAAACCCATGAAACAAAGACAGTGAAAGAGAGAGAAATTCTTACACAATGCGTTCAGGGGCTGTGATGCAACCTGGATTGACCATATCTAGACCCACAGCTGGATGAGACATAAGGGTGGACACTGTTGCGGCTGAGAGGTTTGGTGAGGTTGGGTGAGCAAAAGTAGACCCTTTAAATAATACTGCGTGGTACCCATCGCATGGGTCCCAAATCTCCAGGTTCAAGGGCATCTTCCTACATCGAAAACATGCATGAGATACCCAGAAGACGGTACACCGTGTGATGGGGAAAGGTTTCTAAAACGCACCTCATTTCTCATCTGCTTGTGCCCGGGTTCGCCATTCCAGCCACTTTACTAGCAATCTCCCTCCTTGGAGCATCAGCACCTTTAACCTCCTGTTCCGTACAGGTTGCAATTTGTACTGAGGATGAACGGGAAGACGTGGAACCAATGAAAGACTAGCTCTTGGTGTTGGGACAGGCACAGGTCACTCTATTTTCCCATCAGGAAGAAGAATTAACCACAGGCTCAGCCTGCCCCCCGGAACCAGAACAGGGCCTGAAGACATCCTGCGCTTTTGCGGCCAGCTCCCTAAAAAGCGAGTTGTAAAATGGAGGTTCAGGGCACTGCAATTCACAAACCTGCAGACTTATAAATGATAACTCTCATCCACAAATATATTGAGGGAAGGCAAAGAAGAGGATTTGAAATCAAGGCAGAATTGCAGGAAACAGATTTCAGGAGGTAGATTCGAATTGCCTTTAAAGCACATGAAAAGCAGCAAAACGTTGACAATGATGCCCTTGGCCAAAAAGGGCGTATGCGTTTTTTCCTAAATATATTCAGGAAAAAACGCATACGCACTTTTTGGCCAACCAAGCAACCTGGAAAGGCAAATCAGCACTACAAAGATGTCTCGCTTCCCATCGGTCAAAAGGGCCATGCTGAAAAGAGTGACAAAACCAGAAATGCAGGACAGGCCATGGAGAAATGGGAGCCTTGCTACACTGATGGGCGGGATGTAAATTGTCAACAGCCACTCTGGAGAAGTGTACGGTGAGTCCTGAAACGTCTAAAAAGCAAAGCTTAGAGAGCATAGGGCACTTCCACTCATGGGGGTATAAATTGGGAAAATTAAAAATCAGCAAGACACAAGCACCCCAAAGTTTAGGGCTGCTCTGTTGACAAGGACCTCCACTTCATTCCACCTTCAATATCCCAGGAAAGAGAAAAATGGATAAAGAAGTTGTGGTCCTTATGTACAATGTAATATCACTCAGCCATGAAATCAATGTCATAAGGCTAGTAGCAGCATGATGAGTGGATTTAGGTACGACGATTCTAAGTGAAATAAGTCACACAGAAAAGGACACTTCTCATAAGGTATCACTGATAGAGGGAATGTAAAAACCGTTACACTTGAACTGAATTACAAAACAGAACAGAGTCACACATGCAGAAAACACACTATGGCTGCTTAACGGGAAAGGTGAGGTGGGGTGATACATAAAACAAGGGTTTCAAATTAGCTCAGATACCGTTCCATAAACCCAATATGTAATAGACAAGACCTACTCCTTGCTCAGAGAACTGGACTCAACACGCCCTATTCACCGCACAAGAATATATCTGACTAGTAATAATCTTAAAACCTATGTATTCATATCTCTCTGTTAGTGTGTCAAGTGGGTGTAAAGCGGCATAAACACAGCAGTGAAAAGCAGCTAAACCCCATTATAAAAATAAATTACTTTGAAAAACCCATGAAACAAAGACAGTGAAAGAGAGAGAAATTCTTACACAATGCGTTCAGGGGCTGTGATGCAACCTGGATTGACCATATCTAGACCCACAGCTGGATGAGACATAAGGGTGGACACTCTTGGGGCTGAGAGGTTTGGTGAGGTTGGGTGAGCAAACGCAGACCCTTTAAAGTAATACTGCATGGTACCCATCGCATGGGTCACAAATCTCCAGGTTCAAGGGCATCTTCCTACATCGAAAACATGCATGAGAAACCCAGAAGATGGTACACCGTGTGATGGGGAAAGGTTTCTAAAACGCACCTCATTTCTCATCTCCTTGTGCCCGGGTTCGCTATTCCAGCCGCTTTACTAGCAATCTCCCTCCTTGGAGCATCAGCACCTTTAACCTCCTGTTCCGTACAGGTTGCAATTTGTCCTGAGGATGAACGGGAAGACGTGGAACCAATGAGAGACTAGCTCTTGGTGTTGGGACAGGCACAGGTCACTCTATTTTCCCATCAGGAAGAAGAATTAACCACAGGCTCAGCCTGCCACCCAGAACCAAAACAGGGCCTGAAGCCATCATGCGCTATTGCGGCCAGCTCCCTAAAAATCGAGTTGTAAAATGGAGGTTCAGGGCACTGCAATTCACAAACCTGCAGACTTATAAATGATAACTCTCGTCCACAAATATATTGAGGGAAGGCAAAGAAGAGGATTTGAAATCAAGGCAGAATTGCAGGAAACAGATTTCAGGAGGTAGATTCGAATCGCCTTTAAAGCACATGAAAAGCGGCAAAACGTTGACAATGATGCCCTTGGCCAAAAAGGGCGTATGCGTTTTTTCCTGAATATATTCAGGAAAAAACGCATACGCCCTTTTTGGCCAACCAAGCAACCTGGAAAGGCAAATCAGCGCTACAAAGATGTCTCGCTTCCCATCGGTAAAAAAGGCCATGCTGAAAAAAGTGTCAAAACCAGAAATGCAGGACAGGCCATGGAGAAATGGGAGCCTTCCTACACTGATGGGCGGGATGTAAATTGCCAACAGCCACTCTGGAGAAGCGTACGGTGAGTCCGGAAACATCTAAAAAACAAAGCTTAGAGAGCATGGGGCACTTCCACTCAGGGGTTATAAATTGGGAAAATGAAAAATCAGCAAGACACAAGCACCCCAAAGTTTAGGGCTGCTCTGTTGACAAGGACCTCCACTTCATTCCACCTTCAATATCCCAGGAAAGAGAAAAATGGATAAAGAAGTTGTGGTCCTTATGTACAATGGAATATCACTCAGCCATGAAATCAATGTCATAAGGCTAGTAGCAGCATGATGAGTGGATTTAGGTACGACGATTCTAAGTGAAATAAGTCACACAGAAAAGGACACTTCTCATAAGGTATCACTGATAGAGGGAATGTAAAAACCGTTACACTTGAACTGAATTACAAAACAGAACAGAGTCACACATGCAGAAAACACACTATGGCTGCTTAACGGGAAAGGTGAGGTGGGGTGATACATAAAACAAGGGTTTCAAATTAGCTCAGATACCGTTCCATAAACCCAATATGTAATAGACAAGACCTACTCCTTGCTCAGAGAACTGGACTCAACACGCCCTATTCACCGCACAAGAATATATATGACTAGTAATAATCTTAAAACCTATGTATTGATATCTCTCTGTTAGTGTGTCAAGTGGGTAAAAAGCGGCATAAACACAGCAGTGAAAAGCAGCTAAACCCCATTATAAAAATAAATTACTTTGAAAAACCCATGAAACAAAGACAGTGAAAGAGAGAGAAATTCTTACACAATGCGTTCAGGGGCTGTGATGCAACCTGGATTGACCATATCTAGACCCACAGCTGGATGAGACATAAGGGTGGACACTGTTGCGGCTGAGAGGTTTGGTGAGGTTGGGTGAGCAAACGCAGACCCTTTAAAGTAATACTGCGTGGTACCCATCGCATGGGTCCCAAATCTCCAGGTTGAAGGGCATCTTCCTACATCGTAAACATGCATGAGATACCCAGAAGATGGTACACCGTGTGATGGGGAAAGGTTTCTAAAACGCACCTCATTTCTCATCTGCCTGTGCCCGGGTTTGCCATTCCAGCCACTTTACTAGCAATCTCCCTCCTTGGAGCATCATCACTTTTAACCTCCTGTTCCGTACAGGTTGCAATTTGTCCTGAGGATGAACGGGAAGACGTGGAACCAATGAGAGACTAGCTCTTGGTGTTGGGACAGGCACAGGTCACTCTATTTTCCCATCAGGAAGAAGAATTAACCACAGGCTCAGCCTGCCACCCGGAACAAAAACAGGGCCTGAAGCCATCCTGCGCTATTGCGGCCAGCTCCCTAAAAATCGAGTTGTAAAATGGAGGTTCAGGGCACTGCAATTCACAAACCTGCAGACTTATAAATGATAACTCTCGTCCACAAATATATTGAGGGAAGGCAAAGAAGAGGATTTGAAATCAAGGCAGAATTGCAGGAAACAGATTTCAGGAGGTAGATTCGAATCGCCTTTAAAGCACATGAAAAGCGGCAAAACGTTGACAATGATGCCCTTGGCCAAAAAGGGCGTATGCGTTTTTTCCGGAATATATTCAGGAAAAAACGCATACGCCCTTTTTGGCCAACCAAGCAACCTGGAAAGGCAAATCAGCGCTACAAAGAAGTCTCGCTTCCCATCGGTTAAAAGGGCCATGCTGAAAAAAGTGTCAAAACCGGAAATGCAGGACAGGCCATGGAGAAATGGGAGCCTTGCTACACTGATGGGCGGGATGTAAATTGCCAACAGCCACTCTGGAGAAGAGTACGGTGTGTCCTGAAACATCTAAAAAACACAGCTTAGAGAGCATAGGGCACTTCCACTCATGGGGGTATAAATTGGGAAAATGAAAAATCAGCAAGACACAAGCACCCCAAAGTTTAGGGCTGCTCTGTTGACAAGGACCTCCACTTCATTCCACCTTCAATATCCCAGGAAAGAGAAAAATCGATAAAGAAGTTGTGGTCCTTATGTACAATGGAATATCACTCAGCCATGAAATCAATGTCCTAAGGCTAGTAGTAGCATGATGAGTGGATTTAGGTACGACGATTCTAAGTGAAATAAGTCACACAGAAAAGGACACTTCTCATAAGGTATCACTGATAGAGGGAATGTAAAAACCGTTACACTTGAACTGAATTACAAAACAGAACAGAGTCACACATGCAGAAAACACACTATGGCTGCTTAACGGGAAAGGTGAGGTGGGGTGATACATAAAACAAGGGTTTCAAATTAGCTCAGATACCATTCCATAAACCCAATATGTAATAGACAAGACCTACTCCTTGCTCAGAGAACTGGACTCAACACGCCCTATTCACCGCACAAGAATATATCTGACTAGTAATAATCTTAAAACCTATGTATTCATATCTCTCTGTTAGTGTGCCAAGTGGGTGTAAAGCGGCATAAACACAGCAGTGAAAAGCAGCTAAACCCCATTATAAAAATAAATTACTTTGAAAAACCCATGAAACAAAGACAGTGAAAGAGAGAGAAATTCTTACACAATGTGTTCAGGGGCTGTGATGCAACCTGGATTGACCATATCTAGACCCACAGCTGGATGAGACATAAGGGTGGACACTCTTGGGGCTGAGAGGTTTGGTGAGGTTGGGTGAGCAAACGCAGACCCTTTAAAGTAATACTGCATGGTACCCATCGCATGGGTCACAAATCTCCAGGTTCAAGGGCATCTTCCTACATCGAAAACATGCATGAGAAACCCAGAAGATGGTACACCGTGTGATGGGGAAAGGTTTCTAAAACGCACCTCATTTCTCATCTCCTTGTGCCCGGGTTCGCTATTCCAGCCGCTTTACTAGCAATCTCCCTACTTGGAGCATCAGCACCTTTAACCTCCTGTTCCGTACAGGTTGCAATTTGTCCTGAGGATGAACGGGAAGACGTGGAACCAATGAGAGACTAGCTCTTGGTGTTGGGACAGGCACAGGTCACTCTATTTTCCCATCAGGAAGAAGAATTAACCACAGGATCAGCCTGCCACCCGGAACCAGAACAGGGCCTGAAGCCATCCTGCGCTATTGCGGCCAGCTCCCTAAAAATCGAGTTGTAAAATGGAGGTTCAGGGCACTGCAATTCACAAACCTGCAGACTTATAAATGATAACTCTCGTCCACAAATATATTGAGGGAAGGCAAAGAAGAGGATTTGAAATCAAGGCAGAATTGCAGGAAACAGATTTCAGGAGGTAGATTCGAATCGCCTTTAAAGCACATGAAAAGCGGCAAAACGTTGACAATGATGCCCTTGGCCAAAAAGGGCGTATGCGTTTTTTCCTGAATATATTCAGGAAAAAACGCATACGCCCTTTTTGGCCAACCAAGCAACCTGGAAAGGCAAATCAGCGCTACAAAGATGTCTCGCTTCCCATCGGTTAAAAAGGCCATGCTGAAAAAAGTGTCAAAACCAGAAATGCAGGACAGGCCATGGAGAAATGGGAGCCTTCCTACACTGATGGGCGGGATGTAAATTGCCAACAGCCACTCTGGAGAAGCGTACGGTGAGTCCTGAAACGTCTAAAAAACAAAGCTTAGAGAGCATAGGGCACTTCCACTCATGGGGTTATAAATTGGGAAAATTAAAAATCAGCAAGACACAAGCACCCCAAAGTTTAGGGCTGCTCTGTTGACAAGGACCTCCACTTCATTCCACCTTAAATATCCCAGGAAAGAGAAAAATGGGTAAAGAAGTTGTGGTCCTTATGTACAATGGAATATCACTCAGCCATGAAATCAATGTCCTAAGGCTAGTAGCAGCATGATGAGTGGATTTAGGTACGACGATTCTAAGTGAAATAAATCACACAGAAAAGGACACTTCTCATAAGGTATCACTTATAGAGGGAATGTAAAAACCGTTACACTTGAACTGAATTACAAAACAGAACAGAGTCACACATGCAGAAAACACACTATGGCTGCTTAACGGGAAAGGGGAGGTGGGGTGATACATAAAACAAGGGTTTCAAATTAGCTCAGATACCGTTCCATAAACCCAATATGTAATAGACAAGACCTACTCCTTGCTCAGAGAACTGGACTCAACACGCCCTATTCACCGCACAAGTATATATCTGACTACTAATAATCTTCAAACCTATGTATTGATATCTCTCTGTTAGTGTGTCAAGTGGGTGTAAAGCGGCATAAACACAGCAGTGAAAAGCAGCTAAACCCCATTACGAAAATAAATTACTTTGAAAAACCCATGAAAGAAAGACAGTGAAAGAGAGAGACATTCTTACACAATGCGTTCAGGGGCTGTGATGCAACCTGGATTGACCATATCTAGACCCACAGCTGGATGAGACCTAAGGGTGGACACTCTTGGGGCTGAGAGGTTTGGTGATGTTGGGTGAGCAAACGCAGACCATTTAAAGTAATACTGCGTGGTAGACATCGCATGGGTCCCAAATCTCCAGGTTCAAGGGCATCTTCCTACATCGAAAACATGCATGAGAAACCCAGAAGATGGTACACCGTCTGATGGGGAAAGGTTTCTAAAACGCAACTCATTTCTCATCTCCTTGTGTCCGGGTTCGCCATTCCAGCCGCTTTACTAGCAATCTCCCTACTTGGAGCATCAGCACCTTTAACCTCCTGTTCCGTACAGGTTGCCATTTCTCCTGACGATGAACGGGAAGACGGGGAACCAATGAGAGACTGGCTCTTGGTGTTGGGAAAGGCACAGGTCACTCTATTTTCCCATCAGGAAGAAGAATTAACAACAGGCTCATCCCGCCCCCCGGAACCAGAACAGGGCCTGAAGCCATCCTGCGCTTTTGCGGCCAGCTCCCAAAAACACGAGTTGTAAAATGGAGGCTCAGGGCACTGCAATTCACAAACCTGCAGAGTTATAAATGATAACTCTCGTCCACAAATATATTGAGGGAAGGCAACGAAGAGGATTTGAAATCAAGGCAGAATTGCAGGAAACAGATTTCAGGAGGTAGATTCGAATCTCATTTAAAGCACATGAAAAGCGGCAAAACGTTGACAATGATGCCCTTGGCCAAAAAGGGCGTATGCGTTTTTTCCTGAATATATTCAGGAAAAAACGCATACGCCCTTTTTGACTAACCAAGCAACCTGGAAAGGCAAATCAGCGCTACAACAAGTCTCGCTTCCCATCGGTCAAAAGGGCCATGCTGAAAAAAGTGTCAAAACCAGAAATGCAGGACAGGCCATGGAGAAATGGGAGCCTTGCTACACTGATGGGCGGGATGTAAATTGCCAACAGCCACTCTGGAGAAGTGTACGGTGAGTCCTGAAACATCTAAAAAACACAGCTTAGAGAGCATAGGGCACTTCCACTCATGGGGGTATAAATTGGGAAAATGAAAAATCAGCAAGACACAAGCACCCCAAAGTTGAGGGCTGCTCTGTTGACAAGGACCTCCACTTCATTCCACCTTAAATATCCCAGGAAAGAGAAAAATGGGTAAAGAAGTTGTGGTCCTTATGTACAATGGAATATCACTCAGCCATGAAATCAATGTCCTAAGGCTAGTAGCAGCATGATGAGTGGATTTAGGTATGACGATTCTAAGTGAAATAAGTCACACAGAAAAGGACACTTCTCATAAGGTATCACTGATAGAGGGAATGTAAAAACCGTTACACTTGAACTGAATTACAAAACAGAACAGAGTCACACATGCAGAAAACACACTATGGCTGCTTAACGGGAAAGGTGAGGTGGGGTGATACATAAAACAAGGGTTTCAAATTAGCTCAGATACCGTTCCATAAACCCAATATGTAATAGACAAGACCTACTCCTTGCTCAGAGAACTGGACTCAACACGCCCTATTCACCGCACAAGAATATATCTGACTAGTAATAATCTTAAAACCTATGTATTCATATCTCTCTGTTAGTGTGTCAAGTGGGTGTAAAGCGGCATAAACACAGCAGTGAAAAGCAGCTAAACCCCATTATAAAAATAAATTACTTTGAAAAACCCATGAAACAAAGACAGTGAAAGAGAGAGAAATTCTTACACAATGCGTTCAGGGGCTGTGATGCAACCTGGATTGACCATATCTAGACCCACAGCTGGATGAGACATAAGGGTGGACACTGTTGCGGCTGAGAGGTTTGGTGAGGTTGGGTGAGCAAACGCAGACCCTTTAAAGTAATACTGCATGGTACCCATCGCATGGGTCACAAATCTCCAGGTTCAAGGGCATCTTCCTACATCGAAAACATGCATGAGAAACCCAGAAGATGGTACACCGTGTGATGGGGAAAGGTTTCTAAAACGCACCTCATTTCTCATCTCCTTGTGCCCGGGTTCGCTATTCCAGCCGCTTTACTAGCAATCTCCCTCCTTGGAGCATCAGCACCTTTAACCTCCTGTTCCGTACAGGTTGCAATTTGTCCTGAGGATGAACGGGAAGACGTGGAACCAATGAGAGACTAGCTCTTGGTGTTGGGACAGGCACAGGTCACTCTATTTTCCCATCAGGAAGAAGAATTAACCACAGGCTCAGCCTGCCACCCGGAACCAAAACAGGGCCTGAAGCCATCCTGCGCTATTGCGGCCAGCTCCCTAAAAATCGAGTTGTAAAATGGAGGTTCAGGGCACTGCAATTCACAAACCTGCAGACTTATAAATGATAACTCTCATCCACAAATATATTGAGGGAAGGCAAAGAAGAGGATTTGAAATCAAGGCAGAATTGCAGGAAACAGATTTCAGGAGGTAGATTCGAATCGCCTTTAAAGCACATGAAAAGCGGCAAAACGTTGACAATGATGCCCTTGGCCAAAAAGGGCGTATGCGGTTTTTCCTGAATATATTCAGGAAAAAACGCATACGCCCTTTTTGGCCAACCAAGCAACCTGGAAAGGCAAATCAGCGCTACAAAGATGTCTCGCTTCCCATCGGTAAAAAAGGCCATGCTGAAAAAAGTGTCAAAACCAGAAATGCAGGACAGGCCATGGAGAAATGGGAGCCTTCCTACACTGATGGGCGGGATGTAAATTGCCAACAGCCACTCTGGAGAAGCGTACGGTGAGTCCGGAAACATCTAAAAAACAAAGCTTAGAGAGCATGGGGCACTTCCACTCAGGGGTTATAAATTGGGAAAATGAAAAATCAGCAAGACACAAGCACCCCAAAGTTTAGGGCTGCTCTGTTGACAAGGACCTCCACTTCATTCCACCTTCAATATCCCAGGAAAGAGAAAAATCGATAAAGAAGTTGTGGTCCTTATGTACAATGGAATATCACTCAGCCATGAAATCAATGTCATAAGGCTAGTAGCAGCATGATGAGTGGATTTAGGTACGACGATTCTAAGTGAAATAAGTCACACAGAAAAGGACACTTCTCATAAGGTATCACTGATAGAGGGAATGTAAAAACCGTTACACTTGAACTGAATTACAAAACAGAACAGTCACACATGCAGAAAACACACTATGGCTGCTTAACGGGAAAGGTGAGGTGGGGTGATACATAAAACAAGGGTTTCAAATTAGCTCAGATACCGTTCCATAAACCCAATATGTAATAGACAAGACCTACTCCTTGCTCAGAGAACTGGACTCAACACGCCCTATTCACCGCACAAGAATATATCTGACTAGTAATAATCTTAAAACCTATGTATTGATATCTCTCTGTTAGTGTGTCAAGTGGGTAAAAAGCGGCATAAACACAGCAGTGAAAAGCAGCTAAACCCCATTATAAAAATAAATTACTTTGAAAAACCCATGAAACAAAGACAGTGAAAGAGAGAGAAATTCTTACACAATGCGTTCAGGGGCTGTGATGCAACCTGGATTGACCATATCTAGACCCACAGCTGGATGAGACATAAGGGTGGACACTGTTGCGGCTGAGAGGTTTGGTGAGGTTGGGTGAGCAAACGCAGACCCTTTAAAGTAATACTGCGTGGTACCCATCGCATGGGTCCCAAATCTCCAGGTTGAAGGGCATCTTCCTACATCGTAAACATGCATGAGATACCCAGAAGATGGTACACCGTGTGATGGGGAAAGGTTTCTAAAACGCACCTCATTTCTCATCTGCCTGTGCCCGGGTTTGCCATTCCAGCCACTTTACTAGCAATCTCCCTCCTTGGAGCATCATCACTTTTAACCTCCTGTTCCGTACAGGTTGCAATTTGTCCTGAGGATGAACGGGAAGACGTGGAACCAATGAGAGACTAGCTCTTGGTGTTGGGACAGGCACAGGTCACTCTATTTTCCCATCAGGAAGAAGAATTAACCACAGGCTCAGCCTGCCACCCGGAACCAAAACAGGGCCTGAAGCCATCCTGCGCTATTGCGGCCAGCTCCCTAAAAATCGAGTTGTAAAATGGAGGTTCAGGGCACTGCAATTCACAAACCTGCAGACTTATAAATGATAACTCTCGTCCACAAATATATTGAGGGAAGGCAAAGAAGAGGATTTGAAATCAAGGCAGAATTGCAGGAAACAGATTTCAGGAGGTAGATTCGAATCGCCTTTAAAGCACATGAAAAGCGGCAAAACGTTGACAATGATGCCCTTGGCCAAAAAGGGCGTATGCGTTTTTTCCGGAATATATTCAGGAAAAAACGCATACGCCCTTTTTGGCCAACCAAGCAACCTGGAAAGGCAAATCAGCGCTACAAAGAAGTCTCGCTTCCCATCGGTTAAAAGGGCCATGCTGAAAACAGTGTCAAAACCAGAAATGCAGGACAGGCCATGGAGAAATGGGAGCCTTGCTACACTGATGGGCGGGATGTAAATTGCCAACAGCCACTCTGGAGAAGAGTACGGTGTGTCCTGAAACATCTAAAAAACACAGCTTAGAGAGCATAGGGCACTTCCACTCATGGGGGTATAAATTGGGAAAATGAAAAATCAGCAAGACACAAGCACCCCAAAGTTTAGGGCTGCTCTGTTGACAAGGACCTCCACTTCATTCCACCTTCAATATCCCAGGAAAGAGAAAAATCGATAAAGAAGTTGTGGTCCTTATGTACAATGGAATATCACTCAGCCATGAAATCAATGTCCTAAGGCTAGTAGTAGCATGATGAGTGGATTTAGGTACGACGATTCTAAGTGAAATAAGTCACACAGAAAAGGACACTTCTCATAAGGTATCACTGATAGAGGGAATGTAAAAACCGTTACACTTGAACTGAATTACAAAACAGAACAGAGTCACACATGCAGAAAACACACTATGGCTGCTTAACGGGAAAGGTGAGGTGGGGTGATACATAAAACAAGGGTTTCAAATTAGCTCAGATACCATTCCATAAACCCAATATGTAATAGACAAGACCTACTCCTTGCTCAGAGAACTGGACTCAACACGCCCTATTCACCGCACAAGAATATATCTGACTAGTAATAATCTTAAAACCTATGTATTCATATATCTCTGTTAGTGTGCCAAGTGGGTGTAAAACGGCATAAACACAGCAGTGAAAAGCAGCTAAACCCCATTATAAAAATAAATTACTTTGAAAAACCCATGAAACAAAGACAGTGAAAGAGAGAGAAATTCTTACACAATGTGTTCAGGGGCTGTGATGCAACCTGGATTGACCATATCTAGACCCACAGCTGGATGAGACATAAGGGTGGACACTCTTGGGGCTGAGAGGTTTGGTGAGGTTGGGTGAGCAAACGCAGACCCTTTAAAGTAATACTGCATGGTACCCATCGCATGGGTCACAAATCTCCAGGTTCAAGGGCATCTTCCTACATCGAAAACATGCATGAGAAACCCAGAAGATGGTACACCGTGTGATGGGGAAAGGTTTCTAAAACGCACCTCATTTCTCATCTCCTTGTGCCCGGGTTCGCTATTCCAGCCGCTTTACTAGCAATCTCCCTACTTGGAGCATCAGCACCTTTAACCTCCTGTTCCGTACAGGTTGCAATTTGTCCTGAGGATGAACGGGAAGACGTGGAACCAATGAGAGACTAGCTCTTGGTGTTGGGACAGGCACAGGTCACTCTATTTTCCCATCAGGAAGAAGAATTAACCACAGGCTCAGCCTGCCACCCGGAACCAAAACAGGGCCTGAAGCCATCCTGCGCTATTGCGGCCAGCTCCCTAAAAATCGAGTTGTAAAATGGAGGTTCAGGGCACTGCAATTCACAAACCTGCAGACTTATAAATGATAACTCTCGTCCACAAATATATTGAGGGAAGGCAAAGAAGAGGATTTGAAATCAAGGCAGAATTGCAGGAAACAGATTTCAGGAGGTAGATTCGAATCGCCTTTAAAGCACATGAAAAGCGGCAAAACGTTGACAATGATGCCCTTGGCCAAAAAGGGCGTATGCGTTTTTTCCTGAATATATTCAGGAAAAAACGCATACGCCCTTTTTGGCCAACCAAGCAACCTGGAAAGGCAAATCAGCGCTACAAAGATGTCTCGCTTCCCATCGGTTAAAAAGGCCATGCTGAAAAAAGTGTCAAAACCAGAAATGCAGGACAGGCCATGGAGAAATGGGAGTCTTCCTACACTGATGGGCGGGATGTAAATTGCCAACAGCCACTCTGGAGAAGCGTACGGTGAGTCCTGAAACATCTAAAAAACAAAGCTTAGAGAGCATAGGGCACTTCCACTCATGGGGTTATAAATTGGGAAAATTAAAAATCAGCAAGACACAAGCACCCCAAAGTTTAGGGCTGCTCTGTTGACAAGGACCTCCACTTCATTCCACCTTCAATATCCCAGGAAAGAGAAAAATGGATAAAGAAGTTGTGGTCCTTATGTACAATGGAATATCACTCAGCCATGAAATCAATGTCATAAGGCTAGTAGCAGCATGATGAGTGGATTTAGGTACGACGATTCTAAGTGAAATAAGTCACACAGAAAAGGACACTTCTCATAAGGTATCACTGATAGAGGGAATGTAAAAACCGTTACACTTGAACTGAATTACAAAACAGAACAGAGTCACACATGCAGAAAACACACTATGGCTGCTTAACGGGAAAGGTGAGGTGGGGTGATACATAAAACAAGGGTTTCAAATTAGCTCAGATACCGTTCCATAAACCCAATATGTAATAGACAAGACCTACTCCTTGCTCAGAGAACTGGACTCAACACGCCCTATTCACCGCACAAGAATATATCTGACTAGTAATAATCTTAAAACCTATGTATTGATATCTCTCTGTTAGTGTGTCAAGTGGGTGTAAAGCGGCATAAACACAGCAGTGAAAAGCAGCTAAACCGCATTATGAAAATAAATTACTTTGAAAAACCCATGAAAGAAAGACAGTGAAAGAGAGAGACATTCTTACACAATGCGTTCAGGGGCTGTGATGCAACCTGGATTGACCATATCTAGACCCACAGCTGGATGAGACCTAAGGGTGGACACTCTTGGGGCTGAGAGGTTTGGTGATGTTGGGTGAGCAAACGCAGACCATTTATAGTAATACTGCGTGGTAGCCATCGCATGGGTCCCAAATCTCCAGGTTCAAGGGCATCTTCCTACATCGAAAACATGCATGAGAAACCCAGAAGATGGTACACCGTCTGATGGGGAAAGGTTTCTAAAACGCACCTCATTTCTCATCTCCTTGTGTCCGGGTTCGCCATTCCAGCCGCTTTACTAGCAATCTCCCTACTTGGAGCATCAGCACCTTTAACCTCCTGTTCCGTACAGGTTGCCATTTCTCCTGACGATGAACGGGAAGACGGGGAACCAATGAGAGACTGGCTCTTGGTGTTGGGAAAGGCACAGGTCACTCTATTTTCCCATCAGGAAGAAGAATTAACAACAGGCTCATCCCGCCCCCCGGAACCAGAACAGGGCCTGAAGCCATCCTGCGCTTTTGCGGCCAGCTCCCAAAAACACGAGTTGTAAAATGGAGGCTCAGGGCACTGCAATTCACAAACCTGCAGAGTTATAAATGATAACTCTCGTCCACAAATATATTGAGGGAAGGCAACGAAGAGGATTTGAAATCAAGGCAGAATTGCAGGAAACAGATTTCAGGAGGTAGATTCGAATCTCATTTAAAGCACATGAAAAGCAGCAAAACTTTGACAATGATGCCCTTGGCCAAAAAGGGCGTATGCGTTTTTTCCTGAATATATTCAGGAAAAAACGCATACGCCCTTTTTGACCAACCAAGCAACCTGGAAAGGCAAATCAGCGCTACAAAGAAGTCTCGCTTCCCATCGGTCAAAAGGGCCATGCTGAAAAAAGTGTCAAAACCAGAAATGCAGGACAGGCCATGGAGAAATGGGAGCCTTGCTACACTGATGGGCGGGATGTAAATTGCCAACAGCCACTCTGGAGAAGTGTACGGTGAGTCCTGAAACATCTAAAAAACACAGCTTAGAGAGCATAGGGCATTTCCACTCATGGGGGTAGAAATTGGGAAAATGAAAAATCAGCAAGACACAAGCACCCCAAAGTTTAGGGCTGCTCTGTTGACAAGGACCTCCACTTCATTCCACCTTAAATATCCCAGGAAAGAGAAAAATGGGTAAAGAAGTTGTGGTCCTTATGTACAATGGAATATCACTCAGGCATGAAATCAATGTCCTAAGGCTAGTAGCAGCATGATGAGTGGATTTAGGTACGACGATTCTAAGTGAAATAAATCACACAGAAAAGGACACTTCTCATAAGGTATCACTTATAGAGGGAATGTAAAAACCGTTACACTTGAACTGAATTACAAAACAGAACAGAGTCACACATGCAGAAAACACACTATGGCTGCTTAACGGGAAAGGGGAGATGGGGTGATACATAAAACAAGGGTTTCAAATTAGCTCAGATACCGTTCCATAAACCCAATATGTAATAGACAAGACCTACTCCTTGCTCAGAGAACTGGACTCAACACGCCCTATTCACCGCACAAGAATATATCTGACTAGTAATAATCTTAAAACCTATGTATTCATATCTCTCTGTTAGTGTGTCAAGTGGGTGTAAAGCGGCATAAACACAGCAGTGAAAAGCAGCTAAACCCCATTATAAAAATAAATTACTTTGAAAAACCCATGAAACAAAGACAGTGAAAGAGAGAGAAATTCTTACACAATGCGTTCAGGGGCTGTGATGCAACCTGGATTGACCATATCTAGACCCACAGCTGGATGAGACCTAAGGGTGGACACTCTTGGGGCTGAGAGGTTTGGTGATGTTGGGTGAGCAAACGCAGACCATTTAAAGTAATACTGCGTGGTAGCCATCGCATGGGTCCCAAATCTCCAGGTTCAAGGGCATCTTCCTACATCGAAAACATGCATGAAAAACCCAGAAGATGGTACACAGTCTGATGGGGAAAGGTTTCTAAAACGCACCTCATTTCTCATCTCCTTGTGTCCGGGTTCGCCATTCCAGCCGCTTTACTAGCAATCTCCCTACTTGGAGCATCAGCACCTTTAACCTCCTGTTCCGTACAGGTTGCCATTTCTCCTGACGATGAACGGGAAGACGGGGAACCAATGAGAGACTGGCTCTTGGTGTTGGGAAAGGCACAGGTCACTCTATTTTCCCATCAGGAAGAAGAATTAACAACAGGCTCATCCCGCCCCCCGGAACCAGAACAGGGCCTGAAGCCATCCTGCGCTTTTGCGGCCAGCTCCCAAAAACACGAGTTGTAAAATGGAGGCTCAGGGCACTGCAATTCACAAACCTGCAGAGTTATAAATGATAACTCTCGTCCACAAATATATTGAGGGAAGGCAACGAAGAGGATTTGAAATCAAGGCAGAATTGCAGGAAACAGATTTCAGGAGGTAGATTCAAATCTCATTTAAAGCACATGAAAAGCGGCAAAACTTTGACAATGATGCCCTTGGCCAAAAAGGGCGTATGCGTTTTTTCCTGAATATATTCAGGAAAAAACGCATACGCCCTTTTTGACCAACCAAGCAACCTGGAAAGGCAAATCAGCGCTACAAAGAAGTCTCGCTTCCCATCGGTCAAAAGGGCCATGCTGAAAAAAGTGTCAAAACCAGAAATGCAGGACAGGCCATGGAGAAATGGGAGCCTTGCTACACTGATGGGCGGGATGTAAATTGCCAACAGCCACTCTGGAGAAGTGTACGGTGAGTCCTGAAACATCTAAAAAACACAGCTTAGAGAGCATAGGGCATTTCCACTCATGGGGGTATAAATTGGGAAAATGAAAAATCAGCAAGACACAAGCACCCCAAAGTTTAGGGCTGCTCTGTTGACAAGGACCTCCACTTCATTCCACCTTAAATATCCCAGGAAAGAGAAAAATGGGTAAAGAAGTTGTGGTCCTTATGTACAATGGAATATCACTCAGGCATGAAATCAATGTCCTAAGGCTAGTAGCAGCATGATGAGTGGATTTAGGTACGACGATTCTAAGTGAAATAAATCACACAGAAAAGGACACTTCTCATAAGGTATCACTTATAGAGGGAATGTAAAAACCGTTACACTTGAACTGAATTACAAAACAGAACAGAGTCACACATGCAGAAAACACACTATGGCTGCTTAACGGGAAAGGGGAGGTGGGGTGATACATAAAACAAGGGTTTCAAATTAGCTCAGATACCGTTCCATAAACCCAATATGTAATAGACAAGACCTACTCCTTGCTCAGAGAACTGGACTCAACACGCCCTATTCACCGCACAAGTATATATCTGACTACTAATAATCTTCAAACCTATGTATTGATATCTCTCTGTTAGTGTGTCAAGTGGGTGTAAAGCGGCATAAACACAGCAGTGAAAAGCAGCTAAACCCCATTATGAAAATAAATTACTTTGAAAAACCCATGAAAGAAAGACAGTGAAAGAGAGAGACATTCTTACACAATGCGTTCAGGGGCTGTGATGCAACCTGGATTGACCATATCTAGACCCACAGCTGGATGAGACCTAAGGGTGGACACTCTTGGGGCTGAGAGGTTTGGTGATGTTGGGTGAGCAAACGCAGACCATTTAAAGTAATACTGCGTGGTAGCCATCGCATGGGTCCCAAATCTCCAGGTTCAAGGGCATCTTCCTACATCGAAAACATGCATGAGAAACCCAGAAGATGGTACACCGTCTGATGGGGAAAGGTTTCTAAAACGCACCTCATTTCTCATCTCCTTGTGTCCGGGTTCGCCATTCCAGCCGCTTTACTAGCAATCTCCCTACTTGGAGCATCAGCACCTTTAACCTCCTGTTCCGTACAGGTTGCCATTTCTCCTGACGATGAACGGGAAGACGGGGAACCAATGAGAGACTGGCTCTTGGTGTTGGGAAAGGCACAGGTCACTCTATTTTCCCATCAGGAAGAAGAATTAACCACAGGCTCATCCCGCCCCCCGGAACCAGAACAGGGCCTGAAGCCATCCTGCGCTTTTGCGGCCAGCTCCCAAAAACACGAGTTGTAAAATGGAGGCTCAGGGCACTGCAATTCACAAACCTGCAGAGTTATAAATGATAACTCTCGTCCACAAATATATTGAGGGAAGGCAACGAAGAGGATTTGAAATCAAGGCAGAATTGCAGGAAACAGATTTCAGGAGGTAGATTCGAATCTCATTTAAAGCACATGAAAAGCGGCAAAACGTTGACAATGATGCCCTTGGCCAAAAAGGGCGTATGCGTTTTTTCCTGAATATATTCAGGAAAAAACGCATACGCCCTTTTTGACCAACCAAGCAACCTGGAAAGGCAAATCAGCGCTACAAAGAAGTCTCGCTTCCCATCGGTCAAAAGGGCCATGCTGAAAAAAGTGTCAAAACCAGAAATGCAGGACAGGCCATGGAGAAATGGGAGCCTTGCTACACTGATGGGCGGGATGTAAATTGCCAACAGCCACTCTGGAGAAGTGTACGGTGAGTCCTGAAACATCTAAAAAACACAGCTTAGAGAGCATAGGGCATTTCCACTCATGGGGGTATAAATTGGGAAAATGAAAAATCAGCAAGACACAAGCACCCCAAAGTTTAGGGCTGCTCTGTTGACAAGGACCTCCACTTCATTCCACCTTAAATATCCCAGGAAAGAGAATAATGGGTAAAGAAGTTGTGGTCCTTATGTACAATGGAATATCACTCAGGCATGAAATCAATGTCCTAAGGCTAGTAGCAGCATGATGAGTGGATTTAGGTACGACGATTCTAAGTGAAATAAATCACACAGAAAAGGACACTTCTCATAAGGTATCACTTATAGAGGGAATGTAAAAACCGTTACACTTGAACTGAATTACAAAACAGAACAGAGTCACACATGCAGAAAACACACTATGGCTGCTTAACGGGAAAGGGGAGGTGGGGTGATACATAAAACAAGGGTTTCAAATTAGCTCAGATACCGTTCCATAAACCCAATATGTAATAGACAAGACCTACTCCTTGCTCAGAGAACTGGACTCAACACGCCCTATTCACCGCACAAGAATATATCTGACTAGTAATAATCTTAAAACCTATGTATTCATATCTCTCTGTTAGTGTGTCAAGTGGGTGTAAAGCGGCATAAACACAGCAGTGAAAAGCAGCTAAACCCCATTATAAAAATAAATTACTTTGAAAAACCCATGAAACAAAGACAGTGAAAGAGAGAGAAATTCTTACACAATGCGTTCAGGGGCTGTGATGCAACCTGGATTGACCATATCTAGACCCACAGCTGGATGAGACATAAGGGTGGACACTCTTGGGGCTGAGAGGTTTGGTGAGGTTGGGTGAGCAAACGCAGACCCTTTAAAGTAATACTGCATGGTACCCATCGCATGGGTCACAAATCTCCAGGTTCAAGGGCATCTTCCTACATCGAAAACATGCATGAGAAACCCAGAAGATGGTACACCGTGTGATGGGGAAAGGTTTCTAAAACGCACCTCATTTCTCATCTCCTTGTGCCCGGGTTCGCTATTCCAGCCGCTTTACTAGCAATCTCCCTCCTTGGAGCATCAGCACCTTTAACCTCCTGATCCGTACAGGTTGCAATTTGTCCTGAGGATGAACGGGAAGACGTGGAACCAATGAGAGACTAGCTCTTGGTGTTGGGACAGGCACAGGTCACTCTATTTTCCCATCAGGAAGAAGAATTAACCACAGGCTCAGCCTGCCACCCGGAACCAAAACAGGGCCTGAAGCCATCCTGCGCTATTGCGGCCAGCTCCCTAAAAATCGAGTTGTAAAATGGAGGTTCAGGGCACTGCAATTCACAAACCTGCAGACTTATAAATGATAACTCTCGTCCACAAATATATTGAGGGAAGGCAAAGAAGAGGATTTGAAATCAAGGCAGAATTGCAGGAAACAGATTTCAGGAGGTAGATTCGAATCGCCTTTAAAGCACATGAAAAGTGGCAAAACGTTGACAATGATGCCCTTGGCCAAAAAGGGCGTATGCGTTTTTTCCTGAATATATTCAGGAAAAAACGCATACGCCCTTTTTGGCCAACCAAGCAACCTGGAAAGGCAAATCAGCGCTACAAAGATGTCTCGCTTCCCATCGGTCAAAAGGGCCATGCTGAAAAAAGTGTCAAAACCAGAAATTCAGGACAGGCCATGGAGAAATGGGAGCCTTGCTACACTGATGGGCGGGATGTAAATTGTCAACAGCCACTCTGGAGAAGTGTACGGTGAGTCCTGAAACGTCTAAAAAGCAAAGCTTAGGGAGCATAGGGCACTTCCACTCATGGGGGTATAAATTGGGAAAATTAAAAATCAGCAAGACACAAGCACCCCAAAGTTTAGGGCTGCTCTGTTGACAAGGACCTCCACTTCATTCCACCTTCAATATCCCAGGAAAGAGAAAAATGGATAAAGAAGTTGTGGTCCTTATGTACAATGGAATATCACTCAGCCATGAAATCAATGTCATAAGGCTAGTAGCAGCATGATGAGTGGATTTAGGTACGACGATTCTAAGTGAAATAAGTCACACAGAAAAGGACACTTCTCATAAGGTATCACTGATAGAGGGAATGTAAAAACCGTTACACTTGAACTGAATTACAAAACAGAACAGAGTCACACATGCAGAAAACACACTATGGCTGCTTAACGGGAAAGGTGAGGTGGGGTGATACATAAAACAAGGGTTTCAAATTAGCTCAGATACCGTTCCATAAACGCAATATGTAATAGACAAGACCTACTCCTTGCTCAGAGAACTGGACTCAACACGCCCTATTCACCGCACAAGAATATATCTGACTAGTAATAATCTTAAAACCTATGTATTGATATGTCTCTGTTAGTGTGTCAAGTGGGTAAAAAGCGGCATAAACACAGCAGTGAAAAGCAGCTAAACCCCATTATAAAAATAAATTACTTTGAAAAACCCATGAAACAAAGACAGTGAAAGAGAGAGAAATTCTTACACAATGCGTTCAGGGGCTGTGATGCAACCTGGATTGACCATATCTAGACCCACAGCTGGATGAGACATAAGGGTGGACACTGTTGCGGCTGAGAGGTTTGGTGAGGTTGGGTGAGCAAACGCAGACCCTTTAAAGTAATACTGCGTGGTACCCATCGCATGGGTCCCAAATCTCCAGGTTCCAGGGCATCTTCCTACATCGTAAACATGCATGAGATACCCAGAAGATGGTACACCGTGTGATGGGGAAAGGTTTCTAAAACGCACGGCATTTCTCATCTGCCTGTGCCCGGGTTTGCCATTCCAGCCACTTTACTAGCAATCTCCCTCCTTGGAGCATCATCACTTTTAACCTCCTGTTCCGTACAGGTTGCAATTTGTCCTGAGGATGAACGGGAAGACGTGGAACCAATGAGAGACTAGCTCTTGGTGTTGGGACAGGCACAGGTCACTCTATTTTCCCATCAGGAAGAAGAATTAACCACAGGCTCAGCCTGCCACCCGGAACCAAAACAGGGCCTGAAGCCATCCTGCGCTATTGCGGCCAGCTCCCTAAAAATCGAGTTGTAAAATGGAGGTTCAGGGCACTGCAATTCACAAACCTGCAGACTTATAAATGATAACTCTCGTCCACAAATATATTGAGGGAAGGCAAAGAAGAGGATTTGAAATCAAGGCAGAATTGCAGGAAACAGATTTCAGGAGGTAGATTCGAATCGCCTTTAAAGCACATGAAAAGCGGCAAAACGTTGACAATGATGCCCTTGGCCAAAAAGGGCGTATGCGTTTTTTCCGGAATATATTCAGGAAAAAACGCATACGCCCTTTTTGGCCAACCAAGCAACCTGGAAAGGCAAATCAGCGCTACAAAGAAGTCTCGCTTCCCATCGGTTAAAAGGGCCATGCTGAAAAAAGTGTCAAAACCGGAAATGCAGGACAGGCCATGGAGAAATGGGAGCCTTGCTACACTGATGGGCGGGATGTAAATTGCCAACAGCCACTCTGGAGAAGAGTACGGTGTGTCCTGAAACATCTAAAAAACACAGCTTAGAGAGCATAGGGCACTTCCACTCATGGGGGTATAAATTGGGAAAATGAAAAATCAGCAAGACACAAGTACCCCAAAGTTTAGGGCTGCTCTGTTGACAAGGACCTCCACTTCATTCCACCTTCAATATCCCAGGAAAGAGAAAAATCGATAAAGAAGTTGTGGTCCTTATGTACAATGGAATATCACTCAGCCATGAAATCAATGTCCTAAGGCTAGTAGTAGCATGATGAGTGGATTTAGGTACGACGATTCTAAGTGAAATAAGTCACACAGAAAAGGACACTTCTCATAAGGTATCACTGATAGAGGGAATGTAAAAACCGTTAAACTTGAACTGAATTACAAAACAGAACAGAGTCACACATGCAGAAAACACACTATGGCTGCTTAACGGGAAAGGTGAGGTGGGGTGATACATCAAACAAGGGTTTCAAATTAGCTCAGATACCATTCCATAAACCCAATATGTAATAGACAAGACCTACTCCTTGCTCAGAGAACTGGACTCAACACGCCCTATTCACCGCACAAGAATATATCTGACTAGTAATAATCTTAAAACCTATGTATTCATATCTCTCTGTTAGTGTGCCAAGTGGGTGTAAAGCGGCATAAACACAGCAGTGAAAAGCAGCTAAACCCCATTATAAAAATAAATTACTTTGAAAAACCCATGAAACAAAGACAGGGAAAGAGAGAGAAATTCTTACACAATGTGTTCAGGGGCTGTGATGCAACCTGGATTGACCATATCTAGACCCACAGCTGGATGAGACATAAGGGTGGACACTCTTGGGGCTGAGAGGTTTGGTGAGGTTGGGTGAGCAAACGCAGACCCTTTAAAGTAATACTGCATGGTACCCATCGCATGGGTCACAAATCTCCAGGTTCAAGGGCATCTTCCTACATCGAAAACATGCATGAGAAACCCAGAAGATGGTACACCGTGTGATGGGGAAAGGTTTCTAAAACGCACCTCATTTCTCATCTCCTTGTGCCCGGGTTCGCTATTCCAGCCGCTTTACTAGCAATCTCCCTACTTGGAGCATCAGCACCTTTAACCTCCTGTTCCGTACAGGTTGCAATTTGTCCTGAGGATGAACGGGAAGACGTGGAACCAATGAGAGACTAGCTCTTGGTGTTGGGACAGGCACAGGTCACTCTATTTTCCCATCAGGAAGAAGAATTAACCACAGGATCAGCCTGCCACCCGGAACCAAAACAGGGACTGAAGCCATCCTGCGCTATTGCGGCCAGCTCCCTAAAAATCGAGTTGTAAAATGGAGGTTCAGGGCACTGCAATTCACAAACCTGCAGACTTATAAATGATAACTCTCGTCCACAAATATATTGAGGGAAGGCAAAGAAGAGGATTTGAAATCAAGGCAGAATTGCAGGAAACAGATTTCAGGAGGTAGATTCGAATCGCCTTTAAAGCACATGAAAAGCGGCAAAACGTTGACAATGATGCCCTTGGCCAAAAAGGGCGTATGCGTTTTTTCCTGAATATATTCAGGAAAAAACGCATACGCCCTTTTTGGCCAACCAAGCAACCTGGAAAGGCAAATCAGCGCTACAAAGATGTCTCGCTTCCCATCGGTTAAAAAGGCCATGCTGAAAAAAGTGTCAAAACCAGAAATGCAGGACAGGCCATGGAGAAATGGGAGCCTTCCTACACTGATGGGCGGGATGTAAATTGCCAACAGCCACTCTGGAGAAGCGTACGGTGAGTCCTGAAACATCTAAAAAACAAAGCTTAGAGAGCATAGGGCACTTCCACTCATGGGGTTATAAATTGGGAAAATTAAAAATCAGCAAGACACAAGCACCCCAAAGTTTAGGGCTGCTCTGTTGACAAGGACCTCCACTTCATTCCACCTTCAATATCCCAGGAAAGAGAAAAATGGATAAAGAAGTTGTGGTCCTTATGTACAATGGAATATCACTCAGCCATGAAATCAATGTCATAAGGCTAGTAGCAGCATGATGAGTGGATTTAGGTACGACGATTCTAAGTGAAATAAGTCACACAGAAAAGGACACTTCTCATAAGGTATCACTGATAGAGGGAATGTAAAAACCGTTACACTTGAACTGAATTACAAAACAGAACAGAGTCACACATGCAGAAAACACACTATGGCTGCTTAACGGGAAAGGGGAGGTGGGGTGATACATAAAACAAGGGTTTCAAATTAGCTCAGATACCGTTCCATAAACCCAATATGTAATAGACAAGACCTACTCCTTGCTCAGAGAACTGGACTCAACACGCCCTATTCACCGCACAAGAATATATCTGACTACTAATAATCTTCAAACCTATGTATTGATATCTCTCTGTTAGTGTGTCAAGTGGGTAAAAAGCGGCATAAACACAGCAGTGAAAAGCAGCTAAACCCCATTATAAAAATAAATTACTTTGAAAAACCCATGAAACAAAGACAGTGAAAGAGAGAGAAATTCTTACACAATGCGTTCAGAGGCTGTGATGCAACCTGGATTGACCATATCTAGACCCACAGCTGGATGAGACATAAGGGTGGACACTGTTGCGGCTGAGAGGTTTGGTGAGGTTGGGTGAGCAAACGCAGACCCTTTAAAGTAATACTGCGTGGTACCCATCGCATGGGTCCCAAATCTCCAGGTTCAAGGGCATCTTCCTACATCGTAAACATGCATGAGATACCCAGAAGATGGTACACCGTGTGATGGGGAAAGGTTTCTAAAACGCACCTCATTTCTCATCTGCCTGTGCCCGGGTTTGCCATTCCAGCCACTTTACTAGCAATCTCCCTCCTTGGAGCATCATCACCTTTAACCTCCTGTTCCGTACAGGTTGCAATTTGTCCTGAGGATGAACGGGATGACGTGGAACCAATGAGAGACTAGCTCTTGGTGTTGGGACAGGCACAGGTCACTCTATTTTCCCATCAGGAAGAAGAATTAACCACAGGCTCAGCCTGCCCCCCGGATCAAGAACAGGGCCTGAAGCCATCCTGCGCTTTTGCGGCCAGCTCCCAAAAACGCGAGTTGTAAAATGGAGGTTCAGGGCACTGCAATTCACAAACCTGCAGAGTTATAAATGATAACTCTCGTCCACAAATATATTGAGGGAAGGCAAAGAAGAGGATTTGAAATCAAGGCAGAATTGCAGGAAACAGATTTCAGGAGGTAGATTCGAATCGCCTTTAAAGCACATGAAAAGCGGCAAAACGTTGACAATGATGCCCTTGGCCAAAAAGGGCGTATGCGTTTTTTCCTGAATATATTCAGGAAAAAACGCATACGCCCTTTTTGGCCAACCAAGCAACCTGGAAAGGCAAATCAGCGCTACAAAGAAGTCTCGCTTCCCATCGGTTAAAAGGGCCATGCTGAAAAAAGTGTCAAAACCGGAAATGCAGGACAGGCCATGGAGAAATGGGAGCCTTGCTACACTGATGGGCGGGATGTAAATTGCCAACAGCCACTCTGGAGAAGAGTACGGTGTGTCCTGAAACATCTAAAAAACAAAGCTTAGAGAGCATAGGGCACTTCCACTCATGGGGTTATAAATTGGGAAAATTAAAAATCAGCAAGACACAAGCACCCCAAAGTTTAGGGCTGCTCTGTTGACAAGGACCTCCACTTCATTCCACCTTCAATATCCCAGGAAAGAGAAAAATGGATAAAGAAGTTGTGGTCCTTATGTACAATGGAATATCACTCAGCCATGAAATCAATGTCATAAGGCTAGTAGCAGCATGATGAGTGGATTTAGGTACGACGATTCTAAGTGAAATAAGTCACACAGAAAAGGACACTTCTCATAAGGTATCACTGATAGAGGGAATGTAAAAACCGTTACACTTGAACTGAATTACAAAACAGAACAGAGTCACACATGCAGAAAACACACTATGGCTGCTTAACGGGAAAGGGGAGGTGGGGTGATACATAAAACAAGGGTTTCAAATTAGCTCAGATACCGTTCCATAAACCCAATATGTAATAGACAAGACCTACTCCTTGCTCAGAGAACTGGACTCAACACGCCCTATTCACCGCACAAGAATATATCTGACTACTAATAATCTTCAAACCTATGTATTGATATCTCTCTGTTAGTGTGTCAAGTGGGTAAAAAGCGGCATAAACACAGCAGTGAAAAGCAGCTAAACCCCATTATAAAAATAAATTACTTTGAAAAACCCATGAAACAAAGACAGTGAAAGAGAGAGAAATTCTTACACAATGCGTTCAGAGGCTGTGATGCAACCTGGATTGACCATATCTAGACCCACAGCTGGATGAGACATAAGGGTGGACACTGTTGCGGCTGAGAGGTTTGGTGAGGTTGGGTGAGCAAACGCAGACCCTTTAAAGTAATACTGCGTGGTACCCATCGCATGGGTCCCAAATCTCCAGGTTCAAGGGCATCTTCCTACATCGTAAACATGCATGAGATACCCAGAAGATGGTACACCGTGTGATGGGGAAAGGTTTCTAAAACGCACCTCATTTCTCATCTGCCTGTGCCCGGGTTTGCCATTCCAGCCACTTTACTAGCAATCTCCCTCCTTGGAGCATCATCACCTTTAACCTCCTGTTCCGTACAGGTTGCAATTTGTCCTGAGGATGAACGGGATGACGTGGAACCAATGAGAGACTAGCTCTTGGTGTTGGGACAGGCACAGGTCACTCTATTTTCCCATCAGGAAGAAGAATTAACCACAGGCTCAGCCTGCCCCCCGGATCAAGAACAGGGCCTGAAGCCATCCTGCGCTTTTGCGGCCAGCTCCCAAAAACGCGAGTTGTAAAATGGAGGTTCAGGGCACTGCAATTCACAAACCTGCAGAGTTATAAATGATAACTCTCGTCCACAAATATATTGAGGGAAGGCAAAGAAGAGGATTTGAAATCAAGGCAGAATTGCAGGAAACAGATTTCAGGAGGTAGATTCGAATCGCCTTTAAAGCACATGAAAAGCGGCAAAACGTTGACAATGATGCCCTTGGCCAAAAAGGGCGTATGCGTTTTTTCCTGAATATATTCAGGAAAAAACGCATACGCCCTTTTTGGCCAACCAAGCAACCTGGAAAGGCAAATCAGCGCTACAAAGAAGTCTCGCTTCCCATCGGTTAAAAGGGCCATGCTGAAAAAAGTGTCAAAACCGGAAATGCAGGACAGGCCATGGAGAAATGGGAGCCTTGCTACACTGATGGGCGGGATGTAAATTGCCAACAGCCACTCTGGAGAAGAGTACGGTGTGTCCTGAAACATCTAAAAAACACAGCTTAGAGAGCATAGGGCACTTCCACTCATGGGGGTATAAATTGGGAAAATGAAAAATCAGCAAGACACAAGCACCCCAAAGTTTAGGGCTGCTCTGTTGACAAGGACCTCCACTTCATTCCACCTTCAATATCCCAGGAAAGAGAAAAATGGATAAAGAAGTTGTGGTCCTTATGTACAATGGAATATCACTCAGCCATGAAATCAATGTCCTAAGGCTAGTAGCAGCATGATGAGTGGATTTAGGTATGACGATTCTAAGTGAAATAAGTCACACAGAAAAGGACACTTCTCATAAGGTATCACTGATAGAGGGAATGTAAAAACCGTTACACTTGAACTGAATTACAAAACAGAACAGAGTCACACATGCAGAAAACACACTATGGCTGCTTAACGGGAAAGGTGAGGTGGGGTGATACATAAAACAAGGGTTTCAAATTAGCTCAGATACCGTTCCATAAACCCAATATGTAATAGACAAGACCTACTCCTTGCTCAGAGAACTGGACTCAACACGCCCTATTCACCGCACAAGAATATATCTGACTAGTAATAATCTTAAAACCTATGTATTCATATCTCTCTGTTAGTGTGTCAAGTGGGTGTAAAGCTGCATAAACACAGCAGTGAAAAGCAGCTAAATCCCATTATAAAAATAAATTACTTTGAAAAACCCATGAAACAAAGACAGTGAAAGAGAGAGAAATTCTTACACAATGCGTTCAGGGGCTGTGATGCAACCTGGATTGACCATATCTAGACCCACAGCTGGATGAGACATAAGGGTGGACACTCTTGGGGCTGAGAGGTTTGGTGAGGTTGGGTGAACAAACGCAGACCCTTTAAAGTAATACTGCATGGTACCCATCGCATGGGTCACAAATCTCCAGGTTCAAGGGCATCTTCCTACATCGAAAACATGCATGAGAAACCCAGAAGATGGTACACCGTGTGATGGGGAAAGGTTTCTAAAACGCACCTCATTTCTCATCTCCTTGTGCCCGGGTTCGCTATTCCAGCCGCTTTACTAGCAATCTCCCTACTTGGAGCATCAGCACCTTTAACCTCCTGTTCCGTACAGGTTGCAATTTGTCCTGAGGATGAACGGGAAGACGTGGAACCAATGAGAGACTAGCTCTTGGTGTTGGGACAGGCACAGGTCACTCTATTTTCCCATCAGGAAGAAGAATTAACCACAGGCTCAGCCTGCCATCCGGAACCAAAACAGGGCCTGAAGCCATCCTGCGCTATTGCGGCTAGCTCCCTAAAAATCGAGTTGTAAAATGGAGGTTCAGGGCACTGCAATTCACAAACCTGCAGACTTATAAATGATAACTCTCGTCCACAAATATATTGAGGGAAGGCAAAGAAGAGGATTTGAAATCAAGGCAGAATTGCAGGAAACAGATTTCAGGAGGTAGATTCGAATCGCCTTCAAAGCACATGAAAAGCGGCAAAACGTTGACAATGATGCCCTTGGCCAAAAAGGGCGTATGCGTTTTTTCCAGAATATATTCAGGAAAAAACGCATACGCCCTTTTTGGCCAACCAAGCAACCTGGAAAGGCAAATCAGCGCTACAAAGAAGTCTCGCTTCCCATCGGTTAAAAGGGCCATGCTGAAAAAAGTGTCAAAACCAGAAATGTAGGACAGGCCATGGAGAAATGGGAGCCTTGCTACACTGATGGGCGGGATGTAAATTGCCAACAGCCACTCTGGAGAAGAGTACGGTGTGTCCTGAAACATCTAAAAAACACAGCTTAGAGAGCATAGGGCACTTCCACTCATGGGGGTATAAATTGGGAAAATGAAAAATCAGCAAGACACAAGCACCCCAAAGTTTAGGGCTGCTCTGTTGACAAGGACCTCCACTTCATTCCACCTTCAATATCCCAGGAAAGAGAAAAATGGATAAAGAAGTTGTGGTCCTTATGTACAATGGAATATCACTCAGCCAGGAAATCAATGTCATAAGGCTAGTAGCAGCATGATGAGTGGATTTAGGTACGACGATTCTAAGTGAAATAAGTCACACAGAAAAGGACACTTCTCATAAGGTATCACTGATAGAGGGAATGTAAAAACCGTTACACTTGAACTGAATTACAAAACAGAACAGAGTCACACATGCAGAAAACACACTATGGCTGCTTAACGGGAAAGGTGAGGTGGGGTGATACATAAAACAAGGGTTTCAAATTAGCTCAGATACCGTTCCATAAACCCAATATGTAATAGACAAGACCTACTCCTTGCTCAGAGAACTGGACTCAACACGCCCTATTCACCGCACAAGAATATATCTGACTAGTAATAATCTTAAAACCTATGTATTGATATCTCTCTGTTAGTGTGTCAAGTGGGTGTAAAGCGGCATAAACACAGCAGTGAAAAGCAGCTAAACCCCATTATAAAAATAAATTACTTTGAAAAACCCATGAAACAAAGACAGTGAAAGAGATAGAAATTCTTACACAATGCGTTCACGGGCTGTGATGCAACCTGGATTGACCATATCTAGACCCACAGCTGGATGAGACATAAGGGTAGACACTCTTGGGGCTGAGAGGTTTGGTGAGGTTGGGTGAGCAAACGCAGACCCTTTAAAGTAATACTGCGTGGTACCCATCGCATGGGTCCCATATCTCCAGGTTCAAGGGTATCTTCCTACATCGAAAACATGCATGAGAAACCCAGAAGATGGTACACCGTGTGATGTGGAAAGGTTTCTAAAACGCACCTCATTTCTCATCTCCTTGTGCCCGGATTCGCTATTCCAGCCCTTTACTAGCAATCTCCCTACTTGGAGCATCATCACCTTTAACCTCCTGTTCCGTACAGGTTGCAATTTGTCCTGAGGATGAACGGGAAGACGTGGAACCAATGAGAGACTAGCTCTTGGTGTTGGGACAGGCACAGGTCCCTCTATTTTCCCATCAGGAAGAAGAATTAACCACAGGCTCAGCCTGCCCCCCGGAACAAGAACAGGGCCTGAAGCCATCCTGCGCTATTGCAGCCAGCTCCCTAAAAAGCGAGTTGTAAAATGGAGGTTCAGGGCACTGCAATTCACAAACCTGCAGAGTTATAAATGATAACTCTCGTCCACAAATATATTGAGGGAAGGCAAAGAAGAGGATTTGAAATCAAGGCAGAATTGCAGGAAACAGATTTCAGGAGGTAGATTCGAATCGCCTTTAAAGCACATGAAAAGCGGAAAAACGTTGACAATGATGCCCTTGGCCAAAAAGGGCGTATGCGTTTTTTCCTGAATATATTCAGGAAAAAACGCATACGCCCTTTTTGGCCAACCAAGCAACCTGGAAAGGCAAATCAGCGCTACAAAGATGTCTCGCTTCCCTTCGGTTAAAAAGGCCATGCTGAAAAAAGTGTCAAAACCAGAAATGCAGGACAGGCCATGGAGAAATGGGAGCCTTGCTACACTGATGGGCGGGATGTAAATTGCCAACAGCCACTCTGGAGAAGCGTACGGTGAGTCCTGAAACATCTAAAAAACAAAGCTTAGAGAGCATAGGGCACTTCCACTCATGGGGGTATAAATTGGGAAAATGAAAAATCAGCAAGACACAAGCACCCCAAAGTTTAGGGCTGCTCTGTTGACAAGGACCTCCACTTCATTCCACCTTCAATATCCCAGGAAAGAGAAAAATGGATAAAGAAGTTGTGGTCCTTATGTACAATGGAATATCACTCAGCCATGAAATCAATGTCATAAGGCTAGTAGCAGCATGATGAGTGGATTTAGGTACGACGATTCTAAGTGAAATAAGTCACACAGAAAAGGACACTTCTCATAAGGTATCACTGATAGAGGGAATGTAAAAACCGTTACACTTGAACTGAATTACAAAACAGAACAGAGTCACACATGCAGAAAACACACTATGGCTGCTTAACGGGAAAGGTGAGGTGGGGTGATACATAAAACAAGGGTTTCAAATTAGCTCAGATACCGTTCCATAAACCCAATATGTAATAGACAAGACCTACTCCTTGCTCAGAGAACTGGACTCAACACGCCCTATTCACCGCACAAGAATATATCTGACTAGTAATAATCTTAAAACCTATGTATTGATATCTCTCTGTTAGTGTGTCAAGTGGGTAAAAAGCGGCATAAACACAGCAGTGAAAAGCAGCTAAACCCCATTATAAAAATAAATTACTTTGAAAAACCCATGAAACAAAGACAGTGAAAGAGAGAGAAATTCTTACACAATGCGTTCAGGGGCTGTGATGCAACCTGGATTGACCATATCTAGACCCACAGCTGGATGAGACATAAGGGTGGACACTGTTGCGGCTGAGAGGTTTGGTGAGGTTGGGTGAGCAAACGCAGACCCTTTAAAGTAATACTGCGTGGTACCCATCGCATGGGTCCCAAATCTCCAGGTTGAAGGGCATCTTCCTACATCGTAAACATGCATGAGATACCCAGAAGATGGTACACCGTGTGATGGGGAAAGGTTTCTAAAACGCACCTCATTTCTCATCTGCCTGTGCCCGGGTTTGCCATTCCAGCCACTTTACTAGCAATCTCCCTCCTTGGAGCATCATCACCTTTAACCTCCTGTTCCGTACAGGTTGCAATTTGTCCTGAGGATGAACGGGAAGACGTGGAACCAATGAGAGACTAGCTCTTGGTGTTGGGACAGGCACAGGTCACTCTATTTTCCCATCAGGAAGAAGAATTAACCACAGGCTCAGCCTGCCCCCCGGATCAAGAACAGGGCCTGAAGCCATCCTGCGCTTTTGCGGCCAGCTCCCAAAAACGCGAGTTGTAAAATGGAGGTTCAGGGCACTGCAATTCACAAACCTGCAGAGTTATAAATGATAACTCTCGTCCACAAATATATTGAGGGAAGGCAAAGAAGAGGATTTGAAATCAAGGCAGAATTGCAGGAAACAGATTTCAGGAGGTAGATTCGAATCGCCTTTAAAGCACATGAAAAGCGGCAAAACGTTGACAATGATGCCCTTGGCCAAAAAGGGCGTATGCGTTTTTTCCTGAATATATTCAGGAAAAAACGCATACGCCCTTTTTGGCCAACCAAGCAACCTGGAAAGGCAAATCAGCGCTACAAAGAAGTCTCGCTTCCCATCGGTTAAAAGGGCCATGCTGAAAAAAGTGTCAAAACCAGAAATGCAGGACAGGCCATGGAGAAATGGGAGCCTTGCTACACTGATGGGCGGGATGTAAATTGCCAACAGCCACTCTGGAGAAGCGTACGGTGAGTCCTGAAACATCTAAAAAACACAGCTTAGAGAGCATAGGGCACTTCTACTCATGGGGGTATAAATTGGGAAAATGAAAAATCAGCAAGACACAAGCACCCCAAAGTTTAGGGCTGCTCTGTTGACAAGGACCTCCACTTCATTCCACCTTCAATATCCCAGGAAAGAGAAAAATGGATAAAAGAGTTGTGGTCCTTATGTACAAAGGAATATCACTCAGCCATGAAATCAATGTCATAAGGCTAGTAGCAGCATGATGAGTGGATTTAGGTACGACGATTCTAAGTGAAGTAAGTCACACAGAAAAGGACACTTCTCATAAGGTATCACTGATAGAGGGAATGTAAAAACCGTTACACTTGAACTGAATTACAAAACAGAACAGAGTCACACATGCAGAAAACACACTATGGCTGCTTAACGGGAAAGGTGAGGTGGGGTGATACATAAAACAAGGGTTTCAAATTAGCTCAGATACCGTTCCATAAACCCAATATGTAATAGACAAGACCTACTCCTTGCTCAGAGAACTGGACTCAACACGCCCTATTCACCGCACAAGAATATATCTGACTAGTAATAATCTTAAAACCTATGTATTCATATCTCTCTGTTAGTGTGTCAAGTGGGTGTAAAGCGGCATAAACACAGCAGTGAAAAGCAGCTAAACCCCATTATAAGAATAAATTACTTTTTCAAACCCATGAAACAAAGACAGTGAAAGAGAGCGAAATTCTTACACAATGCGTTCAGGGGCTGTGATCCAACCTGGATTGACCATATCTAGACCCACAGCTGGATGAGACATAAGGGTGGACACTCTTGAGGCTGAGAGGTTTGGTGAGGTTGGGTGAGCAAACGCAGACCCTTTAAAGTAATACTGCGTGGTACCCATCGCATGGGTCCCAAATCTCCAGGTTCCAGGGCATCTTCCTCCATCGAAAACATGCATGAGAAACCCAGAAGATGGTACACCGTGTGATGGGGAAAGGTTTCTAAAACGCACCTCATTTCTCATCTCCTTGTGCTCGGGTTCGCCATTCCAGCCACTTTACTAGCAATCTCCCTCCTTGGAGCATCAGCACCTTTAACCTCCTGTTCCGTACAGGTTGCAATTTGTCCTGAGGATGAACGGGTAGACGGGGAACCAGTGAGAGACTAGCTCTTGGTGTTGGAACACGCAGAGGTCACTCTATTTTCCCATCAGGAAGAAGAATTAACCACAGGCTCAGCCTGCCCCCCGGAACCAGAACAGGGCCTGAAGCCATCCTGCGCTTTTGCGGCCAGCTCCCAAAAACGCGAGTTGTAAAATGGAGGTTCAGGGCACTGCAATTCAAAAACCTGCAGAGTTATAAATGATACCTCTCGTCCACAAATATATTGAGGGAAGGCAAAGAAGAGGATTTGAAATCAAGGCAGAATTGCAGGAAACAGATTTCAGGAGGTAGATTCGAATCGCCTTTAAAGCACATGAAAAGCGGAAAAACGTTGACAATGATGCCCTTGGCCAAAAAGGGCGTATGCGTTTTTTCCTGAATATATTCAGGAAAAAACGCATACGCCCTTTTTGGCCAACCAAGCAACCTGGAAAGGCAAATCAGCGCTACAAAGAAGTCTCGCTTCCCATCGGTCAAAAGGGCCATGCTGAAAAAAGTGTCAAAACCAGAAATGCAGGACAGGCCATGGAGAAATGGGAGCCTTGCTACACTGATGGGCGGGATGTAAATTGCCAACAGCCACTCTGGAGAAGAGTACGGTGTGTCCTGAAACATCTAAAAAACACAGCTTAGAGAGCATAGGGCACTTCCACTCATGGGGGTATAAATTGGGAAAATGAAAAATCAGCAAGACACAAGCACCCCAAAGTTTAGGGCTGCTCTGTTGACAAGGACCTCCACTTCATTCCACCTTCAATATCCCAGGAAAGAGAAAAATGGATAAAGAAGTTGTGGTCCTTATGTACAATGGAATATCACTCAGCCATGAAATCAATGTCATAAGGCTAGTAGCAGCATGATGAGTGGATTTAGGTACGACGATTCTAAGTGAAATAAGTCACACAGAAAAGGACACTTCTCATAAGGTATCACTGATAGAGGGAATGTAAAAACCGTTACACTTGAACTGAATTACAAAACAGAACAGAGTCACACATGCAGAAAACACACTATGGCTGCTCAACGGGAAAGGTGAGGTGGGGTGATACATAAAACAAGGGTTTCAAATTAGCTCAGATACTGTTCCATAAACCCAATATGTAATAGACAAGACCTACTCCTTGCTCAGAGAACTGGACTCAACACGCCCTATTCACCGCACAAGAATATATCTGACTAGTAATAATCTTAAAACCTATGTATTCATATCTCTCTGTTAGTGTGTCAAGTGGGTGTAAAGCGGCATAAACACAGCAGTGAAAAGCAGCTAAACCCCATTATAAAAATAAATTACTTTGAAAAACCCATGAAACAAAGACAGTGAAAGAGAGCGAAATTCTTACACAATGCGTTCAGGGGCTGTGATGCAACCTGGATTGACCATATCTAGACCCACAGCTGGATGAGACATAAGGGTGGACACTCTTGGGGCTGAGAGGTTTGGTGAGGTTGGGTGAGCAAACGCAGACCCTTTAAAGTAATACTGCATGGTACCCATCGCATGGGTCACAAATCTCCAGGTTCAAGGGCATCTTCCTACATCGAAAACATGCATGAGAAACCCAGAAGATGGTACACCGTGTGATGGGGAAAGGTTTCTAAAACGCACCTCATTTCTCATCTCCTTGTGCCCGGGTTCGCTATTCCAGCCGCTTTACTAGCAATCTCCCTACTTGGAGCATCAGCACCTTTAACCTCCTGTTCCGTACAGGTTGCAATTTGTCCTGAGGATGAACGGGAAGACGTGGAACCAATGAGAGACTAGCTCTTGGTGTTGGGACAGGCACAGGTCACTCTATTTTCCCATCAGGAAGAAGAATTAACCACAGGCTCAGCCTGCCACCCGGAACCAAAACAGGGCCTGAAGCCATCCTGCGCTATTGCGGCCAGCTCCCTAAAAATCGAGTTGTAAAATGGAGGTTCAGGGCACTGCAATTCACAAACCTGCAGACTTATAAATGATAACTCTCGTCCACAAATATATTGAGGGAAGGCAAAGAAGAGGATTTGAAATCAAGGCAGAATTGCAGGAAACAGATTTCAGGAGGTAGATTCGAATCGCCTTTAAAGCACATGAAAAGCGGCAAAACGTTGACAATGATGCCCTTGGCCAAAAAGGGCGTATGCGTTTTTTCCTGAATATATTCAGGAAAAAACGCATACGCCCTTTTTGGCCAACCAAGCAAACTGGAAAGGCAAATCAGCGCTACAAAGATGTCTCGCTTCCCATCGGTTAAAAAGGCCATGCTGAAAAAAGTGTCAAAACCAGAAATGCAGGACAGGCCATGGAGAAATGGGAGCCTTCCTACACTGATGGGCGGGATGTAAATTGCCAACAGCCACTCTGGAGAAGCGTACGGTGAGTCCTGAAACATCTAAAAAACAAAGCTTAGAGAGCACAGGGCACTTCCACTCATGGGGTTATAAATTGGGAAAATTAAAAATCAGCAAGACACAAGCACCCCAAAGTTTAGGGCTGCTCTGTTGACAAGGACCTCCACTTCATTCCACCTTCAATATCCCAGGAAAGAGAAAAATGGATAAAGAAGTTGTGGTCCTTATGTACAATGGAATATCACTCAGCCATGAAATCAATGTCATAAGGCTAGTAGCAGCATGATGAGTGGATTTAGGTACGACGACTCTAAGTGAAATAAGTCACACAGAAAAGGACACTTCTCATAAGGTATCACTTATAGAAGGAATGTAAAAACCGTTACACTTGAACTGAATTACAAAACAGAACAGAGTCACACATGCAGAAAACACACTATGGTTGCTTAATGGGAAAGGTGAGGTGGGGTGATACATAAAACAAGGGTTTCAAATTAGCTCAGATACCGTTCCATAAACCCAATATGTAATAGACAAGACCTACTCCTTGCTCAGAGAACTGGACTCAACACGCCCTATTCACCACACAAGAATATATCTGACTAGTAATACTCTTAAAACCTATGTATTGATATCTCTCTGTTAGTGTGTCAAGTGGGTAAAAAGCGGCATAAACACAGCAGTGAAAAGCAGCTAAACCCCATTATAAGAATAAATTACTTTGAAAAACCCATGAAACAAAGACAGTGAAAGAGAGAGAAATTCTTACACAATGCGTTCAGGGGCTGTGATGCAACCTGGATTGACCATATCTAGACCCACAGCTGGATGAGACATAAGGGTGGACACTGTTGCGGCTGAGAGGTTTGGTGAGGTTGGGTGAGCAAACGCAGACCCTTTAAAGTAATACTGCGTGGTACCCATCGCATGGGTCCCAAATCTCCAGGTTCAAGGGCATCTTCCTACATCGTAAACATGCATGAGATACCCAGAAGATGGTACACCGTGTGATGGGGAAAGGTTTCTAAAACGCACCTCATTTCTCATCTCCTTGTGCTCGGGTTCGCCATTCCAGCCACTTTACTAGCAATCTCCCTCCTTGGAGCATCAGCACCTTTAACCTCCTGTTCCGTACAGGTTGCAATTTGTCCTGAGGATGAACGGGTAGACGGGGAACCAGTGAGAGACTAGCTCTTGGTGTTGGAACACGCAGAGGTCACTCTATTTTCCCATCAGGAAGAAGAATTAACCACAGGCTCAGCCTGCCCCCCGGAACCAGAACAGGGCCTGAAGCCATCCTGCGCTTTTGCGGCCATCTCCCAAAAACGCGAGTTGTAAAACGGAGGTTCAGGGCACTGCAATTCAAAAACCTGCAGAGTTATAAATGATACCTCTCATCCACAAATATATTGAGGGAAGGCAAAGAAGAGGATTTGAAATCAAGGCAGAATTGCAGGAAACAGATTTCAGGAGGTAGATTCGAATCGCCTTTAAAGCACATGAAAAGCGGCAAAACGTTGACAATGATGCCCTTGGCCAAAAAGGGCGTATGCGTTTTTTCCTGAATATATTCAGGAAAAAACGCATACGCCCTTTTTGGCCAACCAAGCAACCTGGAAAGGCAAATCAGCGCTACAAAGAAGTCTCGCTTCCCATCGGTCAAAAGGGCCATGCTGAAAAAAGTGTCAAAACCAGAAATGCAGGACAGGCCATGGAGAAATGGGAGCCTTGCTACACTGATGGGCGGGATGTAAATTGCCAACAGCCACTCTGGAGAAGAGTACGGTGTGTCCTGAAACATCTAAAAAACACAGCTTAGAGAGCATAGGGCACTTCCACTCATGGGGGTATAAATTGGGAAAATGAAAAATCAGCAAGACACAAGCACCACAAAGTTTAGGGCTGCTCTGTTGACAAGGACCTCCACTTCATTCCACCTTCAATATCCCAGGAAAGAGAAAAATGGATAAAGAAGTTGTGGTCCTTATGTACAATGGAATATCACTCAGCCAGGAAATCAATGTCATAAGGCTAGTAGCAGCATGATGAGTGGATTTAGGTACGACGATTCTAAGTGAAATAAGTCACACAGAAAAGGACACTTCTCATAAGGTATCACTGATAGAGGGAATGTAAAAACCGTTACACTTGAACTGAATTACAAAACAGAACAGAGTCACACATGCAGAAAACACACTATGGCTGCTTAACGGGAAAGGTGAGGTGGGGTGATACATAAAACAAGGGTTTCAAATTAGCTCAGATACCGTTCCATAAACCCAATATGTAATAGACAAGACCTACTCCTTGCTCAGAGAACTGGACTCAACACGCCCTATTCACCGCACAAGAATATATCTGACTAGTAATAATCTTAAAACCTATGTATTCATATCTCTCTGTTAGTGTGTCAAGTGGGTGTAAAGCGGCATAAACACAGCAGTGAAAAGCAGCTAAACCCCATTATAAAAATAAATTACTTTGAAAAACCCATGAAACAAAGACAGTGAAAGAGATAGAAATTCTTACACAATGCGTTCACGGGCTGTGATGCAACCTGGATTGACCATATCTAGACCCACAGCTGGATGAGACATAAGGGTGGACACTCTTGGGGCTGAGAGGTTTGGTGAGGTTGGGTGAGCAAACGCAGACCCTTTAAAGTAATACTGCATGGTACCCATCGCATGGGTCCCATATCTCCAGGTTCAAGGGCATCTTCCTACATCGAAAACATGCATGAGAAACCCAGAAGATGGTACACCGTGTGATGTGGAAAGGTTTCTAAAACGCACCTCATTTCTCATCTCCTTGTGCCCGGATTCGCTATTCCAGCCCTTTACTAGCAATCTCCCTACTTGGAGCATCATCACCTTTAACCTCCTGTTCCGTACAGGTTGCAATTTGTCCTGAGGATGAACGGGAAGACGTGGAACCAATGAGAGACTAGCTCTTGGTGTTGGGACAGGCACAGGTCACTCTATTTTCCCATCAGGAAGAAGAATTAACCACAGGCTCAGCATGCCCCCCGGATCAAGAACAGGGCCTGAAGCCATCCTGCGCTTTTGCGGCCAGCTCCCAAAAACGCGAGTTGTAAAATGGAGGTTCAGGGCACTGCAATTCACAAACCTGCAGAGTTATAAATGATAACTCTCGTCCACAAATATATTGAGGGAAGGCAAAGAAGAGGATTTGAAATCAAGGCAGAATTGCAGGAAACAGATTTCAGGAGGTAGATTCGAATCGCCTTTAAAGCACATGAAAAGCGGCAAAACGTTGACAATGATGCCCTTGGCCAAAAAGGGCGTATGCGTTTTTTCCTGAATATATTCAGGAAAAAACGCATACGCCCTTTTTGGCCAACCAAGCAACCTGGAAAGGCAAATCAGCGCTACAAAGAAGTCTCGCTTCCCATCGGTTAAAAGGGCCATGCTGAAAAAAGTGTCAAAACCAGAAATGCAGGACAGGCCATGGAGAAATGGGAGCCTTGCTACACTGATGGGCGGGATGTAAATTGCCAACAGCCACTCTGGAGAAGAGTACGGTGTGTCCTGAAACATCTAAAAAACACAGCTTAGAGAGCATAGGGCATTTCCACTCATGGGGGTATAAATTGGGAAAATGAAAAATCAGCAAGACACAAGCACCCCAAAGTTTAGGGATGCTCTGTTGACAAGGACCTCCACTTCATTCCACCTTCAATATCCCAGGAAAGAGAAAAATGGATAAAGAAGTTGTGGTCCTTATGTACAATGGAATATCACTCAGCCATGAAATCAATGTCATAAGGCTAGTAGCAGCATGATGAGTGGATTTAGGTACGACGATTCTAAGTGAAATAAGTCACACAGAAAAGGACACTTCTCATAAGGTATCACTGATAGAGGGAATGTAAAAACCGTTACACTTGAACTGAATTACAAAACAGAACAGAGTCACACATGCAGAAAACACACTATGGCTGCTTAACGGGAAAGGTGAGGTGGGGTGATACATAAAACAAGGGTTTCAAATTAGCTCAGATACCATTCCATAAACCCAATATGTAATAGACAAGACCTACTCCTTGCTCAGAGAACTGGACTCAACACGCCCTATTCACCGCACAAGAATATATCTGACTAGTAATAATCTTAAAACCTATGTATTGATATCTCTCTGTTAGTGTGTCAGGTGGGTGTAAAGCGGCATAAACACAGCAGTGAAAAGCAGCTAAACCCCATTATAAGAATAAATTACTTTTTCAAACCCATGAAACAAAGACAGTGAAAGAGAGCGAAATTCTTACACAATGCGTTCAGGGGCTGTGATCCAACCTGTATTGACCATATCTAGACCCACAGCTGGATGAGACATAAGGGTGGACACTCTTGGGGCTGAGAGGTTTGGTGAGGTTGGGTGAGCAAACGCAGACCCTTTAAAGTAATACTGCGTGGTACCCATCGCATGGGTCCCAAATCTCCAGGTTCAAGGGCATCTTCCTACATCGAAAACATGCATGAGAAACCCAGAAGATGGTACACCGTGTGATGGGGAAAGGTTTCTAAAACGCACCTCATTTCTCATCTCCTTGTGCCCGGGTTCGGTATTCCAGCCGCTTTACTAGCAATCTCCCTACTTGGAGCATCAACACCTTTAACCTCCTGTTCCGTACAGGTTGCAATTTGTCCTGAGGGTGAACGGGAAGACGTGGAACCAATGAGAGACTAGCTCTTGGTGTTGGGACAGGCACAGGTCACTCTATTTTCCCATCAGGAAGAAGAATTAACCACAGGCTCAGCCTGCCCCCCGGATCAAGAACAGGGCCTGAAGCCATCCTGCGCTTTTGCGGCCATCTCCCAAAAACGCGAGTTGTAAAATGGAGGTTCAGGGCACTGCAATTCACAAACCTGCAGAGTTATAAATGATACCTCTCGTCCACAAATATATTGAGGGAAGGCAAAGAAGAGGATTTGAAATCAAGGCAGAATTGCAGGAAACAGATTTCAGGAGGTAGATTCGAATCGCCTTTAAAGCACATGAAAAGCGGCAAAACGTTGACAATGATGCCCTTGGCCAAAAAGGGCGTATGCGTTTTTTCCTGAATATATTCAGGAAAAAACGCATACGCCCTTTTTGGCCAACCAAGAAACCTGGAAAGGCAAATCAGCGCTACAAAGATGTCTCGCTTCCCATCGGTCAAAAGGGCCATGCTGAAAAAAGTCTCAAAACCAAAAATGCAGGACAGGCCATGGAGAAATGGGAGCCTTGCTACACTGATGGGCGGGATGTAAATTGTCAACAGCCACTCTGGAGAAGTGTACGGTGAGTCCTGAAACGTCTAAAAAGCAAAGCTTAGAGAGCATAGGGCACTTCCACTCATGGGGGTATAAATTGGGAAAATGAAAAATCAGCAAGACACAAGCACCCCAAAGTTTAGGGCTGCTCTGTTGACAAGGACCTCCACTTCATTCCACCTTCAATATCCCAGGAAAGAGAAAAATGGATAAAGAAGTTGTGGTCCTTATGTACAATGGAATATCACTCAGCCATGAAATCAATGTCTTAAGGCTAGTAGCAGCATGATAAGTGGATTTAGGTACGACGATTCTAAGTGAAATAAGTCACACAGAAAAGGACACTTCTCATAAGGTATCACTTATAGAGGGAATGTAAAAACCGTTACACTTGAACTGAATTACAAAACAGAACAGAGTCACACATGCAGAAAACACACTATGGCTGCTTAACGGGAAAGGTGAGGTGGGGTGATACATAAAACAAGGGTTTCAAATTAGCTCAGATACCGTTCCATAAACCCAATATGTAATAGACAAGACCTACTCCTTGCTCAGAGAACTGGACTCAACACGCCCTATTCACCGCACAAGAATATATCTGACTAGTAATAATCTTAAAACCTATGTATTGATATCTCTCTGTTAGTGTGTCAAGTGGGTGTAAAGCGGCATAAACACAGCAGTGAAAAGCAGCTAAACCCCATTATAAAAATAAATTACTTTGAAAAACCCATGAAACAAAGACAGTGAAAGAGAGAGAAATTCTTACACAATGCGTTCAGGGGCTGTGATGCAACCTGGATTGACCATATCTAGACCCACAGCTGGATGAGACATAAGGGTGGACACTCTTGGGGCTGAGAGTTTTGGTGAGGTTGGGTGAGCAAATGCAGACCCTTTAAAGTAATACTGCGTGGTAGCCATCGCATGGGTCCCAAATCTCCAGGTTCAAGGGCATCTTCCTACATCGAAAACATGCATGAGAAACCCAGAAGATGGTACACCGTGTGATGGGGAAAGGTTTCTAAAACGCACCTCATTTCTCATCTCCTTGTGCCCGGGTTCGGTATTCCAGCCGCTTTACTAGCAATCTCCCTACTTGGAGCATCAGCACCTTTAACCTCCTGTTCCGTACAGGTTGCAATTTGTCCTGAGGGTGAACGGGAAGACGTGGAACCAATGAGAGACTAGCTCTTGGTGTTGGGACAGGCACAGGTCACTCTATTTTCCCATCAGGAAGAAGAATTAACCACAGGCTCAGCCTGCCACCCGGAACGAGAACAGGGCCTGAAGCCATCCTGCGCTATTGCGGCCAGCTCCCTAAAAAGCGAGTTGTAAAATGGAGGTTCAGGGCACTGCAATTCACAAACCTGCAGACTTATAAATGATAACTCTCGTCCACAAATATATTGAGGGAAGGCAAAGAAGAGGATTTGAAATCAAGGCAGAATTGCAGGAAACAGATTTCAGGAGGTAGATTCGAATCGCCTTTAAAGCACATGAAAAGCGGAAAAACTTTGACAATGATGCCCTTGGCCAAAAAGGGCGTATGCGTTTTTTCCTGAATATATTCAGGAAAAAACGCATACGCTCTTTTTGGCCAACCAAGCAACCTGGAAAAGCAAATCAGCGCTACAAAGAAGTCTCGCTTCCCATCGGTTAAAAGGGCCATGCTGAAAAAAGTGTCAAAACCAGAAATGCAGGACAGGCCATGGAGAAATGGGAGCCTTGCTACACTGATGGGCGGGATGTAAATTGCCAACAGCCACTCTGGAGAAGAGTACGGTGTGTCCTGAAACATCTAAAAAACACAGCTTAGAGAGCATAGGGCACTTCCACTCATGGGGGTATAAATTGGGAAAATGAAAAATCAGCAAGACACAAGCACCCCAAAGTTTAGGGTTGCTCTGTTGACAAGGACCTCCACTTCATTCCACCTTAAATATGCCAGGAAAGAGAAAAATGGATGAAGGAGTTGTGGTCCTTATGTACAATGGAATATCACTCAGCCATGAAATCAATGTCATAAGGCTAGTAGCAGCATGATGAGTGGATTTAGGTACGACAATCCTAAGTGAAATAAATCACACAGAAAAGGACACTTCTCATAAGGTATCACTGATAGAGGGAATGTAAAAACCGTTACACTTGAACTGAATTACAAAACAGAACGAGTCACACATGCAGAAAACACACTATGGCTGCTTAACGGGAAAGGGGAGGTGGGGTGATACATAAAACAAGGGTTTCAAATTAGCTCAGATACCATTCCATAAACCCAATGTGTAATAGACAAGACCTACTCCTTGCTCAGAGAACTGGACTCAACACGCCGTATTCACCGCACAAGAATATATATGACCAGTAATAATCTTAAAACCTATGTATTGATATCTCTCTGTTAGTGTGTCAAGTGGGTGTAAAGCAGCATAAACACAGCAGTGAAAAGCAGCTAAACCCCATTATAAAAATAAATTACTTTGAAAAACCCATGAAACAAAGACAGTGAAAGAGAGAGAAATTCTTACACAATTCGTTCAGGGGCTGTGATGCAACCTGGATTGACCATATCTAGACCCACAGCTGGATGAGACATAAGGGTGGACACTCTTGGGGCTGAGAGGTTTGGTGAGGTTGGGTGAGCAAACGCAGACCCTTTAAAGTAATACTGCGTGGTACCCATCGCATGGGTCCCAAATCTCCAGGTTCAAGGGCATCTTCCTCCATCGAAAACATGCATGAGAAACCCAGAAGATGGTACACCGTGTGATGGGGAAAGGTTTCTAAAACGCACCTCATTTCTCAACTCCTTGTGCCCGGGTTCGCCACTCCAACCACTCTACTAGAAATCTCCCTACTTGGAGCATCAGCACCTTTAACCTCTTGTTTCGTACAGGTTGCAATTTGTCCTGAGGATGAACGGGAAGATGGGGAACGAATGAGAGACTAGCTCTTGGTGTTGGGACAGGCAGAGGTCACTCTATTTTCCCATCAGGAAGAAGAATTAACCACATGATCAGCCTGCCCCCTGGAACCAGAACAGGGCCTGAAGCCATCCTGCGCTTTTGCGGCCAGCTCCCAAAAAAGCGAGTTGTAAAATGGAGGTTCAGGGCACTGCAATTCACAAACCTGCAGAGTTATAAATGATAACTCTCGTCCACAAATATATTGAGGGAAGGCAAAGAAGAGGATTTGAAATCAAGGCAGAATTGCAGGAAACAGATTTCAGGAGGTAGATTCGAATCGCCTTAAAGCACATGAAAAGCGGCAAAACGTTGACAATGATGCCCATGGCCAAAAAGGGCGTATGCGTTTTTTCCTGAATATATTCAGGAAAAAACGCATACGCCCTTTTTGGCCAACCAAGCAACCTGGAAAGGCAAACCAGCGCTACAAAGAAGTCTCGCTTCCCATCGGTTAAAAGGGCCATGCTGAAAAAAGTGTCAAAACCAGAAATGCAGGACAGGCCATGGAGAAATGGGAGCCTTGCTACACTGATGGGCGGGATGTAAATTGCCAACAGCCACACTGGAGAAGAGTACGGTGTGTCCTGAAACATCTAAAAAACACAGCTTAGAGAGCATAGGGCACTTCCACTCATGGGGGTATAAATTGGGAAAATGAAAAATCAGCAAGACACAAGCACCCCAAAGTTTAGGGTTGCTCTGTTGACAAGGACCTCCACTTCATTCCACCTTAAATATGCCAGGAAAGAGAAAAATGGATAAAAGAGTTGTGGTCCTTATGTACAAAGGAATATCACTCAGCCATGAAATCAATGTCATAAGGCTAGTAGCAGCATGATGAGTGGATTTAGGTACGACGATTCTAAGTGAAGTAAGTTACACAGAAAAGGACACTTCTCATAAGGTATCAGTGATAGAGGAAATGTAAAAACCGTTACACTTGAACTGAATTACAAAACAGAACGGAGTCACACATGCAGAAAACACACTATGGCTGCTTAACGGAAAGGTGAGGTGGGGTGATACATAAAACAAGGGTTTCAAATTAGCTCAGATACCGTTCCATAAACCCAATATGTAATAGACAAGACCTACTCCTTGCTCAGAGAACTGGACTCAACACGCCCTATTCACCGCACAAGAATATATCTGACTAGTAATAATCTTAAAACCTATGTATTCATATCTCTCTTTTTGTGTGTCAAGTGGGTGTAAAGCGGCATAAACACAGCAGTGAAAAGCAGCTAAACCCCATTATAAAAATAAATTACTTTGAAAAACCCATGAAACAAAGACAGTGAAAGAGAGCGAAATTCTTACACAATGCGTTCAGGGGCTGTGATGCAACCTGGATTGACCATATCTAGACCCACAGCTGGATGAGACATAAGGGTGGACACTCTTGGGGCTGAGAGGTTTGGTGAGGTTGGGTGAGCAAACGCAGACCCTTTAAAGTAATACTGCGTGGTACCCATCGCATGGGTCCCAAATCTCCAGGTTCAAGGGCATCTTCCTACATCGAAAACATGCATGAGAAACCCAGAAGATGGTACACCGTGTGATGGGGAAAGGTTTCTAAAACGCACCTCATTTCTCATCTCCTTGTGCCCGGGTTCGGTATTCCAGCCGCTTTACTAGCAATCTCCCTCCTTGGAGCATCAGCACCTTTAACCTCCTGTTCCGTACAGGTTGCAATTTGTCCTGAGTGTGAACGGGAAGACGTGGAACCAATGAGAGACTAGCTCTTGGTGTTGGGACAGGCACAGGTCACTCTATTTTCCCATCAGGAAGAAGAATTAACCACAGGCTCAGCCTGCCACCCGGAACAAGAACAGGGCCTGAAGCCATCCTGCGCTATTGCGGCCAGCTCCCTAAAAAGCGAGTTGTAAAATGGAGGTTCAGGGCACTGCATTTCACAAACCTGCAGACTTATAAATGATAACTCTCGTCCACAAATATATTGAGGGAAGGCAAAGAAGAGGATTTGAAATCAAGGCAGAATTGCAGGAAACAGATTTCAGGAGGTAGATTCGAATCGCCTTTAAAGCACATGAAAAGCGGCAAAACGTTGACAATGATGCCCTTGGCCAAAAAGGGCGTATGCGTTTTTTCCTGAATATATTCAGGAAAAAACGCATACGCCCTTTTTGGCCAACCAAGCAACCTGGAAAGGCAAATCAGCGCTACAAAGAAGTCTCGCTTCCCATCGGTCAAAAGGGCCATGCTGAAAAAAGTGTCAAAACCAGAAATGCAGGACAGGCCATGGAGAAATGGGAGCCTTGCTACACTGATGGGCGGGATGTAAATTGTCAACAGCCACTCTGGAGAAGTGTACGGTGAGTCCTGAAACGTCTAAAAAGCAAAGCTTAGAGAGCATAGGGCACTTCCACTCATGGGGGTATAAATTGGGAAAATGAAAAATCAGCAAGACACAAGCACCCCAAAGTTTAGGGCTGCTCTGTTGACAAGGACCTCCACTTCATTCCACCTTCAATATCCCAGGAAAGAGAAAAATGGATAAAGAAGTTGTGGTCCTTATGTACAATGGAATATCACTCAGCCATGAAATCAATGTCTTAAGGCTAGTAGCAGCATGATAAGTGGATTTAGGTACGACGATTCTAAGTGAAATAAGTCACACAGAAAAGGACACTTCTCATAAGGTATCACTTATAGAGGGAATGTAAAAACCGTTACACTTGAACTGAATTACAAAACAGAACAGAGTCACACATGCAGAAAACACACTATGGCTGCTTAACGGGAAAGGTGAGGTGGGGTGATACATAAAACAAGGGTTTCAAATTAGCTCAGATACCGTTCCATAAACCCAATATGTAATAGACAAGACCTACTCCTTGCTCAGAGAACTGGACTCAACACGCCCTATTCACCGCACAAGAATATATCTGAGTAGTAATAATCTTAAAACCTATGTATTGATATCTCTCTGTTAGTGTGTCAAGTGGGTGTAAAGCGGCATAAACACAGCAGTGAAAAGCAGCTAAACCCCATTATAAATATAAATTTCTTTGAAAAACCCATGAAACAAAGTCAGTGAAAGACAGCGAAATTCTTACACAATGCGTTCAGGGGCTGTGATCCAACCTGGATTGACCATATCTAGACCCACAGCTGGATGAGACATAAGGGTGGACACTCTTGGGGCTGAGAGGTTTGGTGAGGTTGGGTGAGCAAACGCAGACCCTTTAAAGTAATACTGCGTGGTACCCATCGCATGGGTCCCAAATCTCCAGGTTCAAGGGCATCTTCCTACATCGAAAACATGCATGAGAAACCCAGAAGATGGTACACCGTGTGATGGGGAAAGGTTTCTAAAACGCACCTCATTTCTCATCTCCTTGTGCCCGGGTTCGGTATTCCAGCCGCTTTACTAGCAATCTCCCTCCTTGGAGCATCAGCACCTTTAACCTCCTGTTCCGTACAGGTTGCAATTTGTCCTGAGGGTGAACGGGAAGACGTGGAACCAATGAGAGCCTAGCTCTTGGTGTTGGCACAGGCACAGGTCACTCTATTTTCCCATCAGGAAGAAGAATTAACCACAGGCTCAGCCTGCCCCCCGGAACCAGAACAGGGCCTGAAGCCATCCTGCGCTATTGCGGCCAGCTCCCTAAAAAGCGAGTTGTAAAATGGAGGTTCAGGGCACTGCAATTCACAAACCTGCAGACTTATAAATGATAACTCTCGTCCACAAATATATTGAGGGAAGGCAAAGAAGAGGATTTGAAATCAAGGCAGAATTGCAGGAAACAGATTTCACGAGGTAGATTCGAATCGCCTTTAAAGCACATGAAAAGCGGAAAAACTTTGACAATGATGCCCTTGGCCAAAAAGGGCGTATGCGTTTTTTCCTGAATATATTCAGGAAAAAACGCATACGCCCTTTTTGGCCAACCAAGCAACCTGGAAAAGCAAATCAGCGCTACAAAGAAGTCTCGCTTCCCATCGGTTAAAAGGGCCATGCTGAAAAAAGTGTCAAAACCAGAAATGCAGGACAGGCCATGGAGAAATGGGAGCCTTGCTACACTGATGGGCGGGATGTTAATTGCCAACAGCCACTCTGGAGAAGAGTACGGTGTGTCCTGAAACATCTAAAAAACACAGCTTAGAGAGCATAGGGCACTTCCACTCATGGGGGTATAAATTGGGAAAATTAAAAATCAGCAAGACACAAGCACCCCAAAGTTTAGGGTTGCTCTGTTGACAAGGACCTCCACTTCATTCCACCTTAAATATGCCAGGAAAGAGAAAAATGGATGAAGGAGTTGTGGTCCTTATGTACAATGGAATATCACTCAGCCATGAAATCAATGTCATAAGGCTAGTAGCAGCATGATGAGTGGATTTAGGTACGACAATTCTAAGTGAAATAAATCACACAGAAAAGGACACTTCTCATAAGGTATCACTGATAGAGGGAATGTAAAAACCGTTACACTTGAACTGAATTACAAAACAGAACGAGTCACACATGCAGAAAACACACTATGGCTGCTTAACGGGAAAGGGGAGGTGGGGTGATACATAAAACAAGGGTTTCAAATTAGCTCAGATACCGTTCCATAAACCCAATGTGTAATAGACAAGACCTACTCCTTGCTCAGAGAACTGGACTCAACACGCCGTATTCACCGCACAAGAATATATCTGACTAGTAATAATCTTAAAACCTATGTATTGATATCTCTCTGTTAGTGTGTCAAGTGGGTGTAAAGCAGCATAAACACAGCAGTGAAAAGCAGCTAAACCCCATTATAAAAATAAATTACTTTGAAAAACCCATGAAACAAAGACAGTGAAAGAGAGAGAAATTCTTACACAATTCGTTCAGGGGCTGTGATGCAACCTGGATTGACCATATCTAGACCCACAGCTGGATGAGACCTAAGGGTGGACACTCTTGGGGCTGAGAGGTTTGGTGAGGTTGGGTGAGCAAACGCAGACCCTTTAAAGTAATACTGCGTGGTACCCATCCCATGGGTCCCAAATCTCCAGGTTCAAGGGCATCTTCCTACATCGAAAACATGCATGAGAAACCCAGAAGATGGTACACCGTGTGATTGGGAAAGGTTTCTAAAACGCACCTCATTTCTCAACTCCTTGTGCCCGGGTTCGCCATTCCAACCGCTTTACTAGAAATCTCCCTACTTGGAGCATCAGCACCTTTAACCTCTTGTTTCGTACAGGTTGCAATTTGTCCTGAGGATGAACGGGAAGATGGGGAACGAATGAGAGACTAGCTCTTGGTGTTGGGACAGGCAGAGGTCACTCTATTTTCCCATCAGGAAGAAGAATTAACCACATGATCAGCCTGCCCCCTGGAACCAGAACAGGGCCTGAAGCCATCCTGCGCTTTTGCGGCCAGCTCCCAAAAAAGCGAGTTGTAAAATGGAGGTTCACGGCACTGCAATTCACAAACCTGCAGAGTTATAAATGATAACTCTCGTCCACAAATATATTGAGGGAAGGCAAAGAAGAGGATTTGAAATCAAGGCAGAATTGCAGGAAACAGATTTCAGGAGGTAGATTCGAATCGCCTTTAAAGCACATGAAAAGCGGCAAAACGTTGACAATGATGCCCTTGGCCAAAAAGGGCGTATGCGTTTTTTCCTGAATATATTCAGGAAAAAACGCATACGCCCTTTTTGGCCAACCAAGCAACCTGGAAAGGCAAATCAGCGATACAAAGAAGACTCGCTTCCCATCGGTCAAAAGGGCCATGCTGAAAAAAGTGTCAAAACCAGAAATGCAGGACATGCCATGGAGAAATGGGAGCCTTGCTACACTGATGGGCGGGATGTAAATTGCCAACAGCCACTCTGGAGAAGTGTACCGTGTGTCCTGAAACATCTAAAAAACACAGCTTAGAGAGCATAGGGCACTTCCACTCATGGGGGTATAAATTGGGAAAATTAAAAATCAGCAAGACACAAGCACCCCAAAGTTTAGGGCTGCTCTGTTGACAAGGACCTCCACTTCATTCCACCTTAAATATCCCAGGAAAGAGAAAAATGGATAAAGAAGTTGTGGTCCTTATGTACAATGGAATATCACTCAGCCATGAAATCAATGTCTTAAGGCTAGTAGCAGCATGATGAGTGGATTTAGGTACGACGATTCCAAGTGAAATAAGTCACACAGAAAAGGACATTTCTCATAAGGTATCACTTATAGAGGGAATGTAAAAACCATTACACTTGAAGTGAATTACAAAACAGAACAGAGTCACACATTTAGAAAACACACTATGGCTGCTTAACGGGAAAGGTGAAGTGGGGTGATGCATAAAACAAGGGTTTCATATTAGCTCAAATACCGATCCATATACCCAATATGTAATAGACAAGACCTATTCCTTGCTCAGTGAAGTGGATGCAACACCCCCTATTCAACGAACAAGAATATATCTGACTAGTAAAAATCTTAAATCCTATGTATTGATGTCTCTCTGTTAGTGTGTCAATTGGGTGTAAAGGGGCATAAACACAGCAGTGAAAATCAGGTAAACCCCATTATAAAAATAAATTACTTTGAAAAACCCATGAAACAAAGACAGTGAAAGAGAGAGAAATTCTTACACAATTCTTTCAGGGGCTGTGATGCAACCTGGTGTGACCATATCTAGATCCACAGCCTGATGAGAAATAAAGCTGGACACTCTTGGGGCTGAAGGTCTCTTTCCCTATTTACCAGATTAGGAACGTAGAAAGGATGCCACCCTCTGGCCGTTACCTGCAAACGCAGCTTTAAAACATGTGCTAATGGTCACTTCATATGAACAAGTACTTCAGGGCTGTAAATGAAACGTGCCCTCAAAATGTCTTGAGGGAGGTAATGGCCAAAAATTTTCAAAATGTGACACTTACTTTAAGAAAACACTTTGAAGAACTGAGCTGTAATCACAGTTTGATAAATAAAAAGGGCATGCTTTAAAGCTCAATTTCAACAGATTATGGGACACATGCAAATTCAACCACAGATAGGCATCAGCTCGCACCGGTTAGAATAACCATCAGCAAGAAAACTACAAACAATAAATATTGAAGGTGTTTTGGAGAAATGCATACCCTCAATTTTAAGTGGGACGTAACCTGGAAAGAGCCACTAATGAGAACTGAATGGTGGTGCCTTTAAAACATACACACTGAGCTACCATATGATACAGCAAGCCCACTCCTTGGCCTATAACATAAGAAGATATAACTGGATAGACACAGGCAAACAAATGTGCATTGCAGCAGTATTACAATAGCCAAGACATGGAGGCAACCAGAAAGTCCATCAAGAGGTGCGTGGCCAAAGAAGAACTGGTACACGTACAGATGGAATATTAGCCAGGGAAAAAAATGAAACAATGCCATTTGCAGCACCATGTATGATTCTTGAGGTAATCAGGCAAATTGTACTAAGTCAGAAAGCAAAAGACACATATCCTATAATATCACTTATAGGTCTTAGCTAAAAATTGATACCAATGAAAATATTTCCACAGAGAAATGCAATCACAGATTCATTAAACAAACTTATGGTTCACCAAATGGAAAGGTGTGAGGATTGGATACATTAGGATATTGGGGTTAAGATAGATATAGAAACACATGTGAAATATGTAATCACCAAAGACCTACGTAATACCAAGACAAGACTACTCAACATTGTGTCATAACCTACATGGGAAAATGATCCAAAGAAGAATAGATATATGTATATGTTTAAAAGAACCACATCTTTCACACCTAGAAGAAACAAAACATTTTAATTAAATTTGCTCTGACAAAAAATAAAAATTAAATTAAAAAAAGAACAAGAAGTAATGAGACATAAACTTAAGGGGCTATTTGCTGGCACATTGCATTCTAATTTACAACCAGAACATGACTTCCATTAAGGCTCTGTCATCACTAATAAAGCAGCTTTATAAGCAATGTTGAAGGTAGCTTAAAAGAAGTCTCACTAATTATTGATAGTAACAAGGAAACAAAGAAAAGTAAAAATCTCACTGCAAAAAGTATACATAGGGTAAGGATAGTAGATCAAACACTTATTAAACTTCTGTAAAGAATAAAAGACAACAGTAGTATGTTTTTTTAAAAAGAGAGGGCCCAAATAAATCTGAAATGAAAGAGATGATGTTACAACAGACACCACAGAAATACAAAGTATCCTAAGATACACACAGGGTAACTCAGGGCTCAGACTGGACAGAGCCCACTCTCCAGTCCCCTGTACATGACTTACAGGAGCCTCAGGAACTGAGGAGGGGGTCCCTGAGGAGAGGCTCAAGATAGAATATGGTAGGCATTAACATGACTGCATTCATCTTAAACATGCCTGAACTACATTCACACGAGATGATTTTGTCCTGTATGTACATCGGCACCTCTAGTTGGAACTGCAAATCTTTGGCTTCAACACCTCTACTGACAACATTAGCGTCACCTGCTGTGGACCGTCTCCTATAGGATTTCTAGAATCACAAAACATCGAAGCTTCACAGGACCCAGAGTCTGTGCAACTCCACACAGAGTCTCAGAGTCTCAACTCCACTCAGATACTCCACTCTTGGAGGGCACACACAAAGTAGTGTGCACATCAGGACCCAGGGGAAGGAGCAGTGACCCTGTAGGAGAATGACCAGAACTACCTGCTACTTTTAGAGGGTCTCCTGCAGAGGCAGGTGGTGGCTGTGGCTGTGGCTCACCGTGAGGACAACGACACTGGCAGCAGAAGTTCTGGGAAATACTCCTTGGTGTGAGCCCTCCCAGAGTCCGCCATTAGCCCCACCAAGAGCAAGGTAGGCTCCAGGGCTGGGTCGCCTCAGGCCAAACAACCAACAGGGAGGGAACCCAGCCCCATGCATCAGCAGACAAGCGGATTAAACTTTTTATTAAAGTTTTATTTAATCCGAAGACAAGCGGATTAAAGCTCTGCCCACCAAAGCAACACCCAGCTCTACCCACCACCAGTCCCTCCCATCAGGAAGCTTGCACAAGCCTCTAAGATAGACTCATCCACCGGAGAGCAGACAGCAGAAGCAAGAAGAACTACAATTCTGCAGCCTGTGGAAGGAAAACCACATTCACAGAAAGATAGACAAAATGAAAAGGCAGAGGACTTTATACCAGATCAAGGAACAAGATAAAACCCCAGAAAAAAAATGAAATGAGGTGGAGATAGGGAACCTTCCAGAAAAAGAATTCAGAATAATGATAGTGAAGTTGAGCCAAGACCTTGGAAAAAGAAAGGAGGCAAAGATCGAGAAGATGCAAGAAATGTTTAACAAAGACCTAGAAGAATTAAGGAACAAACACCTAGAAGAATTAAAGAACAAACAAACAGAGGTGAACAATGGAATAACTGAAATGAAAAATACACTAGAAGGAATCAGTAGCAGAATAACTGTGGCAGAAGAACGGATAAGTGACCTGGAAGACAGAAAGGTGGAAATCACTGCCATGGAACAGAATAAAGAAAAAGAATGAAAATAAACGAAGATACCCCAAGAGTCCTCTGGGACAACTTTAAACGCAACAACATTCGCATTATAGGGGTCCCAGAAGGAGAAGAGAGAGAGAAATGACCCAAGAATATATTTGAAGAGATTATGGTCAAAAACTTCCCTAGCATGGGAAAAGAAATAGCCACCCAAGTCCAGAAGCACAGAGTGTCCCAGGCAGGATAAACCAAAGGAGAAAAATGACAAGACACATAGTAATCAAATTGACAAAAATTAACGACAAAGAAAAATGATTGAAAGCAGCAAGGGAAAAATGACAAATAACATACAAGGGAACTCCCATAAGGATAACAACTGATTTCTCAGCAGAAAATCTACAAGCCAGAAGGAAGTGGCATGATAAATTTAAAGTGATGAAAGGGAAGAACCTACAACCAAGAGTACTCCACCCTGCAAAGAGCTCATTCAGATTTGATGGAGAAATCAAAAGCCTTACAGACAAGCAAAAGCTAAGAGAATTCAGCACCATGAAACCAGCTCTACACCAAATGCTAAAGGAACTTCTCTAAGTGGGAAACACAAGAGAAGAAAAGGACCCACCAAGACAAACCCATAACAATTAAGAAAATAGTAGTAGGAACATACATATCGATAATTACCTTAAACGTGAATGCACTACATGTTCCAACCAAAAGACACAGGCTCGCTGAATGGATACAAAAACAAGACCCATATATATGCTGTCTACAAGAGATCCATTTCAGACCTAGGGACACATACAGACTCAAAGTGAGGCGATGGAAAAATATATTCTATGCAAATGAAAATCAAAAGAAAGCTGGAGTAGCAATACTCATATCAGATAAAATAGACTTTAAAATAAAGAATGTTACAAGAGACGAGGAAAGGCACTACATAATGGTCAGGGGATCAATCCAAGAAGAAGATATAACAATTATAAATATATATGTACCCAAAATAGGAGCAGCTCAATGTATAAGGCAACTGCTAACAGCTATAAAAGAGGAAATCGACAGTAACACAATAATAGCGGGGGACTTTAACAGCTCACTTACACCAGTGGAGATCAGCCAGACAGACAATTAATAAGGAAACACAAGCTTTAAATGACACAATAGACCAGATAGAGTTAATTGATATTTATAGGACATTCCATCCAAAAACAGCAGATTACACGTTCTTCTCAACTGCACACGGAACATTCTCCAGGATAGATCACAACTTGGGTCACAGATAAAGCCTCAGTAAATTTAAGAAAACTGAAATCATATCAAGCAGCTGTTCCGACCACAATGCTATGAGATTAGAAATCAATTACACGGAAAAAACCGTAAAAAACACAAACACATGGAAGCTAAACAATACGTTACTAAATAACCAAGAGATCACTGAAGAAATCAAAGAGGAAATCAAAAACTACCTAGAGACAAATGACAACAAAAACACGATGATCCAAAACCTATGGGATGCAGCAAAAGGAGTTCTAAGAGGGAAGTTTATAGCAATACAAGCCTACCTCAAGAAACAAGAAAAATCTCAAATAAACAATCTAACCTTACACCTAGAGGAACTAGAGAAAGAAGAACAAAACCCAAAGTTAGTAGAAGGAAAGAAATCATAAAGATCAGAGCAGAAATAAATGAAATAGAAACAAAGAAAACGAAAGCAAAGATCAATAAAACTAAAAGCTGGTTCTTTGAGAAGATAAGCAAAAATGATCAACCTTTAGCCAGACTCCAGAAAAAGAGGGAGAGGACGCAAATCAACAAAATTAGAAGTGAAAAAGCAGAAGTTACAACAGACACCACAGGAATACAAAGCATCCTAAGAGACTACTACAAGCAACTCTAGGCCAATAAAATGGACAATCTGGAAGAAATGGACAAATTCTTAGAAAGGGATAACCTTCTAAGACTGAACCAGGAAGAAATAGAAAATATGAACAAACCTATCACAAGCAATGAAATTGAAACTGTGATTAAAAATCTTCCAACAAACAAAAGTCCAGAACCAGATGGCATCACAGGTGAATTCTATCAAACATTTAGAGCAGAGCTAACACCCAACCTTCTCAAATTCTTCAAAACAATTGCAGGGGAAGGAACACTCCCAAACTCATTCTATGAGACCACCATCACCCTGATACCAAAATCAGACAGAGATACTACAAGGAAAGAAAATTATAGACCAATATCACTGATGAATATAGATGTAAAAATCCTCAACAAAATACTAGCAAACAGAATCGAACAACACATGAAAAGGATCATACACCATGATCAAGTGGGGTTTATCCCAGGGATGCGAGGATTCTTCAATATACACAAATCAATGTGATACACCATATTAACAAATTGTAGAATAAAACCATATGATCATCTCAATAGCTGAAGGAAAAGATTTTGAGAAAATTCAACACTCATTTACGATAAAAACTCTGCAGAGTGTGGGCATAGAGGGAAACTACCTCAACATAATAAAGGCCATATATGACAAACCCACAGCAAACAGCATTCTCAATGGTGAAAAACTGAAAGCGTTTCCTCTAAGATCAGGAACAAGACGAGGATGTCCACTCTCACCACTGCTATTCAACATAGTTTTGGAAGTCCTAGCCATGGCAATCAGAGAAGAAAAAGAAATAAAAGGAATACAAAAAGGAAAAGAAGAAGTAAAATTGTCACTGTTTGCAGATGACATGATATCATAGATAGAGAATCCTAAAGATGCCACCAGAAAACCACTGGAGCTAATCAATGAATTTGGTAAAGTTGCAGGATACAAAATTAATGCACAGAAATTGCTTGCATTCCTATACACTAACAATGAAAGATCAGAAAGAGAAATTAAGGAAACAATCCCATTACCACTGCAACAAAAAGAATAAAATACCTAGGAATAAACCTACCTAAGGAAGTAAAAGACCTGTACTCAGAAAACTATAAGACACTGATGAAAGAAATCAAAGATGATATAAACAGATGGAGACATATACCATGTTCTCGGATTAGAAGAATCAATATTGTGAAAATGACTATACTACCCAAAGCAATCTACAGATTCAATGCAATCCCGATCAAAATACCTTTGGCATTTTCTACAGAACAAGAAAAAAAAATCTTAAAATTTGTAGGGAGACACAAAAGACCCTGGATAGCCAAAGCAGTCTTGAGGGGGGAAAAAAAAGAGCTGGAGGAATCAGACTTCCAGACTTCAGACTATATTGCAAAGCTACAGTAATCAAGATAATATGGTACTGACACAAAAACAGAAATATAGGTCAATAGAACAGGATAGAAAGCACAGAGATAAACCCACGTACCTATGGTTCACTAATCTATGACAAAGGAGGCAAGGGTATACAATGGAGAAAAGACAGTGTCTTCAGCAAGTGGTGCTGGGAAAACTGGACAGTTACATGTAAAAGAATGAAATTAGTACACTCCCTAACACCATACACAAAAATAAACTCAAAATGGATTAGAGACCTAAATATAAGACCAGCCACTATAAAACTCTTAGAGGAAAACATAAGCAGAACAGTCTATGACATAAATCACAGCAAGATCCTTTTTGACCCACCTCCTAGAGAAATGGAAATAAAAACAAAAATAAAAAAATGGGACCGAATGAAACATAAATTCTTTTGCACAGCAAAGGAAAACATAAGCAAGATGAAAAGACAACCATCAGAATGGGAGAAAATATTTTCAAATGAAGCAAATGGCAAAGGATTAATCTCCAAAAAGCAGCTCATGTAGTTCAATATCACAAAACCAAACAACCCAATCCAAAAATGGGCAGAAGACCTAAATAGACATTTCTCCAAAGAAGATATACAGGTTGCCAACAAACACATGAAAGGATGCTGAACATCACTAATCATTAGAGAAATGCAAATCAAAACTACAGTGAGGTATCACCTCACACCAGTCAGAATGGCCATCATCAAAAAATCTACCAACAATAAATGCTGGAGAGGCATTTATTGGAGCAAAGGGAACCCTCTTGCACTGTTGGTGGGAATGTAAATTGATATAGCCACTAGGGAGAACGGTATGGGGGTTCCTTAAAAACTAAAAATAGAACTACCATACAACCCAGCAAACCCACTCCTGGACATTTACCCTGAGAAAACCATAATTCAAAAAGAGTCATGTACCACAATGTTCACTGTAGCTCTATTTACAATAGCCAGGACATGGAAGCAACCTAAGTGTCCATCAACAGATAAATGGATAAGGAAGATGTGGCACAAATATACAATGGAACATTATTCAGCCATAAAAAGAAACGAAATTGAGTTACTTTTAGTGAGGTGGATGGATCTAGAGTCTGTCCTACAGAGTGAAGTAAGTCAGAAAGAGAAAAACAAATACCGTATGCTAACACATATATATGGAATCTTAAAAAAAAAAGTTTATGAAGAACCTAGGGGCAGGAAAGGATTAAGGACACAGACGTAGAGAAAGGACTTGAGGACATGGGGAGAGGGAAGGGTAAGCTGGGACAAAGTGAGAGAGTGGTATGGACATATATACACTACCAAATGTAAAATTGATAGCTACTGGGAAGCAGCCACATAGCACAGGGAGATCAGCTCTGTGCTTTGTGACCACCTAAAAGGGTGGGATAAGGGAGTGAGAGGGAGGTGCAAGAGGGAGGGGATATGGTGTTATATGTATACGCACAGCTGATTCACTTTTTTATACAGCAGAAACTAACACACAATTGTAAAGCAATTATACTCCAATAAAGATGTAAAAGAAAAAAAAAAGCCCAGAGATAAACCTACACACCTATGGCCCACTAATCTATGACAAAGGAGGCAAGGGTATACAAAGGAGAAAAGACAGTCTCTTCAATAAGTGGTGCTGGGAAAAATGGACAGCTACATGTAAAAGAATGAAATTAGAACACTCCCTAACACCATACACAAAAAATAAACTCAAAATGGATTAGAGACCGAAATGTAAGACCGGACACTATAAAACTCTTAGAGGAAAACATAGGAAGAATACTCTTTGACATAAATCACAGCAAGATCTTTTTTGATCCACCTCCTAGAGTAATGGAATAAAAAAAAATAAACATATGGGAGCAAATGAAACCTAAAAGCTTTTGCAAAGCAAAGGAAACTACAAACAAGACGAAAAGACAACCCTCACAATGGGAGAAAATATTTGCAAACGAATCAATGGACAAAGGATTAATCTCCAATGTATATAAACAGCTCATGCAGCTCAACAGTAAAAAAACAAACAACCCAATCCAAAAATGGGCAGATGACGTAAATAGACATTTGTCCCAAGAAGACATACAGATGACCAAGAAGCACATGAAAAGCTGCTCAACATCACTAATTATTAGAGAAATATAAACCAAAACTACAATGAGGTATCGCCTCACACGAGTTAGAATGGGCATCATCAGAAAATCTACAAGCAACAAATGCTGGAGAGGGTGTGGAGAAAAGGGAACCCTCTTACACTATTTGTGGGAATGTAAATTGATACAGTCACGATGGAGAACAGTATGGAGGTTCCTTAAGAAACTAAAAATAGAATTACCATATGACCCAGCAATCCCACTACTGGCCATATACCCAGAGAAAACCATAATTCAAAAAGACATATTCACCACAATATTCATTGCAGCACTATTTACAATAGCCAGGTCATGGAAGCAACCTAAATGCCCATAGACAGACGAACAGAAAAGATGTGCTACATATATAAAATGGAATATTACTCAGCCATAAAAAGGAATGAAATTGGGTCATTTGTAGAGACGTGGATAGATCTAGAGACTGTCATACAGAGTGAAGTAAGTCAGAAAGAGAAAAACAAATATCGTATATTAACGCATACATGTGGAACCTAGAAAAATGGTAAAGATGAACCGGTTTGCAAGGCAGAAATAGAGACACAGATGTAGAGAACAAATGTATGGACACCAAGGGGGGAAAGTGGCAGGGTGGTGGTGGTGGGATGAATTGCGAGCCTGGGATTGACATATATACACTTATATGTATAAAATAGGTTACCAATAAGAGCCTGCTGTATAAAAAAATGAATAAAATAAATTCAAAAATTAAAAAATAAGTAATACTTAAAAAAATAAAACAGAAAAAAAGTTCTGTCCTTCCCATAGACGTATTTATATGAATGAATTATTTCCATGCTTATATCCATAAATACAAAAAGAGGAATAAAACTTACCTTGAACCAAAAAAGAAAAAAAAAAAAAAACAGAACCCACTGGTCATACAGAGGAAAACCCTATCAGGGCACTTGCTCCAGGGGTAAACAATTCTGAAGTTGGTCACAGGTGGGGAATCATCTCCCATGCAGCCAGCAGCCCCCACACGAGGAGCGTCCTCATTGCAAAGCTGGGGGACCGTGAGGAGGCGTCTCTGAGTAAACGTGAGCTGAGCCCCAGGCCAGCTGCTGCTGAACTTTTCCCACCCTTCCCAGGTAAAACACCTGAATGTGTGCAAAGACTTTAAAAACTAGAGGAAGGGGCTTGGAGTCACACCAGCGACAGCACGCAGGCCGACTTGGTGCCTGCAGGCCAGCCAGGATGGTCCTGGCCCCGGGCGCTCGTCTGGAAGCTTTCCATTTCCCTGCCTGAGGTACCCCTCCTGTCCCGGCCCCCACTGCTTTTTTCCTTCCTCACCTCTGCCCGGGGAGAAATTCCAGCAGCAAGTATGGGTGACACATCCTCTTCTTTAGCAGGTGGCAGCCCGGCAACTCCTGCAGAAAGTCCAGCAGAGCCCCAGTCACACTGGGCCACTCATAGAGCCGTGGGCCCTACTCCCTCCCACCAGCCCAACCCCGAGACTGCTGACGGGGCAGAGAATATGGCGTCAGGCACAGCTGCAGAGGCTTTTGCTGCCTGGAGGGGTGTTTATATTGACCTCAACCCAGGCACACCTGGGAAGGGCTGGCCGGCCGGGTCAGGCTGCCCAGGTCAGCCAATCCTCGCCCCTCAGGGGCTCAGAGTTGCAGAAAATGGGCCTTGCTGCACCGGCCAGATCCAAGGAACAGGTGTAGGGTCCCGAGAGTCAGGATAGATAAGGGGCGGCAGCCCTGGCTTGTTTTCGAATCATTTTATCTGGTCCATGAGTGGGAGACAACTTCAAGAAGACCCTCTGCTAATGAGAGGAACCCAGGAGTCAGGGAGAGGAGGGGTGGTGGGTGGAGACAGAGGCCTGGTGCCCCGGCTGCAGTGGAAGCCCCTGGAAGACCAGGCAGAGGGAGGCCGCACAGAGTGAAGCCTAGGGTCACAGACCTGTTGGAGCTGCTGTTTGTTAGTTCAAGCTCTGCTCTGAGGTGCTCTGTGTCAGCTCTGAGTGACAGGGGTGCTGGGGGTGCTCTGCAATGAGGGCTACGTGCACGGTTCCTGTGTGCCCAGCCCTGCCGGGGTACCTGTCCACGGGAGCTCCATATCCAGGGAGGGGCCTGCCCACGAGAGCCCCGTGGGCTGCTGCGTACCTGCCCAGGTGAGCTCCATATCCTGGGAGGGGCCTGACCACAAGAGCCCCGTGGGCTGCTGGGGACCTGCTAGAGGACGCCAGGACAGTCAGTGAAGCCACAGAGGATATACATCTAGTAGTTCCTAATTCCTACACCCTGCTGGTCATTCTACCATCCACCAGGACATGGCATTCTGTATTAGACTTCAATGATGCCTTCTTCTGTATTCCATTAGTCCCAGAGTCACAAGAAATTTTGCCTGTGAGTGGCAGGACTCAACCTACAACAAAAACAATACTGCTGGGCCGTCCTGCCCCAGGGGTTCAAAAATTCCCACACCATCTTTGGGGAAACGTTAGCTAAAGACCTAAAAGATCTACCTCTGGAGAAGGGAACCCTCCTTCAATATGCAGATGACATTCTGATCACCAGCCCGACTAAGGAGGCCTCTGAACTACCTAGCCAATAAAAGATAGAAGGTGTCCAAGGAAAAGGCTCAAATATCACAAACTAAGGTGGCCTTCCTGGGCTTCATTCGCACAGAAGGTCGGAGAAGCCCACCCCAGGAAAGGGAAGAAGCCATTTGCAGCCTCACCTTTCCTGAAACTAGAAGACAGCTTAGGGGTTCCTGGGGAGACCGGGGTTTGCTGCATCTGGATCCCTAACTACAGTCTAATAGCTGGGCCTCTATATGAAACACTGAAAGGAAAAGATGATGATCCTTTTGAATAGAATCCAGAAGCGGCCTTTCAAGAATGGAAAGAGCAGTCAATTCAGACCCTGGCCCTGGACCTCCCTAAGTTAGCTAAACCCTTTGACCTTTACATTCCTGGTCCAAGGCGAATCGCCCTTGGAGTATTAGTGCAAAAACTGGGACCACTTGAAATGGAACAATGCAAGAATGCCCTCCAGGCATTGGCCAGCCACCCCATCCGACCAGGATACTGGGGGTATCTAAAAACCTGGAAATCAGCAGCCCGCAAGGCCAGCTCCCTCCTAAGGGAAAAGGACGCCACTTGGTGATCCTAACCACCCACCATGCCCTGAAGTTGCAGGGATTGCTCCGTGGGCACAATGACCTCGAGTGAGGAGGCCCTCCAACACCAACCTCCAGAGAGACAACCTGGGGCAATGGGCCCCCATGACGACTCGTGTGACCATCACTTGACCTGGAGCTTCTCTCAGAAAACAACAAGAGTGTGCCCCAAAAGAGCAGACTATTGCTTACAGGACTTACTGCACCCAGAGCGGAGCTAATAAACTTGGCAGGGGAACCGTAAATAACGCTGCCACCATAGAAAAGCCTACAGACACCGCAGTGACGGCGGCCAATGAGACCGGCTGTACTCCTGGCTACTTCAAAAGGCCGTTGACTGAGTGGCCGTCATGGTCCTGGATCACCACCGGCCCTGGACTGTCTGGGAGTTGAGCAAGCAGGGCTCTGACACCTGGTGCTGTTTGTACGTTAATTCAGTGGCCTAACTGAAGAAAGCACAGACTACTGGTCAGAGCATCTAGGCTGGCAGAAACCATCAGCCTAAGGGGGCCGAACCAATGTGGAGCAGGGTAAAACCGCCCACCCCCCCAGCGTCTCTGCACATCTCTTTCCTGGACCCTTAAAGGTCATTAGAATCTATAAAACTTCCAATGCTGGTGCTCAGGCAGACGAGCAGTGAGGGAGGAGGCCTGCGGACAATCAACCTCACCTGGAGGCTGCTGGGGAGAAGTCCTGCCCCTCCCCCCGGGTATGAGGACACCCAACTCAGCATGAAGCATTTACAGAAGACGTGTCTGCACCCTCAGCGCCCCAAGAATGAGGAATGGGACAAAAGGCAGAGGAGGGCTTTGTCACTGGCAAAGCCCATTAAAAATTCCTGGGAGATAAAAATAGAATCTGGGCAATAAAATAAAGTCTAACCATTTTTTCCTTTGTGCTTTGTCTAATTTCACTTGCTCCTAGGTTTCCACATGCAGAGGTCCCACACCCGACACTTCAGACCCGATTTCCTCGTGCAAAATGGCTGGGCCGACACCTCAGCTCGTGGGGCCCCGTGCAGACTCTGCGACATAGAGCCTGAGCTCCAGCCAACCTGGCCCTCGAGAGCTCCGCCCCCTCCCTCCCGCTGATGCTGACAGGATCCCTACACAGCAGCCCGGCCCACAACCCGCAGGGGAGCACACACTCTCACCTCTCCATTCTCTGATCAAAATATAAAGTTTTCCTTTGCTTCTGAACCAAAGTCAGTCTCGATCTGTTGGCTCCAATGACACTGGGCAGGGAGACCCTTGTTGGGGCCCACTCTGCAGGATCAGTAACAGAATTTGAGAACATTGTAACTTCAATGCACAGATGTGTGAGCCAAACTGTAATTAACATAGAGCAGTGTATAAGGCTCGTGTAAAATAAGATGTTTCTAACACTTCCATTTGATATTTCCATCACTTTATTATAAGCAAGTTCAGTGGAGGGGATTGTCTTATTTGGCAGGTCAAGAGTAGAGAAATGCAGGGATTTCTTTCCAAGGATGTACATCTAATAATCTTGGTTGAAGTTTCAACCTTGTTTTGAATGATTTTCCATTGAAAATGATACCTCTCTTTCAGCTCCTAGATTTCTGAGAAGTATAAAATCTTATATTTTTTATTACCAAAGGGGAAAGGTGGGAGGAGGGATAAATTAACAGTTTCAGATTAACATATACACACTGCTATGTATAAAATATATCATCAACAGGGAACTACTGTATAGCACAGGGAACTATACTCAATATTTTGTAATGACCCCTGAGGGGAAATAATCTGAAAAACAATAGATATCTATATCGACATCATCTATCAACTACAGATAAAATGGAAACTAAAGGAGGCCGATGGTGAGCGTTTCTGAACCTGAAGACTTCAATCATCTAAAGTTCGGACTCTGCCTACGGCCCAAGTCCCTTAATGAACACACATGTACCAGTAGCTTAAAAATTCCCCAGATTGGAGTTCGGGGAGACACTGATTTGGAAAAATCCCTTGTGTTCTCCTTACATACACGGGACCTTTCCTACAGCTAAAACATGCCTGTGACACCCAGAAGATGGAACACGGTTGGATCAGGAAGATTTTTGGAAAAGGCACCAAAACGCCTAATTTCCTGGTTGTTGGGTTCACCCCTCCAGCCTTTTTCCTTAAAATCTCCCCACTAGAGGATGTCAGCACCTTCAACATCCAGTTGCACAGAAATCGGAATTTGTCCAAAGGAAGAAGGGGAAGGAGGAGAAACAAGGGGAGCCAAGCCCTAGATGTTCGGAGAGGCACATGTCACTCTACTTTCCAGTCAGGAAGAAGAATTAAGCAAAGGCTTAGCCTGCCACCGGGAACCAGAGTAGGGACAGAAGCAAACGAGCGGTTCTGCGGAAAGCTCCCAAAAAAGCGAGTTGAAAAATGGAGCTCAGGGGCACTGCAATTCACAAACCTGCAGAGTTATAAATGATAACTCTCGTCCACAAATATATTGAGGGAAGGCAACGAAGAGGATTTGAAATTAAGGCAGAATTGCAGGAAACAGATTTCAGGAGATAGATTCGAATCACCACTAAAGCACATGAAAAGCGGCAAAACGTCGACAATGATGCACTTGGCCAAAAAGAGCATATGCGTTTTGTTCTGAATGAATTCAGGAAAAAACCCATAGGCCCTTTTTGGCCAACCAAACAAGCCGGAAATGCAATTCAGCGCTACAAAGAAGTCTGACTTCCCATCGGTCAAAATGGCCTTCCTAAAAAAGTGTAAAACAAGAAAAGCAGGAGAGGCCAGGGAGGAAAGAGAGCCTTGCTACACTGATGGGCGGGATGTAAATGGCCAACAGCCACTCTGGAGAAGTGTACGGTGTGTCCTGAAACATCTAAAAAACACAGCTTAGAGAGAATAGGGCACTTCCACTCATGGGGTTATAAATTGGGAAAATGAAAAATCAGCAAGACACAAGCACACCAAAGTTTAGGGCTGCTCTCTTGACAAGGACCTCCACTTCATTCCACCTTAAATATCCCAGGAAAGAGAAAAATGGATAAAGAAGTTGTGGTCCTTATGTACAATGGAATATCACTCAGCCATGAAATCAATGTCATAAGGCTAGTAGCAGCATGATGAGTGGATTTAGGTACGACGATTCTAAGTGAAATAAGTCACACAGAAAAGGACACTTCTCATAAGGTCTCACTGATAGAGGGAATGTAAAAACCGTTACACTTGAACTGAATTACAAAAGAGAACAGAGTCACACATGCAGAAAACACACTATGGGTGCTAACGGGAAAGGTGAGGTGGGGTGATACATAAAACAAGGGTTTCAAATTAGCTCAGATACCGTTGCATAAACCCAATATGTAATAGACAAGACCTACTCCTTGCTCAGAGAACTGGACTCAACACGCCCTGTTCACCGCACAACATTATATCTGACTAGTAATAATCTTAAAACCTATATATTGATATCTCTCTATTAGTGTGTCAAGTGGATGTAAAGCGGCATAAACACAACAGTGAAAAGCAGCAAAAACCCATTATAAAAATAAATAACTTTGAAAAACCGATGAAACAAAGACAGTGAAAGAGAGCGAAATTCTTACACAATGCGTTCAGGGGCTGTGATGAAACTTGGATTGACCATATCTAGACCCACAGCTGGATGAGACATAAGGGTGGACACTCTTGCGGCTGAGAGGTTTGGTGAGGTTGGGTGAGCAAATGCAGACCCTTTAAAGTACTATTGCGTGGTACCCATCCCATGGGTCCCAAATCTCCAGGTTCAAGGGCATCTTCCTACATCGAAAACATGCATGAGAAACCCAGAAGATGGTACACCGTGTGATGGGGAAAGGTTTCTAAAACGCACCTCATTTCTCATCTCCTTGTGCCCAGGTTCGCCATTCCAGCCGCTTTTCTAGCAAGCTCCCTACTTGGAGCATCAGCACCTTTAACCTACTGTTCCATACAGGTTGCAATTTGTCCTGAGGATGAACGGGTAGATGGGGAACCAATGAGAGACTAGTTCTTGGTGTTGGGACAGGCAAAGGTCACTCTATTGTCCCATCAGGAAGAAGAATTTACCACAGACTCAGCCTGCCCCCCGGAACCAGAACAGGGCCTGAAGCCATCCTGCGCTTTTGCGGCCATCTCCAAAAAAGCGAGTTGTAAAATGGAGCTACAGGGCACTGCAATTCACAAACCTGCAGAATTATAAATGATAACTCTCGTCCACAAATATATTGAGGGAAGGCAAAGAAGAGGATTTGAAATCAAGGCAGAATTGCAGGAAACAGATTTCACGAGGTAGATTCGAATCGCCTTTAAAGCACATGAAAAGCGGCAAAACGTTGACAATGATGCCCTTGGCCAAAAAGGGCGTATGCGTTTTTTCCTGAATATATTCAGGAAAAAACACATACGCCATTTTTGGCCAACCAAGCAACCTGGAAAGGCAAATCAGCGCTACAAAGAAGACTCGCTACCCATCGCTCAAAAGGGCCATGCTGAAAAAAGTGTCAAAACCAGAAATGCAGGAAAGGCCATGGAGAAATGGGTGCCTTGCTACACTGATGGGCGGGATGTAAATTGCCAACAGCCACTCTGGAGAAGTGTACGGTGTGTCCTGAAACATCTAAAAAACACAGCTTAGAGAGCATAGGGCACTTCCACGCATGGGGGTATAAATTGGGAAAATGAAAAATCAGCAAGACACAAGCACCCCAAAGTTTAGGGCTGCTCTGTTGACAAGGACCTCCACTTCATTCCACCTTCAATATCCCAGGAAAGAGAAAAATGGATAAAGAAGTTGTGGTCCTTATGTACAATGGAATATCACTCAGCCGTGAAATCAATGTCATAAGGCTAGTAGCAGCATGATGAGTGGATTTAGGTAGGACGACTCTAAGTGAAATAAGTCACACAGAAAAGGACACTTCTCATAAGGTATCACTTATAGAGGGAATGTAAAAACCGTTACACTTGAACTGAATTACAAAACAGAACAGAGTCACACATGCAGAAAACACACTATAGTTGCTTAACGGGAAAGGTGAGGTGGGGTGATACATAAAACAAGGGTTTCAAATTAGCTCAGATACCGTTCCATAAACCCAATATGTAATAGACAAGACCTACTCCTTGCTCAGAGAACTAGACTCAACACGCCCTATTCACCGCACAAGAATATATCTGACTAGTAATAATCTTAAAACCTATGTATTGATATCTCTCTGTTAGTGTGTCAAGTGGGTGTAAAGCGGCATAAACACAGCGGTGAAAAGCAGCTAAACCCCATTATGAAAATAAATTACTTTGAAAAACCCATGAAACAAAGACAGTGAAAGAGAGAGAAATTCTTACACAATGCGTTCAGGGGCTGTGATGCAACCTGGATTGACCATATCTAGACCCACAGCTGGATGAGATCTAAGGGTGGACACTCCTGGGGCTGAGAGGTTTGGTGAGGTTGGGTGAGCAAACGCAGACCCTTTAAAGTAATACTGCGTGGTACCCATCGCATGGGTCCCAAATCACCAGGTTCAAGGGCATCTTCCTACATCGAAAACATGCATGAGAAACCCAGAAGATGGTACACCGTGTGATGCGGAAAGGTTTCTAAAACGCACCTCATTTCTAATCTCCTTGTGCCCGGGTTCGCCATTCCAGCCGCTTTACTAGCAATCTCCCTACTTGGAGCATCAGCACCTTTAACCTCCTGCTCCGTACAGGTTGCAATTTGTCCTGAGTGTGAACGGGAAGACGTGGAACCAATGAGAGACTAGCTCTTGGTGTTGGGACAGGCACAGGTCACTCTATTTTCCCATCAGGAAGAAGAATTAACCACAGGCTCAGCCTGCCCCCGGAACCAGAACAGGGCCTGAAGGCATCCTGCGCTTTTGTGGCCAGCTCCCTAAAAAGCGAGTTGTAAAATGGAGGTTCAGGGCACTGCAATTCACAAACCTGCAGAGTTATAAATGATAACTCTCGTCCACAAATATATTGAGGGAAGGCAAAGAAGAGGATTTGAAATCAAGGCAGAATTGCAGGAAACAGATTTCAGGAGGTAGATTCGAATCGCCTTTAAAGCACATGAAAAGCGGCAAAACGTTGACAATGATGCCCTTGGCCAAAAAGGGCGTATGCGTTTTTTCCTGAATATATTCAGGAAAAAACGCATACGCCCTTTTTGGCCAACCAAGCAACCTGGAAAGGCAAATCAGCGCTACAAAGATGTCTCGCTTCCCATCGGTTAAAAAGGCCATGCTGAAAAAAGTGTCAAAACCAGAAATGCAGGACAGGCCATGGAGAAATGGGAGCCTTGCTACACTGATGGGCGGGATGTAAATTGCCAACAGCCACTCTGGAGAAGCGTACGGTGAGTCCTGAAAAATCTAAAAAACAAAGCTTAGAGAGCATAGGGCACTTCCACTCATGGGGTTATAAATTGGGAAAATTAAAAATCAGCAAGACACAAGCACCCCAAAGTTTAGGGCTGCTCTGTTGACAAGGACCTCCACTTCATTCCACCTTCAATATCCCAGGAAAGAGAAAAATGGATAAAGAAGTTGTGGTCCTTATGTACAATGGAATATCATTCAGCCATGAAAGCAATGTCATAAGGCTAGTAGCAGCATGATGAGTGGATTTAGGTACGACGATTCTAAGTGAAATAAGTCACACAGAAAAGGACACTTCTCATAAGGTATCACTTATAGAGGGAATGTAAAAACCGTTACACTTGAACTGAATTACAAAACAGAACAGAGTCACACATGCAGAAAACACACTATGGCTGCTTAACGGGAAAGGTGAGGTGGGGTGATACATAAAACAAGGTTTTCAAATTAGCTCAGATACCATTCCATAAACCCAATATGTAATAGACAAGACCTACTCCTTGCTCAGAGAACTGGACTCAACACGCCCTATTCACCGCACAAGAATATATTTGACTAGTAATACTCTTAAAACCTATGTATTGATATCTCTCTGTTAGTGTGTCAAGTGGGTGTAAAGCGGCATAAACACAGCAGTGAAAAGCAGCTAAACCCCATTATAAAAATAAATTACTTTGAAAAACCCATGAAACAAAGACAGTGAAAGAGAGCGAAATTCTTACACAATGCGTTCAGGGGCTGTGATGCAACCTGGATTGACCATATCTAGACCCACAGCTGGATGAGACATAAGGGTGGACACTCTTGGGGCTGAGAGGTTTGGTGAGGTTGGGTGAGCAAACGCAGACCCTTTAAAGTAATACTGCGTGGTACCCATCGCATGGGTCCCAAATCTCCAGGTTCAAGGGCACCTTCCTACATCGAAAACATGCATGAGATACCCAGAAGATGGTACACCGTGTGATGGGGAAAGGTTTCTAAAACGCACCTCATTTCTCATCTCCTTGTGCTCGGGTTCGCCATTTCAGCCACTTTACTAGCAATCTCCCTCCTTGGAGCATCATCACCTTTAACCTCCTGTTCCGTACAGGTTGCAATTTGTCCTGAGGATGAACGGGAAGATGTGGAACCAATGAGAGACTAGCTCTTGGTGTTGGGACAGGCACAGGTCACTCTATTTTCCTATCAGGAAGAAGAATTAACCACAGGCTCAGCCTGCCACCCGGAACCAGAACAGGGCCTGAAGCCATCCTGCGTTATTGCGGCCAGCTCCCTAAAAAGCGAGTTGTAAAATGGAGGTTCAGGGCACTGCAATTCACAAAACTGCAGACTTATAAATGATAACTCTCGTCCACAAATATATTGTGGGAAGGCAAAGAAGAGGATTTGAAATCAAGGCAGAATTGCAGGAAACAGATTTCAGGAGGTAGATTCGAATCGCCTTTAAAGCACATGAAAAGCGGCAAAACGTTGACAATGATGCCCTTGGCCAAAAAGGGCGTATGCGTTTTTTCCTGAATATATTCAGGAAAAAACGCATACGCCCTTTTTGGCCAAGCAAGCAACCTGGAAAGGCAAATCAGTGCTACAAAGAAGTCTCGCTTCCCATCGGTCAAAAGGCCCATGCTGAAAAAACTGTCAAAACCAGAAATGCAGGACATGCCATGGAGAAATGGGAGCCTTGCTACACTGATGGGCGGGATGTAAATTGCCAACAGCCACTCTGGAGAAGCGTACGGTGTGTCCTGAAACATCTAAAAAACACAGCTTAGAGAGCATAGGGCACTTCCACTCATGGGGGTATAAATTGGGAAAATTAAAAATCAGCAAGACACAAGCACCCCAAAGTTTAGGGCTGCTCTGTTGACAAGGACCTCCACTTCATTCCACCTTCAATATCCCAGGAAAGAGAAAAATGGATAAAGAAGTTGTGGTCCTTATGTACAATGGAATATCACTCAGCCATGAAATCAATGTCATAAGGCTAGTAGCAGCATGATGAGTGGATTTAGGTACGACGATTCTAAGTGAAATAAGTCACACAGAAAAGGACACTTCTCATACGGTATCACTTATAGAGGGAATGTAAAAACCGTTACACTTGAACTGAATTACAAAACAGAACAGAGTCACACATGCAGAAAACACACTATGGCTGCTTAACGGGAAAGGTGAGGTGGGGTGATACATAAAACAAGGGTTTCAAATTAGCTCAGATACCGTTCCATAAACCCAATATGTAATAGACAAGACCTACTCCTTGCTCAGAGAACTGGACTCAACACGCCCTATTCACCGCACAAGAATATATCTGAATAGTAATAATCTTAAAACCTATGTATTGATATCTCTCTGTTAGTGTGTCAAGTGGGTGTAAAGTGGCATAAACACAGCAGTGAAAAGCAGCTAAACCCCATTATAAAAATAAATTACTTTGAAAAACCCATGAAACAAAGACAGTGAAAGAGATAGAAATTCTTACACAATGCGTTCACGGGCTGTGATGCAACCTGGATTGACCATATCTAGACCCACAGCTGGATGAGACATAAGGGTGGACACTCTTGGGGCTGAGAGGTTTGGTGAGGTTGGGTGAGCAAACGCAGACCCTTTCAACTAATACTGCGTGGTACCCATCGCATGGGTCCCAAATCTCCAGGTTCAAGGGCATCTTCCTACATCGAAAACATGCATGAGAAACCCAGAAGATGGTACACCGTGTGATGTGGAAAGGTTTCTAAAACGCACCTCATTTCTCATCTCCTTGCGCCCGGGTTCGCTATTCCAGCCGCTTTACTAGCAATCTCCCTACTTGGAGCATCAGCACCTTTAAGCTCCTGCTCCGTGCAGGTTGCAATTTGTCCTGAGGGTGAACGGGAAGACGTGGAACCAATGAGAGACTAGCTCTTGGTGTTGGGACAGGCACAGGTCACTCTATTTTCCCATCAGGAAGAAGAATTAACCACAGGCTCAGCCTGCCCCCGGAACCAGAACAGGGCCTGAAGGCATCCTGCGCTTTTGCGGCCAGCTCCCTAAAAAGCGAGTTGTAAAATGGAGGTTCAGGGCACTGCAATTCACAAACCTGCAGAGTTATAAATGATAACTCTCGTCCACCAATATATTGAGGGAAGGCAAAGAAGAGGATTTGAAATCAAGGCAGAATTGCAGGAAACAGATTTCAGGAGGTAGATTCGAATCGCCTTTAAAGCACATGAAAAGCGGCAAAACGTTGACAATGATGCCCTTGGCCAAAAAGGGCGTATGCGTTTTTTCCTGAATATATTCAGGAAAAAACGCATACGCCCTTTTTGGCCAACCAAGCAACCTGGAAAGGCAAATCAGCGCTACAAAGATGTCTCGCTTCCCATCGGTCAAAAGGGCCATGCTGAAAAAAGTCTCAAAACCAAAAATGCAGGACAGGCCATGGAGAAATGGGAGCCTTGCTACACTGATGGGCGGGATGTAAATTGTCAACAGCCACTCTGGAGAAGTGTTCGGTGAGTCCTGAAACGTCTAAAAAGCAAAGCTTAGAGAGCATAGGGCACTTCCACTCATGGGGGTATAAATTGGGAAAATTAAAAATCAGCAAGACACAAGCACCCCAAAGTTTAGGGCTGCTCTGTTGACAAGGACCTCCACTTCATTCCACCTTCAATATCCCAGGAAAGAGAAAAATGGATAAAGAAGTTGTGGTCCTTATGTACAATGGAATATCACTCAGCCGTGAAATCAATGTCATAAGGCTAGTAGCAGCATGATGAGTGGATTTAGGTACGACGACTCTAAGTGAAATAAGTCACACAGAAAAGGACACTTCTCATAAGGTATCACTTATAGAGGGAATGTAAAAACCGTTACACTTGAACTGAATTACAAAACAGAACAGAGTCACACATGCAGAAAACACACTATGGCTGCTTAACGGGAAAGGTGAGGTGGGGTGATACATAAAACAAGGGTTTCAAATTAGCTCAGATACCGTTCCATAAACCCAATATGTAATAGACAAGACCTACTCCTTGCTCAGAGAACTGGACTCAACACGCCCTATTCACCGCACAAGAATATATCTGACTAGTAATAATCTTAAAAGCTATGTATTGATATCTCTCTGTTAGTGTGTCAAGTGGGTGTAAAGCGGCATAAACACAGCAGTGAAAAGCAGCTAAACCCCATTATAAAAATAAATTACTTTGAAAAACCCATGAAACAAAGACAGTGAAAGAGAGCGAAATTCTTACACAATGCGTTCAGGGGCTGTGATGCAACCTGGATTGACCATATCTAGACCCACAGCTGGATGAGACCTAAGGGTGGACACTGTTGCGGCTGAGAGGTTTGGTGAGGTTGGGTGAGCAAACGCAGCCCCTTTAAAGTAATACTGCGTGGTACCCATCGCATGGGTCCCAAATATCCAGGTTCAAGGGCATCTTCCTACATCGAAAACATGCATGAGAAACCCAGAAGATGGTACACCGTGTGATGGGGAAAGGTTTCTAAAACGCACCTCATTTCTCATCTCCTTGTGCTCGGGTTCGCCATTCCAGCCACTTTACTAGCAATCTCCCTCCTTGGAGCATCATCACCTTTAACCTCCTGTTCCGTACAGGTTGCAATTTGTCCTGAGGATGAACGGGAAGACGTGAAACCAATGAGAGACTATCTCTTGGTGTTGGGACAGGCACAGGTCACTCTATTTTCCCATCAGGAAGAAGAATTAACCACAGGCTCAGCCTGCCCCCCGGAACAAGAACAGGGCCTGAAGCCATCCTGCGCTTTTGCGGCCATCTCCCAAAAACGCGAGTTGTAAAATGGAGGTTCAGGGCACTGCAATTCACAAACCTGCAGAGTTATAAATGATAACTCTCGTCCACAAATATATTGAGGGAAGGCAAAGAAGAGGATTTGAAATCAAGGCAGAATTGCAGGAAACAGATTTCAGGAGGTAGATTTGAATCGCCTTTAAAGCACATGAAAAGCGGCAAAACGTTGACAATGATGCCCTTGGCCAAAAAGGGCGTATGCGTTTTTTCCTGAATATATTCAGGAAAAAACGCATACGCCCTTTTTGGCCAACCAAGCAACCTGGAAAGGCAAATCAGCGCTACAAAGATGTCTCGCTTCCCATCGGTCAAAAGGGCCATGCTGAAAAAAGTGTCAAAACCAGAAATGCAGGACAGGCCATGGAGAAATGGGAGCCTTGCTACACTGATGGGCGGGATGTAAATTGTCAACAGCCACTCTGGAGAAGCGTACGGTGAGTCCTGAAACGTCTAAAAAGCAAAGCTTAGAGAGCATAGGGCACTTCCACTCATGGGGGTATAAATTGGGAAAATTAAAAATCAGCAAGACACAAGCACCCCAAAGTTTAGGGCTGCTCTGTTGACAAGGACCTCCACTTCATTCCACCTTCAATATCCCAGGAAAGAGAAAAATGGATAAAGAAGTTGTGGTCCTTATGTACAATGGAATATCACTCAGCCATGAAATCAATGTCATAAGGCTAGTAGCAGCATGATGAGTGGATTTAGGTACGACGATTCTAAGTGAAATAAGTCACACAGAAAAGGACACTTCTCATAAGGTATCACTGATAGAGGGAATGTAAAAACCGTTACACTTGAACTGAATTACAAAACAGAACAGAGTCACACATGCAGAAAACACACTATGGCTGCTTAACGGGAAAGGTGAGGTGGGGTGATACATAAAACAAGGGTTTCAAATTAGCTCAGATACCGTTCCATAAAACCAATATGTAATAGACAAGACCTACTCCTTGCTCAGAGAACTGGACTCAACACGCCCTATACACCGCACAAGAATATATCTGACTAGTAATAATCTTAAAACCTATGTATAGATATCTCTCTGTTAGTGTGTCAAGTGGGTGTAAAGCTGCATAAACACAGAAGTGAAAAGCAGCTAAACCCCATTATAAAAATAAATTACTTTGAATAACCCATGAAACAAAGACAGTGAAAGAGAGCGAAATTCTTACACAATTCGTTCAGGGGCTGTGATGCAACCTGGATTGACCATATCTAGACCCACAGCTGGATGAGACATAAGGGTGGACACTCTTGGGGCTGAGAGGTTTGGTGAGGTTGGGTGAGCAAACGCAGACCCTTTACAGTAATACTGCATGGTACCCATCGCATGGGTCACAAATCTCCAGGTTCAAGGGCATCTTCCTACATCGAAAACATGCATGAGAAACCCAGAAGATGGTACACCGTGTGATGTGGAAAAGTTTCTAAAACGCACCTCATTTCTCATCTCCTGGTGGCCGGGTTCGCTATTCAAGCCGCTTTACTAGCAATCTCCCTACTTGGAGCATCAGCACCTTTAACCTCCTGTTCCATACAGGTTGCAATTTGTCCTGAGGATGAACTGGAAGACGTGGAACCAATGAGAGACTAGCTCTTGGTGTTGGGACAGGCACAGGTCACTCTATTTTCCCATCAGGAAGAAGAATTAACCACAGGCTCAGCCTGCCCCCGGAACCAGAACAGGGCCTGAAGGCATCCTGCGCTTTTGCGGCCAGCTCCCTAAAAAGCGAGTTGTAAAATGGAGGTTCAGGGCACTGCAATTCACAAACCTGCAGAGTTATAAATGATAACTCTCGTCCACAAATATATTGAGGGAAGGCAAAGAAGAGGATTTGAAATCAAGGCAGAATTGCAGGAAACAGATTTCAGGAGGTAGATTCGAATCGCCTTTAAAGCACATGAAAAGCGGCAAAACGTTGACAATGATGCCCTTGGCCAAAAAGGGCGTATGCGTTTTTTCCTGAATATATTCAGGAAAAAACGCATACGCCCTTTTTGGCCAACCAAGCAACCTGGAAAGGCAAATCAGCGCTACAAAGATGTCTCGCTTCCCATCGGTCAAAAGGGCCATGCTGAAAAAAGTCTCAAAACCAAAAATGCAGGACAGGCCATGGAGAAATGGGAGCCTTGCTACACTGATGGGCGGGATGTAAATTGTCAACAGCCACTCTGGAGAAGTGTACGGTGAGTCCTGAAACGTCTAAAAAGCAAAGCTTAGAGAGCATAGGGCACTTCCACTCATGGGGGTATAAATTGGGAAAATGAAAAATCAGCAAGACACAAGCACCCCAAAGTTTAGGGCTGCTCTGTTGACAAGGACCTCCACTTCATTCCACCTTCAATATCCCAGGAAAGAGAAAAATGGATAAAGAAGTTGTGGTCCTTATGTACAATGGAATATCACTCAGCCATGAAATCAATGTCATAAGGCTAGTAGCAGCATGATGAGTGGATTTAGGTACGACGATTCTAAGTGAAATAAGTCATACAGAAAAGGACACTTCTCATAAGGTATCACTTATAGAGGGAATGTAAAAACCGTTACACTTGAACTGTATTACAAAACAGAACAGAGTCACACATGCAGAAAACACACTATGGCTGCTTAACGGGAAAGGTGAGGTGGGGTGATACATAAAACAAGGGTTTCAAATTAGCTCAGATACCGTTCCATAAACCCAATATGTAATAGACAAGACCTACTCCTTGCTCAGAGAACTGGACTCAACACGCCCTATTCACCGCACAAGAATATATCTGACTAGTAATAATCTTAAAACCTATGTATTGATATCTCTCTGTTAGTGTGTCAAGTGGGTGTAAAGCGGCATAAACACAGCAGTGAAAAGCAGCTAAACCCCATTATAAAAATAAATTACTTTGAAAAACCCATGAAACAAAGACAGTGAAAGAGAGCGAAATTCTTACACAATGCGTTCAGGGGCTGTGATGCAACCTGGATTGACCATATCTAGACCCACAGCTGGATGAGACATAAGGGTGGACACTGTTGCGGCTGAGAGGTTTGGTGAGGTTGGGTGAGCAAACGCAGCCCCTTTAAAGTAATATTGTGTGGTACCCATCGCATGGGTCCCAAATCTCCAGGTTCAAGGGCATCTTCCTACATCGGAAACATGCATGAGAAACCCAGAAGATGGTACACCGTGTGATGGGGAAAGGTTTCTAAAACGCAATTCATTTCTCATCTCCTTGTGCTCGGGTTCGCCATTCCAGCCACTTTACTAGCAATCTCCCTCCTTGGAGCATCATCACCTTTAACCTCCTGTTCCGTACAGGTTGCAATTTGTCCTGAGGATGAACGGGAAGACGTGAAACCAATGAGAGACTATCTCTTGCTGTTGGGACAGGCACAGGTCACTCTATTTTCCCATCAGGAAGAAGAATTAACCACAGGCTCAGCCTGCCCCCCGGAACAAGAACAGGGCCTGAAGCCATCCTGCGCTTTTGCGGCCATCTCCCAAAAACGCGAGTTGTAAAATGGAGGTTCAGGGCACTGCAATTCACAAACCTGCAGAGTTATAAATGATAACTCTCGTCCACAAATATATTGAGGGAAGGCAAAGAAGAGGATTTGAAATCAAGGCAGAATTGCAGGAAACAGATTTCAGGAGGTAGATTCGAATCGCCTTTAAAGCACATGAAAAGCGGCAAAACGTTGACAATGATGCCCTTGGCCAAAAAGGGCGTATGCGTTTTTTCCTGAATATATTCAGGAAAAAACGCATACGCCCTTTTTGGCCAACCAAGCAACCTGGAAAGGCAAATCAGCGCTACAAAGATGTCTCGCTTCCCATCGGTCAAAAGGGCCATGCTGAAAAAAGTGTCAAAACCAGAAATGCAGGACAGGCCATGGAGAAATGGGAGCCTTGCTACACTGATGGGCGGGATGTAAATTGTCAACAGCCACTCTGGAGAAGCGTACGGTGAGTCCTGAAACGTCTACAAAGCAAAGCTTAGAGAGCATAGGGCACTTCCACTCATGGGGGTATAAATTGGGAAAATTAAAAATCAGCAAGACACAAGCACCCCAAAGTTTAGGGCTGCTCTGTTGACAAGGACCTCCACTTCATTCCACCTTCAATATCCCAGGAAAGAGAAAAATGGATAAAGAAGTTGTGGTCCTTATGTACAATGGAATATCACTCAGCCATGAAATCAATGTCATAAGGCTAGTAGCAGCATGATGAGTGGATTTAGGTACGATGATTCTAAGTGAAATAAGTCACACAGAAAAGGACACTTCTCATAAGGTATCACTGATAGAGGGAATGTAAAAACCGTTACACTTGAACTGAATTACAAAACAGAACAGAGTCACACATGCAGAAAACACACTATGGCTGCTTCACGGGAAAGGTGAGGTGGGGTGATACATAAAACAAGGGTTTCAAATTAGCTCAGATACCGTTCCATAAAACCAATATGTAATAGACAAGACCTACTCCTTGCTCAGAGAACTGGACTCAACACGCCCTATTCACCGCACAAGAATATATCTGACTAGTAATAATCTTAAAACCTATGTATAGATATCTCTCTGTTAGTGTGTCAAGTGGGTGTAAAGCGGCATAAACACAGAAGTGAAAAGCAGCTAAACCCCATTATAAAAATAAATTTCTTTGAATAACCCATGAAACAAAGACAGTGAAAGAGAGCAAAATTCTTACACAATTCGTTCAGGGGCTGTGATGCAACCTGGATTGACCATATCTAGACCCACAGCTGGATGAGACATAAGGGTGGACACTCTTGGGGCTGAGAGGTTTGGTGAGGTTGGGTGAGCAAACGCAGACCCTTTACAGTAATACTGCATGGTACCCATCGCATGGGTCACAAATCTCCAGGTTCAAGGGCATCTTCCTACATCGAAAACATGCATGAGATACCCAGAAGATGGTACACTGTGTGATGGGGAAAGGTTTCTAAAACGCACCTCATTTCTCATCTCCTTGTGGCCGGGTTCGCTATTCCAGCCGCTTTACTAGCAATCTCCCTACTTGGAGCATCAGCACCTTTAACCTCCTGTTCCGTACAGGTTGCAATTTGTCCTGAGGATGAACTGGAAGACGTGGAACCAATGAGAGACTAGCTCTTGGTGTTGGGACAGGCACAGGTCACTCTATTTTCCCATCAGGAAGAAGAATTAACCACAGGCTCATCCTGCCCCCGGAACCAGAACAGGGCCTGAGGGCATCCTGCGCTTTTGCGGCCAGCTCCCTAAAAAGCGAGTTGTAAAATGGAGGTTCAGGGCACTGCAACTCACAAACCTGCAGAGTTATAAATGATAACTCTCGTCCACAAATATATTGAGGGAAGGCAAAGAAGAGGATTTGAAATCAAGGCAGAATTGCAGGAAACAGATTTCAGGAGGTAGATACGAAGCTCCTTTAAAGCACATGAAAAGCGGCAAAACGTTGACAATGATGCCCTTGGCCAAAAAGGGCGTATGCGTTTTTTCCTGAATATATTCAGGAAAAAACGCATACGCCCTTTTTGGCCAACCAAGCAACCTGGAAAGGCAAATCAGCGCTACAAAGATGTCTCGCTTCCCATCGGTCAAAAGGGCCATGCTGAAAAAAGTGTCAAAACCAGAAATGCAGGACAGGCCATGGAGAAATGGGAGCCTTGCTACACTGATGGGCGGGATGTAAATTGTCAACAGCCACTCTGGAGAAGCGTACGGTGAGTCCTGAAACGTCTAAAAAGCAAAGCTTAGAGAGCATAGGGCACTTCCACTCATGGGGGTATAAATTGGGAAAATTAAAAATCAGCAAGACACAAGCACCCCAAAGTTTAGGGCTGCTCTGTTGACAAGGACCTCCACTTCATTCCACCTTCAATATCCCAGGAAAGAGAAAAATGGATAAAGAAGTTGTGGTCCTTATGTACAATGGAATATCAATCAGCCATGAAATCAATGTCATAAGGCTAGTAGCAGCATGATGAGTGGATTTAGGTACGACGATTCTAAGTGAAATAAGTCACACAGAAAAGGACACTTCTCATAAGGTATCACTGATAGAGGGAATGTAAAAACCGTTACACTTGAACTGAATTACAAAACAGAACAGAGTCACACATGCAGAAAACACACTATGGCTGCTTCACGGGAAAGGTGAGGTGGGGTGATACATAAAACAAGGGTTTCAAATTAGCTCAGATACCGTTCCATAAAACCAATATGTAATAGACAAGACCTACTCCTTGCTCAGAGAACTGGACTCAACACGCCCTACTCACCGCACAAGAATATATCTGACTAGTAATAATCTTAAAACCTATGTATAGATATCTCTCTGTTAGTGTGTCAAGTGGGTGTAAAGCGGCATAAACACAGAAGTGAAAAGCAGCTAAACCCCATTATAAAAATAAATTACTTTGAAAAACCCATGAAACAAAGACAGTGAAAGAGAGCGAAATTCTTACACAATTCGTTCAGGGGCTGTGATGCAACCTGGATTGACCATATCTAGACCCACAGCTGGATGAGACATAAGGGTGGACACTCTTGGGGCTGAGAGGTTTGGTGAGGTTGGGTGAGCAAACGCAGACCCTTTACAGTAATACTGCATGGTACCCATCGCATGGGTCACAAATCTCCAGGTTCAAGGGCATCTTCCTACATCGAAAACATGCATGAGATACCCAGAAGATGGTACACCGTGTGATGGGGAAAGGTTTCTAAAACGCACCTCATTTCTCATCTCCTTGTGGCCGGGTTCGCTATTCCAGCCGCTTTACTAGCAATCTCCCTACTTGGAGCATCAGCTCCTTTAACCTCCTGTTCCGTACAGGTTGCAATTTGTCCTGAGGATGAACGGGAAGACGTGGAACCAATGAGAGACTAGCTCTTGGTGTTGGGACAGGCACAGGTCACTCTATTTTCCCATCAGGAAGAAGAATTAACCACAGGCTCAGCCTGCCCCCGGAACCAGAACAGGGCCTGAAGGCATCCTGCGCTTTTGCGGCCAGCTCCCTAAAAAGCGAGTTGTAAAATGGAGGTTCAGGGCACTGCAATTCACAAACCTGCAGAGTTATAAATGATAACTCTCGTCCACAAATATATTGAGGGAAGGCAAAGAAGAGGATTTGAAATCAAGGCAGAATTGCAGGAAACAGATTTCAGGAGGTAGATTCGAATCGCCTTTAAAGCACATGAAAAGCGGCAAAACGTTGACAATGATGCCCTTGGCCAAAAAGGGCGTATGCGTTTTTTCCTGAATATATTCAGGAAAAAACGCATACGCCCTTTTTGGCCAACCAAGCAACCTGGAAAGGCAAATCAGCGCTACAAAGATGTCTCGCTTCCCATCGGTCAAAAGGGCCATGCTGAAAAAAGTCTCAAAACCAAAAATGCAGGACAGGCCATGGAGAAATGGGAGCCTTGCTACACTGATGGGCGGGATGTAAATTGTCAACAGCCACTCTGGAGAAGTGTACGGTGAGTCCTGAAACGTCTAAAAAGCAAAGCTTAGAGAGAATAGGGCACTTCCACTCATGGGGGTATAAATTGGGAAAATTAAAAATCAGCAAGACACAAGCACCCCAAAGTTTAGGGCTGCTCTGTTGACAAGGACCTCCACTTCATTCCACCTTCAATATCCCAGGAAAGAGAAAAATGGATAAAGAAGTTGTGGTCCTTATGTACAATGGAATATCACTCAGCCGTGAAATCAATGTCATAAGGCTAGTAGCAGCATGATGAGTGGATTTAGGTACGACGACTCCAAGTGAAATAAGTCACACAGAAAAGGACACTTCTCAGAAGGTATCACTTATAGAGGGAATGTAAAAACCGTTACACTTGAACTGAATTACAAAACAGAACAGAGTCACACATGCAGAAAACACACTATGGCTGCTTAACGGGAAAGGTGAGGTGGGGTGATACATAAAACAAGGGTTTCAAATTAGCTCAGATACCGTTCCATAAACCCAATATGTAATAGACAAGACCTACTCCTTGCTCAGAGAACTGGACTCAACACGCCCTATTCACCGCACAAGAATATATCTGACTAGTAATAATCTTAAAAGCTATGTATTGATATCTCTCTGTTAGTGTGTCAAGTGGGTGTAAAGCGGCATAAACACAGCAGTGAAAAGCAGCTAAACCCCATTATAAAAATAAATTACTTTGAAAAACCCATGAAACAAAGACAGTGAAAGAGAGCGAAATTCTTACACAATGCGTTCAGGGGCTGTGATGCAACCTGGATTGACCATATCTAGACCCACAGCTGGATGAGACATAAGGGTGAACACTGTTGCGGCTGAGAGGTGTGGTGAGGTTGGGTGAGCAAACGCAGACCCTTTAAAGTAATACTGCGTGGTACCCATCGCATGGGTCCCAAATCTCCAGGTTCAAGGGAATCTTCCTACATCGAAAACATGCATGAGAAACCCAGAAGATGGTACACCGTGTGATGGGGAAAGGTTTCTAAAACGCACCTCATTTCTCATCTCCTTGTGCTCGGGTTCGCCATTCCAGCCACTTTACTAGCAATCTCCCTCCTTGGAGCATCATCACCTTTAACCTCCTGTTCCGTACAGGTTGCAATTTGTCCTGAGGATGAACGGGAAGACGTGGAACCAATGAGAGACTAGCTCTTGGTGTTGGGACAGGCACAGGTCACTCTATTTTCCTATCAGGAAGAAGAATTAACCACAGGCTCAGCCTGCCACCCGGAACCAGAACAGGGTCTGAAGCCATCCTGCGCTATTGCGGCCAGCTCCCTAAAAAGCGAGTTGTAAAATGGAGGTTCAGGGCACTGCAATTCACAAAACTGCAGACTTATAAATGATAACTCTCGTCCACAAATATATTGAGGGAAGGCAAAGAAGAGAATTTGAAATCAAGGCAGAATTGCAGGAAACAGATTTCAGGAGGTAGATTCGAATCGCCTTTAAAGCACATGAAAAGCGGCAAAACGTTGACAATGATGCCCTTGGCCAAAAAGGGCGTATGCGTTTTTTCCTGAATATATTCAGGAAAAAACGCATACGCCCTTTTTGGCCAACCAAGCAACCTGGAAAGGCAAATCAGCGCTACAAAGATGTCTCGCTTCCCATCGGTCAAAAGGGCCATGCTGAAAAAAGTGTCAAAACCAGAAATGCAGGACAGGCCATGGAGAAATGGGAGCCTTGCTACACTGATGGGCGGGATGTAAATTGTCAACAGCCACTCTGGAGAAGCGTACGGTGAGTCCTGAAACGTCTAAAAAGCAAAGCTTAGAGAGCATAGGGCACTTCCACTCATGGGGGTATAAATTGGGAAAATTAAAAATCAGCAAGACACAAGCACCCCAAAGTTTAGGGCTGCTCTGTTGACAAGGACCTCCACTTCATTCCACCTTCAATATCCCAGGAAAGAGAAAAATGGATAAAGAAGTTGTGGTCCTTATGTACAATGGAATATCACTCAGCCATGAAATCAATGTCATAAGGCTAGTAGCAGCATGATGAGTGGATTTAGGTTCGACGATTCTAAGTGAAATAAGTCACACAGAAAAGGACACTTCTCATAAGGTATCACTGATAGAGGGAATGTAAAAACCGTTACACTTGAACTGAATTACAAAACAGAACAGAGTCACACATGCAGAAAACACACTATGGCTGCTTCACGGGAAAGGTGAGGTGGGGTGATACATAAAACAAGGGTTTCAAATTAGCTCAGATACCGTTCCATAAAACCAATATGTAATAGACAAGACCTACTCCTTGCTCAGAGAACTGGACTCAACACGCCCTATTCACCGCACAAGAATATATCTGACTAGTAATAATCTTAAAACCTATGTATAGATATCTCTCTGTTAGTGTGTCAAGTGGGTGTAAAGCGGCATAAACACAGAAGTGAAAAGCAGCTAAACCCCATTATAAAAATAAATTTCTTTGAATAACCCATGAAACAAAGACAGTGAAAGAGAGCGAAATTCTTACACAATTCGTTCAGGGGCTGTGATGCAACCTGGATTGACCATATCTAGACCCACAGCTGGATGAGACATAAGGGTGGACACTCTTGGGGCTGAGAGGTTTGGTGAGGTTGGGTGAGCAAACGCAGACCCTTTACAGTAATACTGCGTTGTACCCATCGCATGGGTCCCAAATCTCCAGGTTCAAGGGCATCTTCCTACATCGAAAACATGCATGAGAAACCCAGAAGATGGTACACCGTGTGATGTGGAAAGGTTTCTAAAACGCACCTCATTTCTCATCTCCTTGCGCCCGGGTTCGCTATTCCAGCCGCTTTACTAGCAATCTCCCTACTTGGAGCATCAGCACCTTTAACCTCCTGCTCCGTACAGGTTGCAATTTGTCCTGAGGGTGAACGGGAAGACGTGGAACCAATGAGAGACTAGCTCTTGGTGTTGGGACAGGCACAGGTCACTCTATTTTCCCATCAGGAAGAAGAATTAACCACAGGCTCAGCCTGCCCCCGGAACCAGAACAGGGCCTGAAGGCATCCTGCGCTTTTGCGGCCAGCTCCCTAAAAAGCGAGTTGTAAAATGGAGGTTCAGGGCACTGCAATTCACAAACCTGCAGAGTTATAAATGATAACTCTCGTCCACCAATATATTGAGGGAAGGCAAAGAAGAGGATTTGAAATCAAGGCAGAATTGCAGGAAACAGATTTCAGGAGGTAGATTCGAATCGCCTTTAAAGCACATGAAAAGCGGCAAAACGTTGACAATGATGCCCTTGGCCAAAAAGGGCGTATGCGTTTTTTCCTGAATATATTCAGGAAAAAACGCATACGCCCTTTTTGGCCAACCAAGCAACCTGGAAAGGCAAATCAGCGCTACAAAGATGTCTCGCTTCCCATCGGTCAAAAGGGCCATGCTGAAAAAAGTCTCAAAACCAGAAATGCAGGACAGGCCATGGAGAAATGGGAGCCTTGCTACACTGATGGGCGGGATGTAAATTGTCAACAGCCACTCTGGAGAAGTGTACGGTGAGTCCTGAAACGTCTAAAAAGCAAAGCTTAGAGAGCATAGGGCACTTCCACTCATGGGGGTATAAATTGGGAAAATGAAAAATCAGCAAGACACAAGCACCCCAAAGTTTAGGGCTGCTCTGTTGACAAGGACCTCCACTTCATTCCACCTTCAATATCCCAGGAAAGAGAAAAATGGATAAAGAAGTTGTGGTCCTTATGTACAATGGAATATCACTCAGCCGTGAAATCAATGTCATAAGGCTAGTAGCAGCATGATGAGTGGATTTAGGTACGACGATTCTAAGTGAAATAAGTCACACAGAAAAGGACACTTCTCATAAGGTATCACTTATAGAGGGAATGTAAAAACCGTTACACTTGAACTGAATTACACAACAGAACAGAGTCACACATGCAGAAAACACACTATGGCTGCTTCACGGGAAAGGTGAGGTGGGGTGATACATAAAACAAGGGTTTCAAATTAGCTCAGATACCGTTCCATAAACCCAATATGTAATAGACAAGACCTACTCCTTGCTCAGAGAACTGGACTCAACACGCCCTATTCACCGCACAAGAATATATCTGACTAGTAATAATCTTAAAAGCTATGTATTGATATCTCTCTGTTAGTGTGTCAAGTGGGTGTAAAGCGGCATAAACACAGCAGTGAAAAGCAGCTAAACCCCATTATAAAAATAAATTACTTTGAAAAACCCATGAAACAAAGACAGTGAAAGAGAGCGAAATTCTTACACAATGCGTTCAGGGGCTGTGATGCAACCTGGATTGACCATATCTAGACCCACAGCTGGATGAGACATAAGGGTGAACACTGTTGCGGCTGAGAGGTTTGGTGAGGTTGGGTGAGCAAACGCAGACCCTTTAAAGTAATACTGCGTGGTACCCATCGCATGGGTCCCAAATCTCTAGGTTCAAGGGCATCTTCCTACATCGAAAACATGCATGAGAAACCCAGAAGATGGTACACCGTGTGATGGGGAAAGGTTTCTAAAACGCACCTCATTTCTCATCTCCTTGTGCTCGGGTTCGCCATTCCAGCCACTTTACTAGCAATCTCCCTCCTTGGAGCATCATCACCTTTAACCTCCTGTTCCGTACAGGTTGCAATTTGTCCTGAGGATGAACGGGAAGACGTGAAACCAATGAGAGACTATCTCTTGGTGTTGGGACAGGCACAGGTCACTCTATTTTCCCATCAGGAAGAAGAATTAACCACAGGCTCAGCCTGCCCCCGGAACCAGAACAGGGCCTGAAGGCATCCTGCGCTTTTGCGGCCAGCTCCCTAAAAAGCGAGTTGTAAAATGGAGGTTCAGGGCACTGCAATTCACAAACCTGCAGAGTTATAAATGATAACTCTCGTCCACAAATATATTGAGGGAAGGCAAAGAAGAGGATTTGAAATCAAGGCAGAATTGCAGGAAACAGATTTCAGGAGGTAGATTCGAATCGCCTTTAAAGCACATGAAAAGCGGCAAAACGTTGACAATGATGCCCTTGGCCAAAAAGGGCGTATGCGTTTTTTCCTGAATATATTCAGGAAAAAACGCATACGCCCTTTTTGGCCAACCAAGCAACCTGGAAAGGCAAATCAGCGCTACAAAGATGTCTCGCTTCCCATCGGTCAAAAGGGCCATGCTGAAAAAAGTCTCAAAACCAAAAATGCAGGACAGGCCATGGAGAAATGGGAGCCTTGCTACACTGATGGGCGGGATGTAAATTGTCAACAGCCACTCTGGAGAAGTGTACGGTGAGTCCTGAAACGTCTAAAAAGCAAAGCTTAGAGAGAATAGGGCACTTCCACTCATGGGGGTATAAATTGGGAAAATTAAAAATCAGCAAGACACAAGCACCCCAAAGTTTAGGGCTGCTCTGTTGACAAGGACCTCCACTTCATTCCACCTTCAATATCCCAGGAAAGAGAAAAATGGATAAAGAAGTTGTGGTCCTTATGTACAATGGAATATCACTCAGCCGTGAAATCAATGTCATAAGGCTAGTAGCAGCATGATGAGTGGATTTAGGTACGACGACTCCAAGTGAAATAAGTCACACAGAAAAGGACACTTCTCAGAAGGTATCACTTATAGAGGGAATGTAAAAACCGTTACACTTGAACTGAATTACAAAACAGAACAGAGTCACACATGCAGAAAACACACTATGGCTGCTTAACGGGAAAGGTGAGGTGGGGTGATACATAAAACAAGGGTTTCAAATTAGCTCAGATACCGTTCCATAAACCCAATATGTAATAGACAAGACCTACTCCTTGCTCAGAGAACTGGACTCAACACGCCCTATTCACCGCACAAGAATATATCTGACTAGTAATAATCTTAAAAGCTATGTATTGATATCTCTCTGTTAGTGTGTCAAGTGGGTGTAAAGCGGCATAAACACAGCAGTGAAAAGCAGCTAAACCCCATTATAAAAATAAATTACTTTGAAAAACCCATGAAACAAAGACAGTGAAAGAGAGCGAAATTCTTACACAATGCGTTCAGGGGCTGTGATGCAACCTGGATTGACCATATCTAGACCCACAGCTGGATGAGACATAAGGGTGAACACTGTTGCGGCTGAGAGGTGTGGTGAGGTTGGGTGAGCAAACGCAGACCCTTTAAAGTAATACTGCGTGGTACCCATCGCATGGGTCCCAAATCTCCAGGTTCAAGGGAATCTTCCTACATCGAAAACATGCATGAGAAACCCAGAAGATGGTACACCGTGTGATGGGGAAAGGTTTCTAAAACGCACCTCATTTCTCATCTCCTTGTGCTCGGGTTCGCCATTCCAGCCACTTTACTAGCAATCTCCCTCCTTGGAGCATCATCACCTTTAACCTCCTGTTCCGTACAGGTTGCAATTTGTCCTGAGGATGAACGGGAAGACGTGGAACCAATGAGAGACTAGCTCTTGGTGTTGGGACAGGCACAGGTCACTCTATTTTCCTATCAGGAAGAAGAATTAACCACAGGCTCAGCCTGCCACCCGGAACCAGAACAGGGTCTGAAGCCATCCTGCGCTATTGCGGCCAGCTCCCTAAAAAGCGAGTTGTAAAATGGAGGTTCAGGGCACTGCAATTCACAAAACTGCAGACTTATAAATGATAACTCTCGTCCACAAATATATTGAGGGAAGGCAAAGAAGAGAATTTGAAATCAAGGCAGAATTGCAGGAAACAGATTTCAGGAGGTAGATTCGAATCGCCTTTAAAGCACATGAAAAGCGGCAAAACGTTGACAATGATGCCCTTGGCCAAAAAGGGCGTATGCGTTTTTTCCTGAATATATTCAGGAAAAAACGCATACGCCCTTTTTGGCCAACCAAGCAACCTGGAAAGGCAAATCAGCGCTACAAAGATGTCTCGCTTCCCATCGGTCAAAAGGGCCATGCTGAAAAAAGTGTCAAAACCAGAAATGCAGGACAGGCCATGGAGAAATGGGAGCCTTGCTACACTGATGGGCGGGATGTAAATTGTCAACAGCCACTCTGGAGAAGCGTACGGTGAGTCCTGAAACGTCTAAAAAGCAAAGCTTAGAGAGCATAGGGCACTTCCACTCATGGGGGTATAAATTGGGAAAATTAAAAATCAGCAAGACACAAGCACCCCAAAGTTTAGGGCTGCTCTGTTGACAAGGACCTCCACTTCATTCCACCTTCAATATCCCAGGAAAGAGAAAAATGGATAAAGAAGTTGTGGTCCTTATGTACAATGGAATATCACTCAGCCATGAAATCAATGTCATAAGGCTAGTAGCAGCATGATGAGTGGATTTAGGTTCGACGATTCTAAGTGAAATAAGTCACACAGAAAAGGACACTTCTCATAAGGTATCACTGATAGAGGGAATGTAAAAACCGTTACACTTGAACTGAATTACAAAACAGAACAGAGTCACACATGCAGAAAACACACTATGGCTGCTTCACGGGAAAGGTGAGGTGGGGTGATACATAAAACAAGGGTTTCAAATTAGCTCAGATACCGTTCCATAAAACCAATATGTAATAGACAAGACCTACTCCTTGCTCAGAGAACTGGACTCAACACGCCCTATTCACCGCACAAGAATATATCTGACTAGTAATAATCTTAAAACCTATGTATAGATATCTCTCTGTTAGTGTGTCAAGTGGGTGTAAAGCGGCATAAACACAGAAGTGAAAAGCAGCTAAACCCCATTATAAAAATAAATTACTTTGAATAACCCATGAAACAAAGACAGTGAAAGAGAGCGAAATTCTTACACAATTCGTTCAGGGGCTGTGATGCAACCTGGATTGACCATATCTAGACACACAGCTGGATGAGACATAAGGGTGGACACTCTTGGGGCTGAGAGGTTTGGTGAGGTTGGGTGAGCAAACGCAGACCCTTTACAGTAATACTGCGTTGTACCCATCGCATGGGTCCCAAATCTCCAGGTTCAAGGGCATCTTCCTACATCGAAAACATGCATGAGAAACCCAGAAGATGGTACACCGTGTGATGTGGAAAGGTTTCTAAAACGCACCTCATTTCTCATCTCCTTGCGCCCGGGTTCGCTATTCCAGCCGCTTTACTAGCAATCTCCCTACTTGGAGCATCAGCACCTTTAACCTCCTGCTCCGTACAGGTTGCAATTTGTCCTGAGGGTGAACGGGAAGACGTGGAACCAATGAGAGACTAGCTCTTGGTGTTGGGACAGGCACAGGTCACTCTATTTTCCCATCAGGAAGAAGAATTAACCACAGGCTCAGCCTGCCCCCGGAACCAGAACAGGGCCTGAAGGCATCCTGCGCTTTTGCGGCCAGCTCCCTAAAAAGCGAGTTGTAAAATGGAGGTTCAGGGCACTGCAATTCACAAACCTGCAGAGTTATAAATGATAACTCTCGTCCACCAATATATTGAGGGAAGGCAAAGAAGAGGATTTGAAATCAAGGCAGAATTGCAGGAAACAGATTTCAGGAGGTAGATTCGAATCGCCTTTAAAGCACATGAAAAGCGGCAAAACGTTGACAATGATGCCCTTGGCCAAAAAGGGCGTATGCGTTTTTTCCTGAATATATTCAGGAAAAAACGCATACGCCCTTTTTGGCCAACCAAGCAACCTGGAAAGGCAAATCAGCGCTACAAAGATGTCTCGCTTCCCATCGGTCAAAAGGGCCATGCTGAAAAAAGTCTCAAAACCAGAAATGCAGGACAGGCCATGGAGAAATGGGAGCCTTGCTACACTGATGGGCGGGATGTAAATTGTCAACAGCCACTCTGGAGAAGTGTACGGTGAGTCCTGAAACGTCTAAAAAGCAAAGCTTAGAGAGCATAGGGCACTTCCACTCATGGGGGTATAAATTGGGAAAATGAAAAATCAGCAAGACACAAGCACCCCAAAGTTTAGGGCTGCTCTGTTGACAAGGACCTCCACTTCATTCCACCTTCAATATCCCAGGAAAGAGAAAAATGGATAAAGAAGTTGTGGTCCTTATGTACAATGGAATATCACTCAGCCGTGAAATCAATGTCATAAGGCTAGTAGCAGCATGATGAGTGGATTTAGGTACGACGATTCTAAGTGAAATAAGTCACACAGAAAAGGACACTTCTCATAAGGTATCACTTATAGAGGGAATGTAAAAACCGTTACACTTGAACTGAATTACACAACAGAACAGAGTCACACATGCAGAAAACACACTATGGCTGCTTCACGGGAAAGGTGAGGTGGGGTGATACATAAAACAAGGGTTTCAAATTAGCTCAGATACCGTTCCATAAACCCAATATGTAATAGACAAGACCTACTCCTTGCTCAGAGAACTGGACTCAACACGCCCTATTCACCGCACAAGAATATATCTGACTAGTAATAATCTTAAAAGCTATGTATTGATATCTCTCTGTTAGTGTGTCAAGTGGGTGTAAAGCGGCATAAACACAGCAGTGAAAAGCAGCTAAACCCCATTATAAAAATAAATTACTTTGAAAAACCCATGAAACAAAGACAGTGAAAGAGAGCGAAATTCTTACACAATGCGTTCAGGGGCTGTGATGCAACCTGGATTGACCATATCTAGACCCACAGCTGGATGAGACATAAGGGTGAACACTGTTGCGGCTGAGAGGTTTGGTGAGGTTGGGTGAGCAAACGCAGACCCTTTAAAGTAATACTGCGTGGTACCCATCGCATGGGTCCCAAATCTCTAGGTTCAAGGGAATCTTCCTACATCGAAAACATGCATGAGAAACCCAGAAGATGGTACACCGTGTGATGGGGAAAGGTTTCTAAAACGCACCTCATTTCTCATCTCCTTGTGCTCGGGTTCGCCATTCCAGCCACTTTACTAGCAATCTCCCTCCTTGGAGCATCATCACCTTTAACCTCCTGTTCCGTACAGGTTGCAATTTGTCCTGAGGATGAACGGGAAGACGTGAAACCAATGAGAGACTATCTCTTGGTGTTGGGACAGGCACAGGTCACTCTATTTTCCCATCAGGAAGAAGAATTAACCACAGGCTCAGCCTGCCCCCGGAACCAGAACAGGGCCTGAAGGCATCCTGCGCTTTTGCGGCCAGCTCCCTAAAAAGCGAGTTGTAAAATGGAGGTTCAGGGCACTGCAATTCACAAACCTGCAGAGTTATAAATGATAACTCTCGTCCACAAATATATTGAGGGAAGGCAAAGAAGAGGATTTGAAATCAAGGCAGAATTGCAGGAAACAGATTTCAGGAGGTAGATTCGAATCGCCTTTAAAGCACATGAAAAGCGGCAAAACGTTGACAATGATGCCCTTGGCCAAAAAGGGCGTATGCGTTTTTTCCTGAATATATTCAGGAAAAAACGCATACGCCCTTTTTGGCCAACCAAGCAACCTGGAAAGGCAAATCAGCGCTACAAAGATGTCTCGCTTCCCATCGGTCAAAAGGGCCATGCTGAAAAAAGTCTCAAAACCAAAAATGCAGGACAGGCCATGGAGAAATGGGAGCCTTGCTACACTGATGGGCGGGATGTAAATTGTCAACAGCCACTCTGGAGAAGTGTACGGTGAGTCCTGAAACGTCTAAAAAGCAAAGCTTAGAGAGCATAGGGCACTTCCACTCATGGGGGTATAAATTGGGAAAATTAAAAATCAGCAAGACACAAGCACCCCAAAGTTTAGGGCTGCTCTGTTGACAAGGACCTCCACTTCATTCCACCTTCAATATCCCAGGAAAGAGAAAAATGGATAAAGAAGTTGTGGTCCTTATGTACAATGGAATATCACTCAGCCGTGAAATCAATGTCATAAGGCTAGTAGCAGCATGATGAGTGGATTTAGGTACGACGACTCCAAGTGAAATAAGTCACACAGAAAAGGACACTTCTCAGAAGGTATCACTTATAGAGGGAATGTAAAAACCGTTACACTTGAACTGAATTACAAAACAGAACAGAGTCACACATGCAGAAAACACACTATGGCTGCTTAACGGGAAAGGTGAGGTGGGGTGATACATAAAACAAGGGTTTCAAATTAGCTCAGATACCGTTCCATAAACCCAATATGTAATAGACAAGACCTACTCCTTGCTCAGAGAACTGGACTCAACACGCCCTATTCACCGCACAAGAATATATCTGACTAGTAATAATCTTAAAAGCTATGTATTGATATCTCTCTGTTACTGTGTCAAGTGGGTGTAAAGCGGCATAAACACAGCAGTGAAAAGCAGCTAAACCCCATTATAAAAATAAATTACTTTGAAAAACCCATGAAACAAAGACAGTGAAAGAGAGCGAAATTCTTACACAATGCGTTCAGGGGCTGTGATGCAACCTGGATTGACCATATCTAGACCCACAGCTGGATGAGACATAAGGGTGAACACTGTTGCGGCTGAGAGGTTTGGTGAGGTTGGGTGAGCAAACGCAGACCCTTTAAAGTAATACTGCGTGGTACCCATCGCATGGGTCCCAAATCTCCAGGTTCAAGGGAATCTTCCTACATCGAAAACATGCATGAGAAACCCAGAAGATGGTACACCGTGTGATGGGGAAAGGTTTCTAAAACGCACCTCATTTCTCATCTCCTTGTGCTCGGGTTCGCCATTCCAGCCACTTTACTAGCAATCTCCCTCCTTGGAGCATCATCACCTTTAACCTCCTGTTCCGTACAGGTTGCAATTTGTCCTGAGGATGAACGGGAAGACGTGGAACCAATGAGAGACTAGCTCTTGGTGTTGGGACAGGCACAGGTCACTCTATTTTCCTATCAGGAAGAAGAATTAACCACAGGCTCAGCCTGCCACCCGGAACCAGAACAGGGTCTGAAGCCATCCTGCGCTATTGCGGCCAGCTCCCTAAAAAGCGAGTTGTAAAATGGAGGTTCAGGGCACTGCAATTCACAAAACTGCAGACTTATAAATGATAACTCTCGTCCACAAATATATTGAGGGAAGGCAAAGAAGAGAATTTGAAATCAAGGCAGAATTGCAGGAAACAGATTTCAGGAGGTAGATTCGAATCGCCTTTAAAGCACATGAAAAGCGGCAAAACGTTGACAATGATGCCCTTGGCCAAAAAGGGCGTATGCGTTTTTTCCTGAATATATTCAGGAAAAAACGCATACGCCCTTTTTGGCCAACCAAGCAACCTGGAAAGGCAAATCAGCGCTACAAAGATGTCTCGCTTCCCATCGGTCAAAAGGGCCATGCTGAAAAAAGTCTCAAAACCAGAAATGCAGGACAGGCCATGGAGAAATGGGAGCCTTGCTACACTGATGGGCGGGATGTAAATTGTCAACAGCCACTCTGGAGAAGCGTACGGTGAGTCCTGAAACGTCTAAAAAGCAAAGCTTAGAGAGCATAGGGCACTTCCACTCATGGGGGTATAAATTGGGAAAATTAAAAATCAGCAAGACACAAGCACCCCAAAGTTTAGGGCTGCTCTGTTGACAAGGACCTCCACTTCATTCCACCTTCAATATCCCAGGAAAGAGAAAAATGGATAAAGAAGTTGTGGTCCTTATGTACAATGGAATATCACTCAGCCATGAAATCAATGTCATAAGGCTAGTAGCAGCATGATGAGTGGATTTAGGTTCGACGATTCTAAGTGAAATAAGTCACACAGAAAAGGACACTTCTCATAAGGTATCACTGATAGAGGGAATGTAAAAACCGTTACACTTGAACTGAATTACAAAACAGAACAGAGTCACACATGCAGAAAACACACTATGGCTGCTTCACGGGAAAGGTGAGGTGGGGTGATACATAAAACAAGGGTTTCAAATTAGCTCAGATACCGTTCCATAAAACCAATATGTAATAGACAAGACCTACTCCTTGCTCAGAGAACTGGACTCAACACGCCCTATTCACCGCACAAGAATATATCTGACTAGTAATAATCTTAAAACCTATGTATAGATATCTCTCTGTTAGTGTGTCAAGTGGGTGTAAAGCGGCATAAACACAGAAGTGAAAAGCAGCTAAACCCCATTATAAAAATAAATTTCTTTGAATAACCCATGAAACAAAGACAGTGAAAGAGAGCGAAATTCTTACACAATTCGTTCAGGGGCTGTGATGCAACCTGGATTGACCATATCTAGACCCACAGCTGGATGAGACATAAGGGTGGACACTCTTGGGGCTGAGAGGTTTGGTGAGGTTGGGTGAGCAAACGCAGACCCTTTACAGTAATACTGCGTTGTACCCATCGCATGGGTCCCAAATCTCCAGGTTCAAGGGCATCTTCCTACATCGAAAACATGCATGAGAAACCCAGAAGATGGTACACCGTGTGATGTGGAAAGGTTTCTAAAACGCACCTCATTTCTCATCTCCTTGCGCCCGGGTTCGCTATTCCAGCCGCTTTACTAGCAATCTCCCTACTTGGAGCATCAGCACCTTTAACCTCCTGCTCCGTACAGGTTGCAATTTGTCCTGAGGGTGAACGGGAAGACGTGGAACCAATGAGAGACTAGCTCTTGGTGTTGGGACAGGCACAGGTCACTCTATTTTCCCATCAGGAAGAAGAATTAACCACAGGCTCAGCCTGCCCCCGGAACCAGAACAGGGCCTGAAGGCATCCTGCGCTTTTGCGGCCAGCTCCCTAAAAAGCGAGTTGTAAAATGGAGGTTCAGGGCACTGCAATTCACAAACCTGCAGAGTTATAAATGATAACTCTCGTCCACCAATATATTGAGGGAAGGCAAAGAAGAGGATTTGAAATCAAGGCAGAATTGCAGGAAACAGATTTCAGGAGGTAGATTCGAATCGCCTTTAAAGCACATGAAAAGCGGCAAAACGTTGACAATGATGCCCTTGGCCAAAAAGGGCGTATGCGTTTTTTCCTGAATATATTCAGGAAAAAACGCATACGCCCTTTTTGGCCAACCAAGCAACCTGGAAAGGCAAATCAGCGCTACAAAGATGTCTCGCTTCCCATCGGTCAAAAGGGCCATGCTGAAAAAAGTCTCAAAACCAGAAATGCAGGACAGGCCATGGAGAAATGGGAGCCTTGCTACACTGATGGGCGGGATGTAAATTGTCAACAGCCACTCTGGAGAAGTGTACGGTGAGTCCTGAAACGTCTAAAAAGCAAAGCTTAGAGAGCATAGGGCACTTCCACTCATGGGGGTATAAATTGGGAAAATGAAAAATCAGCAAGACACAAGCACCCCAAAGTTTAGGGCTGCTCTGTTGACAAGGACCTCCACTTCATTCCACCTTCAATATCCCAGGAAAGAGAAAAATGGATAAAGAAGTTGTGGTCCTTATGTACAATGGAATATCACTCAGCCGTGAAATCAATGTCATAAGGCTAGTAGCAGCATGATGAGTGGATTTAGGTACGACGATTCTAAGTGAAATAAGTCACACAGAAAAGGACACTTCTCATAAGGTATCACTTATAGAGGGAATGTAAAAACCGTTACACTTGAACTGAATTACACAACAGAACAGAGTCACACATGCAGAAAACACACTATGGCTGCTTCACGGGAAAGGTGAGGTGGGGTGATACATAAAACAAGGGTTTCAAATTAGCTCAGATACCGTTCCATAAACCCAATATGTAATAGACAAGACCTACTCCTTGCTCAGAGAACTGGACTCAACACGCCCTATTCACCGCACAAGAATATATCTGACTAGTAATAATCTTAAAAGCTATGTATTGATATCTCTCTGTTACTGTGTCAAGTGGGTGTAAAGCGGCATAAACACAGCAGTGAAAAGCAGCTAAACCCCATTATAAAAATAAATTACTTTGAAAAACCCATGAAACAAAGACAGTGAAAGAGAGCGAAATTCTTACACAATGCGTTCAGGGGCTGTGATGCAACCTGGATTGACCATATCTAGACCCACAGCTGGATGAGACATAAGGGTGAACACTGTTGCGGCTGAGAGGTTTGGTGAGGTTGGGTGAGCAAACGCAGACCCTTTAAAGTAATACTGCGTGGTACCCATCGCATGGGTCCCAAATCTCTAGGTTCAAGGGCATCTTCCTACATCGAAAACATGCATGAGAAACCCAGAAGATGGTACACCGTGTGATGGGGAAAGGTTTCTAAAACGCACCTCATTTCTCATCTCCTTGTGCTCGGGTTCGCCATTCCAGCCACTTTACTAGCAATCTCCCTCCTTGGAGCATCATCACCTTTAACCTCCTGTTCCGTACAGGTTGCAATTTGTCCTGAGGATGAACGGGAAGACGTGAAACCAATGAGAGACTATCTCTTGGTGTTGGGACAGGCACAGGTCACTCTATTTTCCCATCAGGAAGAAGAATTAACCACAGGCTCAGCCTGCCCCCGGAACCAGAACAGGGCCTGAAGGCATCCTGCGCTTTTGCGGCCAGCTCCCTAAAAAGCGAGTTGTAAAATGGAGGTTCAGGGCATTGCAATTCACAAACCTGCAGAGTTATAAATGATAACTCTCGTCCACAAATATATTGAGGGAAGGCAAAGAAGAGGATTTGAAATCAAGGCAGAATTGCAGGAAACAGATTTCAGGAGGTAGATTCGAATCGCCTTTAAAGCACATGAAAAGCGGCAAAACGTTGACAATGATGCCCTTGGCCAAAAAGGGCGTATGCGTTTTTTCCTGAATATATTCAGGAAAAAACGCATACGCCCTTTTTGGCCAACCAAGCAACCTGGAAAGGCAAATCAGCGCTACAAAGATGTCTCGCTTCCCATCGGTCAAAAGGGCCATGCTGAAAAAAGTCTCAAAACCAAAAATGCAGGACAGGCCATGGAGAAATGGGAGCCTTGCTACACTGATGGGCGGGATGTAAATTGTCAACAGCCACTCTGGAGAAGTGTACGGTGAGTCCTGAAACGTCTAAAAAGCAAAGCTTAGAGAGAATAGGGCACTTCCACTCATGGGGGTATAAATTGGGAAAATTAAAAATCAGCAAGACACAAGCACCCCAAAGTTTAGGGCTGCTCTGTTGACAAGGACCTCCACTTCATTCCACCTTCAATATCCCAGGAAAGAGAAAAATGGATAAAGAAGTTGTGGTCCTTATGTACAATGGAATATCACTCAGCCGTGAAATCAATGTCATAAGGCTAGTAGCAGCATGATGAGTGGATTTAGGTACGACGACTCCAAGTGAAATAAGTCACACAGAAAAGGACACTTCTCAGAAGGTATCACTTATAGAGGGAATGTAAAAACCGTTACACTTGAACTGAATTACAAAACAGAACAGAGTCACACATGCAGAAAACACACTATGGCTGCTTAACGGGAAAGGTGAGGTGGGGTGATACATAAAACAAGGGTTTCAAATTAGCTCAGATACCGTTCCATAAACCCAATATGTAATAGACAAGACCTACTCCTTGCTCAGAGAACTGGACTCAACACGCCCTATTCACCGCACAAGAATATATCTGACTAGTAATAATCTTAAAAGCTATGTATTGATATCTCTCTGTTAGTGTGTCAAGTGGTTGTAAAGCGGCATAAACACAGCAGTGAAAAGCAGCTAAACCCCATTATAAAAATAAATTACTTTGAAAAACCCATGAAACAAAGACAGTGAAAGAGAGCGAAATTCTTACACAATGCGTTCAGGGGCTGTGATGCAACCTGGATTGACCATATCTAGACCCACAGCTGGATGAGACATAAGGGTGAACACTGTTGCGGCTGAGAGGTGTGGTGAGGTTGGGTGAGCAAACGCAGACCCTTTAAAGTAATACTGCGTGGTACCCATCGCATGGGTCCCAAATCTCCAGGTTCAAGGGAATCTTCCTACATCGAAAACATGCATGAGAAACCCAGAAGATGGTACACCGTGTGATGGGGAAAGGTTTCTAAAACGCACCTCATTTCTCATCTCCTTGTGCTCGGGTTCGCCATTCCAGCCACTTTACTAGCAATCTCCCTCCTTGGAGCATCATCACCTTTAACCTCCTGTTCCGTACAGGTTGCAATTTGTCCTGAGGATGAACGGGAAGACGTGGAACCAATGAGAGACTAGCTCTTGGTGTTGGGACAGGCACAGGTCACTCTATTTTCCTATCAGGAAGAAGAATTAACCACAGGCTCAGCCTGCCACCCGGAACCAGAACAGGGTCTGAAGCCATCCTGCGCTATTGCGGCCAGCTCCCTAAAAAGCGAGTTGTAAAATGGAGGTTCAGGGCACTGCAATTCACAAAACTGCAGACTTATAAATGATAACTCTCGTCCACAAATATATTGAGGGAAGGCAAAGAAGAGAATTTGAAATCAAGGCAGAATTGCAGGAAACAGATTTCAGGAGGTAGATTCGAATCGCCTTTAAAGCACATGAAAAGCGGCAAAACGTTGACAATGATGCCCTTGGCCAAAAAGGGCGTATGCGTTTTTTCCTGAATATATTCAGGAAAAAACGCATACGCCCTTTTTGGCCAACCAAGCAACCTGGAAAGGCAAATCAGCGCTACAAAGATGTCTCGCTTCCCATCGGTCAAAAGGGCCATGCTGAAAAAAGTGTCAAAACCAGAAATGCAGGACAGGCCATGGAGAAATGGGAGCCTTGCTACACTGATGGGCGGGATGTAAATTGTCAACAGCCACTCTGGAGAAGCGTACGGTGAGTCCTGAAACGTCTAAAAAGCAAAGCTTAGAGAGCATAGGGCACTTCCACTCATGGGGGTATAAATTGGGAAAATTAAAAATCAGCAAGACACAAGCACCCCAAAGTTTAGGGCTGCTCTGTTGACAAGGACCTCCACTTCATTCCACCTTCAATATCCCAGGAAAGAGAAAAATGGATAAAGAAGTTGTGGTCCTTATGTACAATGGAATATCACTCAGCCATGAAATCAATGTCATAAGGCTAGTAGCAGCATGATGAGTGGATTTAGGTTCGACGATTCTAAGTGAAATAAGTCACACAGAAAAGGACACTTCTCATAAGGTATCACTGATAGAGGGAATGTAAAAACCGTTACACTTGAACTGAATTACAAAACAGAACAGAGTCACACATGCAGAAAACACACTATGGCTGCTTCACGGGAAAGGTGAGGTGGGGTGATACATAAAACAAGGGTTTCAAATTAGCTCAGATACCGTTCCATAAAACCAATATGTAATAGACAAGACCTACTCCTTGCTCAGAGAACTGGACTCAACACGCCCTATTCACCGCACAAGAATATATCTGACTAGTAATAATCTTAAAACCTATGTATAGATATCTCTCTGTTAGTGTGTCAAGTGGGTGTAAAGCGGCATAAACACAGAAGTGAAAAGCAGCTAAACCCCATTATAAAAATAAATTACTTTGAATAACCCATGAAACAAAGACAGTGAAAGAGAGCGAAATTCTTACACAATTCGTTCAGGGGCTGTGATGCAACCTGGATTGACCATATCTAGACACACAGCTGGATGAGACATAAGGGTGGACACTCTTGGGGCTGAGAGGTTTGGTGAGGTTGGGTGAGCAAACGCAGACCCTTTACAGTAATACTGCGTTGTACCCATCGCATGGGTCCCAAATCTCCAGGTTCAAGGGCATCTTCCTACATCGAAAACATGCATGAGAAACCCAGAAGATGGTACACCGTGTGATGTGGAAAGGTTTCTAAAACGCACCTCATTTCTCATCTCCTTGCGCCCGGGTTCGCTATTCCAGCCGCTTTACTAGCAATCTCCCTACTTGGAGCATCAGCACCTTTAACCTCCTGCTCCGTACAGGTTGCAATTTGTCCTGAGGGTGAACGGGAAGACGTGGAACCAATGAGAGACTAGCTCTTGGTGTTGGGACAGGCACAGGTCACTCTATTTTCCCATCAGGAAGAAGAATTAACCACAGGCTCAGCCTGCCCCCGGAACCAGAACAGGGCCTGAAGGCATCCTGCGCTTTTGCGGCCAGCTCCCTAAAAAGCGAGTTGTAAAATGGAGGTTCAGGGCACTGCAATTCACAAACCTGCAGAGTTATAAATGATAACTCTCGTCCACCAATATATTGAGGGAAGGCAAAGAAGAGGATTTGAAATCAAGGCAGAATTGCAGGAAACAGATTTCAGGAGGTAGATTCGAATCGCCTTTAAAGCACATGAAAAGCGGCAAAACGTTGACAATGATGCCCTTGGCCAAAAAGGGCGTATGCGTTTTTTCCTGAATATATTCAGGAAAAAACGCATACGCCCTTTTTGGCCAACCAAGCAACCTGGAAAGGCAAATCAGCGCTACAAAGATGTCTCGCTTCCCATCGGTCAAAAGGGCCATGCTGAAAAAAGTCTCAAAACCAGAAATGCAGGACAGGCCATGGAGAAATGGGAGCCTTGCTACACTGATGGGCGGGATGTAAATTGTCAACAGCCACTCTGGAGAAGTGTACGGTGAGTCCTGAAACGTCTAAAAAGCAAAGCTTAGAGAGCATAGGGCACTTCCACTCATGGGGGTATAAATTGGGAAAATGAAAAATCAGCAAGACACAAGCACCCCAAAGTTTAGGGCTGCTCTGTTGACAAGGACCTCCACTTCATTCCACCTTCAATATCCCAGGAAAGAGAAAAATGGATAAAGAAGTTGTGGTCCTTATGTACAATGGAATATCACTCAGCCGTGAAATCAATGTCATAAGGCTAGTAGCAGCATGATGAGTGGATTTAGGTACGACGATTCTAAGTGAAATAAGTCACACAGAAAAGGACACTTCTCATAAGGTATCACTTATAGAGGGAATGTAAAAACCGTTACACTTGAACTGAATTACACAACAGAACAGAGTCACACATGCAGAAAACACACTATGGCTGCTTCACGGGAAAGGTGAGGTGGGGTGATACATAAAACAAGGGTTTCAAATTAGCTCAGATACCGTTCCATAAACCCAATATGTAATAGACAAGACCTACTCCTTGCTCAGAGAACTGGACTCAACACGCCCTATTCACCGCACAAGAATATATCTGACTAGTAATAATCTTAAAAGCTATGTATTGATATCTCTCTGTTAGTGTGTCAAGTGGGTGTAAAGCGGCATAAACACAGCAGTGAAAAGCAGCTAAACCCCATTATAAAAATAAATTACTTTGAAAAACCCATGAAACAAAGACAGTGAAAGAGAGCGAAATTCTTACACAATGCGTTCAGGGGCTGTGATGCAACCTGGATTGACCATATCTAGACCCACAGCTGGATGAGACATAAGGGTGAACACTGTTGCGGCTGAGAGGTTTGGTGAGGTTGGGTGAGCAAACGCAGACCCTTTAAAGTAATACTGCGTGGTACCCATCGCATGGGTCCCAAATCTCTAGGTTCAAGGGAATCTTCCTACATCGAAAACATGCATGAGAAACCCAGAAGATGGTACACCGTGTGATGGGGAAAGGTTTCTAAAACGCACCTCATTTCTCATCTCCTTGTGCTCGGGTTCGCCATTCCAGCCACTTTACTAGCAATCTCCCTCCTTGGAGCATCATCACCTTTAACCTCCTGTTCCGTACAGGTTGCAATTTGTCCTGAGGATGAACGGGAAGACGTGAAACCAATGAGAGACTATCTCTTGGTGTTGGGACAGGCACAGGTCACTCTATTTTCCCATCAGGAAGAAGAATTAACCACAGGCTCAGCCTGCCCCCGGAACCAGAACAGGGCCTGAAGGCATCCTGCGCTTTTGCGGCCAGCTCCCTAAAAAGCGAGTTGTAAAATGGAGGTTCAGGGCACTGCAATTCACAAACCTGCAGAGTTATAAATGATAACTCTCGTCCACAAATATATTGAGGGAAGGCAAAGAAGAGGATTTGAAATCAAGGCAGAATTGCAGGAAACAGATTTCAGGAGGTAGATTCGAATCGCCTTTAAAGCACATGAAAAGCGGCAAAACGTTGACAATGATGCCCTTGGCCAAAAAGGGCGTATGCGTTTTTTCCTGAATATATTCAGGAAAAAACGCATACGCCCTTTTTGGCCAACCAAGCAACCTGGAAAGGCAAATCAGCGCTACAAAGATGTCTCGCTTCCCATCGGTCAAAAGGGCCATGCTGAAAAAAGTCTCAAAACCAAAAATGCAGGACAGGCCATGGAGAAATGGGAGCCTTGCTACACTGATGGGCGGGATGTAAATTGTCAACAGCCACTCTGGAGAAGTGTACGGTGAGTCCTGAAACGTCTAAAAAGCAAAGCTTAGAGAGCATAGGGCACTTCCACTCATGGGGGTATAAATTGGGAAAATTAAAAATCAGCAAGACACAAGCACCCCAAAGTTTAGGGCTGCTCTGTTGACAAGGACCTCCACTTCATTCCACCTTCAATATCCCAGGAAAGAGAAAAATGGATAAAGAAGTTGTGGTCCTTATGTACAATGGAATATCACTCAGCCGTGAAATCAATGTCATAAGGCTAGTAGCAGCATGATGAGTGGATTTAGGTACGACGACTCCAAGTGAAATAAGTCACACAGAAAAGGACACTTCTCAGAAGGTATCACTTATAGAGGGAATGTAAAAACCGTTACACTTGAACTGAATTACAAAACAGAACAGAGTCACACATGCAGAAAACACACTATGGCTGCTTAACGGGAAAGGTGAGGTGGGGTGATACATAAAACAAGGGTTTCAAATTAGCTCAGATACCGTTCCATAAACCCAATATGTAATAGACAAGACCTACTCCTTGCTCAGAGAACTGGACTCAACACGCCCTATTCACCGCACAAGAATATATCTGACTAGTAATAATCTTAAAAGCTATGTATTGATATCTCTCTGTTACTGTGTCAAGTGGGTGTAAAGCGGCATAAACACAGCAGTGAAAAGCAGCTAAACCCCATTATAAAAATAAATTACTTTGAAAAACCCATGAAACAAAGACAGTGAAAGAGAGCGAAATTCTTACACAATGCGTTCAGGGGCTGTGATGCAACCTGGATTGACCATATCTAGACCCACAGCTGGATGAGACATAAGGGTGAACACTGTTGCGGCTGAGAGGTTTGGTGAGGTTGGGTGAGCAAACGCAGACCCTTTAAAGTAATACTGCGTGGTACCCATCGCATGGGTCCCAAATCTCCAGGTTCAAGGGAATCTTCCTACATCGAAAACATGCATGAGAAACCCAGAAGATGGTACACCGTGTGATGGGGAAAGGTTTCTAAAACGCACCTCATTTCTCATCTCCTTGTGCTCGGGTTCGCCATTCCAGCCACTTTACTAGCAATCTCCCTCCTTGGAGCATCATCACCTTTAACCTCCTGTTCCGTACAGGTTGCAATTTGTCCTGAGGATGAACGGGAAGACGTGGAACCAATGAGAGACTAGCTCTTGGTGTTGGGACAGGCACAGGTCACTCTATTTTCCTATCAGGAAGAAGAATTAACCACAGGCTCAGCCTGCCACCCGGAACCAGAACAGGGTCTGAAGCCATCCTGCGCTATTGCGGCCAGCTCCCTAAAAAGCGAGTTGTAAAATGGAGGTTCAGGGCACTGCAATTCACAAAACTGCAGACTTATAAATGATAACTCTCGTCCACAAATATATTGAGGGAAGGCAAAGAAGAGAATTTGAAATCAAGGCAGAATTGCAGGAAACAGATTTCAGGAGGTAGATTCGAATCGCCTTTAAAGCACATGAAAAGCGGCAAAACGTTGACAATGATGCCCTTGGCCAAAAAGGGCGTATGCGTTTTTTCCTGAATATATTCAGGAAAAAACGCATACGCCCTTTTTGGCCAACCAAGCAACCTGGAAAGGCAAATCAGCGCTACAAAGATGTCTCGCTTCCCATCGGTCAAAAGGGCCATGCTGAAAAAAGTCTCAAAACCAGAAATGCAGGACAGGCCATGGAGAAATGGGAGCCTTGCTACACTGATGGGCGGGATGTAAATTGTCAACAGCCACTCTGGAGAAGCGTACGGTGAGTCCTGAAACGTCTAAAAAGCAAAGCTTAGAGAGCATAGGGCACTTCCACTCATGGGGGTATAAATTGGGAAAATTAAAAATCAGCAAGACACAAGCACCCCAAAGTTTAGGGCTGCTCTGTTGACAAGGACCTCCACTTCATTCCACCTTCAATATCCCAGGAAAGAGAAAAATGGATAAAGAAGTTGTGGTCCTTATGTACAATGGAATATCACTCAGCCATGAAATCAATGTCATAAGGCTAGTAGCAGCATGATGAGTGGATTTAGGTTCGACGATTCTAAGTGAAATAAGTCACACAGAAAAGGACACTTCTCATAAGGTATCACTGATAGAGGGAATGTAAAAACCGTTACACTTGAACTGAATTACAAAACAGAACAGAGTCACACATGCAGAAAACACACTATGGCTGCTTAACGGGAAAGGTGAGGTGGGGTGATACATAAAACAAGGGTTTCAAATTAGCTCAGATACCGTTCCATAAAACCAATATGTAATAGACAAGACCTACTCCTTGCTCAGAGAACTGGACTCAACACGCCCTATTCACCGCACAAGAATATATCTGACTAGTAATAATCTTAAAACCTATGTATAGATATCTCTCTGTTAGTGTGTCAAGTGGGTGTAAAGCGGCATAAACACAGAAGTGAAAAGCAGCTAAACCCCATTATAAAAATAAATTACTTTGAATAACCCATGAAACAAAGACAGTGAAAGAGAGCGAAATTCTTACACAATTCGTTCAGGGGCTGTGATGCAACCTGGATTGACCATATCTAGACACACAGCTGGATGAGACATAAGGGTGGACACTCTTGGGGCTGAGAGGTTTGGTGAGGTTGGGTGAGCAAACGCAGACCCTTTACAGTAATACTGCGTTGTACCCATCGCATGGGTCCCAAATCTCCAGGTTCAAGGGCATCTTCCTACATCGAAAACATGCATGAGAAACCCAGAAGATGGTACACCGTGTGATGGGGAAAGGTTTCTAAAACGCACCTCATTTCTCATCTCCTTGCGCCCGGGTTCGCTATTCCAGCCGCTTTACTAGCAATCTCCCTACTTGGAGCATCAGCACCTTTAACCTCCTGCTCCGTACAGGTTGCAATTTGTCCTGAGGGTGAACGGGAAGACGTGGAACCAATGAGAGACTAGCTCTTGGTGTTGGGACAGGCACAGGTCACTCTATTTTCCCATCAGGAAGAAGAATTAACCACAGGCTCAGCCTGCCCCCGGAACCAGAACAGGGCCTGAAGGCATCCTGCGCTTTTGCGGCCAGCTCCCTAAAAAGCGAGTTGTAAAATGGAGGTTCAGGGCACTGCAATTCACAAACCTGCAGAGTTATAAATGATAACTCTCGTCCACCAATATATTGAGGGAAGGCAAAGAAGAGGATTTGAAATCAAGGCAGAATTGCAGGAAACAGATTTCAGGAGGTAGATTCGAATCGCCTTTAAAGCACATGAAAAGCGGCAAAACGTTGACAATGATGCCCTTGGCCAAAAAGGGCGTATGCGTTTTTTCCTGAATATATTCAGGAAAAAACGCATACGCCCTTTTTGGCCAACCAAGCAACCTGGAAAGGCAAATCAGCGCTACAAAGATGTCTCGCTTCCCATCGGTCAAAAGGGCCATGCTGAAAAAAGTCTCAAAACCAGAAATGCAGGACAGGCCATGGAGAAATGGGAGCCTTGCTACACTGATGGGCGGGATGTAAATTGTCAACAGCCACTCTGGAGAAGCGTACGGTGAGTCCTGAAACGTCTAAAAAGCAAAGCTTAGAGAGCATAGGGCACTTCCACTCATGGGGGTATAAATTGGGAAAATTAAAAATCAGCAAGACACAAGCACCCCAAAGTTTAGGGCTGCTCTGTTGACAAGGACCTCCACTTCATTCCACCTTCAATATCCCAGGAAAGAGAAAAATGGATAAAGAAGTTGTGGTCCTTATGTACAATGGAATATCACTCAGCCGTGAAATCAATGTCATAAGGCTAGTAGCAGCATGATGAGTGGATTTAGGTACGACGATTCTAAGTGAAATAAGTCACACAGAAAAGGACACTTCTCATAAGGTATCACTTATAGAGGGAATGTAAAAACCGTTACACTTGAACTGAATTACACAACAGAACAGAGTCACACATGCAGAAAACACACTATGGCTGCTTCACGGGAAAGGTGAGGTGGGGTGATACATAAAACAAGGGTTTCAAATTAGCTCAGATACCGTTCCATAAACCCAATATGTAATAGACAAGACCTACTCCTTGCTCAGAGAACTGGACTCAACACGCCCTATTCACCGCACAAGAATATATCTGACTAGTAATAATCTTAAAAGCTATGTATTGATATCTCTCTGTTAGTGTGTCAAGTGGGTGTAAAGCGGCATAAACACAGCAGTGAAAAGCAGCTAAACCCCATTATAAAAATAAATTACTTTGAAAAACCCATGAAACAAAGACAGTGAAAGAGAGCGAAATTCTTACACAATGCGTTCAGGGGCTGTGATGCAACCTGGATTGACCATATCTAGACCCACAGCTGGATGAGACATAAGGGTGAACACTGTTGCGGCTGAGAGGTTTGGTGAGGTTGGGTGAGCAAACGCAGACCCTTTAAAGTAATACTGCGTGGTACCCATCGCATGGGTCCCAAATCTCTAGGTTCAAGGGAATCTTCCTACATCGAAAACATGCATGAGAAACCCAGAAGATGGTACACCGTGTGATGGGGAAAGGTTTCTAAAACGCACCTCATTTCTCATCTCCTTGTGCTCGGGTTCGCCATTCCAGCCACTTTACTAGCAATCTCCCTCCTTGGAGCATCATCACCTTTAACCTCCTGTTCCGTACAGGTTGCAATTTGTCCTGAGGATGAACGGGAAGACGTGAAACCAATGAGAGACTATCTCTTGGTGTTGGGACAGGCACAGGTCACTCTATTTTCCCATCAGGAAGAAGAATTAACCACAGGCTCAGCCTGCCCCCGGAACAAGTACAGGGCCTGAAGCCATCGTGCGCTTTTGCGGCCATCTCCCAAAAACGCGAGTTGTAAAATGGAGGTTCAGGGCACTGCAATTCACAAACCTGCAGAGTTATAAATGATAACTCTCGTCCACAAATATATTGAGGGAAGGCAAAGAAGAGGATTTGAAATCAAGGCAGAATTGCAGGAAACAGATTTCAGGAGGTAGATTCGAATCGCCTTTAAAGCACATGAAAAGCGGCAAAACGTTGACAATGATGCCCTTGGCCAAAAAGGGCGTATGCGTTTTTTCCTGAATATATTCAGGAAAAAACGCATACGCCCTTTTTGGCCAACCAAGCAACCTGGAAAGGCAAATCAGCGCTACAAAGATGTCTCGCTTCCCATCGGTCAAAAGGGCCATGCTGAAAAAAGTCTCAAAACCAAAAATGCAGGACAGGCCATGGAGAAATGGGAGCCTTGCTACACTGATGGGCGGGATGTAAATTGTCAACAGCCACTCTGGAGAAGTGTACGGTGAGTCCTGAAACGTCTAAAAAGCAAAGCTTAGAGAGCATAGGGCACTTCCACTCATGGGGGTATAAATTGGGAAAATTAAAAATCAGCAAGACACAAGCACCCCAAAGTTTAGGGCTGCTCTGTTGACAAGGACCTCCACTTCATTCCACCTTCAATATCCCAGGAAAGAGAAAAATGGATAAAGAAGTTGTGGTCCTTATGTACAATGGAATATCACTCAGCCATGAAATCAATGTCATAAGGCTAGTAGCAGCATGATGAGTGGATTTAGGTACGACGATTCTAAGTGAAATAAGTCACACAGAAAAGGACACTTCTCATAAGGTATCACTTATAGAGGGAATGTAAAAACCGTTACACTTGAACTGTATTACAAAACAGAACAGAGTCACACATGCAGAAAACACACTATGGCTGCTTAACGGGAAAGGTGAGGTGGGGTGATACATAAAACAAGGGTTTCAAATTAGCTCAGATACCGTTCCATAAACCCAATATGTAATAGACAAGACCTACTCCTTGCTCAGAGAACTGGACTCAACACGCCCTATTCACCGCACAAGAATATATCTGACTAGTAATAATCTTAAAACCTATGTATTGATATCTCTCTGTTAGTGTGTCAAGTGGGTGTAAAGCGGCATAAACACAGCAGTGAAAAGCAGCTAAACCCCATTATAAAAATAAATTACTTTGAAAAACCCATGAAACAAAGACAGTGAAAGAGAGCGAAATTCTTACACAATGCGTTCAGGGGCTGTGATGCAACCTGGATTGACCATATCTAGACCCACAGCTGGATGAGACATAAGGGTGGACACTGTTGCGGCTGAGAGGTTTGGTGAGGTTGGGTGAGCAAACGCAGACCCTTTAAAGTAATACTGTGTGGTACCCATCGCATGGGTCCCAAATCTCCAGGTTCAAGGGCATCTTCCTACATCGGAAACATGCATGAGAAACCCAGAAGATGGTACACCGTGTGATGGGGAAAGGTTTCTAAAACGCAATTCATTTCTCATCTCCTTGTGCTCGGGTTCGCCATTCCAGCCACTTTACTAGCAATCTCCCTCCTTGGAGCATCATCACCTTTAACCTCCTGTTCCGTACAGGTTGCAATTTGTCCTGAGGATGAACGGGAAGACGTGAAACCAATGAGAGACTATCTCTTGGTGTTGGGACAGGCACAGGTCACTCTATTTTCCCATCAGGAAGAAGAATTAACCACAGGCTCAGCCTGCCCCCCGGAACAAGAACAGGGCCTGAAGCCATCCTGCGCTTTTGCGGCCATCTCCCAAAAACGCGAGTTGTAAAATGGAGGTTCAGGGCACTGCAATTCACAAACCTGCAGAGTTATAAATGATAACTCTCGTCCACAAATATATTGAGGGAAGGCAAAGAAGAGGATTTGAAATCAAGGCAGAATTGCAGGAAACAGATTTCAGGAGGTAGATTCGAATCGCCTTTAAAGCACATGAAAAGCGGCAAAACGTTGACAATGATGCCCTTGGCCAAAAAGGGCGTATGCGTTTTTACCTGAATATATTCAGGAAAAAACGCATACGCCCTTTTTGGCCAACCAAGCAACCTGGAAAGGCAAATCAGCGCTACAAAGATGTCTCGCTTCCCATCGGTCAAAAGGGCCATGCTGAAAAAAGTGTCAAAACCAGAAATGCAGGACAGGCCATGGAGAAATGGGAGCCTTGCTACACTGATGGGCGGGATGTAAATTGTCAACAGCCACTCTGGAGAAGCGTACGGTGAGTCCTGAAACGTCTAAAAAGCAAAGCTTAGAGAGCATAGGGCACTTCCACTCATGGGGGTATAAATTGGGAAAATTAAAAATCAGCAAGACACAAGCACCCCAAAGTTTAGGGCTGCTCTGTTGACAAGGACCTCCACTTCATTCCACCTTCAATATCCCAGGAAAGAGAAAAATGGATAAAGAAGTTGTGGTCCTTATGTACAATGGAATATCACTCAGCCATGAAATCAATGTCATAAAGCTAGTAGCAGCATGATGAGTGGATTTAGGTACGACGATTCTAAGTGAAATAAGTCACACAGAAAAGGACACTTCTCATAAGGTATCACTGATAGAGGGAATGTAAAAACCGTTACACTTGAACTGAATTACAAAACAGAACAGAGTCACACATGCAGAAAACACACTATGGCTGCTTAACGGGAAAGGTGAGGTGGGGTGATACATAAAACAAGGGTTTCAAATTAGCTCAGATACCGTTCCATAAAACCAATATGTAATAGACAAGACCTACTCCTTGCTCAGAGAACTGGACTCAACACGCCCTATTCACCGCACAAGAATATATCTGACTAGTAATAATCTTAAAACCTATGTATAGATATCTCTCTGTTAGTGTGTCAAGTGGGTGTAAAGCGGCATAAACACAGAAGTGAAAAGCAGCTAAACCCCATTATAAAAATAAATTACTTTGAATAACCCATGAAACAAAGACAGTGAAAGAGAGCGAAATTCTTACACAATTCGTTCAGGGGCTGTGATGCAACCTGGATTGACCATATCTAGACCCACAGCTGGATGAGACATAAGGGTGGACACTCTTGGGGCTGAGAGGTTTGGTGAGGTTGGGTGAGCAAACGCAGACCCTTTACAGTAATACTGCATGGTACCCATCGCATGGGTCCCAAATCTCCAGGTTCAAGGGCATCTTCCTACATCGAAAACATGCATGAGAAACCCAGAAGATGGTACACCGTGTGATGTGGAAAGGTTTCTAAAACGCACCTCATTTCTCATCTCCTTGTGCTCGGGTTCGCCATTCCAGCCACTTTACTAGCAATCTCCCTCCTTGGAGCATCATCACCTTTAACCTCCTGTTCCGTACAGGTTGCAATTTGTCCTGAGGATGAACGGGAAGACGTGAAACCAATGAGAGACTATCTCTTGCTGTTGGGACAGGCACAGGTCACTCTATTTTCCCATCAGGAAGAAGAATTAACCACAGGCTCAGCCTGCCCCCCGGAACAAGAACAGGGCCTGAAGCCATCCTGCGCTTTTGCGGCCATCTCCCAAAAACGCGAGTTGTAAAATGGAGGTTCAGGGCACTGCAATTCACAAACCTGCAGAGTTATAAATGATAACTCTCGTCCACAAATATATTGAGGGAAGGCAAAGAAGAGGATTTGAAATCAAGGCAGAATTGCAGGAAACAGATTTCAGGAGGTAGATTCGAATCGCCTTTAAAGCACATGAAAAGCGGCAAAACGTTGACAATGATGCCCTTGGCCAAAAAGGGCGTATGCGTTTTTTCCTGAATATATTCAGGAAAAAACGCATACGCCCTTTTTGGCCAACCAAGCAACCTGGAAAGGCAAATCAGCGCTACAAAGATGTCTCGCTTCCCATCGGTCAAAAGGGCCATGCTGAAAAAAGTGTCAAAACCAGAAATGCAGGACAGGCCATGGAGAAATGGGAGCCTTGCTACACTGATGGGCGGGATGTAAATTGTCAACAGCCACTCTGGAGAAGCGTACGGTGAGTCCTGAAACGTCTAAAAAGCAAAGCTTAGAGAGCATAGGGCACTTCCACTCATGGGGGTATAAATTGGGAAAATTAAAAATCAGCAAGACACAAGCACCCCAAAGTTTAGGGCTGCTCTGTTGACAAGGACCTCCACTTCATTCCACCTTCAATATCCCAGGAAAGAGAAAAATGGATAAAGAAGTTGTGGTCCTTATGTACAATGGAATATCACTCAGCCATGAAATCAATGTCATAAAGCTAGTAGCAGCATGATGAGTGGATTTAGGTACGACGATTCTAAGTGAAATAAGTCACACAGAAAAGGACACTTCTCATAAGGTATCACTGATAGAGGGAATGTAAAAACCGTTACACTTGAACTGAATTACAAAACAGAACAGAGTCACACATGCAGAAAACACACTATGGCTGCTTCACGGGAAAGGTGAGGTGGGGTGATACATAAAACAAGGGTTTCAAATTAGCTCAGATACCGTTCCATAAAACCAATATGTAATAGACAAGACCTACTCCTTGCTCAGAGAACTGGACTCAACACGCCCTATTCACCGCACAAGAATATATCTGACTAGTAATAATCTTAAAACCTATGTATAGATATCTCTCTGTTAGTGTGTCAAGTGGGTGTAAAGCGGCATAAACACAGAAGTGAAAAGCAGCTAAACCCCATTATAAAAATAAATTACTTTGAATAACCCATGAAACAAAGACAGTGAAAGAGAGCGAAATTCTTACACAATTCGTTCAGGGGCTGTGATGCAACCTGGATTGACCATATCTAGACCCACAGCTGGATGAGACATAAGGGTGGACACTCTTGGGGCTGAGAGGTTTGGTGAGGTTGGGTGAGCAAACGCAGACCCTTTACAGTAATACTGCATGGTACCCATCGCATGGGTCCCAAATCTCCAGGTTCAAGGGCATCTTCCTACATCGAAAACATGCATGAGAAACCCAGAAGATGGTACACCGTGTGATGTGGAAAGGTTTCTAAAACGCACCTCATTTCTCATCTCCTTGTGGCCGGGTTCGCTATTCCAGCCGCTTTACTAGCAATCTCCCTACTTGGAGCATCAGCACCTTTAACCTCCTGTTCCGTACAGGTTGCAATTTGTCCTGAGGATGAACTGGAAGACGTGGAACCAATGAGAGACTAGCTCTTGGTGTTGGGACAGGCACAGGTCACTCTATTTTCCCATCAGGAAGAAGAATTAACCACAGGCTCAGCCTGCCCCCGGAACCAGAACAGGGCCTGAAGGCATCCTGCGCTTTTGCGGCCAGCTCCCTAAAAAGCGAGTTGTAAAATGGAGGTTCAGGGCACTGCAATTCACAAACCTGCAGAGTTATAAATGATAACTCTCGTCCACAAATATATTGAGGGAAGGCAAAGAAGAGGATTTGAAATCAAGGCAGAATTGCAGGAAACAGATTTCAGGAGGTAGATTCGAATCGCCTTTAAAGCACATGAAAAGCGGCAAAACGTTGACAATGATGCCCTTGGCCAAAAAGGGCGTATGCGTTTTTTCCTGAATATATTCAGGAAAAAACGCATACGCCCTTTTTGGCCAACCAAGCAACCTGGAAAGGCAAATCAGCGCTACAAAGATGTCTCGCTTCCCATCGGTCAAAAGGGCCATGCTGAAAAAAGTCTCAAAACCAAAAATGCAGGACAGGCCATGGAGAAATGGGAGCCTTGCTACACTGATGGGCGGGATGTAAATTGTCAACAGCCACTCTGGAGAAGTGTACGGTGAGTCCTGAAACGTCTAAAAAGCAAAGCTTAGAGAGCATAGGGCACTTCCACTCATGGGGGTATAAATTGGGAAAATTAAAAATCAGCAAGACACAAGCACCCCAAAGTTTAGGGCTGCTCTGTTGACAAGGACCTCCACTTCATTCCACCTTCAATATCCCAGGAAAGAGAAAAATGGATAAAGAAGTTGTGGTCCTTATGTACAATGGAATATCACTCAGCCGTGAAATCAATGTCATAAGGCTAGTAGCAGCATGATGAGTGGATTTAGGTACGACGACTCCAAGTGAAATAAGTCACACAGAAAAGGACACTTCTCATAAGGTATCACTTATAGAGGGAATGTAAAAACCGTTACACTTGAACTGAATTACAAAACAGAACAGAGTCACACATGCAGAAAACACACTATGGCTGCTTAACGGGAAAGGTGAGGTGGGGTGATACATAAAACAAGGGTTTCAAATTAGCTCAGATACCGTTCCATAAACCCAATATGTAATAGACAAGACCTACTCCTTGCTCAGAGAACTGGACTCAACACGCCCTATTCACCGCACAAGAATATATCTGACTAGTAATAATCTTAAAAGCTATGTATTGATATCTCTCTGTTAGTGTGTCAAGTGGGTGTAAAGCGGCATAAACACAGCAGTGAAAAGCAGCTAAACCCCATTATAAAAATAAATTACTTTGAAAAACCCATGAAACAAAGACAGTGAAAGAGAGCGAAATTCTTACACAATGCGTTCAGGGGCTGTGATGCAACCTGGATTGACCATATCTAGACCCACAGCTGGATGAGACATAAGGGTGAACACTGTTGCGGCTGAGAGGTTTGGTGAGGTTGGGTGAGCAAACGCAGACCCTTTAAAGTAATACTGCGTGGTACCCATCGCATGGGTCCCAAATCTCCAGGTTCAAGGGAATCTTCCTACATCGAAAACATGCATGAGAAACCCAGAAGATGGTACACCGTGTGATGGGGAAAGGTTTCTAAAACGCACCTCATTTCTCATCTCCTTGTGCTCGGGTTCGCCATTCCAGCCACTTTACTAGCAATCTCCCTCCTTGGAGCATCATCACCTTTAACCTCCTGTTCCGTACAGGTTGCAATTTGTCCTGAGGATGAACGGGAAGACGTGGAACCAATGAGAGACTAGCTCTTGGTGTTGGGACAGGCACAGGTCACTCTATTTTCCTATCAGGAAGAAGAATTAACCACAGGCTCAGCCTGCCACCCGGAACCAGAACAGGGTCTGAAGCCATCCTGCGCTATTGCGGCCAGCTCCCTAAAAAGCGAGTTGTAAAATGGAGGTTCAGGGCACTGCAATTCACAAAACTGCAGACTTATAAATGATAACTCTCGTCCACAAATATATTGAGGGAAGGCAAAGAAGAGAATTTGAAATCAAGGCAGAATTGCAGGAAACAGATTTCAGGAGGTAGATTCGAATCGCCTTTAAAGCACATGAAAAGCGGCAAAATGTTGACAATGATGCCCTTGGCCAAAAAGGGCGTATGCGTTTTTTCCTGAATATATTCAGGAAAAAACGCATACGCCCTTTTTGGCCAACCAAGCAACCTGGAAAGGCAAATCAGCGCTACAAAGATGTCTCGCTTCCCATCGGTCAAAAGGGCCATGCTGAAAAAAGTGTCAAAACCAGAAATGCAGGACAGGCCATGGAGAAATGGGAGCCTTGCTACACTGATGGGCGGGATGTAAATTGTCAACAGCCACTCTGGAGAAGCGTACGGTGAGTCCTGAAACGTCTAAAAAGCAAAGCTTAGAGAGCATAGGGTACTTCCACTCATGGGGGTATAAATTGGGAAAATTAAAAATCAGCAAGACACAAGCACCCCAAAGTTTAGGGCTGCTCTGTTGACAAGGACCTCCACTTCATTCCACCTTCAATATCCCAGGAAAGAGAAAAATGGATAAAGAAGTTGTGGTCCTTATGTACAATGGAATATCACTCAGCCATGAAATCAATGTCATAAGGCTAGTAGCAGCATGATGAGTGGATTTAGGTACGACGATTCTAAGTGAAATAAGTCACACAGAAAAGGACACTTCTCATAAGGTATCACTGATAGAGGGAATGTAAAAACCGTTACACTTGAACTGAATTACAAAACAGAACAGAGTCACACATGCAGAAAACACACTATGGCTGCTTCACGGGAAAGGTGAGGTGGGGTGATACATAAAACAAGGGTTTCAAATTAGCTCAGATACCGTTCCATAAAACCAATATGTAATAGACAAGACCTACTCCTTGCTCAGAGAACTGGACTCAACACGCCCTATTCACCGCACAAGAATATATCTGACTAGTAATAATCTTAAAACCTATGTATAGATATCTCTCTGTTAGTGTGTCAAGTGGGTGTAAAGCGGCATAAACACAGAAGTGAAAAGCAGCTAAACCCCATTATAAAAATAAATTACTTTGAAAAACCCATGAAACAAAGACAGTGAAAGAGAGCGAAATTCTTACACAATTCGTTCAGGGGCTGTGATGCAACCTGGATTGACCATATCTAGACCCACAGCTGGATGAGACATAAGGGTGGACACTGTTGCGGCTGAGAGATTTGGTGAGGTTGGGTGAGCAAACGCAGACCCTTTACAGTAATACTGCATGGTATCCATCGCATGGGTCACAAATCTCCAGGTTCAAGGGCATCTTCCTACATCGAAAACATGCATGAGATACCCAGAAGATGGTACACCGTGTGATGGGGAAAGGTTTCTAAAACGCACCTCATTTCTCATCTCCTTGTGGCCGGGTTCGCTATTCCAGCCGCTTTACTAGCAATCTCCCTACTTGGAGCATCAGCACCTTTAACCTCCTGTTCCGTACAGGTTGCAATTTGTCCTGAGGATGAACGGGAAGACGTGGAACCAATGAGAGACTAGCTCTTGGTGTTGGCACAGGCACAGGTCACTCTATTTTCCCATCAGGAAGAAGAATTAACCACAGGCTCAGCCTGTCCCCCGGAACAAGAACAGGGCCTGAAGCCATCCTGCGCTTTTGCGGCCATCTCCCAAAAACGCGAGTTGTAAAATGGAGGTTCAGGGCACTGCAATTCACAAACCTGCAGAGTTATTAATGATAAGTCTCGTCCACAAATATATTGAGGGAAGGCAACGAAGAGGATTTGAAATCAAGGCAGAATTGCAGGAAACAGATTTCAGGAGGTAGATTCGAATCGCCTTTAAAGCACATGAAAAGCGGCAAAACGTTGACAATGATGCCCTTGGCCAAAAAGGGCGTATGCGTTTTTTCCTGAATATATTCAGGAAAAAACGCATACGCCCTTTTTGGCCAACCAAGCAACCTGGAAAGGCAAATCAGCGCTACAAAGATGTCTCGCTTCCCATCGGTCAAAAGGGCCATGCTGAAAAAAGTGTCAAAACCAGAAATGCAGGACAGGCCATGGAGAAATGGGAGCCTTGCTACACTGATGGGTGGGATGTAAATTGTCAACAGCCACTCTGGAGAAGCGTACGGTGAGTCCTGAAACGTCTAAAAAGCAAAGCTTAGAGAGCATAGGGCACTTCCACTCATGGGGGTATAAATTGGGAAAATTAAAAATCAGCAAGACACAAGCACCCCAAAGTTTAGGGCTGCTCTGTTGACAAGGACCTCCACTTCATTCCACCTTCAATATCCCAGGAAAGAGAAAAATGGATAAAGAAGTTGTGGTCCTTATGTACAATGGAATATCACTCAGCCGTGAAATCAATGTCATAAGGCTAGTAGCAGCATGATGAGTGGATTTAGGTACGACGACTCTAAGTGAAATAAGTCACACAGAAAAGGACACTTCTCATAAGGTATCACTTATAGAGGGAATGTAAAAACCGTTACACTTGAACTGAATTACAAAACAGAACAGAGTCACACATGCAGAAAACACACTATGGCTGCTTAACGGGAAAGGTGAGGTGGGGTGATACATAAAACAAGGGTTTCAAATTAGCTCAGATACCGTTCCATAAACCCAATATGTAATAGACAAGACCTACTCCTTGCTCAGAGAACTGGACTCAACACGCCCTATTCACCGCACAAGAATATATCTGACTAGTAATAATCTTAAAACCTATGTATTGATATCTCTCTGTTAGTGTGTCAAGTGTGTAAAAAGCGGCATAAACACAGCAGTGAAAAGCAGCTAAACCCCATTATAAAAATAAATTACTTTGAAAAACCCATGAAACAAAGACAGTGAAAGAGAGAGAAATTCTTACACAATGCGTTCAGGGGCTGTGATGCAACCTGGATTGACCATATCTAGACCCACAGCTGGATGAGACATAAGGGTGGACACTGTTGCGGCTGAGAGGTTTGGTGAGGTTGGGTGAGCAAACGCAGACCCTTTAAAGTAATACTGCGTGGTACCCATCGCATGGGTCCCAAATCTCCAGGTTCCAGGGCATCTTCCTACATCGAAAACATGCATGAGATACCCAGAAGATGGTACACCGTGTGATGGGGAAAGGTTTCTAAAACGCACCTCATTTCTCATCTGCTTGTGCCCGGGTTCGCCATTCCAGCCACTTAACTAGCAATCTCCCTCCTTGGAGCATCAGCACCTTTAATCTCCTGTTCCGTACAGGTTGCAATTTGTACTGAGGATGAACGGGAAGACGTGGAACCAATGAAAGACTAGCTCTTGGTGTTGGGACAGGCACAGGTCACTCTATTTTCCCATCAGGAAGAAGAATTAACCACAGGCTCAGCCTGCCCCCCGGAACCAGAACAGGGCCTGAAGCCATCCTGCGCTTTTGCGGCCAGCTCCCTAAAAAGCGAGTTGTAAAATGGAGGTTCAGGGCACTGCAATTCACAAACCTGCAGAGTTATAAATGATAACTCTCATCCACAAATATATTGAGGGAAGGCAAAGAAGAGGATTTGAAATCAAGGCAGAATTGCAGGAAACAGATTTCAGGAGGTAGGTTCGAATCGCCTTTAAAGCACATGAAAAGCGGCAAAACGTTGACAATGATGCCCTTGGCCAAAAAGGGCGTATGCGTTTTTTCCTGAATATATTCAGGAAAAAACGCATACGCCCTTTTTGGCCAACCAAGCAACCTGGAAAGGCAAATCAGCGCTACAAAGATGTCTCGCTTCCCATCGGTCAAAAGGGCCATGCTGAAAAAAGTGTCAAAACCAGAAATGCAGGACAGGCCATGGAGAAATGGGAGCCTTGCTACACTGATGGGCGGGATGTAAATTGTCAACAGCCACTCTGGAGAAGTGTACGGTGAGTCCTGAAACGTCTAAAAAGCAAAGCTTAGGGAGCATAGGGCACTTCCACTCATGGGGGTATAAATTGGGAAAATTAAAAATCAGCAAGACACAAGCACCCCAAAGTTTAGGGCTGCTCTGTTGACAAGGACCTCCACTTCATTCCACCTTCAATATCCCAGGAAAGAGAAAAATGGATAAAGAAGTTGTGGTCCTTATGTACAATGGAATATCACTCAGCCATGAAATCAATGTCATAAGGCTAGTAGCAGCATGATGAGTGGATTTAGGTACGACGATTCTAAGTGAAATAAGTCACACAGAAAAGGACACTTCTCAAAAGGTATCACTGATAGAGGGAATGTAAAAACCGTTACACTTGAACTGAATTACAAAACAGAACAGAGTCACACATGCAGAAAACACACTATGGCTGCTTAACGGGAAAGGTGAGGTGGGGTGATACATAAAACAAGGGTTTCAAATTAGCTCAGATACCGTTCCATAAAACCAATATGTAATAGACAAGACCTACTCCTTGCTCAGAGAACTGGACTCAACACACCCTATTCACCGCACAAGAATATATCTGACTAGTAATAATCTTAAAACCTATGTATTGATATCTCTCTGTTAGTGTGTCAAGTGGGTAAAAAGCGGCATAAACACAGCAGTGAAAAGCAGCTAAACCCCATTATAAAAATAAATTACTTTGAAAAACCCATGAAACAAAGACAGTGAAAGAGAGCGAAATTCTTACACAATGCGTTCAGGGGCTGTGATGCAACCTGGATTGACCATATCTAGACCCATAGCTGGATGAGACATAAGGGTGGACACTGTTGCGGCTGAGAGGTTTGGTGAGGTTGGGTGAGCAAACGCAGACCCTTTAAAGTAATACTGCGTGGTACCCATCGCATGGGTCCCAAATCTCCAGGTTCCAGGTCATCTTCCTACATCGAAAACATGCATGAGATACCCAGAAGATGGTACACCGTGTGATGGGGAAAGGTTTCTAAAACGCACCTCATTTCTCATCTGCTTGTGCCCGGGTTCGCCATTCCAGCCACTTTACTAGCAATCTCCCTCCTTGGAGCATCAGCACCTTTTACCTCCTGTTCCGTACAGGTTGCAATTTGTCCTGAGGATGAACGGGAAGACGTGGAACCAATGAAAGACTAGCTCTTGGTGTTGGGACAGGTACAGGTCACTCTATTTTCCCATCAGGAAGAAGAATTAACCACAGGCTCATCCTGCCCCCGGAACCAGAACAGGGCCTGAAGGCATCTTGCGCTTTTGCGGCCAGCTCCCTAAAAAGCGAGTTGTAAAATGGAGGTTCAGGGCACTGCAATTCACAAACCTGCAGAGTTATAAATGATAACTCTCGTCCACAAATATATTGAGGGAAGGCAAAGAAGAGGATTTGAAATCAAGGCAGAATTGCAGGAAACAGATTTCAGGAGGTAGATTCGAAGCTCCTTTAAAACACATGAAAAGCGGCAAAACGTTGACAATGATGCCCTTGGCCAAAAAGGGCGTATGCGTTTTTTCCTGAATATATTCAGGAAAAAACGCATACGCCCTTTTTGGCCAACCAAGCAACCTGGAAAGGCAAATCAGCGCTACAAAGATGTCTCGCTTCCCATCGGTCAAAAGGGCCATGCTGAAAAAAGTCTCAAAACCAAAAATGCAGGACAGGCCATGGAGAAATGGGAGCCTTGCTACACTGATGGGCGGGATGTAAATTGTCAACAGCCACTCTGGAGAAGTGTACGGTGAGTCCTGAAACGTCTAAAAAGCAAAGCTTAGAGAGCATAGGGCACTTCCACTCATGGGGGTATAAATTGGGAAAATTAAAAATCAGCAAGACACAAGCACCCCAAAGTTTAGGGCTGCTCTGTTGACAAGGACCTCCACTTCATTACACCTTCAATATCCCAGGAAAGAGAAAAATGGATAAAGAAGTTGTGGTCCTTATGTACAATGGAATATCACTCAGCCGTGAAATCAATGTCATAAGGCTAGTAGCAGGATGATGAGTGGATTTAGGTACGACGACTCTAAGTGAAATAAGTCACACAGAAAAGGACACTTCTCAGAAGGTATCACTTATAGAGGGAATGTAAAAACCGTTACACTTGAACTGAATTACAAAACAGAACAGAGTCACACATGCAGAAAACACACTATGGCTGCTTAACGGGAAAGGTGAGGTGGGGTGATACATAAAACAAGGGTTTCAAATTAGCTCAGATACCGTTCCATAAACCCAATATGTAATAGACAAGACCTACTCCTTGCTCAGAGAACTGGACTCAACACGCCCTATTCACCGCACAAGAATATATCTGACTAGTAATAATCTTAAAAGCTATGTATTGATATCTCTCTGTTAGTGTGTCAAGTGGGTGTAAAGCGGCATAAACACAGCAGTGAAAAGCAGCTAAACCCCATTATAAAAATAAATTACTTTGAAAAACCCATGAAACAAAGACAGTGAAAGAGAGCGAAATTCTTACACAATGCGTTCAGGGGCTGTGATGCAACCTGGATTGACCATATCTAGACCCACAGCTGGATGAGACATAAGGGTGAACACTGTTGCGGCTGAGAGGTTTGGTGAGGTTGGGTGAGCAAACGCAGACCCTTTAAAGTAATACTGCGTGGTACCCATCGCATGGGTCTCAAATCTCTAGGTTCAAGGGAATCTTCCTACATCGAAAACATGCATGAGAAACCCAGAAGATGGTACACCGTGTGATGGGGAAAGGTTTCTAAAACGCACCTCATTTCTCATCTCCTTGTGCTCGGGTTCGCCATTCCAGCCACTTTACTAGCAATCTCCCTCCTTGGAGCATCATCACCTTTAACCTCCTGTTCCGTACAGGTTGCAATTTGTCCTGAGGATGAACGGGAAGACGTGAAACCAATGAGAGACTATCTCTTGGTGTTGGGACAGGCACAGGTCACTCTATTTTCCCATCAGGAAGAAGAATTAACCACAGGCTCAGCCTGCCCCCGGAACAAGAACAGGGCCTGAAGCCATCGTGCGCTTTTGCGGCCATCTCCCAAAAACGCGAGTTGTAAAATTGAGGTTCAGGGCACTGCAATTCACAAACCTGCAGAGTTATAAATGATAACTCTCGTCCACAAATATATTGAGGGAAGGCAAAGAAGAGGATTTGAAATCAAGGCAGAATTGCAGGAAACAGATTTCAGGAGGTAGATTCGAATCGCCTTTAAAGCACATGAAAAGCGGCAAAACGTTGACAATGATGCCCTTGGCCAAAAAGGGCGTATGCGTTTTTTCCTGAATATATTCAGGAAAAAACGCATACGCCCTTTTTGGCCAACCAAGCAACCTGGAAAGGCAAATCAGCGCTACAAAGATGTCTCGCTTCCCATCGGTCAAAAGGGCCATGCTGAAAAAAGTGTCAAAACCAGAAATGCAGGACAGGCCATGGAGAAATGGGAGCCTTGCTACACTGATGGGCGGGATGTAAATTGTCAACAGCCACTCTGGAGAAGCGTACGGTGAGTCCTGAAACGTCTAAAAAGCAAAGCTTAGAGAGCATAGGGCACTTCCACTCATGGGGGTATAAATTGGGAAAATTAAAAATCAGCAAGACACAAGCACCCCAAAGTTTAGGGCTGCTCTGTTGACAAGGACCTCCACTTCATTCCACCTTCAATATCCCAGGAAAGAGAAAAATGGATAAAGAAGTTGTGGTCCTTATGTACAATGGAATATCACTCAGCCATGAAATCAATGTCATAAGGCTAGTAGCAGCATGATGAGTGGATTTAGGTACGACGATTCTAAGTGAAATAAGTCACACAGAAAAGGACACTTCTCATAAGGTATCACTGATAGAGGGAATGTAAAAACCGTTACACTTGAACTGAATTACAAAACAGAACAGAGTCACACATGCAGAAAACACACTATGGCTGCTTAACGGGAAAGGTGAGGTGGGGTGATACATAAAACAAGGGTTTCAAATTAGCTCAGATACCGTTCCATAAAACCAATATGTAATAGACAAGACCTACTCCTTGCTCAGAGAACTGGACTCAACACGCCCTATTCACCGCACAAGAATATATCTGACTAGTAATAATCTTAAAACCTATGTATAGATATCTCTCTCTTGGTGTGTCAAGTGGGTGTAAAGCGGCATAAACACAGAAGTGAAAAGCAGCTAAACCCCATTATAAAAATAAATTACTTTGAATAACCCATGAAACAAAGACAGTGAAAGAGAGCGAAATTCTTACACAATTCGTTCAGGGGCTGTGATGCAACCTGGATTGACCATATCTAGACACACAGCTGCATGAGACATAAGGGTGGACACTCTTGGGGCTGAGAGGTTTGGTGAGGTTGGGTGAGCAAACGCAGACCCTTTAAAGTAATACTGTGTGGTACCCATCGCATGGGTCCCAAATCTCCAGGTTCAAGGGCATCTTCCTACATCGAAAACATGCATGAGAAACCCAGAAGATGGTACACCGTGTGATGGGGAAAGGTTTCTAAAACGCACCTCATTTCTCATCTCCTTGTGCTCGGGTTCGCCATTCCAGCCACTTTACTAGCAATCTCCCTCCTTGGAGCATCATCACCTTTAACCTCCTGTTCCGTACAGGTTGCAATTTGTCCTGAGGATGAACGGGAAGACGTGGAACCAATGAGAGACTAGCTCTTGGTGTTGGCACAGGCACAGGTCACTCTATTTTCCCATCAGGAAGAAGAATTAACCACAGGCTCAGCCTGTCCCCCGGAACAAGAACAGGGCCTGAAGCCATCCTGCGCTTTTGCGGCCATCTCCCAAAAACGCGAGTTGTAAAATGGAGGTTCAGGGCACTGCAATTCACAAACCTGCAGAGTTATTAATGATAACTCTCGTCCACAAATATATTGAGGGAAGGCAACGAAGAGGATTTGAAATCAAGGCAGAATTGCAGGAAACAGATTTCAGGAGGTAGATTCGAAGCTCCTTTAAAGCACATGAAAAGCGGCAAAACGTTGACAATGATGCCCTTGGCCAAAAAGGGCGTATGCGTTTTTTCCTGAATATATTCAGGGAAAAACGCATACGCCCTTTTTGGCCAACCAAGCAACCTGGAAAGGCAAATCAGCGCTACAAAGATGTCTCGCTTCCCATCGGTTAAAAAGGCCATGCTGAAAAAAGTGTCAAAACCAGAAATGCAGGACAGGCCATGGAGAAATGGGAGCCTTGCTACACTGATGGGCGGGATGTAAATTGCCAACAGCCACTCTGGAGAAGTGTACGGTGAGTCCTGAAACATCTAAAAAACAAAGCTTAGAGAGCATAGGGCACTTCCACTCATGGGGTTATAAATTGGGAAAATTAAAAATCAGCAAGACACAATCACCCCAAAGTTTAGGGCTGCTCTGTTTACAAGGACCTCCACTTCATTCCACCTTCAATATCCCAGGAAAGAGAAAAATGGATAAAGAAGTTGTGGTCCTTATGTACAATGGAATATCACTCAGCCGTGAAATCAATGTCATAAGGCTAGTAGCAGCATGATGAGTGGATTTAGGTACGACGACTCTAAGTGAAATAAGTCACACAGAAAAGGACACTTCTCATAAGGTATCACTTATAGAGGGAATGTAAAAACCGTTACACTTGAACTGAATTACAAAACAGAACAGAGGCACACATGCAGAAAACACACTATGGCTGCTTAACGGGAAAGGTGAGGTGGGGTGATACATAAAACAAGGGTTTCAAATTAGCTCAGATACCGTTCCATAAACCCAATATGTAATAGACAAGACCTACTCCTTGCTCAGAGAACTGGACTCAACACGCCCTATTCACCGCACAAGAATATATCTGACTAGTAATAATCTTAAAACCTATGTATTGATATCTCTCTATTAGTGTGTCAAGTGGGTAAAAAGCGGCATAAACACAGCAGTGAAAAGCAGCTAAACCCCATTATAAAAATAAATTACTTTGAAAAACCCATGAAACAAAGACAGTGAAAGAGAGAGAAATTCTTACACAATGCGTTCAGGGGCTGTGATGCAACCTGGATTGACCATATCTAGACCCACAGCTGGATGATACATAAGGGTGGACACTGTTGCGGCTGAGAGGTTTGGTGAGGTTGGGTGAGCAAACACAGACCCTTTAAAGTAATACTGCGTGGTACCCATCGCATGGGTCCCAAATCTCCAGGTTCCAGGGCATCTTCCTACATCGAAAACATGCATGAGATACCCAGAAGATGGTACACCGTGTGATGGGGAAAGGTTTCTAAAACGCACCTCATTTCTCATCTGCTTGTGCCCGGGTTCGCCATTCCAGCCACTTAACTAGCAATCTCCCTCCTTGGAGCATCAGCACCTTTAATCTCCTGTTCCGTACAGGTTGCAATTTGTACTGAGGATGAACGGGAAGACGTGGAACCAATGAAAGACTAGCTCTTGGTGTTGGGACAGGCACAGGTCACTCTATTTTCCCATCAGGAAGAAGAATTAACCACAGGCTCAGCCTGCCCCCCGGAACCAGAACAGGGCCTGAAGCCATCCTGCGCTTTTGCGGCCAGCTCCCTAAAAAGCGAGTTGTAAAATGGAGGTTCAGGGCACTGCAATTCACAAACCTGCAGAGTTATAAATGATAACTCTCATCCACAAATATATTGAGGGAAGGCAAAGAAGAGGATTTGAAATCAAGGCAGAATTGCAGGAAACAGATTTCAGGAGGTAGGTTCGAATCGCCTTTAAAGCACATGAAAAGCGGCAAAACGTTGACAATGATGCCCTTGGCCAAAAAGGGCGTATGCGTTTTTTCCTGAATATATTCAGGAAAAAACGCATACGCCCTTTTTGGCCAACCAAGCAACCTGGAAAGGCAAATCAGCGCTACAAAGATGTCTCGCTTCCCATCAGTCAAAAGGGCCATGCTGAAAAAAGTGTCAAAACCAGAAATGCAGGACAGGCCATGGAGAAATGGGAGCCTTGCTACACTGATGGGCGGGATGTAAATTGTCAACAGCCACTCTGGAGAAGTGTACGGTGAGTCCTGAAACGTCTAAAAAGCAAAGCTTAGGGAGCATAGGGCACTTCCACTCATGGGGGTATAAATTGGGAAAATTAAAAATCAGCAAGACACAAGCACCCCAAAGTTTAGGGCTGCTCTGTTGACAAGGACCTCCACTTCATTCCACCTTCAATATCCCAGGAAAGAGAAAAATGGATAAAGAAGTTGTGGTCCTTATGTACAATGGAATATCACTCAGCCATGAAATCAATGTCATAAGGCTAGTAGCAGCATGATGAGTGGATTTAGGTACGACGATTCTAAGTGAAATAAGTCACACAGAAAAGGACACTTCTCAAAAGGTATCACTGATAGAGGGAATGTAAAAACCGTTACACTTGAACTGAATTACAAAACAGAACAGAGTCACACATGCAGAAAACACACTATGGCTGCTTAACGGGAAAGGTGAGGTGGGGTGATACATAAAACAAGGGTTTCAAATTAGCTCAGATACCGTTCCATAAAACCAATATGTAATAGACAAGACCTACTCCTTGCTCAGAGAACTGGACTCAACACACCCTATTCACCGCACAAGAATATATCTGACTAGTAATAATCTTAAAACCTATGTATTGATATCTCTCTGTTAGTGTGTCAAGTGGGTAAAAAGCGGCATAAACACAGCAGTGAAAAGCAGCTAAACCCCATTATAAAAATAAATTACTTTGAAAAACCCATGAAACAAAGACAGTGAAAGAGAGAGAAATTCTTACACAATGCGTTCAGGGGCTGTGATGCAACCTGGATTGACCATATCTAGACCCACAGCTGGATGAGACATAAGGGTGGACACTGTTGCGGCTGAGAGGTTTGGTGAGGTTGGGTGAGCAAACGCAGACCCTTTAAAGTAATACTGCGTGGTACCCATCGCATGGGTCCCAAATCTCCAGGTTCCAGGGCATCTTCCTACATCGAAAACATGCATGAGATACCCAGAAGATGGTACACCGTGTGATGGGGAAAGGTTTCTAAAACGCACCTCATTTCTCATCTGCTTGTGCCCGGGTTCGCCATTCCAGCCACTTTACTAGCAATCTCCCTCCTTGGAGCATCAGCACCTTTAACCTCCTGTTCCGTACAGGTTGCAATTTGTCCTGAGGATGAACGGGAAGACGTGGAACCAATGAAAGACTAGCTCTTGGTGTTGGGACAGGTACAGGTCACTCTATTTTCCCATCAGGAAGAAGAATTAACCACAGGCTCATCCTGCCCCCGGAACCAGAACAGGGCCTGAAGGCATCTTGCGCTTTTGCGGCCAGCTCCCTAAAAAGCGAGTTGTAAAATGGAGGTTCAGGGCACTGCAATTCACAAACCTGCAGAGTTATAAATGATAACTCTCGTCCACAAATATATTGAGGGAAGGCAAAGAAGAGGATTTGAAATCAAGGCAGAATTGCAGGAAACAGATTTCAGGAGGTAGATTCGAAGCTCCTTTAAAACACATGAAAAGCGGCAAAACGTTGACAATGATGCCCTTGGCCAAAAAGGGCGTATGTGTTTTTTCCTGAATATATTCAGGAAAAAACGCATACGCCCTTTTTGGCCAACCAAGCAACCTGGAAAGGCAAATCAGCGCTACAAAGATGTCTCGCTTCCCATCGGTCAAAAGGGCCATGCTGAAAAAAGTCTCAAAACCAAAAATGCAGGACAGGCCATGGAGAAATGGGAGCCTTGCTACACTGATGGGCGGGATGTAAATTGTCAACAGCCACTCTGGAGAAGTGTACGGTGAGTCCTGAAACGTCTAAAAAGCAAAGCTTAGAGAGCATAGGGCACTTCCACTCATGGGGGTATAAATTGGGAAAATTAAAAATCAGCAAGACACAAGCACCCCAAAGTTTAGGGCTGCTCTGTTGACAAGGACCTCCACTTCATTCCACCTTCAATATCCCAGGAAAGAGAAAAATGGATAAAGAAGTTGTGGTCCTTATGTACAATGGAATATCACTCAGCCGTGAAATCAATGTCATAAGGCTAGTAGCAGGATGATGAGTGGATTTAGGTACTACGACTCTAAGTGAAATAAGTCACACAGAAAAGGACACTTCTCAGAAGGTATCACTTATAGAGGGAATGTAAAAACCGTTACACTTGAACTGAATTACAAAACAGAACAGAGGCACACATGCAGAAAACACACTATGGCTGCTTAACGGGAAAGGTGAGGTGGGGTGATACATAAAACAAGGGTTTCAAATTAGCTCAGATACCGTTCCATAAACCCAATATGTAATAGACAAGACCTACTCCTTGCTCAGAGAACTGGACTCAACACGCCCTATTCACCGCACAAGAATATATCTGACTAGTAATAATCTTAAAACCTATGTATTGATATCTCTCTATTAGTGTGTCAAGTGGGTAAAAAGCGGCATAAACACAGCAGTGAAAAGCAGCTAAACCCCATTATAAAAATAAATTACTTTGAAAAACCCATGAAACAAAGACAGTGAAAGAGAGAGAAATTCTTACACAATGCGTTCAGGGGCTGTGATGCAACCTGGATTGACCATATCTAGACCCACAGCTGGATGATACATAAGGGTGGACACTGTTGCGGCTGAGAGGTTTGGTGAGGTTGGGTGAGCAAACACAGACCCTTTAAAGTAATACTGCGTGGTACCCATCGCATGGGTCCCAAATCTCCAGGTTCCAGGGCATCTTCCTACATCGAAAACATGCATGAGATACCCAGAAGATGGTACACCGTGTGATGGGGAAAGGTTTCTAAAACGCACCTCATTTCTCATCTGCTTGTGCCCGGGTTCGCCATTCCAGCCACTTAACTAGCAATCTCCCTCCTTGGAGCATCAGCACCTTTAATCTCCTGTTCCGTACAGGTTGCAATTTGTACTGAGGATGAACGGGAAGACGTGGAACCAATGAAAGACTAGCTCTTGGTGTTGGGACAGGCACAGGTCACTCTATTTTCCCATCAGGAAGAAGAATTAACCACAGGCTCAGCCTGCCCCCCGGAACCAGAACAGGGCCTGAAGCCATCCTGCGCTTTTGCGGCCAGCTCCCTAAAAAGCGAGTTGTAAAATGGAGGTTCAGGGCACTGCAATTCACAAACCTGCAGAGTTATAAATGATAACTCTCATCCACAAATATATTGAGGGAAGGCAAAGAAGAGGATTTGAAATCAAGGCAGAATTGCAGGAAACAGATTTCAGGAGGTAGGTTCGAATCGCCTTTAAAGCACATGAAAAGCGGCAAAACGTTGACAATGATGCCCTTGGCCAAAAAGGGCGTATGCGTTTTTTCCTGAATATATTCAGGAAAAAACGCATACGCCCTTTTTGGCCAACCAAGCAACCTGGAAAGGCAAATCAGCGCTACAAAGATGTCTCGCTTCCCATCAGTCAAAAGGGCCATGCTGAAAAAAGTGTCAAAACCAGAAATGCAGGACAGGCCATGGAGAAATGGGAGCCTTGCTACACTGATGGGCGGGATGTAAATTGTCAACAGCCACTCTGGAGAAGTGTACGGTGAGTCCTGAAACGTCTAAAAAGCAAAGCTTAGGGAGCATAGGGCACTTCCACTCATGGGGGTATAAATTGGGAAAATTAAAAATCAGCAAGACACAAGCACCCCAAAGTTTAGGGCTGCTCTGTTGACAAGGACCTCCACTTCATTCCACCTTCAATATCCCAGGAAAGAGAAAAATGGATAAAGAAGTTGTGGTCCTTATGTACAATGGAATATCACTCAGCCATGAAATCAATGTCATAAGGCTAGTAGCAGCATGATGAGTGGATTTAGGTACGACGATTCTAAGTGAAATAAGTCACACAGAAAAGGACACTTCTCAAAAGGTATCACTGATAGAGGGAATGTAAAAACCGTTACACTTGAACTGAATTACAAAACAGAACAGAGTCACACATGCAGAAAACACACTATGGCTGCTTAACGGGAAAGGTGAGGTGGGGTGATACATAAAACAAGGGTTTCAAATTAGCTCAGATACCGTTCCATAAAACCAATATGTAATAGACAAGACCTACTCCTTGCTCAGAGAACTGGACTCAACACACCCTATTCACCGCACAAGAATATATCTGACTAGTAATAATCTTAAAACCTATGTATTGATATCTCTCTGTTAGTGTGTCAAGTGGGTAAAAAGCGGCATAAACACAGCAGTGAAAAGCAGCTAAACCCCATTATAAAAATAAATTACTTTGAAAAACCCATGAAACAAAGACAGTGAAAGAGAGAGAAATTCTTACACAATGCGTTCAGGGGCTGTGATGCAACCTGGATTGACCATATCTAGACCCACAGCTGGATGAGACATAAGGGTGGACACTGTTGCGGCTGAGAGGTTTGGTGAGGTTGGGTGAGCAAACGCAGACCCTTTAAAGTAATACTGCGTGGTACCCATCGCATGGGTCCCAAATCTCCAGGTTCCAGGGCATCTTCCTACATCGAAAACATGCATGAGATACCCAGAAGATGGTACACCGTGTGATGGGGAAAGGTTTCTAAAACGCACCTCATTTCTCATCTGCTTGTGCCCGGGTTCGCCATTCCAGCCACTTTACTAGCAATCTCCCTCCTTGGAGCATCAGCACCTTTAACCTCCTGTTCCGTACAGGTTGCAATTTGTCCTGAGGATGAACGGGAAGACGTGGAACCAATGAAAGACTAGCTCTTGGTGTTGGGACAGGTACAGGTCACTCTATTTTCCCATCAGGAAGAAGAATTAACCACAGGCTCATCCTGCCCCCGGAACCAGAACAGGGCCTGAAGGCATCTTGCGCTTTTGCGGCCAGCTCCCTAAAAAGCGAGTTGTAAAATGGAGGTTCAGGGCACTGCAATTCACAAACCTGCAGAGTTATAAATGATAACTCTCGTCCACAAATATATTGAGGGAAGGCAAAGAAGAGGATTTGAAATCAAGGCAGAATTGCAGGAAACAGATTTCAGGAGGTAGATTCGAAGCTCCTTTAAAACACATGAAAAGCGGCAAAACGTTGACAATGATGCCCTTGGCCAAAAAGGGCGTATGTGTTTTTTCCTGAATATATTCAGGAAAAAACGCATACGCCCTTTTTGGCCAACCAAGCAACCTGGAAAGGCAAATCAGCGCTACAAAGATGTCTCGCTTCCCATCGGTCAAAAGGGCCATGCTGAAAAAAGTCTCAAAACCAAAAATGCAGGACAGGCCATGGAGAAATGGGAGCCTTGCTACACTGATGGGCGGGATGTAAATTGTCAACAGCCACTCTGGAGAAGTGTACGGTGAGTCCTGAAACGTCTAAAAAGCAAAGCTTAGAGAGCATAGGGCACTTCCACTCATGGGGGTATAAATTGGGAAAATTAAAAATCAGCAAGACACAAGCACCCCAAAGTTTAGGGCTGCTCTGTTGACAAGGACCTCCACTTCATTCCACCTTCAATATCCCAGGAAAGAGAAAAATGGATAAAGAAGTTGTGGTCCTTATGTACAATGGAATATCACTCAGCCGTGAAATCAATGTCATAAGGCTAGTAGCAGGATGATGAGTGGATTTAGGTACTACGACTCTAAGTGAAATAAGTCACACAGAAAAGGACACTTCTCAGAAGGTATCACTTATAGAGGGAATGTAAAAACCGTTACACTTGAACTGAATTACAAAACAGAACAGAGTCACACATGCAGAAAACACACTATGGCTGCTTAACGGGAAAGGTGAGGTGGGGTGATACATAAAACAAGGGTTTCAAATTAGCTCAGATACCGTTCCATAAACCCAATATGTAATAGACAAGACCTACTCCTTGCTCAGAGAACTGGACTCAACACGCCCTATTCACCGCACAAGAATATATCTGACTAGTAATAATCTTAAAAGCTATGTATTGATATCTCTCTGTTAGTGTGTCAAGTGGGTGTAAAGCGGCATAAACACAGCAGTGAAAAGCAGCTAAACCCCATTATAAAAATAAATTACTTTGAAAAACCCATGAAACAAAGACAGTGAAAGAGAGCGAAATTCTTACACAATGCGTTCAGGGGCTGTGATGCAACCTGGATTGACCATATCTAGACCCACAGCTGGATGAGACATAAGGGTGAACACTGTTGCGGCTGAGAGGTTTGGTGAGGTTGGGTGAGCAAACGCAGACCCTTTAAAGTAATACTGTGTGGTACCCATCGCATGGGTCTCAAATCTCTAGGTTCAAGGGAATCTTCCTACATCGAAAACATGCATGAGAAACCCAGAAGATGGTACACCGTGTGATGGGGAAAGGTTTCTAAAACGCACCTCATTTCTCATCTCCTTGTGCTCGGGTTCGCCATTCCAGCCACTTTACTAGCAATCTCCCTCCTTGGAGCATCATCACCTTTAACCTCCTGTTCCGTACAGGTTGCAATTTGTCCTGAGGATGAACGGGAAGACGTGAAACCAATGAGAGACTATCTCTTGGTGTTGGGACAGGCACAGGTCACTCTATTTTCCCATCAGGAAGAAGAATTAACCACAGGCTCAGCCTGCCCCCGGAACAAGAACAGGGCCTGAAGCCATCGTGCGCTTTTGCGGCCATCTCCCAAAAACGCGAGTTGTAAAATGGAGGTTCAGGGCACTGCAATTCACAAACCTGCAGAGTTATAAATGATAACTCTCGTCCACAAATATATTGAGGGAAGGCAAAGAAGAGGATTTGAAATCAAGGCAGAATTGCAGGAAACAGATTTCAGGAGGTAGATTCGAATCGCCTTTAAAGCACATGAAAAGCGGCAAAACGTTGACAATGATGCCCTTGGCCAAAAAGGGCGTATGCGTTTTTTCCTGAATATATTCAGGAAAAAACGCATACGCCCTTTTTGGCCAACCAAGCAACCTGGAAAGGCAAATCAGCGCTACAAAGATGTCTCGCTTCCCATCGGTCAAAAGGGCCATGCTGAAAAAAGTGTCAAAACCAGAAATGCAGGACAGGCCATGGAGAAATGGGAGCCTTGCTACACTGATGGGCGGGATGTAAATTGTCAACAGCCACTCTGGAGAAGCGTACGGTGAGTCCTGAAACGTCTAAAAAGCAAAGCTTAGAGAGCATAGGGCACTTCCACTCATGGGGGTATAAATTGGGAAAATTAAAAATCAGCAAGACACAAGCACCCCAAAGTTTAGGGCTGCTCTGTTGACAAGGACCTCCACTTCATTCCACCTTCAATATCCCAGGAAAGAGAAAAATGGATAAAGAAGTTGTGGTCCTTATGTACAATGGAATATCACTCAGCCATGAAATCAATGTCATAAGGCTAGTAGCAGCATGATGAGTGGATTTAGGTACGACGATTCTAAGTGAAATAAGTCACACAGAAAAGGACACTTCTCATAAGGTATCACTGATAGAGGGAATGTAAAAACCGTTACACTTGAACTGAATTACAAAACAGAACAGAGTCACACATGCAGAAAACACACTATGGCTGCTTAACGGGAAAGGTGAGGTGGGGTGATACATAAAACAAGGGTTTCAAATTAGCTCAGATACCGTTCCATAAAACCAATATGTAATAGACAAGACCTACTCCTTGCTCAGAGAACTGGACTCAACACGCCCTATTCACCGCACAAGAATATATCTGACTAGTAATAATCTTAAAACCTATGTATAGATATCTCTCTCTTGGTGTGTCAAGTGGGTGTAAAGCGGCATAAACACAGAAGTGAAAAGCAGCTAAACCCCATTATAAAAATAAATTACTTTGAATAACCCATGAAACAAAGACAGTGAAAGAGAGCGAAATTCTTACACAATTCGTTCAGGGGCTGTGATGCAACCTGGATTGACCATATCTAGACACACAGCTGCATGAGACATAAGGGTGGACACTCTTGGGGCTGAGAGGTTTGGTGAGGTTGGGTGAGCAAACGCAGACCCTTTAAAGTAATACTGTGTGGTACCCATCGCATGGGTCCCAAATCTCCAGGTTCAAGGGCATCTTCCTACATCGAAAACATGCATGAGAAACCCAGAAGATGGTACACCGTGTGATGGGGAAAGGTTTCTAAAACGCACCTCATTTCTCATCTCCTTGTGCTCGGGTTCGCCATTCCAGCCACTTTACTAGCAATCTCCCTCCTTGGAGCATCATCACCTTTAACCTCCTGTTCCGTACAGGTTGCAATTTGTCCTGAGGATGAACGGGAAGACGTGGAACCAATGAGAGACTAGCTCTTGGTGTTGGCACAGGCACAGGTCACTCTATTTTCCCATCAGGAAGAAGAATTAACCACAGGCTCAGCCTGTCCCCCGGAACAAGAACAGGGCCTGAAGCCATCCTGCGCTTTTGCGGCCATCTCCCAAAAACGCGAGTTGTAAAATGGAGGTTCAGGGCACTGCAATTCACAAACCTGCAGAGTTATTAATGATAACTCTCGTCCACAAATATATTGAGGGAAGGCAACGAAGAGGATTTGAAATCAAGGCAGAATTGCAGGAAACAGATTTCAGGAGGTAGATTCGAAGCTCCTTTAAAGCACATGAAAAGCGGCAAAACGTTGACAATGATGCCCTTGGCCAAAAAGGGCGTATGCGTTTTTTCCTGAATATATTCAGGGAAAAACGCATACGCCCTTTTTGGCCAACCAAGCAACCTGGAAAGGCAAATCAGCGCTACAAAGATGTCTCGCTTCCCATCGGTTAAAAAGGCCATGCTGAAAAAAGTGTCAAAACCAGAAATGCAGGACAGGCCATGGAGAAATGGGAGCCTTGCTACACTGATGGGCGGGATGTAAATTGCCAACAGCCACTCTGGAGAAGTGTACGGTGAGTCCTGAAACATCTAAAAAACAAAGCTTAGAGAGCATAGGGCACTTCCACTCATGGGGTTATAAATTGGGAAAATTAAAAATCAGCAAGACACAATCACCCCAAAGTTTAGGGCTGCTCTGTTTACAAGGACCTCCACTTCATTCCACCTTCAATATCCCAGGAAAGAGAAAAATGGATAAAGAAGTTGTGGTCCTTATGTACAATGGAATATCACTCAGCCGTGAAATCAATGTCATAAGGCTAGTAGCAGCATGATGAGTGGATTTAGGTACGACGACTCTAAGTGAAATAAGTCACACAGAAAAGGACACTTCTCATAAGGTATCACTTATAGAGGGAATGTAAAAACCGTTACACTTGAACTGAATTACAAAACAGAACAGAGGCACACATGCAGAAAACACACTATGGCTGCTTAACGGGAAAGGTGAGGTGGGGTGATACATAAAACAAGGGTTTCAAATTAGCTCAGATACCGTTCCATAAACCCAATATGTAATAGACAAGACCTACTCCTTGCTCAGAGAACTGGACTCAACACGCCCTATTCACCGCACAAGAATATATCTGACTAGTAATAATCTTAAAACCTATGTATTGATATCTCTCTATTAGTGTGTCAAGTGGGTAAAAAGCGGCATAAACACAGCAGTGAAAAGCAGCTAAACCCCATTATAAAAATAAATTACTTTGAAAAACCCATGAAACAAAGACAGTGAAAGAGAGAGAAATTCTTACACAATGCGTTCAGGGGCTGTGATGCAACCTGGATTGACCATATCTAGACCCACAGCTGGATGATACATAAGGGTGGACACTGTTGCGGCTGAGAGGTTTGGTGAGGTTGGGTGAGCAAACACAGACCCTTTAAAGTAATACTGCGTGGTACCCATAGCATGGGTCCCAAATCTCCAGGTTCCAGGGCATCTTCCTACATCGAAAACATGCATGAGATACCCAGAAGATGGTACACCGTGTGATGGGGAAAGGTTTCTAAAACGCACCTCATTTCTCATCTGCTTGTGCCCGGGTTCGCCATTCCAGCCACTTAACTAGCAATCTCCCTCCTTGGAGCATCAGCACCTTTAATCTCCTGTTCCGTACAGGTTGCAATTTGTACTGAGGATGAACGGGAAGACGTGGAACCAATGAAAGACTAGCTCTTGGTGTTGGGACAGGCACAGGTCACTCTATTTTCCCATCAGGAAGAAGAATTAACCACAGGCTCAGCCTGCCCCCCGGAACCAGAACAGGGCCTGAAGCCATCCTGCGCTTTTGCGGCCAGCTCCCTAAAAAGCGAGTTGTAAAATGGAGGTTCAGGGCACTGCAATTCACAAACCTGCAGAGTTATAAATGATAACTCTCATCCACAAATATATTGAGGGAAGGCAAAGAAGAGGATTTGAAATCAAGGCAGAATTGCAGGAAACAGATTTCAGGAGGTAGGTTCGAATCGCCTTTAAAGCACATGAAAAGCGGCAAAACGTTGACAATGATGCCCTTGGCCAAAAAGGGCGTATGCGTTTTTTCCTGAATATATTCAGGAAAAAACGCATACGCCCTTTTTGGCCAACCAAGCAACCTGGAAAGGCAAATCAGCGCTACAAAGATGTCTCGCTTCCCATCAGTCAAAAGGGCCATGCTGAAAAAAGTGTCAAAACCAGAAATGCAGGACAGGCCATGGAGAAATGGGAGCCTTGCTACACTGATGGGCGGGATGTAAATTGTCAACAGCCACTCTGGAGAAGTGTACGGTGAGTCCTGAAACGTCTAAAAAGCAAAGCTTAGGGAGCATAGGGCACTTCCACTCATGGGGGTATAAATTGGGAAAATTAAAAATCAGCAAGACACAAGCACCCCAAAGTTTAGGGCTGCTCTGTTGACAAGGACCTCCACTTCATTCCACCTTCAATATCCCAGGAAAGAGAAAAATGGATAAAGAAGTTGTGGTCCTTATGTACAATGGAATATCACTCAGCCATGAAATCAATGTCATAAGGCTAGTAGCAGCATGATGAGTGGATTTAGGTACGACGATTCTAAGTGAAATAAGTCACACAGAAAAGGACACTTCTCAAAAGGTATCACTGATAGAGGGAATGTAAAAACCGTTACACTTGAACTGAATTACAAAACAGAACAGAGTCACACATGCAGAAAACACACTATGGCTGCTTAACGGGAAAGGTGAGGTGGGGTGATACATAAAACAAGGGTTTCAAATTAGCTCAGATACCGTTCCATAAAACCAATATGTAATAGACAAGACCTACTCCTTGCTCAGAGAACTGAACTCAACACACCCTATTCACCGCACAAGAATATATCTGACTAGTAATAATCTTAAAACCTATGTATTGATATCTCTCTGTTAGTGTGTCAAGTGGGTAAAAAGCGGCATAAACACAGCAGTGAAAAGCAGCTAAACCCCATTATAAAAATAAATTACTTTGAAAAACCCATGAAACAAAGACAGTGAAAGAGAGAGAAATTCTTACACAATGCGTTCAGGGGCTGTGATGCAACCTGGATTGACCATATCTAGACCCACAGCTGGATGAGACATAAGGGTGGACACTGTTGCGGCTGAGAGGTTTGGTGAGGTTGGGTGAGCAAACGCAGACCCTTTAAAGTAATACTGCGTGGTACCCATCGCATGGGTCCCAAATCTCCAGGTTCCAGGGCATCTTCCTACATCGAAAACATGCATGAGATACCCAGAAGATGGTACACCGTGTGATGGGGAAAGGTTTCTAAAACGCACCTCATTTCTCATCTGCTTGTGCCCGGGTTCGCCATTCCAGCCACTTTACTAGCAATCTCCCTCCTTGGAGCATCAGCACCTTTAACCTCCTGTTCCGTACAGGTTGCAATTTGTCCTGAGGATGAACGGGAAGACGTGGAACCAATGAAAGACTAGCTCTTGGTGTTGGGACAGGTACAGGTCACTCTATTTTCCCATCAGGAAGAAGAATTAACCACAGGCTCATCCTGCCCCCGGAACCAGAACAGGGCCTGAAGGCATCTTGCGCTTTTGCGGCCAGCTCCCTAAAAAGCGAGTTGTAAAATGGAGGTTCAGGGCACTGCAATTCACAAACCTGCAGAGTTATAAATGATAACTCTCGTCCACAAATATATTGAGGGAAGGCAAAGAAGAGGATTTGAAATCAAGGCAGAATTGCAGGAAACAGATTTCAGGAGGTAGATTCGAAGCTCCTTTAAAACACATGAAAAGCGGCAAAACGTTGACAATGATGCCCTTGGCCAAAAAGGGCGTATGCGTTTTTTCCTGAATATATTCAGGAAAAAACGCATACGCCCTTTTTGGCCAACCAAGCAACCTGGAAAGGCAAATCAGCGCTACAAAGATGTCTCGCTTCCCATCGGTCAAAAGGGCCATGCTGAAAAAAGTCTCAAAACCAAAAATGCAGGACAGGCCATGGAGAAATGGGAGCCTTGCTACACTGATGGGCGGGATGTAAATTGTCAACAGCCACTCTGGAGAAGTGTACGGTGAGTCCTGAAACGTCTAAAAAGCAAAGCTTAGAGAGCATAGGGCACTTCCACTCATGGGGGTATAAATTGGGAAAATTAAAAATCAGCAAGACACAAGCACCCCAAAGTTTAGGGCTGCTCTGTTGACAAGGACCTCCACTTCATTCCACCTTCAATATCCCAGGAAAGAGAAAAATGGATAAAGAAGTTGTGGTCCTTATGTACAATGGAATATCACTCAGCCGTGAAATCAATGTCATAAGGCTAGTAGCAGGATGATGAGTGGATTTAGGTACTACGACTCTAAGTGAAATAAGTCACACAGAAAAGGACACTTCTCAGAAGGTATCACTTATAGAGGGAATGTAAAAACCGTTACACTTGAACTGAATTACAAAACAGAACAGAGTCACACATGCAGAAAACACACTATGGCTGCTTCACGGGAAAGGTGAGGTGGGGTGATACATAAAACAAGGGTTTCAAATTAGCTCAGATACCGTTCCATAAACCCAATATGTAATAGACAAGACCTACTCCTTGCTCAGAGAACTGGACTCAACACGCCCTATTCACCGCACAAGAATATATCTGACTAGTAATAATCTTAAAACCTATGTATTGATATCTCTCTGTTAGTGTGTCAAGTGGGTGTAAAGCGGCATAAACACAGCAGTGAAAAGCAGCTAAACCCCATTATAAAAATAAATTACTTTGAAAAACCCATGAAACAAAGACAGTGAAAGAGAGCGAAATTCTTACACAATGCGTTCAGGGGCTGTGATGCAACCTGGATTGACCATATCTAGACCCACAGCTGGATGAGACATAAGGGTGAACACTGTTGCGGCTGAGAGGTTTGGTGAGGTTGGGTGAGCAAACGCAGACCCTTTAAAGTAATACTGTGTGGTACCCATCGCATGGGTCTCAAATCTCTAGGTTCAAGGGAATCTTCCTACATCGAAAACATGCATGAGAAACCCAGAAGATGGTACACCGTGTGATGGGGAAAGGTTTCTAAAACGCACCTCATTTCTCATCTCCTTGTGCTCGGGTTCGCCATTCCAGCCACTTTACTAGCAATCTCCCTCCTTGGAGCATCATCACCTTTAACCTCCTGTTCCGTACAGGTTGCAATTTGTCCTGAGGATGAACGGGAAGACGTGAAACCAATGAGAGACTATCTCTTGGTGTTGGGACAGGCACAGGTCACTCTATTTTCCCATCAGGAAGAAGAATTAACCACAGGCTCAGCCTGCCCCCGGAACAAGAACAGGGCCTGAAGCCATCGTGCGCTTTTGCGGCCATCTCCCAAAAACGCGAGTTGTAAAATGGAGGTTCAGGGCACTGCAATTCACAAACCTGCAGAGTTATAAATGATAACTCTCGTCCACAAATATATTGAGGGAAGGCAAAGAAGAGGATTTGAAATCAAGGCAGAATTGCAGGAAACAGATTTCAGGAGGTAGATTCGAATCGCCTTTAAAGCACATGAAAAGCGGCAAAACGTTGACAATGATGCCCTTGGCCAAAAAGGGCGTATGCGTTTTTTCCTGAATATATTCAGGAAAAAACGCATACGCCCTTTTTGGCCAACCAAGCAACCTGGAAAGGCAAATCAGCGCTACAAAGATGTCTCGCTTCCCATCGGTCAAAAGGGCCATGCTGAAAAAAGTGTCAAAACCAGAAATGCAGGACAGGCCATGGAGAAATGGGAGCCTTGCTACACTGATGGGCGGGATGTAAATTGTCAACAGCCACTCTGGAGAAGCGTACGGTGAGTCCTGAAACGTCTAAAAAGCAAAGCTTAGAGAGCATAGGGCACTTCCACTCATGGGGGTATAAATTGGGAAAATTAAAAATCAGCAAGACACAAGCACCCCAAAGTTTAGGGCTGCTCTGTTGACAAGGACCTCCACTTCATTCCACCTTCAATATCCCAGGAAAGAGAAAAATGGATAAAGAAGTTGTGGTCCTTATGTACAATGGAATATCACTCAGCCATGAAATCAATGTCATAAGGCTAGTAGCAGCATGATGAGTGGATTTAGGTACGACGATTCTAAGTGAAATAAGTCACACAGAAAAGGACACTTCTCATAAGGTATCACTGATAGAGGGAATGTAAAAACCGTTACACTTGAACTGAATTACAAAACAGAACAGAGTCACACATGCAGAAAACACACTATGGCTGCTTAACGGGAAAGGTGAGGTGGGGTGATACATAAAACAAAGGTTTCAAATTAGCTCAGATACCGTTCCATAAAACCAATATGTAATAGACAAGACCTACTCCTTGCTCAGAGAACTGGACTCAACACGCCCTATTCACCGCACAAGAATATATCTGACTAGTAATAATCTTAAAACCTATGTATAGATATCTCTCTGTTAGTGTGTCAAGTGGGTGTAAAGCGGCATAAACACAGAAGTGAAAAGCAGCTAAACCCCATTATAAAAATAAATTACTTTGAATAACCCATGAAACAAAGACAGTGAAAGAGAGCGAAATTCTTACACAATGCGTTCAGGGGCTGTGATGCAACCTGGATTGACCATATCTAGACACACAGCTGGATGAGACATAAGGGTGGACACTCTTGGGGCTGAGAGGTTTGGTGAGGTTGGGTGAGCAAACGCAGACCCTTTACAGTAATACTGCATGGTACCCATCGCATGGGTCACAAATCTCCAGGTTCAAGGGCATCTTCCTACATCGAAAACATGCATGAGAAACCCAGAAGATGGTACACCGTGTGATGGGGAAAGGTTTCTAAAACGCACCTCATTTCTCATCTCCTTGTGGCCGGGTTCGCTATTCCAGCCGCTTTACTAGCAATCTCCCTACTTGGAGCATCAGCACCTTTAACCTCCTGTTCCGTACAGGTTGCAATTTGTCCTGAGGATGAACTGGAAGACGTGGAACCAATGAGAGACTAGCTCTTGGTGTTGGGACAGGCACAGGTCACTCTATTTTCCCATCAGGAAGAAGAATTAACCACAGGCTCAGCCTGCCACCCGGAACCAAAACAGGGCCTGAAGCCATCCTGCGCTATTGCGGCCAGCTCTCTAAAAAGCGAGTTGTAAAATGGAGGTTCAGGGCACTACAATTCACAAACCTGCAGACTTATAAATGATAACTCTCGTCCACAAATATATTGAGGGAAGGCAAAGAAGAGGATTTGAAATCAAGGCAGAATTGCAGGAAACAGATTTCAGGAGGTAGATTCGAATCGCATTTAAAGCACATGAAAAGCGGCAAAACGTTGACAATGATGCCCTTGGCCAAAAAGGGCGTATGCGTTTTTTCCTGAATATATTCAGGAAAAAACGCATACGCCCTTTTTGGCCAACCAAGCAACCTGGAAAGGCAAATCAGCGCTACAAAGATGTCTCGCTTCCCATCGGTCAAAAGGGCCATGCTGAAAAAAGTGTCAAAACCAGAAATGCAGGACAGGCCATGGAGAAATGGGAGCATTGCTACACTGATGGGCGGGATGTAAATTGCCAACAGCCACTCTGGAGAAGCGTACGGTGAGTCCTGAAACATCTAAAAAACAAAGCTTAGAGAGCATAGGGCACTTCCACTCATGGGGTTATAAATTGGGAAAATTAAAAATCAGCAAGACACAAGCACCCCAAAGTTTAGGGCTGCTCTGTTGACAAGGACCTCCACTTCATTCCACCTTCAATATCCCAGGAAAGAGAAAAATGGATAAAGAAGTTGTGGTCCTTATGTACAATGGAATATCACTCAGCCGTGAAATCAATGTCATAAGGCTAGTAGCAGCATGATGAGTGGATTTAGGTACGACGACTCTAAGTGAAATAAGTCACACAGAAAAGGACACTTCTCATAAGGTATCACTTATAGAGGGAATGTAAAAACCGTTACACTTGAACTGAATTACAAAACAGAACAGAGTCACACATGCAGAAAACACACTATGGCTGCTTCACGGGAAAGGTGAGGTGGGGTGATACATAAAACAAGGGTTTCAAATTAGCTCAGATACCGTTCCATAAACCCAATATGTAATAGACAAGACCTACTCCTTGCTCAGAGAACTGGACTCAACACGCCCTATTCACCGCACAAGAATATATCTGACTAGTAATAATCTTAAAACCTATGTATTGATATCTCTCTGTTAGTGTGTCAAGTGGGTGTAAAGCGGCATAAACACAGCAGTGAAAAGCAGCTAAACCCCATTATAAAAATAAATTACTTTGAAAAACCCATGAAACAAAGACAGTGAAAGAGAGCGAAATTCTTACACAATGCGTTCAGGGGCTGTGATGCAACCTGGATTGACCATATCTAGACCCACAGCTGGATGAGACATAAGGGTGGACACTCTTGGGGCTGAGAGGTTTGGTGAGGTTGGGTGAGCAAACGCAGACCCTTTAAAGTAATACTGCGTGGTACCCATCGCATGGGTCCCAAATCTCCAGGTTCCAGGGCATCTTCCTACATCGAAAACATGCATGAGATACCCAGAAGATGGTACACCGTGTGATGGGGAAAGGTTTCTAAAACGCACCTCATTTCTCATCTGCTTGTGCCCGGGTTCGCCATTCCAGCCACTTAACTAGCAATCTCCCTCCTTGGAGCATCAGCACCTTTAACCTCCTGTTCCGTACAGGTTGCAATTTGTACTGAGGATGAACGGGAAGACGTGGAACCAATGAAAGACTAGCTCTTGGTGTTGGGACAGGCACAGGTCACTCTATTTTCCCATCAGGAAGAAGAATTAACCACAGGCTCAGCCTGCCCCCCGGAACCAGAACAGGGCCTGAAGCCATCCTGCGCTTTTGCGGCCAGCTCCCTAAAAAGCGAGTTGTAAAATGGAGGTTCAGGGCACTGCAATTCACAAACCTGCAGAGTTATAAATGATAACTCTCATCCACAAATATATTGAGGGAAGGCAAAGAAGAGGATTTGAAATCAAGGCAGAATTGCAGGAAACAGATTTCAGGAGGTAGATTCGAATCGCCTTTAAAGCACATGAAAAGCGGCAAAACGTTGACAATGATGCCCTTGGCCAAAAAGGGCGTATGCGTTTTTTCCTGAATATATTCAGGAAAAAACGCATACGCCCTTTTTGGCCAACCAAGCAACCTGGAAAGGCAAATCAGCGCTACAAAGATGTCTCGCTTCCCATCGGTCAAAAGGGCCATGCTGAAAAAAGTGTCAAAACCAGAAACGCAGGACAGGCCATGGAGAAATGGGAGCCTTGCTACACTGATGGGCGGGATGTAAATTGTCAACAGCCACTCTGGAGAAGTGTACGGTGAATCCTGAAACGTCTAAAAAGCAAAGCTTAGAGAGCATAGGGCACTTCCACTCATGGGGGTATAAATTGGGAAAATGAAAAATCAGCAAGACACAAGCACCCCAAAGTTTAGGGCTGCTCTGTTGACAAGGACCTCCACTTCATTCCACCTTCAATATCCCAGGAAAGAGAAAAATGGATAAAGAAGTTGTGGTCCTTATGTACAATGGAATATCACTCAGCCGTGAAATCAATGTCATAAGGCTAGTAGCAGGATGATGAGTGGATTTAGGTACGACGACTCTAAGTGAAATAAGTCACACAGAAAAGGACACTTCTCAGAAGGTATCACTTATAGAGGGAATGTAAAAACCGTTACACTTGAACTGAATTACAAAACAGAACAGAGTCACACATGCAGAAAACACACTATGGCTGCTTAACGGGAAAGGTGAGGTGGGGTGATACATAAAACAAGGGTTTCAAATTAGCTCAGATACCGTTCCATAAACCCAATATGTAATAGACAAGACCTACTCCTTGCTCAGAGAACTGGACTCAACACGCCCTATTCACCGCAGAAGAATATATCTGACTAGTAATAATCTTAAAAGCTATGTATTGATATCTCTCTGTTAGTGTGTCAAGTGGGTGTAAAGCGGCATAAACACAGCAGTGAAAAGCAGCTAAACCCCATTATAAAAATAAATTACTTTGAAAAACCCATGAAACAAAGACAGTGAAAGAGAGCGAAATTCTTACACAATGCGTTCAGGGGCTGTGATGCAACCTGGATTGACCATATCTAGACCCACAGCTGGATGAGACATAAGGGTGAACACTGTTGCGGCTGAGAGGTTTGGTGAGGTTGGGTGAGCAAACGCAGACCCTTTAAAGTAATACTGCGTGGTACCCATCGCATGGGTCCCAAATCTCTAGGTTCAAGGGAATCTTCCTACATCGAAAACATGCATGAGAAACCCAGAAGATGGTACACCGTGTGATGGGGAAAGGTTTCTAAAACGCACCTCATTTCTCATCTCCTTGTGCTCGGGTTCGCCATTCCAGCCACTTTACCAGCAATCTCCCTCCTTGCAGCATCATCACCTTTAACCTCCTGTTCCGTACAGGTTGCAATTTGTCCTGAGGATGAACGGGAAGACGTGAAACCAATGAGAGACTATCTCTTGGTGTTGGGACAGGCACAGGTTACTCTATTTTCCCATCAGGAAGAAAAATTAACCACAGGCTCAGCCTGCCCCCGGAACAAGAACAGGGCCTGAAGCCATCGTGCGCTTTTGCGGCCATCTCCCAAAAACGCGAGTTGTAAAATGGAGGTTCAGGGCACTGCAATTCACAAACCTGCAGAGTTATAAATGATAACTCTCGTCCACAAATATATTGAGGGAAGGCAAAGAAGAGGATTTGAAATCAAGGCAGAATTGCAGGAAACAGATTTCAGGAGGTAGATTCGAATCGCCTTTAAAGCACATGAAAAGCGGCAAAACGTTGACAATGATGCCCTTGGCCAAAAAGGGCGTATGCGTTTTTTCCTGAATATATTCAGGAAAAAATGCATACGCCCTTTTTGGCCAACCAAGCAACCTGGAAAGGCAAATCAGCGCTACAAAGAAGTCTCGCTTCCCATCGGTCAAAAGGGCCATGCTGAAAATAGTGTCAAAACCAGAAATGCAGGACAGGCCATGGAGAAATGGGAGCCTTGCTACACTGATGGGCGGGATGTAAATTGCCAACAGCCACTCTGGAGAAGCGTACGGTGAGTCCTGAAACGTCTAAAAAGCAAAGCTTAGAGAGCATAGGGCACTTCCACTCATGGGGGTATAAATTGGGAAAATGAAAAATCAGCAAGACACAAGCACCCCAAAGTTTAGGGCTGCTCTGTTGACAAGGACCTCCACTTCATTCCACCTTCAATATCCCAGGAAAGAGAAAAATGGATAAAGAAGTTGTGGTCCTTATGTACAATGGAATATCACTCAGCCATGAAATCAATGTCATAAGGCTAGTAGCAGCATGATGAGTGGATTTAGGTACGACGATTCTAAGTGAAATAAGTCACACAGAAAAGGACACTTCTCATAAGGTATCACTGATAGAGGGAATGTAAAAACCGTTACACTTGAACTGAATTACAAAACAGAACAGAGTCACACATGCAGAAAACACACTATGGCTGCTTAACGGGAAAGGTGAGGTGGGGTGATACATAAAACAAGGGTTTCAAATTAGCTCAGATACCGTTCCATAAAACCAATATGTAATAGACAAGACCTACTCCTTGCTCAGAGAACTGGACTCAACACGCCCTATTCACCGCACAAGAATATATCTGACTAGTAATAATCTTAAAACCTATGTATAGATATCTCTCTCTTGGTGTGTCAAGTGGGTGTAAAGCGGCATAAACACAGAAGTGAAAAGCAGCTAAACCCCATTATAAAAATAAATTACTTTGAATAACCCATGAAACAAAGACAGTGAAAGAGAGCGAAATTCTTACACAATTCGTTCAGGGGCTGTGATGCAACCTGGATTGACCATATCTAGACACACAGCTGCATGAGACATAAGGGTGGACACTCTTGGGGCTGAGAGGTTTGGTGAGGTTGGGTGAGCAAACGCAGACCCTTTAAAGTAATACTGTGTGGTACCCATCGCATGGGTCCCAAATCTCCAGGTTCAAGGGCATCTTCCTACATCGAAAACATGCATGAGAAACCCAGAAGATGGTACACCGTGTGATGGGGAAAGGTTTCTAAAACGCACCTCATTTCTCATCTCCTTGTGCTCGGGTTCGCCATTCCAGCCACTTTACTAGCAATCTCCCTCCTTGGAGCATCATCACCTTTAACCTCCTGTTCCGTACAGGTTGCAATTTGTCCTGAGGATGAACGGGAAGACGTGGAACCAATGAGAGACTAGCTCTTGGTGTTGGCACAGGCACAGGTCACTCTATTTTCCCATCAGGAAGAAGAATTAACCACAGGCTCAGCCTGTCCCCCGGAACAAGAACAGGGCCTGAAGCCATCCTGCGCTTTTGCGGCCATCTCCCAAAAACGCGAGTTGTAAAATGGAGGTTCAGGGCACTGCAATTCACAAACCTGCAGAGTTATTAATGATAACTCTCGTCCACAAATATATTGAGGGAAGGCAACGAAGAGGATTTGAAATCAAGGCAGAATTGCAGGAAACAGATTTCAGGAGGTAGATTCGAAGCTCCTTTAAAGCACATGAAAAGCGGCAAAACGTTGACAATGATGCCCTTGGCCAAAAAGGGCGTATGCGTTTTTTCCTGAATATATTCAGGAAAAAACGCATACGCCCTTTTTGGCCAACCAAGCAACCTGGAAAGGCAAATCAGCGCTACAAAGATGTCTCGCTTCCCATCGGTTAAAAAGGCCATGCTGAAAAAAGTGTCAAAACCAGAAATGCAGGACAGGCCATGGAGAAATGGGAGCCTTGCTACACTGATGGGCGGGATGTAAATTGCCAACAGCCACTCTGGAGAAGTGTACGGTGAGTCCTGAAACATCTAAAAAACAAAGCTTAGAGAGCATAGGGCACTTCCACTCATGGGGTTATAAATTGGGAAAATTAAAAATCCGCAAGACACAAGCACCCCAAAGTTTAGGGCTGCTCTGTTGACAAGGACCTCCACTTCATTCCACCTTCAATATCCCAGGAAAGAGAAAAATGGATAAAGAAGTTGTGGTCCTTATGTACAATGGAATATCACTCAGCCGTGAAATCAATGTCATAAGGCTAGTAGCAGCATGATGAGTGGATTTAGGTACGACGACTCTAAGTGAAATAAGTCACACAGAAAAGGACACTTCTCATAAGGTATCACTTATAGAGGGAATGTAAAAACCGTTACACTTGAACTGAATTACAAAACAGAACAGAGGCACACATGCAGAAAACACACTATGGCTGCTTAACGGGAAAGGTGAGGTGGGGTGATACATAAAACAAGGGTTTCAAATTAGCTCAGATACCGTTCCATAAACCCAATATGTAATAGACAAGACCTACTCCTTGCTCAGAGAACTGGACTCAACACGCCCTATTCACCGCACAAGAATATATCTGACTAGTAATAATCTTAAAACCTATGTATTGATATCTCTCTATTAGTGTGTCAAGTGGGTAAAAAGCGGCATAAACACAGCAGTGAAAAGCAGCTAAACCCCATTATAAAAATAAATTACTTTGAAAAACCCATGAAACAAAGACAGTGAAAGAGAGAGAAATTCTTACACAATGCGTTCAGGGGCTGTGATGCAACCTGGATTGACCATATCTAGACCCACAGCTGGATGAGACATAAGGGTGGACACTGTTGCGGCTGAGAGGTTTGGTGAGGTTGGGTGAGCAAACGCAGACCCTTTAAAGTAATACTGCGTGGTACCCATCGCATGGGTCCCAAATCTCCAGGTTCCAGGGCATCTTCCTACATCGAAAACATGCATGAGATACCCAGAAGATGGTACACCGTGTGATGGGGAAAGGTTTCTAAAACGCACCTCATTTCTCATCTGCTTGTGCCCGGGTTCGCCATTCCAGCCACTTAACTAGCAATCTCCCTCCTTGGAGCATCAGCACCTTTAATCTCCTGTTCCGTACAGGTTGCAATTTGTACTGAGGATGAACGGGAAGACGTGGAACCAATGAAAGACTAGCTCTTGGTGTTGGGACAGGCACAGGTCACTCTATTTTCCCATCAGGAAGAAGAATTAACCACAGGCTCAGCCTGCCCCCCGGAACCAGAACAGGGCCTGAAGCCATCCTGCGCTTTTGCGGCCAGCTCCCTAAAAAGCGAGTTGTAAAATGGAGGTTCAGGGCACTGCAATTCACAAACCTGCAGAGTTATAAATGATAACTCTCATCCACAAATATATTGAGGGAAGGCAAAGAAGAGGATTTGAAATCAAGGCAGAATTGCAGGAAACAGATTTCAGGAGGTAGATTCGAATCGCCTTTAAAGCACATGAAAAGCGGCAAAACGTTGACAATGATGCCCTTGGCCATAAAGGGCGTATGCGTTTTTTCCTGAATATATTCAGGAAAAAACGCATACGCCCTTTTTGGCCAACCAAGCAACCTGGAAAGGCAAATCAGCGCTACAAAGATGTCTCGCTTCCCATCAGTCAAAAGGGCCATGCTGAAAAAAGTGTCAAAACCAGAAATGCAGGACAGGCCATGGAGAAATGGGAGCCTTGCTACACTGATGGGCGGGATGTAAATTGTCAACAGCCACTCTGGAGAAGTGTACGGTGAGTCCTGAAACGTCTAAAAAGCAAAGCTTAGGGAGCATAGGGCACTTCCACTCATGGGGGTATAAATTGGGAAAATTAAAAATCAGCAAGACACAAGCACCCCAAAGTTTAGGGCTGCTCTGTTGACAAGGACCTCCACTTCATTCCACCTTCAATATCCCAGGAAAGAGAAAAATGGATAAAGAAGTTGTGGTCCTTATGTACAATGGAATATCACTCAGCCATGAAATCAATGTCATAAGGCTAGTAGCAGCATGATGAGTGGATTTAGGTACGACGATTCTAAGTGAAATAAGTCACACAGAAAAGGACACTTCTCATAAGGTATCACTGATAGAGGGAATGTAAAAACCGTTACACTTGAACTGAATTACAAAACAGAACAGAGTCACACATGCAGAAAACACACTATGGCTGCTTAACGGGAAAGGTGAGGTGGGGTGATACATAAAACAAGGGTTTCAAATTAGCTCAGATACCGTTCCATAAAACCAATATGTAATAGACAAGACCTACTCCTTGCTCAGAGAACTGGACTCAACACGCCCTATTCACCGCACAAGAATATATCTGACTAGTAATAATCTTAAAACCTATGTATTGATATCTCTCTGTTAGTGTGTCAAGTGGGTAAAAAGCCGCATAAACACAGCAGTGAAAAGCAGCTAAACCCCATTATAAAAATAAATTACTTTGAAAAACCCGTGAAACAAAGACAGTGAAAGAGAGCGAAATTCTTACACAATGCGTTCAGGGGCTGTGATGCAACCTGGATTGACCATATCTAGACCCACAGCTGGATGAGACATAAGGGTGGACACTCTTGGGGCTGAGAGGTTTGGTGAGGTTGGGTGAGCAAACGCAGACCCTTTAAAGTAATACTGCGTGGTACCCATCGCATGGGTCCCAAATCTCCAGGTTCAAGGGCATCTTCCTACATCGAAAACATGCATGAGATACCCAGAAGATGGTACACCGTGTGATGGGGAAAGGTTTCTAAAACGCACCTCATTTCTCATCTGCTTGTGCCCGGGTTCGCCATTCCAGCCACTTTACTAGCAATCTCCCTCCTTGGAGCATCAGCACCTTTAACCTCCTGTTCCGTACAGGTTGCAATTTGTACTGAGGATGAACGGGAATACGTGGAACCAATGAAAGACTAGCTCTTGGTGTTGGGACAGGCACAGGTCACTCTATTTTCCCATCAGGAAGAAAAATTAACCATAGGCTCAGCCTGCCCCCCGGAACCAGAACAGGGCCTGAAGCCATCCTGCGCTTTTGCGGCCAGCTCCCTAAAAAGCGAGTTGTAAAATGGAGGTTCAGGGCACTGCAATTCACAAACCTGCAGACTTATAAATGATAACTCTCATCCACAAATATATTGAGGGAAGGCAAAGAAGAGGATTTGAAATCAAGGCAGAATTGCAGGAAACAGATTTCAGGAGGTAGATTCGAATCGCCTTTAAAGCACATGAAAAGCGGCAAAACGTTGACAATGATGCCCTTGGCCAAAAAGGGCGTATGCGTTTTTTCCTGAATATATTCAGGAAAAAACGCATACGCCCTTTTTGGCCAACCAAGCAACCTGGAAAGGCAAATCAGCGCTACAAAGATGTCTCGCTTCCCATCGGTCAAAAGGGCCATGCTGAAAAAAGTGTCAAAACCAGAAACGCAGGACAGGCCATGGAGAAATGGGAGCCTTGCTACACTGATGGGCGGGATGTAAATTGTCAACAGCCACTCTGGAGAAGTGTACGGTGAATCCTGAAACGTCTAAAAAGCAAAGCTTAGAGAGCATAGGGCACTTCCACTCATGGGGGTATAAATTGGGAAAATGAAAAATCAGCAAGACACAAGCACCCCAAAGTTTAGGGCTGCTCTGTTGACAAGGACCTCCACTTCATTCCACCTTCAATATCCCAGGAAAGAGAAAAATGGATAAAGAAGTTGTGGTCCTTATGTACAATGGAATATCACTCAGCCGTGAAATCAATGTCATAAGGCTAGTAGCAGGATGATGAGTGGATTTAGGTACGACGACTCTAAGTGAAATAAGTCACACAGAAAAGGACACTTCTCAGAAGGTATCACTTATAGAGGGAATGTAAAAACCGTTACACTTGAACTGAATTACAAAACAGAACAGAGTCACACATGCAGAAAACACACTATGGCTGCTTAACGGGAAAGGTGAGGTGGGGTGATACATAAAACAAGGGTTTCAAATTAGCTCAGATACCGTTCCATAAACCCAATATGTAATAGACAAGACCTACTCCTTGCTCAGAGAACTGGACTCAACACGCCCTATTCACCGCAGAAGAATATATCTGACTAGTAATAATCTTAAAAGCTATGTATTGATATCTCTCTGTTAGTGTGTCAAGTGGGTGTAAAGCAGCATAAACACAGCAGTGAAAAGCAGCTAAACCCCATTATAAAAATAAATTACTTTGAAAAACCCATGAAACAAAGACAGTGAAAGAGAGCGAAATTCTTACACAATGCGTTCAGGGGCTGTGATGCAACCTGGATTGACCATATCTAGACCCACAGCTGGATGAGACATAAGGGTGAACACTGTTGCGGCTGAGAGGTTTGGTGAGGTTGGGTGAGCAAACGCAGACCCTTTAAAGTAATACTGCGTGGTACCCATCGCATGGGTCCCAAATCTCTAGGTTCAAGGGAATCTTCCTACATCGAAAACATGCATGAGAAACCCAGAAGATGGTACACCGTGTGATGGGGAAAGGTTTCTAAAACGCACCTCATTTCTCATCTCCTTGTGCTCGGGTTCGCCATTCCAGCCACTTTACCAGCAATCTCCCTCCTTGCAGCATCATTACCTTTAACCTCCTGTTCCGTACAGGTTGCAATTTGTCCTGAGGATGAACGGGAAGACGTGAAACCAATGAGAGACTATCTCTTGGTGTTGGGACAGGCACAGGTTACTCTATTTTCCCATCAGGAAGAAAAATTAACCACAGGCTCAGCCTGCCCCCGGAACAAGAACAGGGCCTGAAGCCATCGTGCGCTTTTGCGGCCATCTCCCAAAAACGCGAGTTGTAAAATGGAGGTTCAGGGCACTGCAATTCACAAACCTGCAGAGTTATAAATGATAACTCTCGTCCACAAATATATTGAGGGAAGGCAAAGAAGAGGATTTGAAATCAAGGCAGAATTGCAGGAAACAGATTTCAGGAGGTAGATTCGAATCGCCTTTAAAGCACATGAAAAGCGGCAAAACGTTGACAATGATGCCCTTGGCCAAAAAGGGCGTATGCGTTTTTTCCTGAATATATTCAGGAAAAAATGCATACGCCCTTTTTGGCCAACCAAGCAACCTGGAAAGGCAAATCAGCGCTACAAAGAAGTCTCGCTTCCCATCGGTCAAAAGGGCCATGCTGAAAATAGTGTCAAAACCAGAAATGCAGGACAGGCCATGGAGAAATGGGAGCCTTGCTACACTGATGGGCGGGATGTAAATTGCCAACAGCCACTCTGGAGAAGCGTACGGTGAGTCCTGAAACGTCTAAAAAGCAAAGCTTAGAGAGCATAGGGCACTTCCACTCATGGGGGTATAAATTGGGAAAATTAAAAATCAGCAAGACACAAGCACCCCAAAGTTTAGGGCTGCTCTGTTGACAAGGACCTCCACTTCATTCCACCTTCAATATCCCAGGAAAGAGAAAAATGGATAAAGAAGTTGTGGTCCTTATGTACAATGGAATATCACTCAGCCATGAAATCAATGTCATAAGGCTAGTAGCAGCATGATGAGTGGATTTAGGTACGACGATTCTAAGTGAAATAAGTCACACAGAAAAGGACACTTCTCATAAGGTATCACTGATAGAGGGAATGTAAAAACCGTTACACTTGAACTGAATTACAAAACAGAACAGAGTCACACATGCAGAAAACACACTATGGCTGCTTAACGGGAAAGGTGAGGTGGGGTGATACATAAAACAAGGGTTTCAAATTAGCTCAGATACCGTTCCATAAAACCAATATGTAATAGACAAGACCTACTCCTTGCTCAGAGAACTGGACTCAACACGCCCTATTCACCGCACAAGAATATATCTGACTAGTAATAATCTTAAAACCTATGTATAGATATCTCTCTCTTGGTGTGTCAAGTGGGTGTAAAGCGGCATAAACACAGAAGTGAAAAGCAGCTAAACCCCATTATAAAAATAAATTACTTTGAATAACCCATGAAACAAAGACAGTGAAAGAGAGCGAAATTCTTACACAATTCGTTCAGGGGCTGTGATGCAACCTGGATTGACCATATCTAGACACACAGCTGCATGAGACATAAGGGTGGACACTCTTGGGGCTGAGAGGTTTGGTGAGGTTGGGTGAGCAAACGCAGACCCTTTAAAGTAATACTGTGTGGTACCCATCGCATGGGTCCCAAATCTCCAGGTTCAAGGGCATCTTCCTACATCGAAAACATGCATGAGAAACCCAGAAGATGGTACACCGTGTGATGGGGAAAGGTTTCTAAAACGCACCTCATTTCTCATCTCCTTGTGCTCGGGTTCGCCATTCCAGCCACTTTACTAGCAATCTCCCTCCTTGGAGCATCATCACCTTTAACCTCCTGTTCCGTACAGGTTGCAATTTGTCCTGAGGATGAACGGGAAGACGTGGAACCAATGAGAGACTAGCTCTTGGTGTTGGCACAGGCACAGGTCACTCTATTTTCCCATCAGGAAGAAGAATTAACCACAGGCTCAGCCTGTCCCCCGGAACAAGAACAGGGCCTGAAGCCATCCTGCGCTTTTGCGGCCATCTCCCAAAAACGCGAGTTGTAAAATGGAGGTTCAGGGCACTGCAATTCACAAACCTGCAGAGTTATTAATGATAACTCTCGTCCACAAATATATTGAGGGAAGGCAACGAAGAGGATTTGAAATCAAGGCAGAATTGCAGGAAACAGATTTCAGGAGGTAGATTCGAAGCTCCTTTAAAGCACATGAAAAGCGGCAAAACGTTGACAATGATGCCCTTGGCCAAAAAGGGTGTATGCGTTTTTTCCTGAATATATTCAGGAAAAAACGCATACGCCCTTTTTGGCCAACCAAGCAACCTGGAAAGGCAAATCAGCGCTACAAAGATGTCTCGCTTCCCATCGGTTAAAAAGGCCATGCTGAAAAAAGTGTCAAAACCAGAAATGCAGGACAGGCCATGGAGAAATGGGAGCCTTGCTACACTGATGGGCGGGATGTAAATTGCCAACAGCCACTCTGGAGAAGTGTATGGTGAGTCCTGAAACATCTAAAAAACAAAGCTTAGAGAGCATAGGGCACTTCCACTCATGGGGTTATAAATTGGGAAAATTAAAAATCAGCAAGACACAAGCACCCCAAAGTTTAGGGCTGCTCTGTTGACAAGGACCTCCACTTCATTCCACCTTCAATATCCCAGGAAAGAGAAAAATGGATAAAGAAGTTGTGGTCCTTATGTACAATGGAATATCACTCAGCCGTGAAATCAATGTCATAAGGCTAGTAGCAGCATGATGAGTGGATTTAGGTACGACGACTCTAAGTGAAATAAGTCACACAGAAAAGGACACTTCTCATAAGGTATCACTTATAGAGGGAATGTAAAAACCGTTACACTTGAACTGAATTACAAAACAGAACAGAGGCACACATGCAGAAAACACACTATGGCTGCTTAACGGGAAAGGTGAGGTGGGGTGATACATAAAACAAGGGTTTCAAATTAGCTCAGATACCGTTCCATAAACCCAATATGTAATAGACAAGACCTACTCCTTGCTCAGAGAACTGGACTCAACACGCCCTATTCACCGCACAAGAATATATCTGACTAGTAATAATCTTAAAACCTATGTATTGATATCTCTCTATTAGTGTGTCAAGTGGGTAAAAAGCGGCATAAACACAGCAGTGAAAAGCAGCTAAACCCCATTATAAAAATAAATTACTTTGAAAAACCCATGAAACAAAGACAGTGAAAGAGAGAGAAATTCTTACACAATGCGTTCAGGGGCTGTGATGCAACCTGGATTGACCATATCTAGACCCACAGCTGGATGAGACATAAGGGTGGACACTGTTGCGGCTGAGAGGTTTGGTGAGGTTGGGTGAGCAAACGCAGACCCTTTAAAGTAATACTGCGTGGTACCCATCGCATGGGTCCCAAATCTCCAGGTTCCAGGGCATCTTCCTACATCGAAAACATGCATGAGATACCCAGAAGATGGTACACCGTGTGATGGGGAAAGGTTTCTAAAACGCACCTCATTTCTCATCTGCTTGTGCCCGGGTTCGCCATTCCAGCCACTTAACTAGCAATCTCCCTCCTTGGAGCATCAGCACCTTTAATCTCCTGTTCCGTACAGGTTGCAATTTGTACTGAGGATGAACGGGAAGACGTGGAACCAATGAAAGACTAGCTCTTGGTGTTGGGACAGGCACAGGTCACTCTATTTTCCCATCAGGAAGAAGAATTAACCACAGGCTCAGCCTGCCCCCCGGAACCAGAACAGGGCCTGAAGCCATCCTGCGCTTTTGCGGCCAGCTCCCTAAAAAGCGAGTTGTAAAATGGAGGTTCAGGGCACTGCAATTCACAAACCTGCAGAGTTATAAATGATAACTCTCATCCACAAATATATTGAGGGAAGGCAAAGAAGAGGATTTGAAATCAAGGCAGAATTGCAGGAAACAGATTTCAGGAGGTAGATTCGAATCGCCTTTAAAGCACATGAAAAGCGGCAAAACGTTGACAATGATGCCCTTGGCCATAAAGGGCGTATGCGTTTTTTCCTGAATATATTCAGGAAAAAACGCATACGCCCTTTTTGGCCAACCAAGCAACCTGGAAAGGCAAATCAGCGCTACAAAGATGTCTCGCTTCCCATCAGTCAAAAGGGCCATGCTGAAAAAAGTGTCAAAACCAGAAATGCAGGACAGGCCATGGAGAAATGGGAGCCTTGCTACACTGATGGGCGGGATGTAAATTGTCAACAGCCACTCTGGAGAAGTGTACGGTGAGTCCTGAAACGTCTAAAAAGCAAAGCTTAGGGAGCATAGGGCACTTCCACTCATGGGGGTATAAATTGGGAAAATTAAAAATCAGCAAGACACAAGCACCCCAAAGTTTAGGGCTGCTCTGTTGACAAGGACCTCCACTTCATTCCACCTTCAATATCCCAGGAAAGAGAAAAATGGATAAAGAAGTTGTGGTCCTTATGTACAATGGAATATCACTCAGCCATGAAATCAATGTCATAAGGCTAGTAGCAGCATGATGAGTGGATTTAGGTACGACGATTCTAAGTGAAATAAGTCACACAGAAAAGGACACTTCTCATAAGGTATCACTGATAGAGGGAATGTAAAAACCGTTACACTTGAACTGAATTACAAAACAGAACAGAGTCACACATGCAGAAAACACACTATGGCTGCTTAACGGGAAAGGTGAGGTGGGGTGATACATAAAACAAGGGTTTCAAATTAGCTCAGATACCGTTCCATAAAACCAATATGTAATAGACAAGACCTACTCCTTGCTCAGAGAACTGGACTCAACACGCCCTATTCACCGCACAAGAATATATCTGACTAGTAATAATCTTAAAACCTATGTATTGATATCTCTCTGTTAGTGTGTCAAGTGGGTAAAAAGCCGCATAAACACAGCAGTGAAAAGCAGCTAAACCCCATTATAAAAATAAATTACTTTGAAAAACCCGTGAAACAAAGACAGTGAAAGAGAGCGAAATTCTTACACAATGCGTTCAGGGGCTGTGATGCAACCTGGATTGACCATATCTAGACCCACAGCTGGATGAGACATAAGGGTGGACACTCTTGGGGCTGAGAGGTTTGGTGAGGTTGGGTGAGCAAACGCAGACCCTTTAAAGTAATACTGCGTGGTACCGATCGCATGGGTCCCAAATCTCCAGGTTCAAGGGCATCTTCCTACATCGAAAACATGCATGAGATACCCAGAAGATGGTACACCGTGTGATGGGGAAAGGTTTCTAAAACGCACCTCATTTCTCATCTCCTTGTGCTCGGGTTCGCCATTCCAGCCACTTTACTAGCAATCTCCCTCCTTGGAGCATCATCACCTTTAACCTCCTGTTCCGTACAGGTTGCAATTTGTCCTGAGGATGAACGGGAAGACGTGGAACCAATGAGAGACTAGCTCTTGGTGTTGGCACAGGCACAGGTCACTCTATTTTCCCATCAGGAAGAAGAATTAACCACAGGCTCAGCCTCCCCCCCGGAACAAGAACAGGGCCTGAAGCCATCCTGCGCTTTTGCGGCCATCTCCCAAAAACGCGAGTTGTAAAATGGAGGTTCAGGGCACTGCAATTCACAAACCTGCAGAGTTATAAATGATAACTCTCGTCCACAAATATATTGAGGGAAGGCAAAGAAGAGGATTTGAAATCAAGGCAGAATTGCAGGAAACAGATTTCAGGAGGTAGATTCGAATCGCCTTTAAAGCACATGAAAAGCGGCAAAACGTTGACAATGATGCCCTTGGCCAAAAAGGGCGTATGCGTTTTTTCCTGAATATATTCAGGAAAAAACGCATACGCCCTTTTTGGCCAACCAAGCAACCTGGAAAGGCAAATCAGCGCTACAAAGATGTCTCGCTTCCCATCGGTCAAAAGGGCCATGCTGAAAAAAGTCTCAAAACCAAAAATGCAGGACAGGCCATGGAGAAATGGGAGCCTTGCTACACTGATGGGCGGGATGTAAATTGTCAACAGCCACTCTGGAGAAGTGTACGGTGAGTCCTGAAACGTCTAAAAAGCAAAGCTTAGAGAGCATAGGGCACTTCCACTCATGGGGGTATAAATTGGGAAAATTAAAAATCAGCAAGACACAAGCACCCCAAAGTTTAGGGCTGCTCTGTTGACAAGGACCTCCACTTCATTCCACCTTTAATATCCCAGGAAAGAGAAAAATGGATAAAGAAGTTGTGGTCCTTATGTACAATGGAATATCACTCAGCCGTGAAATCAATGTCATAAGGCTAGTAGCAGCATGATGAGTAGATTTAGGTACGACGACTCCAAGTGAAATAAGTCACACAGAAAAGGACACTTCTCATAAGGTATCACTTATAGAGGGAATGTAAAAACCGTTACACTTGAACTGAATTACAAAACAGAACAGAGTCACACATGCAGAAAACACACTATGGCTGCTTAACGGGAAAGGTGAGGTGGGGTGATACATAAAACAAGGGTTTCAAATTAGCTCAGATACCGTTCCATAAACCCAATATGTAATAGACAAGACCTACTCCTTGCTCAGAGAACTGGACTCAACACGCCCTATTCACCGCACAAGAATATATCTGACTAGTAATAATCTTAAAAGCTATGTATTGATATCTCTCTGTTAGTGTGTCAAGTGGGTGTAAAGCGGCATAAACACAGCAGTGAAAAGCAGCTAAACCCCATTATAAAAATAAATTACTTTGAAAAACCCATGAAACAAAGACAGTGAAAGAGAGAGAAATTCTTACACAATGCGTTCAGGGGCTGTGATGCAACCTGGATTGACCATATCTAGACCCACAGCTGGATGAGACATAAGGGTGGACACTGTTGCGGCTGAGAGGTTTGGTGAGGTTGGGTGAGCAAACGCAGACCCTTTAAAGTAATACTGCGTGGTACCCATCGCATGGGTCCCAAATCTCCAGGTTCAAGGGCATCTTCCTACATCGAAAACATGCATGAGAAACCCAGAAGATGGTACACCGTCTGATGGGGAAAGGTTTCTAAAACGCACCTCATTTCTCATCTCCTTGTGCTCGGGTTCGCCATTCCAGCCACTTTACTAGCAATCTCCCTCCTTGGAGCATCATCACCTTTAACCTCCTGTTCCGTACAGGTTGCAATTTGTCCTGAGGATGAACGGGAAGACGTGGAACCAATGAGAGACTAGCTCTTGGTGTTGGGACAGGCACAGGTCACTCTATTTTCCTATCAGGAAGAAGAATTAACCACAGGCTCAGCCTGCCACCCGGAACCAGAACAGGGTCTGAAGCCATCCTGTGCTATTGCGGCCAGCTCCCTAAAAAGCGAGTTGTAAAATGGAGGTTCAGGGCACTGCAATTCACAAAACTGAAGACTTATAAATGATAACTCTCGTCCACAAATATATTGAGGGAAGGCAAAGAAGAGAATTTGAAATCAAGGCAGAATTGCAGGAAACAGATTTCAGGAGGTAGATTCGAATCGCCTTTAAAGCACATGAAAAGCGGCAAAACGTTGACAATGATGCCCATGGCCAAAAAGGGCGTATGCGTTTTTTCCTGAATATTTTCAGGAAAAAACGCATACGCCCTTTTTGGCCAAGCAAGCAACCTGGAAAGGTAAATCAGTGCTACAAAGAAGTCTCGCTTCCCATCGGTCAAAAGGGCCATGCTGAAAAAAGTGTCAAAACCAGAAATGCAGGACATGCCATGGAGAAATGGGAGCCTTGCTACACTGATGGGCGGGATGTAAATTGCCAACAGCCACTCTGGAGAAGCGTACGGTGTGTCCTGAAACATCTAAAAAACACAGCTTAGAGAGCATAGGGCACTTCCACTCATGGGGGTATAAATTGGGAAAATGAAAAATCAGCAAGACACAAGCACCCCAAAGTTTAGGGCTGCTCTGTTGACAAGGACCTCCACTTCATTCCACCTTCAATATCCCAGGAAAGAGAAAAATGGATAAAGAAGTTGTGGTCCATATGTACAATGGAATATCACTCAGCCATGAAATCAATGTCATAAGGCTAGTAGCAGCATGATGAGTGGATTTAGGTACGACGATTCTAAGTGAAATAAGTCACACAGAAAAGGACACTTCTCATAAGGTATCACTTATAGAGGGAATGTAAAAACCGTTACACTTGAACTGAATTACAAAACAGAACAGAGTCACACATGCAGAAAACACACTATGGCTGCTTAACGGGAAAGGGGAGGTGGGGTGATACATAAAACAAGGGTTTCAAATTAGCTCAGATACCGTTCCATAAACCCAATATGTAATAGACAAGACCTACTCCTTGCTCAGAGAACTGGACTCAACACGCCCTATTCACCGCACAAGAATATATCTGACTAGTAATAATCTTAAAAGCTATGTATTGATATCTCTCTGTTAGTGTGTCAAGTGGGTGTAAAGCGGCATAAACACAGCAGTGAAAAGCAGCTAAACCCCATTATAAAAATAAATTACTTTGAAAAACCCATGAAACAAAGACAGTGAAAGAGAGCGAAATTCTTACACAATGCGTTCAGGGGCTGTGATGCAACCTGGATTGACCATATCTAGACCCACAGCTGGATGAGACATAAGGGTGGACACTGTTGCGGCTGAGAGGTTTGGTGAGGTTGGGTGAGCAAACGCAGCCCCTTTAAAGTAATACTGCGTGGTACCCATCGCATGGGTCCCAAATCTCCAGGTTCAAGGGCATCTTCCTACATCGAAAACATGCATGAGAAACCCAGAAGATGGTACACCGTGTGATGGGGAAAGGTTTCTAAAACGCACCTCATTTCTCATCTCCTTGTGCCCGGGTTCGCTATTCCAGCCGGTTTACTAACAATCTCCCTACTTGGAGAATCAGCACCTTTAACCTCCTTCTCCGTACAGGTTGCAATTTGTCCTGAGGGTGAACGGGAAGACGTGGAACCAATGAGAGACTAGCTCTTGGTGTTGGGACAGGCACAGGTCACTCTATTTTCCCATCAGGAAGAAGAATTAACCACAGGCTCAGCCTGCCCCCGGAACCAGAACAGGGCCTGAAGGCATCCTGCGCATTTGCGGCCAGCTCCCTAAAAAGCGAGTTGCAAAATGGAGGTTCAGGGCACTGCAATTCACAAACCTGCAGAGTTATAAATGATAACTCTCGTCCACAAATATATTGAGGGAAGGCAAAGAAGAGGATTTGAAATCAAGGCAGAATTGCAGGAAACAGATTTCAGGAGGTAGATTCGAATCGCCTTTAAAGCACATGAAAAGCGGCAAAACGTTGACAATGATGCCCTTGGCCAAAAAGGGCGTATGCGTTTTTTCCTGAATATATTCAGGAAAAAACGCATACGCCCTTTTTGGCCAACCAAGCAACCTGGAAAGGCAAATCAGCGCTACAAAGATGTCTCGCTTCCCATCGGTCAAAAGGGCCATGCTGAAAAAAGTGTCAAAACCAGAAATGCAGGACAGGCCATGGAGAAATGGGAGCCTTGCTACACTGATGGGCGGGATGTAAATTGTCAACAGCCACTCTGGAGAAGTGTACGGTGAGTCCTGAAACGTCTGAAAAGCAAAGCTTAGAGAGCATAGGGCACTTCCACTCATGGGGGTATAAATTGGGAAAATTAAAATTCAGCAAGACACAAGCACCCCAAAGTTTAGGACTGCTCTATTGACAAGGACCTCCACTTCATTCCACCTTCAATATCCCAGGAAAGAGAAAAATGGATAAAGAAGTTGTGGTCCTTATGTACAATGGAATATCACTCAGCCATGAAATCAATGTCATAAGGCTAGTAGCAGCATGATGAGTGGATTTAGGTACGACGATTCTAAGTGAAATAAGTCACACAGAAAAGGACACTTCTCATAAGGTATCACTGATAGAGGGAATGTAAAAACCGTTACACTTGAACTGAATTACAAAACAGAACAGAGTCACACATGCAGAAAACACACTATGGCTGCTTCACGGGAAAGGTGAGGTGGGGTGATACATAAAACAAGGGTTTCAAATTAGCTCAGATACCGTTCCATAAACCCAATATGTAATAGACAAGACCTACTCCTTGCTCAGAGAACTGGACTCAACACGCCCTATTCACCGCACAAGAATATATCTGACTAGTAATAATCTTAAAACCTATGTATTGATATCTCTCTGTTAGTGTGTCAAGTGGGTGTAAAGCGGCATAAACACAGCAGTGAAAAGCAGCTAAACCCCATTATAAAAATAAATTACTTTGAAAAACCCATGAAACAAAGACAGTGAAAGAGAGCGAAATTCTTACACAATGCGTTCAGGGGCTGTGATGCAACCTGGATTGACCATATCTAGACCCACAGCTGGATGAGACATAAGGGTGGACACTGTTGCGGCTGAGAGGTTTGGTGAGGTTGGGTGAGCAAACGCAGACCCTTTAAAGTAATACTGTGTGGTACCCATCGCATGGGTCCCAAATCTCCAGGTTCAAGGGCATCTTCCTACATCGAAAACATGCATGAGAAACCCAGAAGATGGTACACCGTGTGATGGGGAAAGGTTTCTAAAACGCACCTCATTTCTCATCTCCTTGTGCTCGGGTTCGCCATTCCAGCCACTTTACTAGCAATCTCCCTCCTTGGAGCATCATCACCTTTAACCTCCTGTTCCGTACAGGTTGCAATTTGTCCTGAGGATGAACGGGAAGACGTGGAACCAATGAGAGACTAGCTCTTGGTGTTGGCACAGGCACAGGTCACTCTATTTTCCCATCAGGAAGAAGAATTAACCACAGGCTCAGCCTCCCCCCCGGAACAAGAACAGGGCCTGAAGCCATCCTGCGCTTTTGCGGCCATCTCCCAAAAACGCGAGTTGTAAAATGGAGGTTCAGGGCACTGCAATTCACAAACCTGCAGAGTTATAAATGATAACTCTCGTCCACAAATATATTGAGGGAAGGCAAAGAAGAGGATTTGAAATCAAGGCAGAATTGCAGGAAACAGATTTCAGGAGGTAGATTCGAATCGCCTTTAAAGCACATGAAAAGCGGCAAAACGTTGACAATGATGCCCTTGGCCAAAAAGGGCGTATGCGTTTTTTCCTGAATATATTCAGGAAAAAACGCATACGCCCTTTTTGGCCAACCAAGCAACCTGGAAAGGCAAATCAGCGCTACAAAGATGTCTCGCTTCCCATCGGTCAAAAGGGCCATGCTGAAAAAAGTCTCAAAACCAAAAATGCAGGACAGGCCATGGAGAAATGGGAGCCTTGCTACACTGATGGGCGGGATGTAAATTGTCAACAGCCACTCTGGAGAAGTGTACGGTGAGTCCTGAAACGTCTAAAAAGCAAAGCTTAGAGAGCATAGGGCACTTCCACTCATGGGGGTATAAATTGGGAAAATTAAAAATCAGCAAGACACAAGCACCCCAAAGTTTAGGGCTGCTCTGTTGACAAGGACCTCCACTTCATTCCACCTTTAATATCCCAGGAAAGAGAAAAATGGATAAAGAAGTTGTGGTCCTTATGTACAATGGAATATCACTCAGCCGTGAAATCAATGTCATAAGGCTAGTAGCAGCATGATGAGTGGATTTAGGTACGACGACTCCAAGTGAAATAAGTCACACAGAAAAGGACACTTCTCATAAGGTATCACTTATAGAGGGAATGTAAAAACCGTTACACTTGAACTGAATTACAAAACAGAACAGAGTCACACATGCAGAAAACACACTATGGCTGCTTAACGGGAAAGGTGAGGTGGGGTGATACATAAAACAAGGGTTTCAAATTAGCTCAGATACCGTTCCATAAACCCAATATGTAATAGACAAGACCTACTCCTTGCTCAGAGAACTGGACTCAACACGCCCTATTCACCGCACAAGAATATATCTGACTAGTAATAATCTTAAAAGCTATGTATTGATATCTCTCTGTTAGTGTGTCAAGTGGGTGTAAAGCGGCATAAACACAGCAGTGAAAAGCAGCTAAACCCCATTATAAAAATAAATTACTTTGAAAAACCCATGAAACAAAGACAGTGAAAGAGAGAGAAATTCTTACACAATGCGTTCAGGGGCTGTGATGCAACCTGGATTGACCATATCTAGACCCACAGCTGGATGAGACATAAGGGTGGACACTGTTGCGGCTGAGAGGTTTGGTGAGGTTGGGTGAGCAAACGCAGACCCTTTAAAGTAATACTGCGTGGTACCCATCGCATGGGTCCCAAATCTCCAGGTTCAAGGGCATCTTCCTACATCGAAAACATGCATGAGAAACCCAGAAGATGGTACACCGTCTGATGGGGAAAGGTTTCTAAAACGCACCTCATTTCTCATCTCCTTGTGCTCGGGTTCGCCATTCCAGCCACTTTACTAGCAATCTCCCTCCTTGGAGCATCATCACCTTTAACCTCCTGTTCCGTACAGGTTGCAATTTGTCCTGAGGATGAACGGGAAGACGTGGAACCAATGAGAGACTAGCTCTTGGTGTTGGGACAGGCACAGGTCACTCTATTTTCCTATCAGGAAGAAGAATTAACCACAGGCTCAGCCTGCCACCCGGAACCAGAACAGGGTCTGAAGCCATCCTGTGCTATTGCGGCCAGCTCCCTAAAAAGCGAGTTGTAAAATGGAGGTTCAGGGCACTGCAATTCACAAAACTGAAGACTTATAAATGATAACTCTCGTCCACAAATATATTGAGGGAAGGCAAAGAAGAGAATTTGAAATCAAGGCAGAATTGCAGGAAACAGATTTCAGGAGGTAGATTCGAATCGCCTTTAAAGCACATGAAAAGCGGCAAAACGTTGACAATGATGCCCATGGCCAAAAAGGGCGTTTGCGTTTTTTCCTGAATATTTTCAGGAAAAAACGCATACGCCCTTTTTGGCCAAGCAAGCAACCTGGAAAGGTAAATCAGTGCTACAAAGAAGTCTCGCTTCCCATCGGTCAAAAGGGCCATGCTGAAAAAAGTGTCAAAACCAGAAATGCAGGACATGCCATGGAGAAATGGGAGCCTTGCTACACTGATGGGCGGGATGTAAATTGCCAACAGCCACTCTGGAGAAGCGTACGGTGTGTCCTGAAACATCTAAAAAACACAGCTTAGAGAGCATAGGGCACTTCCACTCATGGGGGTATAAATTGGGAAAATGAAAAATCAGCAAGACACAAGCACCCCAAAGTTTAGGGCTGCTCTGTTGACAAGGACCTCCACTTCATTCCACCTTCAATATCCCAGGAAAGAGAAAAATGGATAAAGAAGTTGTGGTCCATATGTACAATGGAATATCACTCAGCCATGAAATCAATGTCATAAGGCTAGTAGCAGCATGATGAGTGGATTTAGGTACGACGATTCTAAGTGAAATAAGTCACACAGAAAAGGACACTTCTCATAAGGTATCACTTATAGAGGGAATGTAAAAACCGTTACACTTGAACTGAATTACAAAACAGAACAGAGTCACACATGCAGAAAACACACTATGGCTGCTTAACGGGAAAGGGGAGGTGGGGTGATACATAAAACAAGGGTTTCAAATTAGCTCAGATACCGTTCCATAAACCCAATATGTAATAGACAAGACCTACTCCTTGCTCAGAGAACTGGACTCAACACGCCCTATTCACCGCACAAGAATATATCTGACTAGTAATAATCTTAAAAGCTATGTATTGATATCTCTCTGTTAGTGTGTCAAGTGGGTGTAAAGCGGCATAAACACAGCAGTGAAAAGCAGCTAAACCCCATTATAAAAATAAATTACTTTGAAAAACCCATGAAACAAAGACAGTGAAAGAGAGCGAAATTCTTACACAATGCGTTCAGGGGCTGTGATGCAACCTGGATTGACCATATCTAGACCCACAGCTGGATGAGACATAAGGGTGGACACTGTTGCGGCTGAGAGGTTTGGTGAGGTTGGGTGAGCAAACGCAGCCCCTTTAAAGTAATACTGCGTGGTACCCATCGCATGGGTCCCAAATCTCCAGGTTCAAGGGCATCTTCCTACATCGAAAACATGCATGAGAAACCCAGAAGATGGTACACCGTGTGATGGGGAAAGGTTTCTAAAACGCACCTCATTTCTCATCTCCTTGTGCCCGGGTTCGCTATTCCAGCCGCTTTACTAACAATCTCCCTACTTGGAGAATCAGCACCTTTAACCTCCTTCTCCGTACAGGTTGCAATTTGTCCTGAGGGTGAACGGGAAGACGTGGAACCAATGAGAGACTAGCTCTTGGTGTTGGGACAGGCACAGGTCACTCTATTTTCCCATCAGGAAGAAGAATTAACCACAGGCTCAGCCTGCCCCCGGAACCAGAACAGGGCCTGAAGGCATCCTGCGCATTTGCGGCCAGCTCCCTAAAAAGCGAGTTGCAAAATGGAGGTTCAGGGCACTGCAATTCACAAACCTGCAGAGTTATAAATGATAACTCTCGTCCACAAATATATTGAGGGAAGGCAAAGAAGAGGATTTGAAATCAAGGCAGAATTGCAGGAAACAGATTTCAGGAGGTAGATTCGAATCGCCTTTAAAGCACATGAAAAGCGGCAAAACGTTGACAATGATGCCCTTGGCCAAAAAGGGCGTAAGCGTTTTTTCCTGAATATATTCAGGAAAAAACGCATACGCCCTTTTTGGCCAACCAAGCAACCTGGAAAGGCAAATCAGCGCTACAAAGATGTCTCGCTTCCCATCGGTCAAAAGGGCCATGCTGAAAAAAGTGTCAAAACCAGAAATGCAGGACAGGCCATGGAGAACTGGGAGCCTTGCTACACTGATGGGCGGGATGTAAATTGTCAACAGCCACTCTGAAGAAGTGTACGGTGAGTCCTGAAACGTCTGAAAAGCAAAGCTTAGAGAGCATAGGGCACTTCCACTCATGTGGGTATAAATTGGGAAAATTAAAATTCAGCAAGACACAAGCACCCCAAAGTTTAGGACTGCTCTGTTGACAAGGACCTCCACTTCATTCCACCTTCAATATCCCAGGAAAGAGAAAAATGGATAAAGAAGTTGTGGTCCTTATGTACAATGGAATATCACTCAGCCATGAAATCAATGTCATAAGGCTAGTAGCAGCATGATGAGTGGATTTAGGTACGACGATTCTAAGTGAAATAAGTCACACAGAAAAGGACACTTCTCATAAGGTATCACTTATAGAGGGAATGTAAAAACCGTTACACTTGAACTGAATTACAAAACAGAACAGAGTCACACATGCAGAAAACACACTATGGCTGCTTAACGGGAAAGGTGAGGTGGGGTGATACATAAAACAAGTGTTTCAAATTAGCTCAGATACCGTTCCATAAACCCAATATGTAATAGACAAGACCTACTCCTTGCTCAGAGAACTGGACTCAACACGCCCTATTCACCGCACAAGAATATATCTGACTAGTAATAATCTTAAAACCTATGTATTGATATCTCTCTGTTAGTGTGTCAAGTGGGTGAAAAGCGGCATAAACACAGCAGTGAAAAGCAGCTAAACCCATTTATAAAAATAAATTACTTTGAAAAACCCATGAAACAAAGACAGTGAAAGAGATAGAAATTCTTACACAATGCGTTCACGGGCTGTGATGCAACCTGGATTGACCATATCTAGACCCACAGCTGGATGAGACATAAGGGTGGACACTCTTGGGGCTGAGAGGTTTGGTGAGGTTAGGTGAGCAAACGCAAACCCTTTTAAGTAACACTGCGTGGTACCCATCGCATGGGTCCCAAATCTCCAGGTTCAAGGGCATCTTCCTACATCGAAAACATGCATGAGATACCCAGAAGATGGTACACCGTGTGATGGGGAAAGGTTTCTAAAACGCACCTCATTTCTCATCTCCTTGTGCTCGGGTTCGCCATTCCAGCCACTTTACTAGCAATCTCCCTCCTTGGAGCATCATCACGTTTAACCTCCTGTTCCGTACAGGTTGATATTTGTCCTGAGGATGAACGGGAAGACGTGGAACCAATGAGAGACTAGCTCTTGGTGTTGGCACAGGCACAGGTCACTCTATTTTCCCATCAGGAAGAAGAATTAACCACAGGCTCAGCCTGCCCCCCGGAACAAGAACAGGGCCTGAAGCCATCCTGCGCTTTTGCGGCCATCTCCCAAAAACGCGAGTTGTAAAATGGAGGTTCAGGGCACTGCAATTCACAAACCTGCAGAGTTATAAATGATAACTCTCGTCCACAAATATATTGAGGGAAGGCAAAGAAGAGGATTTGAAATCAAGGCAGAATTGCAGGAAACAGATTTCAGGAGGTAGATTCGAATCGCCTTTAAAGCACATGAAAAGCGGCAAAACGTTGACAATGATGCCCTTGGCCAAAAAGGGCGTATGCATTTTTTCCTGAATATATTCAGGAAAAAACGCATACGCCCTTTTTGGCCAACCAAGCAACCTGGAAAGGCAAATCAGCGCTACAAAGATGTCTCGCTTCCCATCGGTCAAAAGGGCCATGCTGAAAAAAGTGTCAAAACCAGAAATGCAGGACAGGCCATGGAGAAATGGGAGCCTTGCTACACTGATGGGCGGGATGTAAATTGCCAACAGCCACTCTGGAGAAGCGTACGGTGAGTCCTGAAACATCTAAAAAACAAAGCTTAGAGAGCATAGGGCACTTCCACTCATGGGGTTATAAATTGGGAAAATTAAAAATCAGCAAGACACAAGCACCCCAAAGTTTAGGGCTGCTCTGTTGACAAGGACCTCCACTTCATTCCACCTTCAATATCCCAGGAAAAAAAAAATGGATAAAGAAGTTGTGGTCCTTATGTACAATGGAATATCACTCAGCCGTGAAATCAATGTCATAAGGCTAGTACCAGCATGATGAGTGAATTTAGGTACGACGACTCTAAGTGAAATAAGTCACACAGAAAAGGGCACTTCTCATAAGGTATCACTGATAGAGGGAATGTAAAAACCGTTACACTTGAACTGAATTACAAAACAGAACAGAGTCACACATGCAGAAAACACACTATGGCTGCTTAACGGGAAAGGTGAGGTGGGGTGATACATAAAACAAGGGTTTCAAATTAGCTCAGATACCGTTCCATAAACCCAATATGTAATAGACAAGACCTACTCCTTGCTCAGAGAACTGGACTCAACACGCCCTATTCACCGCACAAGAATATATCTGACTAGTAATAATCTTAAAAGCTATGTATTGATATCTCTCTGTTAGTGTGTCAAGTGGGTGTAAAGCGGCATAAACACAGCAGTGAAAAGCAGCTAAACCCCATTATAAAAATAAATTACTTTGAAAAACCCATGAAACAAAGACAGTGAAAGAGAGCGAAATTCTTACACAATGCGTTCAGGGGCTGTGATGCAACCTGGATTGACCATATCTAGACCCACAGCTGGATGAGACATAAGGGTGGACACTGTTGCGGCTGAGAGGTTTGGTGAGGTTGGGTGAGCAAACGCAGACCCTTTAAAGTAATACTGCGTGGTACCCATCGCATGGGTCCCAAATCTCCAGGTTCAAGGGCATCTTCCTACATCGAAAACATGCATGAGATACCCAGAAGATGGTACACCGTGTGATGGGGAAAGGTTTCTAAAACGCACCTCATTTCTCATCTGCTTGTGCCCGGGTTCGCCATTCCAGCCACTTTACTAGCAATCTCCCTCCTTGGAGCATCAGCACCTTTAACCTCCTCTTCCGTACAGGTTGCAATTTGTCCTGAGGTTGAACTGGAAGACGTGGAACCAATGAGAGACTAGCTCTTGGTGTTGGGACAGGCACAGGTCACTCTATTTTCCCATCAGGAAGAAGAATTAACCACAGGCTCAGCCTGCCACTCGGAACCAGAACAGGGCCTGAAGCCAGCCGGTGCTATTGCGGCCAGCTCCCTAAAAAGCGAGTTGTAAAATGGAGGTTCAGGGCACTGCAATTCACAAACCTGCAGACTTATAAATGATAACTCTCGTCCACAAATATATTGAGGGAAGGCAAAGAAGAGGATTTGAAATCAAGGCAGAATTGCAGGAAACAGATTTCAGGAGGTAGATTCGAATCGCCTTTAAAGCACATGAAAAGCGGCAAAACGTTGGCAATGATGCCCTTGGCCAAAAAGGGCGTATGCGTTTTTTCCTGAATATATTCAGGAAAAAACGCATACGCCCTTTTTGGCCAACCAAGCAACCTGGAAAGGCAAATCAGCACTACAAAGATGTCTCGCTTCCCATCGGTCAAAAGGGCCATGCTGAAAAAAGTGTCAAAACCAGAAATGCAGGACAGGCCATGGAGAAATGGGAGCCTTGCTACACTGATGGGCGGGATGTAAATTGTCAACAGCCACTCTGGAGAAGTGTACGGTGAGTCCTGAAACATCTAAAAAACAAAGCTTAGAGAGCATAGGGCACTTCCACTCATGGGGTTATAAATTTGGAAAATGAAAAATCAGCAAGACACAAGCACCCCAAAGTTTAGGGCTGCTCTGTTGACAAGGACCTCCACTTCATTCCACCTTCAATATCCCAGGAAAGAGAAAAATGGATAAAGAAGTTGTGGTCCTTATGTACAATGTAATATCACTCAGCCGTGAAATCAATGTCATAAGGCTAGTAGCAGCATGATGAGTGGATTTAGGTACGACGACTCTAAGTGAAATAAGTCACACAGAAAAGGACACTTCTCATAAGGTATCACTGATAGAGGGAATGTAAAAACCGTTACACTTGAACTGAATTACAAAACAGAACAGAGTCACACATGCAGAAAACACACTATGGCTGCTTAACGGGAAAGGTGAGGTGGGGTGATACATAAAACAAGGGTTTCAAATTAGCTCAGATACCGTTCCATAAACCCAATATGTAATAGACAAGACCTACTCCTTGCTCAGAGAACTGGACTCAACACGCCCTATTCACCGCACAAGAATATATCTGACTAGTAATAATCTTAAAACCTATGTACTGATATCTCTCTGTTAGTGTGTCAAGTGGGTAAAAAGCGGCATAAACACAGCAGTGAAAAGCAGCTAAACCCCATTATAAAAATAAATTACTTTGAAAAACCCATGAAACAAAGACAGTGAAAGAGAGAGAAATTCTTACACAATGCGTTCAGGGGCTGTGATGCAACCTGGATTGACCATATCTAGACCCACAGCTGGATGAGACATAAGGGTGGACACTGTTGCGGCTGAGAGGTTTGGTGAGGTTGGGTGAGCAAACGCAGACCCTTTAAAGTAATACTGCGTGGTACCCATCGCATGGGTCCCAAATCTCCAGGTTCAAGGGCATCTTCCTACATCGAAAACATGCATGAGAAACCCAGAAGATGGTACACCGTCTGATGGGGAAAGGTTTCTAAAACGCACCTCATTTCTCATCTCCTTGTGCTCGGGTTCGCCATTCCAGCCACTTTACTAGCAATCTCCCTCCTTGGAGCATCATCACCTTTAACCTCCTGTTCCGTACAGGTTGCAATTTGTCCTGAGGATGAACGGGAAGACGTGGAACCAATGAGAGACTAGCTCTTGGTGTTGGCACAGGCACAGGTCACTCTATTTTCCCATCAGGAAGAAGAATTAACCACAGGCTCAGCCTCCCCCCCGGAACAAGAACAGGGCCTGAAGCCATCCTGCGCTTTTGCGGCCATCTCCCAAAAACGCGAGTTGTAAAATGGAGGTTCAGGGCACTGCAATTCACAAACCTGCAGAGTTATAAATGATAACTCTCGTCCACAAATATATTGAGGGAAGGCAAAGAAGAGGATTTGAAATCAAGGCAGAATTGCAGGAAACAGATTTCAGGAGGTAGATTCGAATCGCCTTTAAAGCACATGAAAAGCGGCAAAACGTTGACAATGATGCCCTTGGCCAAAAAGGGCGTATGCGTTTTTTCCTGAATATATTCAGGAAAAAACGCATACGCCCTTTTTGGCCAACCAAGCAACCTGGAAAGGCAAATCAGCGCTACAAAGATGTCTCGCTTCCCATCGGTCAAAAGGGCCATGCTGAAAAAAGTCTCAAAACCAAAAATGCAGGACAGGCCATGGAGAAATGGGAGCCTTGCTACACTGATGGGCGGGATGTAAATTGTCAACAGCCACTCTGGAGAAGTGTACGGTGAGTCCTGAAACGTCTAAAAAGCAAAGCTTAGAGAGCATAGGGCACTTCCACTCATGGGGGTATAAATTGGGAAAATTAAAAATCAGCAAGACACAAGCACCCCAAAGTTTAGGGCTGCTCTGTTGACAAGGACCTCCACTTCATTCCACCTTTAATATCCCAGGAAAGAGAAAAATGGATAAAGAAGTTGTGGTCCTTATGTACAATGGAATATCACTCAGCCGTGAAATCAATGTCATAAGGCTAGTAGCAGCATGATGAGTGGATTTAGGTACGACGACTCCAAGTGAAATAAGTCACACAGAAAAGGACACTTCTCATAAGGTATCACTTATAGAGGGAATGTAAAAACCGTTACACTTGAACTGAATTACAAAACAGAACAGAGTCACACATGCAGAAAACACACTATGGCTGCTTAACGGGAAAGGTGAGGTGGGGTGATACATAAAACAAGGGTTTCAAATTAGCTCAGATACCGTTCCATAAACCCAATATGTAATAGACAAGACCTACTCCTTGCTCAGAGAACTGGACTCAACACGCCCTATTCACCGCACAAGAATATATCTGACTAGTAATAATCTTAAAAGCTATGTATTGATATCTCTCTGTTAGTGTGTCAAGTGGGTGTAAAGCGGCATAAACACAGCAGTGAAAAGCAGCTAAACCCCATTATAAAAATAAATTACTTTGAAAAACCCATGAAACAAAGACAGTGAAAGAGAGAGAAATTCTTACACAATGCGTTCAGGGGCTGTGATGCAACCTGGATTGACCATATCTAGACCCACAGCTGGATGAGACATAAGGGTGGACACTGTTGCGGCTGAGAGGTTTGGTGAGGTTGGGTGAGCAAACGCAGACCCTTTAAAGTAATACTGCGTGGTACCCATCGCATGGGTCCCAAATCTCCAGGTTCAAGGGCATCTTCCTACATCGAAAACATGCATGAGAAACCCAGAAGATGGTACACCGTCTGATGGGGAAAGGTTTCTAAAACGCACCTCATTTCTCATCTCCTTGTGCTCGGGTTCGCCATTCCAGCCACTTTACTAGCAATCTCCCTCCTTGGAGCATCATCACCTTTAACCTCCTGTTCCGTACAGGTTGCAATTTGTCCTGAGGATGAACGGGAAGACGTGGAACCAATGAGAGACTAGCTCTTGGTGTTGGGACAGGCACAGGTCACTCTATTTTCCTATCAGGAAGAAGAATTAACCACAGGCTCAGCCTGCCACCCGGAACCAGAACAGGGTCTGAAGCCATCCTGTGCTATTGCGGCCAGCTCCCTAAAAAGCGAGTTGTAAAATGGAGGTTCAGGGCACTGCAATTCACAAAACTGAAGACTTATAAATGATAACTCTCGTCCACAAATATATTGAGGGAAGGCAAAGAAGAGAATTTGAAATCAAGGCAGAATTGCAGGAAACAGATTTCAGGAGGTAGATTCGAATCGCCTTTAAAGCACATGAAAAGCGGCAAAACGTTGACAATGATGCCCATGGCCAAAAAGGGCGTTTGCGTTTTTTCCTGAATATTTTCAGGAAAAAACGCATACGCCCTTTTTGGCCAAGCAAGCAACCTGGAAAGGTAAATCAGTGCTACAAAGAAGTCTCGCTTCCCATCGGTCAAAAGGGCCATGCTGAAAAAAGTGTCAAAACCAGAAATGCAGGACATGCCATGGAGAAATGGGAGCCTTGCTACACTGATGGGCGGGATGTAAATTGCCAACAGCCACTCTGGAGAAGCGTACGGTGTGTCCTGAAACATCTAAAAAACACAGCTTAGAGAGCATAGGGCACTTCCACTCATGGGGGTATAAATTGGGAAAATGAAAAATCAGCAAGACACAAGCACCCCAAAGTTTAGGGCTGCTCTGTTGACAAGGACCTCCACTTCATTCCACCTTCAATATCCCAGGAAAGAGAAAAATGGATAAAGAAGTTGTGGTCCATATGTACAATGGAATATCACTCAGCCATGAAATCAATGTCATAAGGCTAGTAGCAGCATGATGAGTGGATTTAGGTACGACGATTCTAAGTGAAATAAGTCACACAGAAAAGGACACTTCTCATAAGGTATCACTTATAGAGGGAATGTAAAAACCGTTACACTTGAACTGAATTACAAAACAGAACAGAGTCACACATGCAGAAAACACACTATGGCTGCTTAACGGGAAAGGGGAGGTGGGGTGATACATAAAACAAGGGTTTCAAATTAGCTCAGATACCGTTCCATAAACCCAATATGTAATAGACAAGACCTACTCCTTGCTCAGAGAACTGGACTCAACACGCCCTATTCACCGCACAAGAATATATCTGACTAGTAATAATCTTAAAAGCTATGTATTGATATCTCTCTGTTAGTGTGTCAAGTGGGTGTAAAGCGGCATAAACACAGCAGTGAAAAGCAGCTAAACCCCATTATAAAAATAAATTACTTTGAAAAACCCATGAAACAAAGACAGTGAAAGAGAGCGAAATTCTTACACAATGCGTTCAGGGGCTGTGATGCAACCTGGATTGACCATATCTAGACCCACAGCTGGATGAGACATAAGGGTGGACACTGTTGCGGCTGAGAGGTTTGGTGAGGTTGGGTGAGCAAACGCAGCCCCTTTAAAGTAATACTGCGTGGTACCCATCGCATGGGTCCCAAATCTCCAGGTTCAAGGGCATCTTCCTACATCGAAAACATGCATGAGAAACCCAGAAGATGGTACACCGTGTGATGGGGAAAGGTTTCTAAAACGCACCTCATTTCTCATCTCCTTGTGCCCGGGTTCGCTATTCCAGCCGCTTTACTAACAATCTCCCTACTTGGAGAATCAGCACCTTTAACCTCCTTCTCCGTACAGGTTGCAATTTGTCCTGAGGGTGAACGGGAAGACGTGGAACCAATGAGAGACTAGCTCTTGGTGTTGGGACAGGCACAGGTCACTCTATTTTCCCATCAGGAAGAAGAATTAACCACAGGCTCAGCCTGCCCCCGGAACCAGAACAGGGCCTGAAGGCATCCTGCGCATTTGCGGCCAGCTCCCTAAAAAGCGAGTTGCAAAATGGAGGTTCAGGGCACTGCAATTCACAAACCTGCAGAGTTATAAATGATAACTCTCGTCCACAAATATATTGAGGGAAGGCAAAGAAGAGGATTTGAAATCAAGGCAGAATTGCAGGAAACAGATTTCAGGAGGTAGATTCGAATCGCCTTTAAAGCACATGAAAAGCGGCAAAACGTTGACAATGATGCCCTTGGCCAAAAAGGGCGTAAGCGTTTTTTCCTGAATATATTCAGGAAAAAACGCATACGCCCTTTTTGGCCAACCAAGCAACCTGGAAAGGCAAATCAGCGCTACAAAGATGTCTCGCTTCCCATCGGTCAAAAGGGCCATGCTGAAAAAAGTGTCAAAACCAGAAATGCAGGACAGGCCATGGAGAACTGGGAGCCTTGCTACACTGATGGGCGGGATGTAAATTGTCAACAGCCACTCTGAAGAAGTGTACGGTGAGTCCTGAAACGTCTGAAAAGCAAAGCTTAGAGAGCATAGGGCACTTCCACTCATGTGGGTATAAATTGGGAAAATTAAAATTCAGCAAGACACAAGCACCCCAAAGTTTAGGACTGCTCTGTTGACAAGGACCTCCACTTCATTCCACCTTCAATATCCCAGGAAAGAGAAAAATGGATAAAGAAGTTGTGGTCCTTATGTACAATGGAATATCACTCAGCCATGAAATCAATGTCATAAGGCTAGTAGCAGCATGATGAGTGGATTTAGGTACGACGATTCTAAGTGAAATAAGTCACACAGAAAAGGACACTTCTCATAAGGTATCACTTATAGAGGGAATGTAAAAACCGTTACACTTGAACTGAATTACAAAACAGAACAGAGTCACACATGCAGAAAACACACTATGGCTGCTTAACGGGAAAGGTGAGGTGGGGTGATACATAAAACAAGTGTTTCAAATTAGCTCAGATACCGTTCCATAAACCCAATATGTAATAGACAAGACCTACTCCTTGCTCAGAGAACTGGACTCAACACGCCCTATTCACCGCACAAGAATATATCTGACTAGTAATAATCTTAAAACCTATGTATTGATATCTCTCTGTTAGTGTGTCAAGTGGGTGAAAAGCGGCATAAACACAGCAGTGAAAAGCAGCTAAACCCATTTATAAAAATAAATTACTTTGAAAAACCCATGAAACAAAGACAGTGAAAGAGATAGAAATTCTTACACAATGCGTTCACGGGCTGTGATGCAACCTGGATTGACCATATCTAGACCCACAGCTGGATGAGACATAAGGGTGGACACTCTTGGGGCTGAGAGGTTTGGTGAGGTTAGGTGAGCAAACGCAAACCCTTTTAAGTAACACTGCGTGGTACCCATCGCATGGGTCCCAAATCTCCAGGTTCAAGGGCATCTTCCTACATCGAAAACATGCATGAGATACCCAGAAGATGGTACACCGTGTGATGGGGAAAGGTTTCTAAAACGCACCTCATTTCTCATCTCCTTGTGCTCGGGTTCGCCATTCCAGCCACTTTACTAGCAATCTCCCTCCTTGGAGCATCATCACGTTTAACCTCCTGTTCCGTACAGGTTGATATTTGTCCTGAGGATGAACGGGAAGACGTGGAACCAATGAGAGACTAGCTCTTGGTGTTGGCACAGGCACAGGTCACTCTATTTTCCCATCAGGAAGAAGAATTAACCACAGGCTCAGCCTGCCCCCCGGAACAAGAACAGGGCCTGAAGCCATCCTGCGCTTTTGCGGCCATCTCCCAAAAACGCGAGTTGTAAAATGGAGGTTCAGGGCACTGCAATTCACAAACCTGCAGAGTTATAAATGATAACTCTCGTCCACAAATATATTGAGGGAAGGCAAAGAAGAGGATTTGAAATCAAGGCAGAATTGCAGGAAACAGATTTCAGGAGGTAGATTCGAATCGCCTTTAAAGCACATGAAAAGCGGCAAAACGTTGACAATGATGCCCTTGGCCAAAAAGGGCGTATGCATTTTTTCCTGAATATATTCAGGAAAAAACGCATACGCCCTTTTTGGCCAACCAAGCAACCTGGAAAGGCAAATCAGCGCTACAAAGATGTCTCGCTTCCCATCGGTCAAAAGGGCCATGCTGAAAAAAGTGTCAAAACCAGAAATGCAGGACAGGCCATGGAGAAATGGGAGCCTTGCTACACTGATGGGCGGGATGTAAATTGCCAACAGCCACTCTGGAGAAGCGTACGGTGAGTCCTGAAACATCTAAAAAACAAAGCTTAGAGAGCATAGGGCACTTCCACTCATGGGGTTATAAATTGGGAAAATTAAAAATCAGCAAGACACAAGCACCCCAAAGTTTAGGGCTGCTCTGTTGACAAGGACCTCCACTTCATTCCACCTTCAATATCCCAGGAAAAAAAAAATGGATAAAGAAGTTGTGGTCCTTATGTACAATGGAATATCACTCAGCCGTGAAATCAATGTCATAAGGCTAGTACCAGCATGATGAGTGAATTTAGGTACGACGACTCTAAGTGAAATAAGTCACACAGAAAAGGGCACTTCTCATAAGGTATCACTGATAGAGGGAATGTAAAAACCGTTACACTTGAACTGAATTACAAAACAGAACAGAGTCACACATGCAGAAAACACACTATGGCTGCTTAACGGGAAAGGTGAGGTGGGGTGATACATAAAACAAGGGTTTCAAATTAGCTCAGATACCGTTCCATAAACCCAATATGTAATAGACAAGACCTACTCCTTGCTCAGAGAACTGGACTCAACACGCCCTATTCACCGCACAAGAATATATCTGACTAGTAATAATCTTAAAAGCTATGTATTGATATCTCTCTGTTAGTGTGTCAAGTGGGTGTAAAGCGGCATAAACACAGCAGTGAAAAGCAGCTAAACCCCATTATAAAAATAAATTACTTTGAAAAACCCATGAAACAAAGACAGTGAAAGAGAGCGAAATTCTTACACAATGCGTTCAGGGGCTGTGATGCAACCTGGATTGACCATATCTAGACCCACAGCTGGATGAGACATAAGGGTGGACACTGTTGCGGCTGAGAGGTTTGGTGAGGTTGGGTGAGCAAACGCAGACCCTTTAAAGTAATACTGCGTGGTACCCATCGCATGGGTCCCAAATCTCCAGGTTCAAGGGCATCTTCCTACATCGAAAACATGCATGAGATACCCAGAAGATGGTACACCGTGTGATGGGGAAAGGTTTCTAAAACGCACCTCATTTCTCATCTGCTTGTGCCCGGGTTCGCCATTCCAGCCACTTTACTAGCAATCTCCCTCCTTGGAGCATCAGCACCTTTAACCTCCTCTTCCGTACAGGTTGCAATTTGTCCTGAGGTTGAACTGGAAGACGTGGAACCAATGAGAGACTAGCTCTTGGTGTTGGGACAGGCACAGGTCACTCTATTTTCCCATCAGGAAGAAGAATTAACCACAGGCTCAGCCTGCCACTCGGAACCAGAACAGGGCCTGAAGCCAGCCGGTGCTATTGCGGCCAGCTCCCTAAAAAGCGAGTTGTAAAATGGAGGTTCAGGGCACTGCAATTCACAAACCTGCAGACTTATAAATGATAACTCTCGTCCACAAATATATTGAGGGAAGGCAAAGAAGAGGATTTGAAATCAAGGCAGAATTGCAGGAAACAGATTTCAGGAGGTAGATTCGAATCGCCTTTAAAGCACATGAAAAGCGGCAAAACGTTGGCAATGATGCCCTTGGCCAAAAAGGGCGTATGCGTTTTTTCCTGAATATATTCAGGAAAAAACGCATACGCCCTTTTTGGCCAACCAAGCAACCTGGAAAGGCAAATCAGCACTACAAAGATGTCTCGCTTCCCATCGGTCAAAAGGGCCATGCTGAAAAAAGTGTCAAAACCAGAAATGCAGGACAGGCCATGGAGAAATGGGAGCCTTGCTACACTGATGGGCGGGATGTAAATTGTCAACAGCCACTCTGGAGAAGTGTACGGTGAGTCCTGAAACATCTAAAAAACAAAGCTTAGAGAGCATAGGGCACTTCCACTCATGGGGTTATAAATTTGGAAAATGAAAAATCAGCAAGACACAAGCACCCCAAAGTTTAGGGCTGCTCTGTTGACAAGGACCTCCACTTCATTCCACCTTCAATATCCCAGGAAAGAGAAAAATGGATAAAGAAGTTGTGGTCCTTATGTACAATGTAATATCACTCAGCCGTGAAATCAATGTCATAAGGCTAGTAGCAGCATGATGAGTGGATTTAGGTACGACGACTCTAAGTGAAATAAGTCACACAGAAAAGGACACTTCTCATAAGGTATCACTGATAGAGGGAATGTAAAAACCGTTACACTTGAACTGAATTACAAAACAGAACAGAGTCACACATGCAGAAAACACACTATGGCTGCTTAACGGGAAAGGTGAGGTGGGGTGATACATAAAACAAGGGTTTCAAATTAGCTCAGATACCGTTCCATAAACCCAATATGTAATAGACAAGACCTACTCCTTGCTCAGAGAACTGGACTCAACACGCCCTATTCACCGCACAAGAATATATCTGACTAGTAATAATCTTAAAACCTATGTACTGATATCTCTCTGTTAGTGTGTCAAGTGGGTAAAAAGCGGCATAAACACAGCAGTGAAAAGCAGCTAAACCCCATTATAAAAATAAATTACTTTGAAAAACCCATGAAACAAAGACAGTGAAAGAGAGAGAAATTCTTACACAATGCGTTCAGGGGCTGTGATGCAACCTGGATTGACCATATCTAGACCCACAGCTGGATGAGACATAAGGGTGGACACTGTTGCGGCTGAGAGGTTTGGTGAGGTTGGGTGAGCAAACGCAGACCCTTTAAAGTAATACTGCGTGGTACCCATCGCATGGGTCCCAAATCTCCAGGTTCCAGGGCATCTTCCTACATCGAAAACATGCATGAGATACCCAGAAGATGGTACACCGTGTGATGGGGAAAGGTTTCTAAAACGCACCTCATTTCTCATCTGCTTGTGCCCGGGTTCGCCATTCCAGCCACTTAACTAGCAATCTCCCTCCTTGGAGCATCAGCACCTTTAACCTCCTGTTCCGTACAGGTTGCAATTTGTACTGAGGATGAACGGGAAGACGTGGAACCAATGAAAGACTAGCTCTTGGTGTTGGGACAGGCACAGGTCACTCTATTTTCCCATCAGGAAGAAGAATTAACCACAGGCTCAGCCTGCCCCCCGGAACCAGAACAGGGCCTGAAGCCATCCTGCGCTTTTGCGGCCAGCTCCCTAAAAAGCGAGTTGTAAAATGGAGGTTCAGGGCACTGCAATTCACAAACCTGCAGAGTTATAAATGATAACTCTCATCCACAAATATATTGAGGGAAGGCAAAGAAGAGGATTTGAAATCAAGGCAGAATTGCAGGAAACAGATTTCAGGAGGTAGATTCGAATCGCCTTTAAAGCACATGAAAAGCGGCAAAACGTTGACAATGATGCCCTTGGCCAAAAAGGGCGTATGCGTTTTTTCCTGAATATATTCAGGAAAAAACGCATACGCCCTTTTTGGCCAACCAAGCAACCTGGAAAGGCAAATCAGCGCTACAAAGATGTCTCGCTTCCCATCGGTCAAAAGGGCCATGCTGAAAAAAGTGTCAAAACCAGAAATGCAGGACAGGCCATGGAGAAATGGGAGCCTTGCTACACTGATGGGCGGGATGTAAATTGTCAACAGCCACTCTGGAGAAGTGTACGGTGAGTCCTGAAACGTCTAAAAAGCAAAGCTTAGGGAGCATAGGGCACTTCCACTCATGGGGGTATAAATTGGGAAAATGAAAAATCAGCAAGACACAAGCACCCCAAAGTTTAGGGCTGCTCTGTTGACAAGGACCTCCACTTCATTCCACCTTCAATATCCCAGGAAAGAGAAAAATGGATAAAGAAGTTGTGGTCCTTATGTACAATGGAATATCACTCAGCCATGAAATCAATGTCATAAGGCTAGTAGCAGCATGATGAGTGGATTTAGGTACGACGATTCTAAGTGAAATAAGTCACACAGAAAAGGACACTTCTCATAAGGTATCACTGATAGAGGGAATGTAAAAACCGTTACACTTGAACTGAATTACAAAACAGAACAGAGTCACACATGCAGAAAACACACTATGGCTGCTTAACGGGAAAGGTGAGGTGGGGTGATACATAAAACAAGGGTTTCAAATTAGCTCAGATACCGTTCCATAAAACCAATATGTAATAGACAAGACCTACTCCTTGCTCAGAGAACTGGACTCAACACGCCCTATTCACCGCACAAGAATATATCTGACTAGTAATAATCTTAAAACCTATGTATTGATATCTCTCTGTTAGTGTGTCAAGTGGGTAAAAAGCCGCATAAACACAGCAGTGAAAAGCAGCTAAACCCCATTATAAAAATAAATTACTTTGAAAAACCCGTGAAACAAAGACAGTGAAAGAGAGCGAAATTCTTACACAATGCGTTCAGGGGCTGTGATGCAACCTGGATTGACCATATCTAGACCCACAGCTGGATGAGACATAAGGGTGGACACTCTTGGGGCTGAGAGGTTTGGTGAGGTTGGGTGAGCAAACGCAGACCCTTTAAAGTAATACTGCGTGGTACCCATCGCATGGGTCCCAAATCTCCAGGTTCAAGGGCATCTTCCTACATCGAAAACATGCATGAGATACCCAGAAGATGGTACACCGTGTGATGGGGAAAGGTTTCTAAAACGCACCTCATTTCTCATCTGCTTGTGCCCGGGTTCGCCATTCCAGCCACTTTACTAGCAATCTCCCTCCTTGGAGCATCAGCACCTTTAACCTCCTGTTCCGTACAGGTTGCAATTTGTACTGAGGATGAACGGGAAGACGTGGAACCAATGAAAGACTAGCTCTTGGTGTTGGGACAGGCACAGGTCACTCTATTTTCCCATCAGGAAGAAGAATTAACCACAGGCTCAGCCTGCCCCCCGGAACCAGAACAGGGCCTGAAGCCATCCTGCGCTTTTGCGGCCAGCTCCCTAAAAAGCGAGTTGTAAAATGGAGGTTCAGGGCACTGCAATTCACAAACCTGCAGAGTTATAAATGATAACTCTCATCCACAAATATATTGAGGGAAGGCAAAGAAGAGGATTTGAAATCAAGGCAGAATTGCAGGAAACAGATTTCAGGAGGTAGATTCGAATCGCCTTTAAAGCACATGAAAAGCGGCAAAACGTTGACAATGATGCCCTTGGCCAAAAAGGGCGTATGCGTTTTTTCCTGAATATATTCAGGAAAAAACGCATACGCCCTTTTTGGCCAACCAAGCAACCTGGAAAGGCAAATCAGCGCTACAAAGATGTCTCGCTTCCCATCGGTCAAAAGGGCCATGCTGAAAAAAGTGTCAAAACCAGAAACGCAGGACAGGCCATGGAGAAATGGGAGCCTTGCTACACTGATGGGCGGGATGTAAATTGTCAACAGCCACTCTGGAGAAGTGTACGGTGAGTCCTGAAACGTCTAAAAAGCAAAGCTTAGAGAGCATAGGGCACTTCCACTCATGGGGGTATAAATTGGGAAAATGAAAAATCAGCAAGACACAAGCACCCCAAAGTTTAGGGCTGCTCTGTTGACAAGGACCTCCACTTCATTCCACCTTCAATATCCCAGGAAAGAGAAAAATGGATAAAGAAGTTGTGGTCCTTATGTACAATGGAATATCACTCAGCCGTGAAATCAATGTCATAAGGCTAGTAGCAGCATGATGAGTGGATTTAGGTACGACGACTCTAAGTGAAATAAGTCACACAGAAAAGGACACTTCTCATAAGGTATCACTTATAGAGGGAATGTAAAAACCGTTACACTTGAACTGAATTACAAAACAGAACAGAGTCACACATGCAGAAAACACACTATGGCTGCTTCACGGGAAGGGTGAGGTGGGGTGATACATAAAACAAGGGTTTCAAATTAGCTCAGATACCGTTCCATAAACCCAATATGTAATAGACAAGACCTACTCCTTGCTCAGAGAACTGGACTCAACACGCCCTATTCACCGCACAAGAATATATCTGACTAGTAATAATCTTAAAACCTATGTATTGATATCTCTCTGTTAGTGTGTCAAGTGGGTAAAAAGCGGCATAAACACAGCAGTGAAAAGCAGCTAAACCCCATTATAAAAATAAATTACTTTGAAAAACCCATGAAACAAAGACAGTGAAAGAGAGAGAAATTCTTACACAATGCGTTCAGGGGCTGTGATGCAACCTGGATTGACCATATCTAGACCCACAGCTGGATGAGACATAAGGGTGGACACTGTTGCGGCTGAGAGGTTTGGTGAGGTTGGGTGAGCAAACGCAGACCCTTTAAAGTAATACTGCGGGGTACCCATCGCATGGGTCCCAAATCTCCAGGTTCCAGGGCATCTTCCTACATCGAAAACATGCATGAGATACCCAGAAGATGGTACACCGTGTGATGGGGAATGGTTTCTAAAACGCACCTCATTTCTCATCTTCTTGTGCCCGGGTTCGCCATTCCAGCCACTTTACTAGCAATCTCCCTCCTTGGAGCATCAGCACCTTTAACCTCCTGTTCCGTACAGGTTGCAATTTGTCCTGAGGATGAACGGGAAGACGTGGAACCAATGAAAGACTAGCTCTTGGTGTTGGGACAGGCACAGGTCACTCTATTTTCCCATCAGGAAGAAGAATTAACCACAGGCTCAGCCTGCCCCCGGAACCAGAACAGGGCCTGAAGCCATCCTGCGCTTTTGCGGCCAGCTCCCTAAAAAGCGAGTTGTAAAATGGAGGTTCAGGGCACTGCAATTCACAAACCTGCAGACTTATAAATGATAACTCTCATCCACAAATATATTGAGGGAAGGCAAAGAAGAGGATTTGAAATCAAGGCAGAATTGCAGGAAACAGATTTCAGGAGGTAGATTCGAATCGCCTTTAAAGCACATGAAAAGCGGCAAAACGTTGACAATGATGCCCTTGGCCAAAAAGGGCGTATGCGTTTTTTCCTGAATATATTCAGGAAAAAACGCATACGCCCTTTTTGGCCAACCAAGCAACCTGGAAAGGCAAATCAGCGCTACAAAGATGTCTCGCTTCCCATCGGTCAAAAGGGCCATGCTGAAAAAAGTGTCAACACCAGAAATGCAGGACAGGCCATGGAGAAATGGGAGCCTTGCTACACTGATGGGCGGGATGTAAATTGTCAACAGCCACTCTGGAGAAGTGTACGGTGAGTCCTGAAACGTCTAAAAAGCAAAGCTTAGAGAGCATAGGGCACTTCCACTCATGGGGTTATAAATTGGGAAAATGAAAAATCAGCAAGACACAAGCACCCCACAGTTTAGGGCTGCTCTGTTGACAAGGACCTCCACTTCATTCCACCTTCAATATCCCAGGAAAGAGAAAAATGGATAAAGAAGTTGTGGTCCTTATGTACAATGGAATATCACTCAGCCATGAAATCAATGTCATAAGGCTAGTAGCAGCATGATGAGTGGATTTAGGTACGACGATTCTAAGTGAAATAAGTCACACAGAAAAGGACACTTCTCATAAGGTATCACTGATAGAGGGAATGTAAAAACCGTTACACTTGAACTGAATTACAAAACAGAACAGAGTCACACATGCAGAAAACACACTATGGCTGCTTAACGGGAAAGGTGAGGTGGGGTGATACATAAAACAAGGGTTTCAAATTAGCTCAGATACCGTTCCATAAACCCAATATGTAATAGACAAGACCTACTCCTTGCTCAGAGAACTGGACTCAACACGCCCTATTCACCGCACAAGAATATATCTGACTAGTAATAATCTTAAAACCTATGTATTGATATCTCTCTATTAGTGTGTCAAGTGGGTAAAAAGCGGCATAAACACAGCAGTGAAAAGCAGCTAAACCCCATTATAAAAATAAATTACTTTGAAAAACCCATGAAACAAAGACAGTGAAAGAGAGAGAAATTCTTACACAATGCGTTCAGGGGCTGTGATGCAACCTGGATTGACCATATCTAGACCCACAGCTGGATGAGACATAAGGGTGGACACTGTTGCGGCTGAGAGGTTTGGTGAGGTTGGGTGAGCAAACGCAGACCCTTTAAAGTAATACTGCGTGGTACCCATCGCATGGGTCCCAAATCTCCAGGTTCCAGGGCATCTTCCTACATCGAAAACATGCATGAGATACCCAGAAGATGGTACACCGTGTGATGGGGAAAGGTTTCTAAAACGCACCTCATTTCTCATCTGCTTGTGCCCGGGTTCGCCATTCCAGCCACTTAACTAGCAATCTCCCTCCTTGGAGCATCAGCACCTTTAATCTCCTGTTCCGTACAGGTTGCAATTTGTACTGAGGATGAACGGGAAGACGTGGAACCAATGAAAGACTAGCTCTTGGTGTTGGGACAGGCACAGGTCACTCTATTTTCCCATCAGGAAGAAGAATTAACCACAGGCTCAGCCTGCCCCCGGAACCAGAACAGGGCCTGAAGCCATCCTGCGCTTTTGCGGCCAGCTCCCTAAAAAGCGAGTTGTAAAATGGAGGTTCAGGGCACTGCAATTCACAAACCTGCAGAGTTATAAATGATAACTCTCATCCACAAATATATTGAGGGAAGGCAAAGAAGAGGATTTGAAATCAAGGCAGAATTGCAGGAAACAGATTTCAGGAGGTAGATTCGAATCGCCTTTAAAGCACATGAAAAGCGGCAAAACGTTGACAATGATGCCCTTGGCCAAAAAGGGCGTATGCGTTTTTTCCTGAATATATTCAGGAAAAAACGCATACGCCCTTTTTGGCCAACCAAGCAACCTGGAAAGGCAAATCAGCGCTACAAAGATGTCTCGCTTCCCATCAGTCAAAAGGGCCATGCTGAAAAAAGTGTCAAAACCAGAAATGCAGGACAGGCCATGGAGAAATGGGAGCCTTGCTACACTGATGGGCGGGATGTAAATTGTCAACAGCCACTCTGGAGAAGTGTACGGTGAGTCCTGAAACGTCTAAAAAGCAAAGCTTAGAGAGCATAGGGCACTTCCACTCATGGGGTTATAAATTGGGAAAATGAAAAATCAGCAAGACACAAGCACCCCACAGTTTAGGGCTGCTCTGTTGACAAGGACCTCCACTTCATTCCACCTTCAATATCCCAGGAAAGAGAAAAATGGATAAAGAAGTTGTGGTCCTTATGTACAATGGAATATCACTCAGCCATGAAATCAATGTCATAAGGCTAGTAGCAGCATGATGAGTGGATTTAGGTACGACGATTCTAAGTGAAATAAGTCACACAGAAAAGGACACTTCTCATAAGGTATCACTGATAGAGGGAATGTAAAAACCGTTACACTTGAACTGAATTACAAAACAGAACAGAGTCACACATGCAGAAAACACACTATGGCTGCTTAACGGGAAAGGTGAGGTGGGGTGATACATAAAACAAGGGTTTCAAATTAGCTCAGATACCGTTCCATAAAACCAATATGTAATAGACAAGACCTACTCCTTGCTCAGAGAACTGGACTCAACACGCCCTATTCACCGCACAAGAATATATCTGACTAGTAATAATCTTAAAACCTATGTATTGATATCTCTCTGTTAGTGTGTCAAGTGGGTGTAAAGCGGCATAAACACAGCAGTGAAAAGCAGCTAAACCCCATTATAAAAATAAATTACTTTGAAAAACCCATGAAACAAAGACAGTGAAAGAGATAGAAATTCTTACACAATGTGTTCACGGGCTGTGATGCAACCTGGATTGACCATATCTAGACCCACAGCTGGATGAGACATAAGGGTGGACACTCTTGGGGCTGAGAGGTTTGGTGAGGTTGGGTGAGCAAACGCAGACCCTTTCAAGTAATACTGCATGGTACCCATCGCATGGGTCCCAAATCGCCAGGTTCAAGGGCATCTTCCTACATCGAAAACATGCATGAGAAACCCAGAAGATGGTACACCGTGTGATGTGGAAAGGTTTCTAAAACGCACCTCATTTCTCATCTCCTTGTGCCCGGGTTCGCTATTCCAGCCGCTTTACTAACAATCTCCCTACTTGGAGAATCAGCACCTTTAACCTCCTTCTCCGTACAGGTTGCAATTTGTCCTGAGGATGAACGGGAAGACGTGGAACCAATGAGAGACTAGCTCTTGGTGTTGGGACAGGCACAGGTCACTCTATTTTCCCATCAGGAAGAAGAATTAACCACAGGCTCAGCCTGCCCCCGGAACCAGAACAGGGCCTGAAGGCATCCTGCGCTTTTGCGGCCAGCTCCCTAAAAAGCGAGTTGCAAAATGGAGGTTCAGGGCACTGCAATTCACAAACCTGCAGAGTTATAAATGATAACTCTCGTCCACAAATATATTGAGGGAAGGCAAAGAAGAGGATTTGAAATCAAGGCAGAATTGCAGGAAACAGATTTCAGGAGGTAGATTCGAATCGCCTTTAAAGCACATGAAAAGCGGCAAAACGTTGACAATGATGCCCTTGGCCAAAAAGGGCGTATGCGTTTTTTCCTGAATATATTCAGGAAAAAACGCATACGCCCTTTTTGGCCAACCAAGCAACCTGGAAAGGCAAATCAGCGCTACAAAGATGTCTCGCTTCCCATCGGTCAAAAGGGCCATGCTGAAAAAAGTGTCAAAACCAGAAATGCAGGACAGGCCATGGAGAAATGGGAGCCTTGCTACACTGAAGGGCGGGATGTAAATTGTCAACAGCCACTCTGGAGAAGTGTACGGTGAGTCCTGAAACGTCTGAAAAGCAAAGCTTAGAGAGCATAGGGCACTTCCACTCATGGGGGTATAAATTGGGAAAATTAAAATTCAGCAAGACACAAGCACCCCAAAGTTTAGGACTGCTCTATTGACAAGGACCTCCACTTCATTCCACCTTCAATATCCCAGGAAAGAGAAAAATGGATAAAGAAGTTGTGGTCCTTATGTACAATGGAATATCACTCAGCCATGAAATCAATGTCATAAGGCTAGTAGCAGCATGATGAGTGGATTTAGGTACGACGATTCTAAGTGAAATAAGTCACACAGAAAAGGACACTTCTCATAAGGTATCACTGATAGAGGGAATGTAAAAACCGTTACACTTGAACTGAATTACAAAACAGAACAGAGTCACACATGCAGAAAACACACTATGGCTGCTTCACGGGAAAGGTGAGGTGGGGTGATACATAAAACAAGGGTTTCAAATTAGCTCAGATACCGTTCCATAAACCCAATATGTAATAGACAAGACCTACTCCTTGCTCAGAGAACTGGACTCAACACGCCCTATTCACCGCACAAGAATATATCTGACTAGTAATAATCTTAAAACCTATGTATTGATATCTCTCTGTTAGTGTGTCAAGTGGGTGTAAAGCGGCATAAACACAGCAGTGAAAAGCAGCTAAACCCCATTATAAAAATAAATTACTTTGAAAAACCCATGAAACAAAGACAGTGAAAGAGAGCGAAATTCTTACACAATGCGTTCAGGGGCTGTGATGCAACCTGGATTGACCATATCTAGACCCACAGCTGGATGAGACATAAGGGTGGACACTGTTGCGGCTGAGAGGTTTGGTGAGGTTGGGTGAGCAAACGCAGACCCTTTAAAGTAATACTGTGTGGTACCCATCGCATGGGTCCCAAATCTCCAGGTTCAAGGGCATCTTCCTACATCGAAAACATGCATGAGAAACCCAGAAGATGGTACACCGTGTGATGGGGAAAGGTTTCTAAAACGCACCTCATTTCTCATCTCCTTGTGCTCGGGTTCGCCATTCCAGCCACTTTACTAGAAATCTCCCTCCTTGGAGCATCATCACCTTTAACCTCCTGTTCCGTACAGGTTGCAATTTGTCCTGAGGATGAACGGGAAGACGTGGAACCAATGAGAGACTAGCTCTTGGTGTTGGCACAGGCACAGGTCACTCTATTTTCCCATCAGGAAGAAGAATTAACCACAGGCTCAGCCTCCCCCCCGGAACAAGAACAGGGCCTGAAGCCATCCTGCGCTTTTGCGGCCATCTCCCAAAAACGCGAGTTGTAAAATGGAGGTTCAGGGCACTGCAATTCACAAACCTGCAGAGTTATAAATGATAACTCTCGTCCACAAATATATTGAGGGAAGGCAAAGAAGAGGATTTGAAATCAAGGCAGAATTGCAGGAAACAGATTTCAGGAGGTAGATTCGAATCGCCTTTAAAGCACATGAAAAGCGGCAAAACGTTGACAATGATGCCCTTGGCCAAAAAGGGCGTATGCGTTTTTTCCTGAATATATTCAGGAAAAAACGCATACGCCCTTTTTGGCCAACCAAGCAACCTGGAAAGGCAAATCAGCGCTACAAAGATGTCTCGCTTCCCATCGGTCAAAAGGGCCATGCTGAAAAAAGTCTCAAAACCAAAAATGCAGGACAGGCCATGGAGAAATGGGAGCCTTGCTACACTGATGGGCGGGATGTAAATTGTCAACAGCCACTCTGGAGAAGTGTACGGTGAGTCCTGAAACGTCTAAAAAGCAAAGCTTAGAGAGCATAGGGCACTTCCACTCATGGGGGTATAAATTGGGAAAATGAAAAATCAGCAAGACACAAGCACCCCAAAGTTTAGGGCTGCTCTGTTGACAAGGACCTCCACTTCATTCCACCTTTAATATCCCAGGAAAGAGAAAAATGGATAAAGAAGTTGTGGTCCTTATGTACAATGGAATATCACTCAGCCGTGAAATCAATGTCATAAGGCTAGTAGCAGCATGATGAGTGGATTTAGGTACGACGACTCCAAGTGAAATAAGTCACACAGAAAAGGACACTTCTCATAAGGTATCACTGATAGAGGGAATGTAAAAACCGTTACACTTGAACTGAATTACAAAACAGAACAGAGTCACACATGCAGAAAACACACTATGGCTGCTTAACGGGAAAGGTGAGGTGGGGTGATACATAAAACAAGGGTATCAAATTAGCTCAGATACCGTTCCATAAACCCAATATGTAATAGACAAGACCTACTCCTTGCTCAGAGAACTGGACTCAACACGCCCTATTCACCGCACAAGAATATATCTGACTAGTAATAATCTTAAAAGCTATGTATTGATATCTCTCTGTTAGTGTGTCAAGTGGGTGTAAAGCGGCATAAACACAGCAGTGAAAAGCAGCTAAACCCCATTATAAAAATAAATTACTTTGAAAAACCCATGAAACAAAGACAGTGAAAGAGAGAGAAATTCTTACACAATGCGTTCAGGGGCTGTGATGCAACCTGGATTGACCATATCTAGACCCACAGCTGGATGAGACATAAGGGTGGACACTGTTGCGGCTGAGAGGTTTGGTGAGGTTGGGTGAGCAAACGCAGACCCTTTAAAGTAATACTGCGTGGTACCCATCGCATGGGTCCCAAATCTCCAGGTTCCAGGGCATCTTCCTACATCGAAAACATGCATGAGAAACCCAGAAGATGGTACACCGTCTGATGGGGAAAGGTTTCTAAAACGCACCTCATTTCTCATCTCATTGTGCTCGGGTTCGCCATTCCAGCCACTTTACTAGCAATCTCCCTCCATGGAGCATCATCACCTTTAACCTCCTGTTCCGTACAGGTTGCAATTTGTCCTGAGGATGAACGGGAAGACGTGGAACCAATGAGAGACTAGCTCTTGGTGTTGGGACAGGCACAGGTCACTCTATTTTCCTATCAGGAAGAAGAATTAACCACAGGCTCAGCCTGCCACCCGGAACCAGAACAGGGTCTGAAGCCATCCTGTGCTATTGCGGCCAGCTCCCTAAAAAGCGAGTTGTAAAATGGAGGTTCAGGGCACTGCAATTCACAAAACTGAAGACTTATAAATGATAACTCTCGTCCACAAATATATTGAGGGAAGGCAAAGAAGAGAATTTGAAATCAAGGCAGAATTGCAGGAAACAGATTTCAGGAGGTAGATTCGAATCGCCTTTAAAGCACATGAAAAGCGGCAAAACGTTGACAATGATGCCCATGGCCAAAAAGGGCGTATGCGTTTTTTCCTGAATATTTTCAGGAAAAAACGCATACGCCCTTTTTGGCCAAGCAAGCAACCTGGAAAGGTAAATCAGTGCTACAAAGAAGTCTCGCTTCCCATCGGTCAAAAGGGCCATGCTGAAAAAAGTGTCAAAACCAGAAATGCAGGACATGCCATGGAGAAATGGGAGCCTTGCTACACTGATGGGCGGGATGTAAATTGCCAACAGCCACTCTGGAGAAGCGTACGGTGTGTCCTGAAACATCTAAAAAACACAGCTTAGAGAGCATAGGGCACTTCCACTCATGGGGGTATAAATTGGGAAAATGAAAAATCAGCAAGACACAAGCACCCCAAAGTTTAGGGCTGCTCTGTTGACAAGGACCTCCACTTCATTCCACCTTCAATATCCCAGGAAAGAGAAAAATGGATAAAGAAGTTGTGGTCCATATGTACAATGGAATATCACTCAGCCATGAAATCAATGTCATAAGGCTAGTAGCAGCATGATGAGTGGATTTAGGTACGACGATTCTAAGTGAAATAAGTCACACAGAAAAGGACACTTCTCATAAGGTATCACTTATAGAGGGAATGTAAAAACCGTTACACTTGAACTGAATTACAAAACAGAACAGAGTCACACATGCAGAAAACACACTATGGCTGCTTAACGGGAAAGGGGAGGTGGGGTGATACATAAAACAAGGGTTTCAAATTAGCTCAGATACCGTTCCATAAACCCAATATGTAATAGACAAGACCTACTCCTTGCTCAGAGAACTGGACTCAACACGCCCTATTCACCGCACAAGAATATATCTGACTAGTAATAATCTTAAAAGCTATGTATTGATATCTCTCTGTTAGTGTGTCAAGTGGGTGTAAAGCGGCATAAACACAGCAGTGAAAAGCAGCTAAACCCCATTATAAAAATAAATTACTTTGAAAAACCCATGAAACAAAGACAGTGAAAGAGAGCGAAATTCTTACACAATGCGTTCAGGGGCTGTGATGCAACCTGGATTGACCATATCTAGACCCACAGCTGGATGAGACATAAGGGTGGACACTGTTGCGGCTGAGAGGTTTGGTGAGGTTGGGTGAGCAAACGCAGCCCCTTTAAAGTAATACTGCGTGGTACCCATCGCATGGGTCCCAAATCTCCAGGTTCAAGGGCATCTTCCTACATCGAAAACATGCATGAGAAACCCAGAAGATGGTACACCGTGTGATGGGGAAAGGTTTCTAAAACGCACCTCATTTCTCATCTCCTTGTGCCCGGGTTCGCTATTCCAGCCGCTTTACTAACAATCTCCCTACTTGGAGAATCAGCACCTTTAACCTCCTTCTCCGTACAGGTTGCAATTTGTCCTGAGGGTGAACGGGAAGACGTGGAACCAATGAGAGACTAGCTCTTGGTGTTGGGACAGGCACAGGTCACTCTATTTTCCCATCAGGAAGAAGAATTAACCACAGGCTCAGCCTGCCCCCGGAACCAGAACAGGGCCTGAAGGCATCCTGCGCATTTGCGGCCAGCTCCCTAAAAAGCGAGTTGCAAAATGGAGGTTCAGGGCACTGCAATTCACAAACCTGCAGAGTTATAAATGATAACTCTCGTCCACAAATATATTGAGGGAAGGCAAAGAAGAGGATTTGAAATCAAGGCAGAATTGCAGGAAACAGATTTCAGGAGGTAGATTCGAATCGCCTTTAAAGCACATGAAAAGCGGCAAAACGTTGACAATGATGCCCTTGGCCAAAAAGGGCGTATGCGTTTTTTCCTGAATATATTCAGGAAAAAACGCATACGCCCTTTTTGGCCAACCAAGCAACCTGGAAAGGCAAATCAGCGCTACAAAGATGTCTCGCTTCCCATCGGTCAAAAGGGCCATGCTGAAAAAAGTGTCAAAACCAGAAATGCAGGACAGGCCATGGAGAACTGGGAGCCTTGCTACACTGATGGGCGGGATGTAAATTGTCAACAGCCACTCTGAAGAAGTGTACGGTGAGTCCTGAAACGTCTGAAAAGCAAAGCTTAGAGAGCATAGGGCACTTCCACTCATGTGGGTATAAATTGGGAAAATTAAAATTCAGCAAGACACAAGCACCCCAAAGTTTAGGACTGCTCTGTTGACAAGGACCTCCACTTCATTCCACCTTCAATATCCCAGGAAAGAGAAAAATGGATAAAGAAGTTGTGGTCCTTATGTACAATGGAATATCACTCAGCCATGAAATCAATGTCATAAGGCTAGTAGCAGCATGATGAGTGGATTTAGGTACGACGATTCTAAGTGAAATAAGTCACACAGAAAAGGACACTTCTCATAAGGTATCACTTATAGAGGGAATGTAAAAACCGTTACACTTGAACTGAATTACAAAACAGAACAGAGTCACACATGCAGAAAACACACTATGGCTGCTTAACGGGAAAGGTGAGGTGGGGTGATACATAAAACAAGTGTTTCAAATTAGCTCAGATACCGTTCCATAAACCCAATATGTAATAGACAAGACCTACTCCTTGCTCAGAGAACTGGACTCAACACGCCCTATTCACCGCACAAGAATATATCTGACTAGTAATAATCTTAAAACCTATGTATTGATATCTCTCTGTTAGTGTGTCAAGTGGGTGAAAAGCGGCATAAACACAGCAGTGAAAAGCAGCTAAACCCATTTATAAAAATAAATTACTTTGAAAAACCCATGAAACAAAGACAGTGAAAGAGATAGAAATTCTTACACAATGCGTTCACGGGCTGTGATGCAACCTGGATTGACCATATCTAGACCCACAGCTGGATGAGACATAAGGGTGGACACTCTTGGGGCTGAGAGGTTTGGTGAGGTTAGGTGAGCAAACGCAAACCCTTTTAAGTAACACTGCGTGGTACCCATCGCATGGGTCCCAAATCTCCAGGTTCAAGGGCATCTTCCTACATCGAAAACATGCATGAGATACCCAGAAGATGGTACACCGTGTGATGGGGAAAGGTTTCTAAAACGCACCTCATTTCTCATCTCCTTGTGCTCGGGTTCGCCATTCCAGCCACTTTACTAGCAATCTCCCTCCTTGGAGCATCATCACGTTTAACCTCCTGTTCCGTACAGGTTGATATTTGTCCTGAGGATGAACGGGAAGACGTGGAACCAATGAGAGACTAGCTCTTGGTGTTGGGACAGGCACAGGTCACTCTATTTTCCCATCAGGAAGAAGAATTAACCACAGGCTCAGCCTGCCACTCGGAACCAGAACAGGGCCTGAAGCCAGCCGGTGCTATTGCGGCCAGCTCCCTAAAAAGCGAGTTGTAAAATGGAGGTTCAGGGCACTGCAATTCACAAACCTGCAGACTTATAAATGATAACTCTCGTCCACAAATATATTGAGGGAAGGCAAAGAAGAGGATTTGAAATCAAGGCAGAATTGCAGGAAACAGATTTCAGGAGGTAGATTCGAATCGCCTTTAAAGCACATGAAATGCGGCAAAACGTTGGCAATGATGCCCTTGGCCAAAAAGGGCGTATGCGTTTTTTCCTGAATATATTCAGGAAAAAACGCATACGCCCTTTTTGGCCAACCAAGCAACCTGGAAAGGCAAATCAGCGCTACAAAGATGTCTCGCTTCCCATCGGTCAAAAGGGCCATGCTGAAAAAAGTGTCAAAACCAGAAATGCAGGACAGGCCATGGAGAAATGGGAGCCTTGCTACACTGATGGGCGGAATGTAAATTGTCAACAGCCACTCTGGAGAAGTGTACGGTGAGTCCTGAAACATCTAAAAAACAAAGCTTAGAGAGCATAGGGCACTTCCACTCATGGGGTTATAAATTGGGAAAATGAAAAATCAGCAAGACACAAGCACCCCAAAGTTTAGGGCTGCTCTGTTGACAAGGACCTCCACTTCATTCCACCTTCAATATCCCAGGAAAGAGAAAAATGGATAAAGAAGTTGTGGTCCTTATGTACAATGGAATATCACTCAGCCGTGAAATCAATGTCATAAGGCTAGTAGCAGCATGATGAGTGGATTTAGGTACGACGACTCTAAGTGAAATAAGTCACACAGAAAAGGACACTTCTCATAAGGTATCACTTATAGAGGGAATGTAAAAACCGTTACACTTGAACTGAATTACAAAACAGAACAGAGTCACACATGCAGAAAACACACTATGGCTGCTTAACGGGAAAGGTGAGGTGGGGTGATACATAAAACAAGGGTTTCAAATTAGCTCAGATACCATTCCATAAACCCAATATGTAATAGACAAGACCTACTCCTTGCTCAGAGAACTGGACTCAACACGCCCTATTCACCGCACAAGAATATATCTGACTAGTAATAATCTTAAAACCTATGTACTGATATCTCTCTGTTAGTGTGTCAAGTGGGTGAAAAGCGGCATAAACACAGCAGTGAAAAGCAGCTAAACCCCATTATAAAAATAAATTACTTTGAAAAACCCATGAAACAAAGACAGTGAAAGAGAGAGAAATTCTTACACAATGCGTTCAGGGGCTGTGATGCAACCTGGATTGACCATATCTAGACCCACAGCTGGATGAGACATAAGGGTGGACACTGTTGCGGCTGAGAGGTTTGGTGAGGTTGGGTGAGCAAACGCAGACCCTTTAAAGTAATACTGCGTGGTACCCATCGCATGGGTCCCAAATCTCCAGGTTCCAGGGCATCTTCCTACATCGAAAACATGCATGAGATACCCAGAAGATGGTACACCGTGTGATGGGGAAAGGTTTCTAAAACGCACCTCATTTCTCATCTGCTTGTGCCCGGGTTCGCCATTCCAGCCACTTAACTAGCAATCTCCCTCCTTGGAGCATCAGCACCTTTAACCTCCTGTTCCGTACAGGTTGCAATTTGTACTGAGGATGAACGGGAAGACGTGGAACCAATGAAAGACTAGCTCTTGGTGTTGGGACAGGCACAGGTCACTCTATTTTCCCATCAGGAAGAAGAATTAACCACAGGCTCAGCCTGCCCCCCGGAACCAGAACAGGGCCTGAAGCCATCCTGCGCTTTTGCGGCCAGCTCCCTAAAAAGCGAGTTGTAAAATGGAGGTTCAGGGCACTGCAATTCACAAAACTGAAGACTTATAAATGATAACTCTCGTCCACAAATATATTGAGGGAAGGCAAAGAAGAGGATTTGAAATCAAGGCAGAATTGCAGGAAACAGATTTCAGGAGGTAGATTCGAATCGCCTTTAAAGCACATGAAAAGCGGCAAAACGTTGACAATGATGCCCATGGCCAAAAAGGGCGTATGCGTTTTTTCCTGAATATTTTCAGGAAAAAACGCATACGCCCTTTTTGGCCAAGCAAGCAACCTGGAAAGGTAAATCAGCGCTACAAAGAAGTCTCGCTTCCCATCGGTCAAAAGGGCCATGCTGAAAAAAGTGTCAAAACCAGAAATGCAGGACATGCCATGGAGAAATGGGAGCCTTGCTACACTGATGGGCGGGATGTAAATTGCCAACAGCCACTCTGGAGAAGCGTACGGTGTGTCCTGAAACATCTAAAAAACACAGCTTAGAGAGCATAGGGCACTTCCACTCATGGGGGTATAAATTGGGAAAATGAAAAATCAGCAAGACACAAGCACCCCAAAGTTTAGGGCTGCTCTGTTGACAAGGACCTCCACTTCATTCCACCTTCAATATCCCAGGAAAGAGAAAAATGGATAAAGAAGTTGTGGTCCATATGTACAATGGAATATCACTCAGCCATGAAATCAATGTCATAAGGCTAGTAGCAGCATGATGAGTGGATTTAGGTACGACGATTCTAAGTGAAATAAGTCACACAGAAAAGGACACTTCTCATAAGGTATCACTTATAGAGGGAATGTAAAAACCGTTACACTTGAACTGAATTACAAAACAGAACAGAGTCACACATGCAGAAAACACACTATGGCTGCTTAACGGGAAAGGGGAGGTGGGGTGATACATAAAACAAGGGTTTCAAATTAGCTCAGATACCGTTCCATAAACCCAATATGTAATAGACAAGACCTACTCCTTGCTCAGAGAACTGGACTCAACACGCCCTATTCACCGCACAAGAATATATCTGACTAGTAATAATCTTAAAACCTATGTATTGATATCTCTCTGTTAGTGTGTCAAGTGGGTAAAAAGCGGCATAAACACAGCAGTGAAAAGCAGCTAAACCCCATTATAAAAATAAATTACTTTGAAAAACCCATGAAACAAAGACAGTGAAAGAGAGAGAAATTCTTACACAATGCGTTCAGGGGCTGTGATGCAACCTGGATTGACCATATCTAGACCCACAGCTGGATGAGACATAAGGGTGGACACTGTTGCGGCTGAGAGGTTTGGTGAGGTTGGGTGAGCAAACGCAGACCCTTTAAAGTAATACTGCGGGGTACCCATCGCATGGGTCCCAAATCTCCAGGTTCCAGGGCATCTTCCTACATCGAAAACATGCATGAGATACCCAGAAGATGGTACACCGTGTGATGGGGAATGGTTTCTAAAACGCACCTCATTTCTCATCTTCTTGTGCCCGGGTTCGCCATTCCAGCCACTTTACTAGCAATCTCCCTCCTTGGAGCATCAGCACCTTTAACCTCCTGTTCCGTACAGGTTGCAATTTGTCCTGAGGATGAACGGGAAGACGTGGAACCAATGAAAGACTAGCTCTTGGTGTTGGGACAGGCACAGGTCACTCTATTTTCCCATCAGGAAGAAGAATTAACCACAGGCTCAGCCTGCCCCCGGAACCAGAACAGGGCCTGAAGCCATCCTGCGCTTTTGCGGCCAGCTCCCTAAAAAGCGAGTTGTAAAATGGAGGTTCAGGGCACTGCAATTCACAAACCTGCAGACTTATAAATGATAACTCTCATCCACAAATATATTGAGGGAAGGCAAAGAAGAGGATTTGAAATCAAGGCAGAATTGCAGGAAACAGATTTCAGGAGGTAGATTCGAATCGCCTTTAAAGCACATGAAAAGCGGCAAAACGTTGACAATGATGCCCTTGGCCAAAAAGGGCGTATGCGTTTTTTCCTGAATATATTCAGGAAAAAACGCATACGCCCTTTTTGGCCAACCAAGCAACCTGGAAAGGCAAATCAGCGCTACAAAGATGTCTCGCTTCCCATCGGTCAAAAGGGCCATGCTGAAAAAAGTGTCAACACCAGAAATGCAGGACAGGCCATGGAGAAATGGGAGCCTTGCTACACTGATGGGCGGGATGTAAATTGTCAACAGCCACTCTGGAGAAGTGTACGGTGAGTCCTGAAACGTCTAAAAAGCAAAGCTTAGAGAGCATAGGGCACTTCCACTCATGGGGTTATAAATTGGGAAAATGAAAAATCAGCAAGACACAAGCACCCCACAGTTTAGGGCTGCTCTGTTGACAAGGACCTCCACTTCATTCCACCTTCAATATCCCAGGAAAGAGAAAAATGGATAAAGAAGTTGTGGTCCTTATGTACAATGGAATATCACTCAGCCATGAAATCAATGTCATAAGGCTAGTAGCAGCATGATGAGTGGATTTAGGTACGACGATTCTAAGTGAAATAAGTCACACAGAAAAGGACACTTCTCATAAGGTATCACTGATAGAGGGAATGTAAAAACCGTTACACTTGAACTGAATTACAAAACAGAACAGAGTCACACATGCAGAAAACACACTATGGCTGCTTAACGGGAAAGGTGAGGTGGGGTGATACATAAAACAAGGGTTTCAAATTAGCTCAGATACCGTTCCATAAACCCAATATGTAATAGACAAGACCTACTCCTTGCTCAGAGAACTGGACTCAACACGCCCTATTCACCGCACAAGAATATATCTGACTAGTAATAATCTTAAAACCTATGTATTGATATCTCTCTATTAGTGTGTCAAGTGGGTAAAAAGCGGCATAAACACAGCAGTGAAAAGCAGCTAAACCCCATTATAAAAATAAATTACTTTGAAAAACCCATGAAACAAAGACAGTGAAAGAGAGAGAAATTCTTACACAATGCGTTCAGGGGCTGTGATGCAACCTGGATTGACCATATCTAGACCCACAGCTGGATGAGACATAAGGGTGGACACTGTTGCGGCTGAGAGGTTTGGTGAGGTTGGGTGAGCAAACGCAGACCCTTTAAAGTAATACTGCGTGGTACCCATCGCATGGGTCCCAAATCTCCAGGTTCCAGGGCATCTTCCTACATCGAAAACATGCATGAGATACCCAGAAGATGGTACACCGTGTGATGGGGAAAGGTTTCTAAAACGCACCTCATTTCTCATCTGCTTGTGCCCGGGTTCGCCATTCCAGCCACTTAACTAGCAATCTCCCTCCTTGGAGCATCAGCACCTTTAATCTCCTGTTCCGTACAGGTTGCAATTTGTACTGAGGATGAACGGGAAGACGTGGAACCAATGAAAGACTAGCTCTTGGTGTTGGGACAGGCACAGGTCACTCTATTTTCCCATCAGGAAGAAGAATTAACCACAGGCTCAGCCTGCCCCCGGAACCAGAACAGGGCCTGAAGCCATCCTGCGCTTTTGCGGCCAGCTCCCTAAAAAGCGAGTTGTAAAATGGAGGTTCAGGGCACTGCAATTCACAAACCTGCAGAGTTATAAATGATAACTCTCATCCACAAATATATTGAGGGAAGGCAAAGAAGAGGATTTGAAATCAAGGCAGAATTGCAGGAAACAGATTTCAGGAGGTAGATTCGAATCGCCTTTAAAGCACATGAAAAGCGGCAAAACGTTGACAATGATGCCCTTGGCCAAAAAGGGCGTATGCGTTTTTTCCTGAATATATTCAGGAAAAAACGCATACGCCCTTTTTGGCCAACCAAGCAACCTGGAAAGGCAAATCAGCGCTACAAAGATGTCTCGCTTCCCATCAGTCAAAAGGGCCATGCTGAAAAAAGTGTCAAAACCAGAAATGCAGGACAGGCCATGGAGAAATGGGAGCCTTGCTACACTGATGGGCGGGATGTAAATTGTCAACAGCCACTCTGGAGAAGTGTACGGTGAGTCCTGAAACGTCTAAAAAGCAAAGCTTAGAGAGCATAGGGCACTTCCACTCATGGGGTTATAAATTGGGAAAATGAAAAATCAGCAAGACACAAGCACCCCACAGTTTAGGGCTGCTCTGTTGACAAGGACCTCCACTTCATTCCACCTTCAATATCCCAGGAAAGAGAAAAATGGATAAAGAAGTTGTGGTCCTTATGTACAATGGAATATCACTCAGCCATGAAATCAATGTCATAAGGCTAGTAGCAGCATGATGAGTGGATTTAGGTACGACGATTCTAAGTGAAATAAGTCACACAGAAAAGGACACTTCTCATAAGGTATCACTGATAGAGGGAATGTAAAAACCGTTACACTTGAACTGAATTACAAAACAGAACAGAGTCACACATGCAGAAAACACACTATGGCTGCTTAACGGGAAAGGTGAGGTGGGGTGATACATAAAACAAGGGTTTCAAATTAGCTCAGATACCGTTCCATAAAACCAATATGTAATAGACAAGACCTACTCCTTGCTCAGAGAACTGGACTCAACACGCCCTATTCACCGCACAAGAATATATCTGACTAGTAATAATCTTAAAACCTATGTATTGATATCTCTCTGTTAGTGTGTCAAGTGGGTGTAAAGCGGCATAAACACAGCAGTGAAAAGCAGCTAAACCCCATTATAAAAATAAATTACTTTGAAAAACCCATGAAACAAAGACAGTGAAAGAGATAGAAATTCTTACACAATGTGTTCACGGGCTGTGATGCAACCTGGATTGACCATATCTAGACCCACAGCTGGATGAGACATAAGGGTGGACACTCTTGGGGCTGAGAGGTTTGGTGAGGTTGGGTGAGCAAACGCAGACCCTTTCAAGTAATACTGCATGGTACCCATCGCATGGGTCCCAAATCGCCAGGTTCAAGGGCATCTTCCTACATCGAAAACATGCATGAGAAACCCAGAAGATGGTACACCGTGTGATGTGGAAAGGTTTCTAAAACGCACCTCATTTCTCATCTCCTTGTGCCCGGGTTCGCTATTCCAGCCGCTTTACTAACAATCTCCCTACTTGGAGAATCAGCACCTTTAACCTCCTTCTCCGTACAGGTTGCAATTTGTCCTGAGGATGAACGGGAAGACGTGGAACCAATGAGAGACTAGCTCTTGGTGTTGGGACAGGCACAGGTCACTCTATTTTCCCATCAGGAAGAAGAATTAACCACAGGCTCAGCCTGCCCCCGGAACCAGAACAGGGCCTGAAGGCATCCTGCGCTTTTGCGGCCAGCTCCCTAAAAAGCGAGTTGCAAAATGGAGGTTCAGGGCACTGCAATTCACAAACCTGCAGAGTTATAAATGATAACTCTCGTCCACAAATATATTGAGGGAAGGCAAAGAAGAGGATTTGAAATCAAGGCAGAATTGCAGGAAACAGATTTCAGGAGGTAGATTCGAATCGCCTTTAAAGCACATGAAAAGCGGCAAAACGTTGACAATGATGCCCTTGGCCAAAAAGGGCGTATGCGTTTTTTCCTGAATATATTCAGGAAAAAACGCATACGCCCTTTTTGGCCAACCAAGCAACCTGGAAAGGCAAATCAGCGCTACAAAGATGTCTCGCTTCCCATCGGTCAAAAGGGCCATGCTGAAAAAAGTGTCAAAACCAGAAATGCAGGACAGGCCATGGAGAAATGGGAGCCTTGCTACACTGAAGGGCGGGATGTAAATTGTCAACAGCCACTCTGGAGAAGTGTACGGTGAGTCCTGAAACGTCTGAAAAGCAAAGCTTAGAGAGCATAGGGCACTTCCACTCATGGGGGTATAAATTGGGAAAATTAAAATTCAGCAAGACACAAGCACCCCAAAGTTTAGGACTGCTCTATTGACAAGGACCTCCACTTCATTCCACCTTCAATATCCCAGGAAAGAGAAAAATGGATAAAGAAGTTGTGGTCCTTATGTACAATGGAATATCACTCAGCCATGAAATCAATGTCATAAGGCTAGTAGCAGCATGATGAGTGGATTTAGGTACGACGATTCTAAGTGAAATAAGTCACACAGAAAAGGACACTTCTCATAAGGTATCACTGATAGAGGGAATGTAAAAACCGTTACACTTGAACTGAATTACAAAACAGAACAGAGTCACACATGCAGAAAACACACTATGGCTGCTTCACGGGAAAGGTGAGGTGGGGTGATACATAAAACAAGGGTTTCAAATTAGCTCAGATACCGTTCCATAAACCCAATATGTAATAGACAAGACCTACTCCTTGCTCAGAGAACTGGACTCAACACGCCCTATTCACCGCACAAGAATATATCTGACTAGTAATAATCTTAAAACCTATGTATTGATATCTCTCTGTTAGTGTGTCAAGTGGGTGTAAAGCGGCATAAACACAGCAGTGAAAAGCAGCTAAACCCCATTATAAAAATAAATTACTTTGAAAAACCCATGAAACAAAGACAGTGAAAGAGAGCGAAATTCTTACACAATGCGTTCAGGGGCTGTGATGCAACCTGGATTGACCATATCTAGACCCACAGCTGGATGAGACATAAGGGTGGACACTGTTGCGGCTGAGAGGTTTGGTGAGGTTGGGTGAGCAAACGCAGACCCTTTAAAGTAATACTGTGTGGTACCCATCGCATGGGTCCCAAATCTCCAGGTTCAAGGGCATCTTCCTACATCGAAAACATGCATGAGAAACCCAGAAGATGGTACACCGTGTGATGGGGAAAGGTTTCTAAAACGCACCTCATTTCTCATCTCCTTGTGCTCGGGTTCGCCATTCCAGCCACTTTACTAGAAATCTCCCTCCTTGGAGCATCATCACCTTTAACCTCCTGTTCCGTACAGGTTGCAATTTGTCCTGAGGATGAACGGGAAGACGTGGAACCAATGAGAGACTAGCTCTTGGTGTTGGCACAGGCACAGGTCACTCTATTTTCCCATCAGGAAGAAGAATTAACCACAGGCTCAGCCTCCCCCCCGGAACAAGAACAGGGCCTGAAGCCATCCTGCGCTTTTGCGGCCATCTCCCAAAAACGCGAGTTGTAAAATGGAGGTTCAGGGCACTGCAATTCACAAACCTGCAGAGTTATAAATGATAACTCTCGTCCACAAATATATTGAGGGAAGGCAAAGAAGAGGATTTGAAATCAAGGCAGAATTGCAGGAAACAGATTTCAGGAGGTAGATTCGAATCGCCTTTAAAGCACATGAAAAGCGGCAAAACGTTGACAATGATGCCCTTGGCCAAAAAGGGCGTATGCGTTTTTTCCTGAATATATTCAGGAAAAAACGCATACGCCCTTTTTGGCCAACCAAGCAACCTGGAAAGGCAAATCAGCGCTACAAAGATGTCTCGCTTCCCATCGGTCAAAAGGGCCATGCTGAAAAAAGTCTCAAAACCAAAAATGCAGGACAGGCCATGGAGAAATGGGAGCCTTGCTACACTGATGGGCGGGATGTAAATTGTCAACAGCCACTCTGGAGAAGTGTACGGTGAGTCCTGAAACGTCTAAAAAGCAAAGCTTAGAGAGCATAGGGCACTTCCACTCATGGGGGTATAAATTGGGAAAATGAAAAATCAGCAAGACACAAGCACCCCAAAGTTTAGGGCTGCTCTGTTGACAAGGACCTCCACTTCATTCCACCTTTAATATCCCAGGAAAGAGAAAAATGGATAAAGAAGTTGTGGTCCTTATGTACAATGGAATATCACTCAGCCGTGAAATCAATGTCATAAGGCTAGTAGCAGCATGATGAGTGGATTTAGGTACGACGACTCCAAGTGAAATAAGTCACACAGAAAAGGACACTTCTCATAAGGTATCACTGATAGAGGGAATGTAAAAACCGTTACACTTGAACTGAATTACAAAACAGAACAGAGTCACACATGCAGAAAACACACTATGGCTGCTTAACGGGAAAGGTGAGGTGGGGTGATACATAAAACAAGGGTATCAAATTAGCTCAGATACCGTTCCATAAACCCAATATGTAATAGACAAGACCTACTCCTTGCTCAGAGAACTGGACTCAACACGCCCTATTCACCGCACAAGAATATATCTGACTAGTAATAATCTTAAAAGCTATGTATTGATATCTCTCTGTTAGTGTGTCAAGTGGGTGTAAAGCGGCATAAACACAGCAGTGAAAAGCAGCTAAACCCCATTATAAAAATAAATTACTTTGAAAAACCCATGAAACAAAGACAGTGAAAGAGAGCGAAATTCTTACACAATGCGTTCAGGGGCTGTGATGCAACCTGGATTGACCATATCTAGACCCACAGCTGGATGAGACATAAGGGTGGACACTGTTGCGGCTGAGAGGTTTGGTGAGGTTGGGTGAGCAAACGCAGCCCCTTTAAAGTAATACTGCGTGGTACCCATCGCATGGGTCCCAAATCTCCAGGTTCAAGGGCATCTTCCTACATCGAAAACATGCATGAGAAACCCAGAAGATGGTACACCGTGTGATGGGGAAAGGTTTCTAAAACGCACCTCATTTCTCATCTCCTTGTGCCCGGGTTCGCTATTCCAGCCGCTTTACTAACAATCTCCCTACTTGGAGAATCAGCACCTTTAACCTCCTTCTCCGTACAGGTTGCAATTTGTCCTGAGGGTGAACGGGAAGACGTGGAACCAATGAGAGACTAGCTCTTGGTGTTGGGACAGGCACAGGTCACTCTATTTTCCCATCAGGAAGAAGAATTAACCACAGGCTCAGCCTGCCCCCGGAACCAGAACAGGGCCTGAAGGCATCCTGCGCATTTGCGGCCAGCTCCCTAAAAAGCGAGTTGCAAAATGGAGGTTCAGGGCACTGCAATTCACAAACCTGCAGAGTTATAAATGATAACTCTCGTCCACAAATATATTGAGGGAAGGCAAAGAAGAGGATTTGAAATCAAGGCAGAATTGCAGGAAACAGATTTCAGGAGGTAGATTCGAATCGCCTTTAAAGCACATGAAAAGCGGCAAAACGTTGACAATGATGCCCTTGGCCAAAAAGGGCGTATGCGTTTTTTCCTGAATATATTCAGGAAAAAACGCATACGCCCTTTTTGGCCAACCAAGCAACCTGGAAAGGCAAATCAGCGCTACAAAGATGTCTCGCTTCCCATCGGTCAAAAGGGCCATGCTGAAAAAAGTGTCAAAACCAGAAATGCAGGACAGGCCATGGAGAACTGGGAGCCTTGCTACACTGATGGGCGGGATGTAAATTGTCAACAGCCACTCTGAAGAAGTGTACGGTGAGTCCTGAAACGTCTGAAAAGCAAAGCTTAGAGAGCATAGGGCACTTCCACTCATGTGGGTATAAATTGGGAAAATTAAAATTCAGCAAGACACAAGCACCCCAAAGTTTAGGACTGCTCTGTTGACAAGGACCTCCACTTCATTCCACCTTCAATATCCCAGGAAAGAGAAAAATGGATAAAGAAGTTGTGGTCCTTATGTACAATGGAATATCACTCAGCCATGAAATCAATGTCATAAGGCTAGTAGCAGCATGATGAGTGGATTTAGGTACGACGATTCTAAGTGAAATAAGTCACACAGAAAAGGACACTTCTCATAAGGTATCACTTATAGAGGGAATGTAAAAACCGTTACACTTGAACTGAATTACAAAACAGAACAGAGTCACACATGCAGAAAACACACTATGGCTGCTTAACGGGAAAGGTGAGGTGGGGTGATACATAAAACAAGTGTTTCAAATTAGCTCAGATACCGTTCCATAAACCCAATATGTAATAGACAAGACCTACTCCTTGCTCAGAGAACTGGACTCAACACGCCCTATTCACCGCACAAGAATATATCTGACTAGTAATAATCTTAAAACCTATGTATTGATATCTCTCTGTTAGTGTGTCAAGTGGGTGAAAAGCGGCATAAACACAGCAGTGAAAAGCAGCTAAACCCATTTATAAAAATAAATTACTTTGAAAAACCCATGAAACAAAGACAGTGAAAGAGATAGAAATTCTTACACAATGCGTTCACGGGCTGTGATGCAACCTGGATTGACCATATCTAGACCCACAGCTGGATGAGACATAAGGGTGGACACTCTTGGGGCTGAGAGGTTTGGTGAGGTTAGGTGAGCAAACGCAAACCCTTTTAAGTAACACTGCGTGGTACCCATCGCATGGGTCCCAAATCTCCAGGTTCAAGGGCATCTTCCTACATCGAAAACATGCATGAGATACCCAGAAGATGGTACACCGTGTGATGGGGAAAGGTTTCTAAAACGCACCTCATTTCTCATCTCCTTGTGCTCGGGTTCGCCATTCCAGCCACTTTACTAGCAATCTCCCTCCTTGGAGCATCATCACGTTTAACCTCCTGTTCCGTACAGGTTGATATTTGTCCTGAGGATGAACGGGAAGACGTGGAACCAATGAGAGACTAGCTCTTGGTGTTGGGACAGGCACAGGTCACTCTATTTTCCCATCAGGAAGAAGAATTAACCACAGGCTCAGCCTGCCACTCGGAACCAGAACAGGGCCTGAAGCCAGCCGGTGCTATTGCGGCCAGCTCCCTAAAAAGCGAGTTGTAAAATGGAGGTTCAGGGCACTGCAATTCACAAACCTGCAGACTTATAAATGATAACTCTCGTCCACAAATATATTGAGGGAAGGCAAAGAAGAGGATTTGAAATCAAGGCAGAATTGCAGGAAACAGATTTCAGGAGGTAGATTCGAATCGCCTTTAAAGCACATGAAATGCGGCAAAACGTTGGCAATGATGCCCTTGGCCAAAAAGGGCGTATGCGTTTTTTCCTGAATATATTCAGGAAAAAACGCATACGCCCTTTTTGGCCAACCAAGCAACCTGGAAAGGCAAATCAGCGCTACAAAGATGTCTCGCTTCCCATCGGTCAAAAGGGCCATGCTGAAAAAAGTGTCAAAACCAGAAATGCAGGACAGGCCATGGAGAAATGGGAGCCTTGCTACACTGATGGGCGGAATGTAAATTGTCAACAGCCACTCTGGAGAAGTGTACGGTGAGTCCTGAAACATCTAAAAAACAAAGCTTAGAGAGCATAGGGCACTTCCACTCATGGGGTTATAAATTGGGAAAATGAAAAATCAGCAAGACACAAGCACCCCAAAGTTTAGGGCTGCTCTGTTGACAAGGACCTCCACTTCATTCCACCTTCAATATCCCAGGAAAGAGAAAAATGGATAAAGAAGTTGTGGTCCTTATGTACAATGGAATATCACTCAGCCGTGAAATCAATGTCATAAGGCTAGTAGCAGCATGATGAGTGGATTTAGGTACGACGACTCTAAGTGAAATAAGTCACACAGAAAAGGACACTTCTCATAAGGTATCACTTATAGAGGGAATGTAAAAACCGTTACACTTGAACTGAATTACAAAACAGAACAGAGTCACACATGCAGAAAACACACTATGGCTGCTTAACGGGAAAGGTGAGGTGGGGTGATACATAAAACAAGGGTTTCAAATTAGCTCAGATACCATTCCATAAACCCAATATGTAATAGACAAGACCTACTCCTTGCTCAGAGAACTGGACTCAACACGCCCTATTCACCGCACAAGAATATATCTGACTAGTAATAATCTTAAAACCTATGTACTGATATCTCTCTGTTAGTGTGTCAAGTGGGTGAAAAGCGGCATAAACACAGCAGTGAAAAGCAGCTAAACCCCATTATAAAAATAAATTACTTTGAAAAACCCATGAAACAAAGACAGTGAAAGAGAGAGAAATTCTTACACAATGCGTTCAGGGGCTGTGATGCAACCTGGATTGACCATATCTAGACCCACAGCTGGATGAGACATAAGGGTGGACACTGTTGCGGCTGAGAGGTTTGGTGAGGTTGGGTGAGCAAACGCAGACCCTTTAAAGTAATACTGCGTGGTACCCATCGCATGGGTCCCAAATCTCCAGGTTCCAGGGCATCTTCCTACATCGAAAACATGCATGAGATACCCAGAAGATGGTACACCGTGTGATGGGGAAAGGTTTCTAAAACGCACCTCATTTCTCATCTGCTTGTGCCCGGGTTCGCCATTCCAGCCACTTAACTAGCAATCTCCCTCCTTGGAGCATCAGCACCTTTAACCTCCTGTTCCGTACAGGTTGCAATTTGTACTGAGGATGAACGGGAAGACGTGGAACCAATGAAAGACTAGCTCTTGGTGTTGGGACAGGCACAGGTCACTCTATTTTCCCATCAGGAAGAAGAATTAACCACAGGCTCAGCCTGCCCCCCGGAACCAGAACAGGGCCTGAAGCCATCCTGCGCTTTTGCGGCCAGCTCCCTAAAAAGCGAGTTGTAAAATGGAGGTTCAGGGCACTGCAATTCACAAAACTGAAGACTTATAAATGATAACTCTCGTCCACAAATATATTGAGGGAAGGCAAAGAAGAGGATTTGAAATCAAGGCAGAATTGCAGGAAACAGATTTCAGGAGGTAGATTCGAATCGCCTTTAAAGCACATGAAAAGCGGCAAAACGTTGACAATGATGCCCATGGCCAAAAAGGGCGTATGCGTTTTTTCCTGAATATTTTCAGGAAAAAACGCATACGCCCTTTTTGGCCAAGCAAGCAACCTGGAAAGGTAAATCAGCGCTACAAAGAAGTCTCGCTTCCCATCGGTCAAAAGGGCCATGCTGAAAAAAGTGTCAAAACCAGAAATGCAGGACATGCCATGGAGAAATGGGAGCCTTGCTACACTGATGGGCGGGATGTAAATTGCCAACAGCCACTCTGGAGAAGCGTACGGTGTGTCCTGAAACATCTAAAAAACACAGCTTAGAGAGCATAGGGCACTTCCACTCATGGGGGTATAAATTGGGAAAATGAAAAATCAGCAAGACACAAGCACCCCAAAGTTTAGGGCTGCTCTGTTGACAAGGACCTCCACTTCATTCCACCTTCAATATCCCAGGAAAGAGAAAAATGGATAAAGAAGTTGTGGTCCATATGTACAATGGAATATCACTCAGCCATGAAATCAATGTCATAAGGCTAGTAGCAGCATGATGAGTGGATTTAGGTACGACGATTCTAAGTGAAATAAGTCACACAGAAAAGGACACTTCTCATAAGGTATCACTTATAGAGGGAATGTAAAAACCGTTACACTTGAACTGAATTACAAAACAGAACAGAGTCACACATGCAGAAAACACACTATGGCTGCTTAACGGGAAAGGGGAGGTGGGGTGATACATAAAACAAGGGTTTCAAATTAGCTCAGATACCGTTCCATAAACCCAATATGTAATAGACAAGACCTACTCCTTGCTCAGAGAACTGGACTCAACACGCCCTATTCACCGCACAAGAATATATCTGACTAGTAATAATCTTAAAACCTATGTATTGATATCTCTCTGTTAGTGTGTCAAGTGGGTGTAAAGCGGCATAAACACAGCAGTGAAAAGCAGCTAAACCCCATTATAAAAATAAATTACTTTGAAAAACCCATGAAACAAAGACAGTGAAAGAGAGCGAAATTCTTACACAATGCGTTCAGGGGCTGTGATGCAACCTGGATTGACCATATCTAGACCCACAGCTGGATGAGACATAAGGGTGGACACTGTTGCGGCTGAGAGGTTTGGTGAGGTTGGGTGAGCAAACGCAGCCCCTTTAAAGTAACACTGCGTGGTACCCATCGCATGGGTCCCAAATCTCCAGGTTCAAGGGCATCTTCCTACATCGAAAACATGCATGAGATACCCAGAAGATGGTACACCGTGTGATGGGGAAAGGTTTCTAAAACGCACCTCATTTCTCATCTCCTTGTGCTCGGGTTCGCCATTCCAGCCACTTTACTAGCAATCTCCCTCCTTGGAGCATCATCACGTTTAACCTCCTGTTCCGTACAGGTTGATATTTGTCCTGAGGATGAACGGGAAGACGTGGAACCAATGAGAGACTAGCTCTTGGTGTTGGGACAGGCACAGGTCACTCTATTTTCCCATCAGGAAGAAGAATTAACCACAGGCTCAGCCTGCCACTCGGAACCAGAACAGGGCCTGAAGCCAGCCGGTGCTATTGCGGCCAGCTCCCTAAAAAGCGAGTTGTAAAATGGAGGTTCAGGGCACTGCAATTCACAAACCTGCAGACTTATAAATGATAACTCTCGTCCACAAATATATTGAGGGAAGGCAAAGAAGAGGATTTGAAATCAAGGCAGAATTGCAGGAAACAGATTTCAGGAGGTAGATTCGAATCGCCTTTAAAGCACATGAAATGCGGCAAAACGTTGGCAATGATGCCCTTGGCCAAAAAGGGCGTATGCGTTTTTTCCTGAATATATTCAGGAAAAAACGCATACGCCCTTTTTGGCCAACCAAGCAACCTGGAAAGGCAAATCAGCGCTACAAAGATGTCTCGCTTCCCATCGGTCAAAAGGGCCATGCTGAAAAAAGTGTCAAAACCAGAAATGCAGGACAGGCCATGGAGAAATGGGAGCCTTGCTACACTGATGGGCGGAATGTAAATTGTCAACAGCCACTCTGGAGAAGTGTACGGTGAGTCCTGAAACATCTAAAAAACAAAGCTTAGAGAGCATAGGGCACTTCCACTCATGGGGTTATAAATTGGGAAAATGAAAAATCAGCAAGACACAAGCACCCCAAAGTTTAGGGCTGCTCTGTTGACAAGGACCTCCACTTCATTCCACCTTCAATATCCCAGGAAAGAGAAAAATGGATAAAGAAGTTGTGGTCCTTATGTACAATGGAATATCACTCAGCCGTGAAATCAATGTCATAAGGCTAGTAGCAGCATGATGAGTGGATTTAGGTACGACGACTCTAAGTGAAATAAGTCACACAGAAAAGGACACTTCTCATAAGGTATCACTTATAGAGGGAATGTAAAAACCGTTACACTTGAACTGAATTACAAAACAGAACAGAGTCACACATGCAGAAAACACACTATGGCTGCTTAACGGGAAAGGTGAGGTGGGGTGATACATAAAACAAGGGTTTCAAATTAGCTCAGATACCATTCCATAAACCCAATATGTAATAGACAAGACCTACTCCTTGCTCAGAGAACTGGACTCAACACGCCCTATTCACCGCACAAGAATATATCTGACTAGTAATAATCTTAAAACCTATGTACTGATATCTCTCTGTTAGTGTGTCAAGTGGGTGAAAAGCGGCATAAACACAGCAGTGAAAAGCAGCTAAACCCCATTATAAAAATAAATTACTTTGAAAAACCCATGAAACAAAGACAGTGAAAGAGAGAGAAATTCTTACACAATGCGTTCAGGGGCTGTGATGCAACCTGGATTGACCATATCTAGACCCACAGCTGGATGAGACATAAGGGTGGACACTGTTGCGGCTGAGAGGTTTGGTGAGGTTGGGTGAGCAAACGCAGACCCTTTAAAGTAATACTGCGTGGTACCCATCGCATGGGTCCCAAATCTCCAGGTTCCAGGGCATCTTCCTACATCGAAAACATGCATGAGATACCCAGAAGATGGTACACCGTGTGATGGGGAAAGGTTTCTAAAACGCACCTCATTTCTCATCTGCTTGTGCCCGGGTTCGCCATTCCAGCCACTTAACTAGCAATCTCCCTCCTTGGAGCATCAGCACCTTTAACCTCCTGTTCCGTACAGGTTGCAATTTGTACTGAGGATGAACGGGAAGACGTGGAACCAATGAAAGACTAGCTCTTGGTGTTGGGACAGGCACAGGTCACTCTATTTTCCCATCAGGAAGAAGAATTAACCACAGGCTCAGCCTGCCCCCCGGAACCAGAACAGGGCCTGAAGCCATCCTGCGCTTTTGCGGCCAGCTCCCTAAAAAGCGAGTTGTAAAATGGAGGTTCAGGGCACTGCAATTCACAAAACTGAAGACTTATAAATGATAACTCTCGTCCACAAATATATTGAGGGAAGGCAAAGAAGAGGATTTGAAATCAAGGCAGAATTGCAGGAAACAGATTTCAGGAGGTAGATTCGAATCGCCTTTAAAGCACATGAAAAGCGGCAAAACGTTGACAATGATGCCCATGGCCAAAAAGGGCGTATGCGTTTTTTCCTGAATATTTTCAGGAAAAAACGCATACGCCCTTTTTGGCCAAGCAAGCAACCTGGAAAGGTAAATCAGCGCTACAAAGAAGTCTCGCTTCCCATCGGTCAAAAGGGCCATGCTGAAAAAAGTGTCAAAACCAGAAATGCAGGACATGCCATGGAGAAATGGGAGCCTTGCTACACTGATGGGCGGGATGTAAATTGCCAACAGCCACTCTGGAGAAGCGTACGGTGTGTCCTGAAACATCTAAAAAACACAGCTTAGAGAGCATAGGGCACTTCCACTCATGGGGGTATAAATTGGGAAAATGAAAAATCAGCAAGACACAAGCACCCCAAAGTTTAGGGCTGCTCTGTTGACAAGGACCTCCACTTCATTCCACCTTCAATATCCCAGGAAAGAGAAAAATGGATAAAGAAGTTGTGGTCCATATGTACAATGGAATATCACTCAGCCATGAAATCAATGTCATAAGGCTAGTAGCAGCATGATGAGTGGATTTAGGTACGACGATTCTAAGTGAAATAAGTCACACAGAAAAGGACACTTCTCATAAGGTATCACTTATAGAGGGAATGTAAAAACCGTTACACTTGAACTGAATTACAAAACAGAACAGAGTCACACATGCAGAAAACACACTATGGCTGCTTAACGGGAAAGGGGAGGTGGGGTGATACATAAAACAAGGGTTTCAAATTAGCTCAGATACCGTTCCATAAACCCAATATGTAATAGACAAGACCTACTCCTTGCTCAGAGAACTGGACTCAACACGCCCTATTCACCGCACAAGAATATATCTGACTAGTAATAATCTTAAAACCTATGTATTGATATCTCTCTGTTAGTGTGTCAAGTGGGTGTAAAGCGGCATAAACACAGCAGTGAAAAGCAGCTAAACCCCATTATAAAAATAAATTACTTTGAAAAACCCATGAAACAAAGACAGTGAAAGAGAGCGAAATTCTTACACAATGCGTTCAGGGGCTGTGATGCAACCTGGATTGACCATATCTAGACCCACAGCTGGATGAGACATAAGGGTGGACACTGTTGCGGCTGAGAGGTTTGGTGAGGTTGGGTGAGCAAACGCAGCCCCTTTAAAGTAATACTGCGTGGTACCCATCGCATGGGTCCCAAATCTCCAGGTTCAAGGGCATCTTCCTACATCGAAAACATGCATGAGAAACCCAGAAGATGGTACACCGTGTGATGGGGAAAGGTTTCTAAAACGCACCTCATTTCTCATCTCCTTGTGCCCGGGTTCGCTATTCCAGCCGCTTTACTAACAATCTCCCTACTTGGAGAATCAGCACCTTTAACCTCCTGTTCCGTACAGGTTGCAATTTGTCCTGAGGATGAACGGGAAGACGTGGAACCAATGAGAGACTAGCTCTTGGTGTTGGGACAGGCACAGGTCACTCTATTTTCCTATCAGGAAGAAGAATTAACCACAGGCTCAGCCTGCCACCCGGAACCAGAACAGGGTCTGAAGCCATCCTGTGCTATTGCGGCCAGCTCCCTAAAAAGCGAGTTGTAAAATGGAGGTTCAGGGCACTGCAATTCACAAAACTGAAGACTTATAAATGATAACTCTCGTCCACAAATATATTGAGGGAAGGCAAAGAAGAGAATTTGAAATCAAGGCAGAATTGCAGGAAACAGATTTCAGGAGGTAGATTCGAATCGCCTTTAAAGCACATGAAAAGCGGCAAAACGTTGACAATGATGCCCATGGCCAAAAAGGGCGTATGCGTTTTTTCCTGAATATTTTCAGGAAAAAACGCATACGCCCTTTTTGGCCAAGCAAGCAACCTGGAAAGGTAAATCAGTGCTACAAAGAAGTCTCGCTTCCCATCGGTCAAAAGGGCCATGCTGAAAAAAGTGTCAAAACCAGAAATGCAGGACATGCCATGGAGAAATGGGAGCCTTGCTACACTGATGGGCGGGATGTAAATTGCCAACAGCCACTCTGGAGAAGCGTACGGTGTGTCCTGAAACATCTAAAAAACACAGCTTAGAGAGCATAGGGCACTTCCACTCATGGGGGTATAAATTGGGAAAATGAAAAATCAGCAAGACACAAGCACCCCAAAGTTTAGGGCTGCTCTGTTGACAAGGACCTCCACTTCATTCCACCTTCAATATCCCAGGAAAGAGAAAAATGGATAAAGAAGTTGTGGTCCATATGTACAATGGAATATCACTCAGCCATGAAATCAATGTCATAAGGCTAGTAGCAGCATGATGAGTGGATTTAGGTACGACGATTCTAAGTGAAATAAGTCACACAGAAAAGGACACTTCTCATAAGGTATCACTTATAGAGGGAATGTAAAAACCGTTACACTTGAACTGAATTACAAAACAGAACAGAGTCACACATGCAGAAAACACACTATGGCTGCTTAACGGGAAAGGGGAGGTGGGGTGATACATAAAACAAGGGTTTCAAATTAGCTCAGATACCGTTCCATAAACCCAATATGTAATAGACAAGACCTACTCCTTGCTCAGAGAACTGGACTCAACACGCCCTATTCACCGCACAAGAATATATCTGACTAGTAATAATCTTAAAAGCTATGTATTGATATCTCTCTGTTAGTGTGTCAAGTGGGTGTAAAGCGGCATAAACACAGCAGTGAAAAGCAGCTAAACCCCATTATAAAAATAAATTACTTTGAAAAACCCATGAAACAAAGACAGTGAAAGAGAGCGAAATTCTTACACAATGCGTTCAGGGGCTGTGATGCAACCTGGATTGACCATATCTAGACCCACAGCTGGATGAGACATAAGGGTGGACACTGTTGCGGCTGAGAGGTTTGGTGAGGTTGGGTGAGCAAACGCAGCCCCTTTAAAGTAATACTGCGTGGTACCCATCGCATGGGTCCCAAATCTCCAGGTTCAAGGGCATCTTCCTACATCGAAAACATGCATGAGAAACCCAGAAGATGGTACACCGTGTGATGGGGAAAGGTTTCTAAAACGCACCTCATTTCTCATCTCCTTGTGCCCGGGTTCGCTATTCCAGCCGCTTTACTAACAATCTCCCTACTTGGAGAATCAGCACCTTTAACCTCCTTCTCCGTACAGGTTGCAATTTGTCCTGAGGGTGAACGGGAAGACGTGGAACCAATGAGAGACTAGCTCTTGGTGTTGGGACAGGCACAGGTCACTCTATTTTCCCATCAGGAAGAAGAATTAACCACAGGCTCAGCCTGCCCCCGGAACCAGAACAGGGCCTGAAGGCATCCTGCGCATTTGCGGCCAGCTCCCTAAAAAGCGAGTTGCAAAATGGAGGTTCAGGGCACTGCAATTCACAAACCTGCAGAGTTATAAATGATAACTCTCGTCCACAAATATATTGAGGGAAGGCAAAGAAGAGGATTTGAAATCAAGGCAGAATTGCAGGAAACAGATTTCAGGAGGTAGATTCGAATCGCCTTTAAAGCACATGAAAAGCGGCAAAACGTTGACAATGATGCCCTTGGCCAAAAAGGGCGTATGCGTTTTTTCCTGAATATATTCAGGAAAAAACGCATACGCCCTTTTTGGCCAACCAAGCAACCTGGAAAGGCAAATCAGCGCTACAAAGATGTCTCGCTTCCCATCGGTCAAAAGGGCCATGCTGAAAAAAGTGTCAAAACCAGAAATGCAGGACAGGCCATGGAGAACTGGGAGCCTTGCTACACTGATGGGCGGGATGTAAATTGTCAACAGCCACTCTGAAGAAGTGTACGGTGAGTCCTGAAACGTCTGAAAAGCAAAGCTTAGAGAGCATAGGGCACTTCCACTCATGTGGGTATAAATTGGGAAAATTAAAATTCAGCAAGACACAAGCACCCCAAAGTTTAGGACTGCTCTGTTGACAAGGACCTCCACTTCATTCCACCTTCAATATCCCAGGAAAGAGAAAAATGGATAAAGAAGTTGTGGTCCTTATGTACAATGGAATATCACTCAGCCATGAAATCAATGTCATAAGGCTAGTAGCAGCATGATGAGTGGATTTAGGTACGACGATTCTAAGTGAAATAAGTCACACAGAAAAGGACACTTCTCATAAGGTATCACTTATAGAGGGAATGTAAAAACCGTTACACTTGAACTGAATTACAAAACAGAACAGAGTCACACATGCAGAAAACACACTATGGCTGCTTAACGGGAAAGGTGAGGTGGGGTGATACATAAAACAAGTGTTTCAAATTAGCTCAGATACCGTTCCATAAACCCAATATGTAATAGACAAGACCTACTCCTTGCTCAGAGAACTGGACTCAACACGCCCTATTCACCGCACAAGAATATATCTGACTAGTAATAATCTTAAAACCTATGTATTGATATCTCTCTGTTAGTGTGTCAAGTGGGTGAAAAGCGGCATAAACACAGCAGTGAAAAGCAGCTAAACCCATTTATAAAAATAAATTACTTTGAAAAACCCATGAAACAAAGACAGTGAAAGAGATAGAAATTCTTACACAATGCGTTCACGGGCTGTGATGCAACCTGGATTGACCATATCTAGACCCACAGCTGGATGAGACATAAGGGTGGACACTCTTGGGGCTGAGAGGTTTGGTGAGGTTAGGTGAGCAAACGCAAACCCTTTTAAGTAACACTGCGTGGTACCCATCGCATGGGTCCCAAATCTCCAGGTTCAAGGGCATCTTCCTACATCGAAAACATGCATGAGATACCCAGAAGATGGTACACCGTGTGATGGGGAAAGGTTTCTAAAACGCACCTCATTTCTCATCTCCTTGTGCTCGGGTTCGCCATTCCAGCCACTTTACTAGCAATCTCCCTCCTTGGAGCATCATCACGTTTAACCTCCTGTTCCGTACAGGTTGATATTTGTCCTGAGGATGAACGGGAAGACGTGGAACCAATGAGAGACTAGCTCTTGGTGTTGGGACAGGCACAGGTCACTCTATTTTCCCATCAGGAAGAAGAATTAACCACAGGCTCAGCCTGCCACTCGGAACCAGAACAGGGCCTGAAGCCAGCCGGTGCTATTGCGGCCAGCTCCCTAAAAAGCGAGTTGTAAAATGGAGGTTCAGGGCACTGCAATTCACAAACCTGCAGACTTATAAATGATAACTCTCGTCCACAAATATATTGAGGGAAGGCAAAGAAGAGGATTTGAAATCAAGGCAGAATTGCAGGAAACAGATTTCAGGAGGTAGATTCGAATCGCCTTTAAAGCACATGAAATGCGGCAAAACGTTGGCAATGATGCCCTTGGCCAAAAAGGGCGTATGCGTTTTTTCCTGAATATATTCAGGAAAAAACGCATACGCCCTTTTTGGCCAACCAAGCAACCTGGAAAGGCAAATCAGCGCTACAAAGATGTCTCGCTTCCCATCGGTCAAAAGGGCCATGCTGAAAAAAGTGTCAAAACCAGAAATGCAGGACAGGCCATGGAGAAATGGGAGCCTTGCTACACTGATGGGCGGAATGTAAATTGTCAACAGCCACTCTGGAGAAGTGTACGGTGAGTCCTGAAACATCTAAAAAACAAAGCTTAGAGAGCATAGGGCACTTCCACTCATGGGGTTATAAATTGGGAAAATGAAAAATCAGCAAGACACAAGCACCCCAAAGTTTAGGGCTGCTCTGTTGACAAGGACCTCCACTTCATTCCACCTTCAATATCCCAGGAAAGAGAAAAATGGATAAAGAAGTTGTGGTCCTTATGTACAATGGAATATCACTCAGCCGTGAAATCAATGTCATAAGGCTAGTAGCAGCATGATGAGTGGATTTAGGTACGACGACTCTAAGTGAAATAAGTCACACAGAAAAGGACACTTCTCATAAGGTATCACTTATAGAGGGAATGTAAAAACCGTTACACTTGAACTGAATTACAAAACAGAACAGAGTCACACATGCAGAAAACACACTATGGCTGCTTAACGGGAAAGGTGAGGTGGGGTGATACATAAAACAAGGGTTTCAAATTAGCTCAGATACCATTCCATAAACCCAATATGTAATAGACAAGACCTACTCCTTGCTCAGAGAACTGGACTCAACACGCCCTATTCACCGCACAAGAATATATCTGACTAGTAATAATCTTAAAACCTATGTACTGATATCTCTCTGTTAGTGTGTCAAGTGGGTGAAAAGCGGCATAAACACAGCAGTGAAAAGCAGCTAAACCCCATTATAAAAATAAATTACTTTGAAAAACCCATGAAACAAAGACAGTGAAAGAGAGAGAAATTCTTACACAATGCGTTCAGGGGCTGTGATGCAACCTGGATTGACCATATCTAGACCCACAGCTGGATGAGACATAAGGGTGGACACTGTTGCGGCTGAGAGGTTTGGTGAGGTTGGGTGAGCAAACGCAGACCCTTTAAAGTAATACTGCGTGGTACCCATCGCATGGGTCCCAAATCTCCAGGTTCCAGGGCATCTTCCTACATCGAAAACATGCATGAGATACCCAGAAGATGGTACACCGTGTGATGGGGAAAGGTTTCTAAAACGCACCTCATTTCTCATCTGCTTGTGCCCGGGTTCGCCATTCCAGCCACTTAACTAGCAATCTCCCTCCTTGGAGCATCAGCACCTTTAACCTCCTGTTCCGTACAGGTTGCAATTTGTACTGAGGATGAACGGGAAGACGTGGAACCAATGAAAGACTAGCTCTTGGTGTTGGGACAGGCACAGGTCACTCTATTTTCCCATCAGGAAGAAGAATTAACCACAGGCTCAGCCTGCCCCCCGGAACCAGAACAGGGCCTGAAGCCATCCTGCGCTTTTGCGGCCAGCTCCCTAAAAAGCGAGTTGTAAAATGGAGGTTCAGGGCACTGCAATTCACAAAACTGAAGACTTATAAATGATAACTCTCGTCCACAAATATATTGAGGGAAGGCAAAGAAGAGGATTTGAAATCAAGGCAGAATTGCAGGAAACAGATTTCAGGAGGTAGATTCGAATCGCCTTTAAAGCACATGAAAAGCGGCAAAACGTTGACAATGATGCCCATGGCCAAAAAGGGCGTATGCGTTTTTTCCTGAATATTTTCAGGAAAAAACGCATACGCCCTTTTTGGCCAAGCAAGCAACCTGGAAAGGTAAATCAGCGCTACAAAGAAGTCTCGCTTCCCATCGGTCAAAAGGGCCATGCTGAAAAAAGTGTCAAAACCAGAAATGCAGGACATGCCATGGAGAAATGGGAGCCTTGCTACACTGATGGGCGGGATGTAAATTGCCAACAGCCACTCTGGAGAAGCGTACGGTGTGTCCTGAAACATCTAAAAAACACAGCTTAGAGAGCATAGGGCACTTCCACTCATGGGGGTATAAATTGGGAAAATGAAAAATCAGCAAGACACAAGCACCCCAAAGTTTAGGGCTGCTCTGTTGACAAGGACCTCCACTTCATTCCACCTTCAATATCCCAGGAAAGAGAAAAATGGATAAAGAAGTTGTGGTCCATATGTACAATGGAATATCACTCAGCCATGAAATCAATGTCATAAGGCTAGTAGCAGCATGATGAGTGGATTTAGGTACGACGATTCTAAGTGAAATAAGTCACACAGAAAAGGACACTTCTCATAAGGTATCACTTATAGAGGGAATGTAAAAACCGTTACACTTGAACTGAATTACAAAACAGAACAGAGTCACACATGCAGAAAACACACTATGGCTGCTTAACGGGAAAGGGGAGGTGGGGTGATACATAAAACAAGGGTTTCAAATTAGCTCAGATACCGTTCCATAAACCCAATATGTAATAGACAAGACCTACTCCTTGCTCAGAGAACTGGACTCAACACGCCCTATTCACCGCACAAGAATATATCTGACTAGTAATAATCTTAAAACCTATGTATTGATATCTCTCTGTTAGTGTGTCAAGTGGGTGTAAAGCGGCATAAACACAGCAGTGAAAAGCAGCTAAACCCCATTATAAAAATAAATTACTTTGAAAAACCCATGAAACAAAGACAGTGAAAGAGAGCGAAATTCTTACACAATGCGTTCAGGGGCTGTGATGCAACCTGGATTGACCATATCTAGACCCACAGCTGGATGAGACATAAGGGTGGACACTGTTGCGGCTGAGAGGTTTGGTGAGGTTGGGTGAGCAAACGCAGCCCCTTTAAAGTAATACTGCGTGGTACCCATCGCATGGGTCCCAAATCTCCAGGTTCAAGGGCATCTTCCTACATCGAAAACATGCATGAGAAACCCAGAAGATGGTACACCGTGTGATGGGGAAAGGTTTCTAAAACGCACCTCATTTCTCATCTCCTTGTGCCCGGGTTCGCTATTCCAGCCGCTTTACTAACAATCTCCCTACTTGGAGAATCAGCACCTTTAACCTCCTGTTCCGTACAGGTTGCAATTTGTCCTGAGGATGAACGGGAAGACGTGGAACCAATGAGAGACTAGCTCTTGGTGTTGGGACAGGCACAGGTCACTCTATTTTCCTATCAGGAAGAAGAATTAACCACAGGCTCAGCCTGCCACCCGGAACCAGAACAGGGTCTGAAGCCATCCTGTGCTATTGCGGCCAGCTCCCTAAAAAGCGAGTTGTAAAATGGAGGTTCAGGGCACTGCAATTCACAAAACTGAAGACTTATAAATGATAACTCTCGTCCACAAATATATTGAGGGAAGGCAAAGAAGAGAATTTGAAATCAAGGCAGAATTGCAGGAAACAGATTTCAGGAGGTAGATTCGAATCGCCTTTAAAGCACATGAAAAGCGGCAAAACGTTGACAATGATGCCCATGGCCAAAAAGGGCGTATGCGTTTTTTCCTGAATATTTTCAGGAAAAAACGCATACGCCCTTTTTGGCCAAGCAAGCAACCTGGAAAGGTAAATCAGTGCTACAAAGAAGTCTCGCTTCCCATCGGTCAAAAGGGCCATGCTGAAAAAAGTGTCAAAACCAGAAATGCAGGACATGCCATGGAGAAATGGGAGCCTTGCTACACTGATGGGCGGGATGTAAATTGCCAACAGCCACTCTGGAGAAGCGTACGGTGTGTCCTGAAACATCTAAAAAACACAGCTTAGAGAGCATAGGGCACTTCCACTCATGGGGGTATAAATTGGGAAAATGAAAAATCAGCAAGACACAAGCACCCCAAAGTTTAGGGCTGCTCTGTTGACAAGGACCTCCACTTCATTCCACCTTCAATATCCCAGGAAAGAGAAAAATGGATAAAGAAGTTGTGGTCCATATGTACAATGGAATATCACTCAGCCATGAAATCAATGTCATAAGGCTAGTAGCAGCATGATGAGTGGATTTAGGTACGACGATTCTAAGTGAAATAAGTCACACAGAAAAGGACACTTCTCATAAGGTATCACTTATAGAGGGAATGTAAAAACCGTTACACTTGAACTGAATTACAAAACAGAACAGAGTCACACATGCAGAAAACACACTATGGCTGCTTAACGGGAAAGGGGAGGTGGGGTGATACATAAAACAAGGGTTTCAAATTAGCTCAGATACCGTTCCATAAACCCAATATGTAATAGACAAGACCTACTCCTTGCTCAGAGAACTGGACTCAACACGCCCTATTCACCGCACAAGAATATATCTGACTAGTAATAATCTTAAAAGCTATGTATTGATATCTCTCTGTTAGTGTGTCAAGTGGGTGTAAAGCGGCATAAACACAGCAGTGAAAAGCAGCTAAACCCCATTATAAAAATAAATTACTTTGAAAAACCCATGAAACAAAGACAGTGAAAGAGAGCGAAATTCTTACACAATGCGTTCAGGGGCTGTGATGCAACCTGGATTGACCATATCTAGACCCACAGCTGGATGAGACATAAGGGTGGACACTGTTGCGGCTGAGAGGTTTGGTGAGGTTGGGTGAGCAAACGCAGCCCCTTTAAAGTAATACTGCGTGGTACCCATCGCATGGGTCCCAAATCTCCAGGTTCAAGGGCATCTTCCTACATCGAAAACATGCATGAGAAACCCAGAAGATGGTACACCGTGTGATGGGGAAAGGTTTCTAAAACGCACCTCATTTCTCATCTCCTTGTGCCCGGGTTCGCTATTCCAGCCGCTTTACTAACAATCTCCCTACTTGGAGAATCAGCACCTTTAACCTCCTTCTCCGTACAGGTTGCAATTTGTCCTGAGGGTGAACGGGAAGACGTGGAACCAATGAGAGACTAGCTCTTGGTGTTGGGACAGGCACAGGTCACTCTATTTTCCCATCAGGAAGAAGAATTAACCACAGGCTCAGCCTGCCCCCGGAACCAGAACAGGGCCTGAAGGCATCCTGCGCATTTGCGGCCAGCTCCCTAAAAAGCGAGTTGCAAAATGGAGGTTCAGGGCACTGCAATTCACAAACCTGCAGAGTTATAAATGATAACTCTCGTCCACAAATATATTGAGGGAAGGCAAAGAAGAGGATTTGAAATCAAGGCAGAATTGCAGGAAACAGATTTCAGGAGGTAGATTCGAATCGCCTTTAAAGCACATGAAAAGCGGCAAAACGTTGACAATGATGCCCTTGGCCAAAAAGGGCGTATGCGTTTTTTCCTGAATATATTCAGGAAAAAACGCATACGCCCTTTTTGGCCAACCAAGCAACCTGGAAAGGCAAATCAGCGCTACAAAGATGTCTCGCTTCCCATCGGTCAAAAGGGCCATGCTGAAAAAAGTGTCAAAACCAGAAATGCAGGACAGGCCATGGAGAACTGGGAGCCTTGCTACACTGATGGGCGGGATGTAAATTGTCAACAGCCACTCTGAAGAAGTGTACGGTGAGTCCTGAAACGTCTGAAAAGCAAAGCTTAGAGAGCATAGGGCACTTCCACTCATGTGGGTATAAATTGGGAAAATTAAAATTCAGCAAGACACAAGCACCCCAAAGTTTAGGACTGCTCTGTTGACAAGGACCTCCACTTCATTCCACCTTCAATATCCCAGGAAAGAGAAAAATGGATAAAGAAGTTGTGGTCCTTATGTACAATGGAATATCACTCAGCCATGAAATCAATGTCATAAGGCTAGTAGCAGCATGATGAGTGGATTTAGGTACGACGATTCTAAGTGAAATAAGTCACACAGAAAAGGACACTTCTCATAAGGTATCACTTATAGAGGGAATGTAAAAACCGTTACACTTGAACTGAATTACAAAACAGAACAGAGTCACACATGCAGAAAACACACTATGGCTGCTTAACGGGAAAGGTGAGGTGGGGTGATACATAAAACAAGTGTTTCAAATTAGCTCAGATACCGTTCCATAAACCCAATATGTAATAGACAAGACCTACTCCTTGCTCAGAGAACTGGACTCAACACGCCCTATTCACCGCACAAGAATATATCTGACTAGTAATAATCTTAAAACCTATGTATTGATATCTCTCTGTTAGTGTGTCAAGTGGGTGAAAAGCGGCATAAACACAGCAGTGAAAAGCAGCTAAACCCATTTATAAAAATAAATTACTTTGAAAAACCCATGAAACAAAGACAGTGAAAGAGATAGAAATTCTTACACAATGCGTTCACGGGCTGTGATGCAACCTGGATTGACCATATCTAGACCCACAGCTGGATGAGACATAAGGGTGGACACTCTTGGGGCTGAGAGGTTTGGTGAGGTTAGGTGAGCAAACGCAAACCCTTTTAAGTAACACTGCGTGGTACCCATCGCATGGGTCCCAAATCTCCAGGTTCAAGGGCATCTTCCTACATCGAAAACATGCATGAGATACCCAGAAGATGGTACACCGTGTGATGGGGAAAGGTTTCTAAAACGCACCTCATTTCTCATCTCCTTGTGCTCGGGTTCGCCATTCCAGCCACTTTACTAGCAATCTCCCTCCTTGGAGCATCATCACGTTTAACCTCCTGTTCCGTACAGGTTGATATTTGTCCTGAGGATGAACGGGAAGACGTGGAACCAATGAGAGACTAGCTCTTGGTGTTGGGACAGGCACAGGTCACTCTATTTTCCCATCAGGAAGAAGAATTAACCACAGGCTCAGCCTGCCACTCGGAACCAGAACAGGGCCTGAAGCCAGCCGGTGCTATTGCGGCCAGCTCCCTAAAAAGCGAGTTGTAAAATGGAGGTTCAGGGCACTGCAATTCACAAACCTGCAGACTTATAAATGATAACTCTCGTCCACAAATATATTGAGGGAAGGCAAAGAAGAGGATTTGAAATCAAGGCAGAATTGCAGGAAACAGATTTCAGGAGGTAGATTCGAATCGCCTTTAAAGCACATGAAATGCGGCAAAACGTTGGCAATGATGCCCTTGGCCAAAAAGGGCGTATGCGTTTTTTCCTGAATATATTCAGGAAAAAACGCATACGCCCTTTTTGGCCAACCAAGCAACCTGGAAAGGCAAATCAGCGCTACAAAGATGTCTCGCTTCCCATCGGTCAAAAGGGCCATGCTGAAAAAAGTGTCAAAACCAGAAATGCAGGACAGGCCATGGAGAAATGGGAGCCTTGCTACACTGATGGGCGGAATGTAAATTGTCAACAGCCACTCTGGAGAAGTGTACGGTGAGTCCTGAAACATCTAAAAAACAAAGCTTAGAGAGCATAGGGCACTTCCACTCATGGGGTTATAAATTGGGAAAATGAAAAATCAGCAAGACACAAGCACCCCAAAGTTTAGGGCTGCTCTGTTGACAAGGACCTCCACTTCATTCCACCTTCAATATCCCAGGAAAGAGAAAAATGGATAAAGAAGTTGTGGTCCTTATGTACAATGGAATATCACTCAGCCGTGAAATCAATGTCATAAGGCTAGTAGCAGCATGATGAGTGGATTTAGGTACGACGACTCTAAGTGAAATAAGTCACACAGAAAAGGACACTTCTCATAAGGTATCACTTATAGAGGGAATGTAAAAACCGTTACACTTGAACTGAATTACAAAACAGAACAGAGTCACACATGCAGAAAACACACTATGGCTGCTTAACGGGAAAGGTGAGGTGGGGTGATACATAAAACAAGGGTTTCAAATTAGCTCAGATACCATTCCATAAACCCAATATGTAATAGACAAGACCTACTCCTTGCTCAGAGAACTGGACTCAACACGCCCTATTCACCGCACAAGAATATATCTGACTAGTAATAATCTTAAAACCTATGTACTGATATCTCTCTGTTAGTGTGTCAAGTGGGTGAAAAGCGGCATAAACACAGCAGTGAAAAGCAGCTAAACCCCATTATAAAAATAAATTACTTTGAAAAACCCATGAAACAAAGACAGTGAAAGAGAGAGAAATTCTTACACAATGCGTTCAGGGGCTGTGATGCAACCTGGATTGACCATATCTAGACCCACAGCTGGATGAGACATAAGGGTGGACACTGTTGCGGCTGAGAGGTTTGGTGAGGTTGGGTGAGCAAACGCAGACCCTTTAAAGTAATACTGCGTGGTACCCATCGCATGGGTCCCAAATCTCCAGGTTCCAGGGCATCTTCCTACATCGAAAACATGCATGAGATACCCAGAAGATGGTACACCGTGTGATGGGGAAAGGTTTCTAAAACGCACCTCATTTCTCATCTGCTTGTGCCCGGGTTCGCCATTCCAGCCACTTAACTAGCAATCTCCCTCCTTGGAGCATCAGCACCTTTAACCTCCTGTTCCGTACAGGTTGCAATTTGTACTGAGGATGAACGGGAAGACGTGGAACCAATGAAAGACTAGCTCTTGGTGTTGGGACAGGCACAGGTCACTCTATTTTCCCATCAGGAAGAAGAATTAACCACAGGCTCAGCCTGCCCCCCGGAACCAGAACAGGGCCTGAAGCCATCCTGCGCTTTTGCGGCCAGCTCCCTAAAAAGCGAGTTGTAAAATGGAGGTTCAGGGCACTGCAATTCACAAAACTGAAGACTTATAAATGATAACTCTCGTCCACAAATATATTGAGGGAAGGCAAAGAAGAGGATTTGAAATCAAGGCAGAATTGCAGGAAACAGATTTCAGGAGGTAGATTCGAATCGCCTTTAAAGCACATGAAAAGCGGCAAAACGTTGACAATGATGCCCATGGCCAAAAAGGGCGTATGCGTTTTTTCCTGAATATTTTCAGGAAAAAACGCATACGCCCTTTTTGGCCAAGCAAGCAACCTGGAAAGGTAAATCAGCGCTACAAAGAAGTCTCGCTTCCCATCGGTCAAAAGGGCCATGCTGAAAAAAGTGTCAAAACCAGAAATGCAGGACATGCCATGGAGAAATGGGAGCCTTGCTACACTGATGGGCGGGATGTAAATTGCCAACAGCCACTCTGGAGAAGCGTACGGTGTGTCCTGAAACATCTAAAAAACAAAGCTTAGAGAGCATAGGGCACTTCCACTCATGGGGGTATAAATTGGGAAAATGAAAAATCAGCAAGACACAAGCACCCCAAAGTTTAGGGCTGCTCTGTTGACAAGGACCTCCACTTCATTCCACCTTCAATATCCCAGGAAAGAGAAAAATGGATAAAGAAGTTGTGGTCCATATGTACAATGGAATATCACTCAGCCATGAAATCAATGTCATAAGGCTAGTAGCAGCATGATGAGTGGATTTAGGTACGACGATTCTAAGTGAAATAAGTCACACAGAAAAGGACACTTCTCATAAGGTATCACTTATAGAGGGAATGTAAAAACCGTTACACTTGAACTGAATTACAAAACAGAACAGAGTCACACATGCAGAAAACACACTATGGCTGCTTAACGGGAAAGGGGAGGTGGGGTGATACATAAAACAAGGGTTTCAAATTAGCTCAGATACCGTTCCATAAACCCAATATGTAATAGACAAGACCTACTCCTTGCTCAGAGAACTGGACTCAACACGCCCTATTCACCGCACAAGAATATATCTGACTAGTAATAATCTTAAAACCTATGTATTGATATCTCTCTGTTAGTGTGTCAAGTGGGTGTAAAGCGGCATAAACACAGCAGTGAAAAGCAGCTAAACCCCATTATAAAAATAAATTACTTTGAAAAACCCATGAAACAAAGACAGTGAAAGAGAGCGAAATTCTTACACAATGCGTTCAGGGGCTGTGATGCAACCTGGATTGACCATATCTAGACCCACAGCTGGATGAGACATAAGGGTGGACACTGTTGCGGCTGAGAGGTTTGGTGAGGTTGGGTGAGCAAACGCAGCCCCTTTAAAGTAACACTGCGTGGTACCCATCGCATGGGTCCCAAATCTCCAGGTTCAAGGGCATCTTCCTACATCGAAAACATGCATGAGATACCCAGAAGATGGTACACCGTGTGATGGGGAAAGGTTTCTAAAACGCACCTCATTTCTCATCTCCTTGTGCTCGGGTTCGCCATTCCAGCCACTTTACTAGCAATCTCCCTCCTTGGAGCATCATCACGTTTAACCTCCTGTTCCGTACAGGTTGATATTTGTCCTGAGGATGAACGGGAAGACGTGGAACCAATGAGAGACTAGCTCTTGGTGTTGGGACAGGCACAGGTCACTCTATTTTCCCATCAGGAAGAAGAATTAACCACAGGCTCAGCCTGCCACTCGGAACCAGAACAGGGCCTGAAGCCAGCCGGTGCTATTGCGGCCAGCTCCCTAAAAAGCGAGTTGTAAAATGGAGGTTCAGGGCACTGCAATTCACAAACCTGCAGACTTATAAATGATAACTCTCGTCCACAAATATATTGAGGGAAGGCAAAGAAGAGGATTTGAAATCAAGGCAGAATTGCAGGAAACAGATTTCAGGAGGTAGATTCGAATCGCCTTTAAAGCACATGAAATGCGGCAAAACGTTGGCAATGATGCCCTTGGCCAAAAAGGGCGTATGCGTTTTTTCCTGAATATATTCAGGAAAAAACGCATACGCCCTTTTTGGCCAACCAAGCAACCTGGAAAGGCAAATCAGCGCTACAAAGATGTCTCGCTTCCCATCGGTCAAAAGGGCCATGCTGAAAAAAGTGTCAAAACCAGAAATGCAGGACAGGCCATGGAGAAATGGGAGCCTTGCTACACTGATGGGCGGAATGTAAATTGTCAACAGCCACTCTGGAGAAGTGTACGGTGAGTCCTGAAACATCTAAAAAACAAAGCTTAGAGAGCATAGGGCACTTCCACTCATGGGGTTATAAATTGGGAAAATGAAAAATCAGCAAGACACAAGCACCCCAAAGTTTAGGGCTGCTCTGTTGACAAGGACCTCCACTTCATTCCACCTTCAATATCCCAGGAAAGAGAAAAATGGATAAAGAAGTTGTGGTCCTTATGTACAATGGAATATCACTCAGCCGTGAAATCAATGTCATAAGGCTAGTAGCAGCATGATGAGTGGATTTAGGTACGACGACTCTAAGTGAAATAAGTCACACAGAAAAGGACACTTCTCATAAGGTATCACTTATAGAGGGAATGTAAAAACCGTTACACTTGAACTGAATTACAAAACAGAACAGAGTCACACATGCAGAAAACACACTATGGCTGCTTAACGGGAAAGGTGAGGTGGGGTGATACATAAAACAAGGGTTTCAAATTAGCTCAGATACCATTCCATAAACCCAATATGTAATAGACAAGACCTACTCCTTGCTCAGAGAACTGGACTCAACACGCCCTATTCACCGCACAAGAATATATCTGACTAGTAATAATCTTAAAACCTATGTACTGATATCTCTCTGTTAGTGTGTCAAGTGGGTGAAAAGCGGCATAAACACAGCAGTGAAAAGCAGCTAAACCCCATTATAAAAATAAATTACTTTGAAAAACCCATGAAACAAAGACAGTGAAAGAGAGAGAAATTCTTACACAATGCGTTCAGGGGCTGTGATGCAACCTGGATTGACCATATCTAGACCCACAGCTGGATGAGACATAAGGGTGGACACTGTTGCGGCTGAGAGGTTTGGTGAGGTTGGGTGAGCAAACGCAGACCCTTTAAAGTAATACTGCGTGGTACCCATCGCATGGGTCCCAAATCTCCAGGTTCCAGGGCATCTTCCTACATCGAAAACATGCATGAGATACCCAGAAGATGGTACACCGTGTGATGGGGAAAGGTTTCTAAAACGCACCTCATTTCTCATCTGCTTGTGCCCGGGTTCGCCATTCCAGCCACTTAACTAGCAATCTCCCTCCTTGGAGCATCAGCACCTTTAACCTCCTGTTCCGTACAGGTTGCAATTTGTACTGAGGATGAACGGGAAGACGTGGAACCAATGAAAGACTAGCTCTTGGTGTTGGGACAGGCACAGGTCACTCTATTTTCCCATCAGGAAGAAGAATTAACCACAGGCTCAGCCTGCCCCCCGGAACCAGAACAGGGCCTGAAGCCATCCTGCGCTTTTGCGGCCAGCTCCCTAAAAAGCGAGTTGTAAAATGGAGGTTCAGGGCACTGCAATTCACAAAACTGAAGACTTATAAATGATAACTCTCGTCCACAAATATATTGAGGGAAGGCAAAGAAGAGGATTTGAAATCAAGGCAGAATTGCAGGAAACAGATTTCAGGAGGTAGATTCGAATCGCCTTTAAAGCACATGAAAAGCGGCAAAACGTTGACAATGATGCCGATGGCCAAAAAGGGCGTATGCGTTTTTTCCTGAATATTTTCAGGAAAAAACGCATACGCCCTTTTTGGCCAAGCAAGCAACCTGGAAAGGTAAATCAGCGCTACAAAGAAGTCTCGCTTCCCATCGGTCAAAAGGGCCATGCTGAAAAAAGTGTCAAAACCAGAAATGCAGGACATGCCATGGAGAAATGGGAGCCTTGCTACACTGATGGGCGGGATGTAAATTGCCAACAGCCACTCTGGAGAAGCGTACGGTGTGTCCTGAAACATCTAAAAAACACAGCTTAGAGAGCATAGGGCACTTCCACTCATGGGGGTATAAATTGGGAAAATGAAAAATCAGCAAGACACAAGCACCCCAAAGTTTAGGGCTGCTCTGTTGACAAGGACCTCCACTTCATTCCACCTTCAATATCCCAGGAAAGAGAAAAATGGATAAAGAAGTTGTGGTCCATATGTACAATGGAATATCACTCAGCCATGAAATCAATGTCATAAGGCTAGTAGCAGCATGATGAGTGGATTTAGGTACGACGATTCTAAGTGAAATAAGTCACACAGAAAAGGACACTTCTCATAAGGTATCACTTATAGAGGGAATGTAAAAACCGTTACACTTGAACTGAATTACAAAACAGAACAGAGTCACACATGCAGAAAACACACTATGGCTGCTTAACGGGAAAGGGGAGGTGGGGTGATACATAAAACAAGGGTTTCAAATTAGCTCAGATACCGTTCCATAAACCCAATATGTAATAGACAAGACCTACTCCTTGCTCAGAGAACTGGACTCAACACGCCCTATTCACCGCACAAGAATATATCTGACTAGTAATAATCTTAAAACCTATGTATTGATATCTCTCTGTTAGTGTGTCAAGTGGGTGTAAAGCGGCATAAACACAGCAGTGAAAAGCAGCTAAACCCCATTATAAAAATAAATTACTTTGAAAAACCCATGAAACAAAGACAGTGAAAGAGAGCGAAATTCTTACACAATGCGTTCAGGGGCTGTGATGCAACCTGGATTGACCATATCTAGACCCACAGCTGGATGAGACATAAGGGTGGACACTGTTGCGGCTGAGAGGTTTGGTGAGGTTGGGTGAGCAAACGCAGCCCCTTTAAAGTAATACTGCGTGGTACCCATCGCATGGGTCCCAAATCTCCAGGTTCAAGGGCATCTTCCTACATCGAAAACATGCATGAGAAACCCAGAAGATGGTACACCGTGTGATGGGGAAAGGTTTCTAAAACGCACCTCATTTCTCATCTCCTTGTGCCCGGGTTCGCTATTCCAGCCGCTTTACTAACAATCTCCCTACTTGGAGAATCAGCACCTTTAACCTCCTTCTCCGTACAGGTTGCAATTTGTCCTGAGGGTGAACGGGAAGACGTGGAACCAATGAGAGACTAGCTCTTGGTGTTGGGACAGGCACAGGTCACTCTATTTTCCCATCAGGAAGAAGAATTAACCACAGGCTCAGCCTGCCCCCGGAACCAGAACAGGGCCTGAAGGCATCCTGCGCATTTGCGGCCAGCTCCCTAAAAAGCGAGTTGCAAAATGGAGGTTCAGGGCACTGCAATTCACAAACCTGCAGAGTTATAAATGATAACTCTCGTCCACAAATATATTGAGGGAAGGCAAAGAAGAGGATTTGAAATCAAGGCAGAATTGCAGGAAACAGATTTCAGGAGGTAGATTCGAATCGCCTTTAAAGCACATGAAAAGCGGCAAAACGTTGACAATGATGCCCTTGGCCAAAAAGGGCGTATGCGTTTTTTCCTGAATATATTCAGGAAAAAACGCATACGCCCTTTTTGGCCAACCAAGCAACCTGGAAAGGCAAATCAGCGCTACAAAGATGTCTCGCTTCCCATCGGTCAAAAGGGCCATGCTGAAAAAAGTGTCAAAACCAGAAATGCAGGACAGGCCATGGAGAACTGGGAGCCTTGCTACACTGATGGGCGGGATGTAAATTGTCAACAGCCACTCTGAAGAAGTGTACGGTGAGTCCTGAAACGTCTGAAAAGCAAAGCTTAGAGAGCATAGGGCACTTCCACTCATGTGGGTATAAATTGGGAAAATTAAAATTCAGCAAGACACAAGCACCCCAAAGTTTAGGACTGCTCTGTTGACAAGGACCTCCACTTCATTCCACCTTCAATATCCCAGGAAAGAGAAAAATGGATAAAGAAGTTGTGGTCCTTATGTACAATGGAATATCACTCAGCCATGAAATCAATGTCATAAGGCTAGTAGCAGCATGATGAGTGGATTTAGGTACGACGATTCTAAGTGAAATAAGTCACACAGAAAAGGACACTTCTCATAAGGTATCACTTATAGAGGGAATGTAAAAACCGTTACACTTGAACTGAATTACAAAACAGAACAGAGTCACACATGCAGAAAACACACTATGGCTGCTTAACGGGAAAGGTGAGGTGGGGTGATACATAAAACAAGTGTTTCAAATTAGCTCAGATACCGTTCCATAAACCCAATATGTAATAGACAAGACCTACTCCTTGCTCAGAGAACTGGACTCAACACGCCCTATTCACCGCACAAGAATATATCTGACTAGTAATAATCTTAAAACCTATGTATTGATATCTCTCTGTTAGTGTGTCAAGTGGGTGAAAAGCGGCATAAACACAGCAGTGAAAAGCAGCTAAACCCATTTATAAAAATAAATTACTTTGAAAAACCCATGAAACAAAGACAGTGAAAGAGATAGAAATTCTTACACAATGCGTTCACGGGCTGTGATGCAACCTGGATTGACCATATCTAGACCCACAGCTGGATGAGACATAAGGGTGGACACTCTTGGGGCTGAGAGGTTTGGTGAGGTTAGGTGAGCAAACGCAAACCCTTTTAAGTAACACTGCGTGGTACCCATCGCATGGGTCCCAAATCTCCAGGTTCAAGGGCATCTTCCTACATCGAAAACATGCATGAGATACCCAGAAGATGGTACACCGTGTGATGGGGAAAGGTTTCTAAAACGCACCTCATTTCTCATCTCCTTGTGCTCGGGTTCGCCATTCCAGCCACTTTACTAGCAATCTCCCTCCTTGGAGCATCATCACGTTTAACCTCCTGTTCCGTACAGGTTGATATTTGTCCTGAGGATGAACGGGAAGACGTGGAACCAATGAGAGACTAGCTCTTGGTGTTGGGACAGGCACAGGTCACTCTATTTTCCCATCAGGAAGAAGAATTAACCACAGGCTCAGCCTGCCCCCGGAACCAGAACAGGGCCTGAAGGCATCCTGCGCATTTGCGGCCAGCTCCCTAAAAAGCGAGTTGTAAAATGGAGGTTCAGGGCACTGCAATTCACAAACCTGCAGACTTATAAATGATAACTCTCGTCCACAAATATATTGAGGGAAGGCAAAGAAGAGGATTTGAAATCAAGGCAGAATTGCAGGAAACAGATTTCAGGAGGTAGATTCGAATCGCCTTTAAAGCACATGAAATGCGGCAAAACGTTGGCAATGATGCCCTTGGCCAAAAAGGGCGTATGCGTTTTTTCCTGAATATATTCAGGAAAAAACGCATACGCCCTTTTTGGCCAACCAAGCAACCTGGAAAGGCAAATCAGCGCTACAAAGATGTCTCGCTTCCCATCGGTCAAAAGGGCCATGCTGAAAAAAGTCTCAAAACCAAAAATGCAGGACAGGCCATGGAGAAATGGGAGCCTTGCTACACTGATGGGCGGGATGTAAATTGTCAACAGCCACTCTGGAGAAGTGTACGGTGAGTCCTGAAACGTCTAAAAAGCAAAGCTTAGAGAGCATAGGGCACTTCCACTCATGGGGGTATAAATTGGGAAAATGAAAAATCAGCAAGACACAAGCACCCCAAAGTTTAGGGCTGCTCTGTTGACAAGGACCTCCACTTCATTCCACCTTTAATATCCCAGGAAAGAGAAAAATGGATAAAGAAGTTGTGGTCCTTATGTACAATGGAATATCACTCAGCCGTGAAATCAATGTCATAAGGCTAGTAGCAGCATGATGAGTGGATTTAGGTACGACGACTCCAAGTGAAATAAGTCACACAGAAAAGGACACTTCTCATAAGGTATCACTGATAGAGGGAATGTAAAAACCGTTACACTTGAACTGAATTACAAAACAGAACAGAGTCACACATGCAGAAAACACACTATGGCTGCTTAACGGGAAAGGTGAGGTGGGGTGATACATAAAACAAGGGTTTCAAATTAGCTCAGATACCGTTCCATAAACCCAATATGTAATAGACAAGACCTACTCCTTGCTCAGAGAACTGGACTCAACACGCCCTATTCACCGCACAAGAATATATCTGACTAGTAATAATCTTAAAAGCTATGTATTGATATCTCTCTGTTAGTGTGTCAAGTGGGTGTAAAGCGGCATAAACACAGCAGTGAAAAGCAGCTAAACCCCATTATAAAAATAAATTACTTTGAAAAACCCATGAAACAAAGACAGTGAAAGAGAGAGAAATTCTTACACAATGCGTTCAGGGGCTGTGATGCAACCTGGATTGACCATATCTAGACCCACAGCTGGATGAGACATAAGGGTGGACACTGTTGCGGCTGAGAGGTTTGGTGAGGTTGGGTGAGCAAACGCAGACCCTTTAAAGTAATACTGCGTGGTACCCATCGCATGGGTCCCAAATCTCCAGGTTCAAGGGCATCTTCCTACATCGAAAACATGCATGAGAAACCCAGAAGATGGTACACCGTCTGATGGGGAAAGGTTTCTAAAACGCACCTCATTTCTCATCTCATTGTGCTCGGGTTCGCCATTCCAGCCACTTTACTAGCAATCTCCCTCCTTGGAGCATCATCACCTTTAACCTCCTGTTCCGTACAGGTTGCAATTTGTCCTGAGGATGAACGGGAAGACGTGGAACCAATGAGAGACTAGCTCTTGGTGTTGGGACAGGCACAGGTCACTCTATTTTCCTATCAGGAAGAAGAATTAACCACAGGCTCAGCCTGCCACCCGGAACCAGAACAGGGTCTGAAGCCATCCTGTGCTATTGCGGCCAGCTCCCTAAAAAGCGAGTTGTAAAATGGAGGTTCAGGGCACTGCAATTCACAAAACTGAAGACTTATAAATGATAACTCTCGTCCACAAATATATTGAGGGAAGGCAAAGAAGAGAATTTGAAATCAAGGCAGAATTGCAGGAAACAGATTTCAGGAGGTAGATTCGAATCGCCTTTAAAGCACATGAAAAGCGGCAAAACGTTGACAATGATGCCCATGGCCAAAAAGGGCGTATGCGTTTTTTCCTGAATATTTTCAGGAAAAAACGCATACGCCCTTTTTGGCCAAGCAAGCAACCTGGAAAGGTAAATCAGTGCTACAAAGAAGTCTCGCTTCCCATCGGTCAAAAGGGCCATGCTGAAAAAAGTGTCAAAACCAGAAATGCAGGACATGCCATGGAGAAATGGGAGCCTTGCTACACTGATGGGCGGGATGTAAATTGCCAACAGCCACTCTGGAGAAGCGTACGGTGTGTCCTGAAACATCTAAAAAACACAGCTTAGAGAGCATAGGGCACTTCCACTCATGGGGGTATAAATTGGGAAAATGAAAAATCAGCAAGACACAAGCACCCCAAAGTTTAGGGCTGCTCTGTTGACAAGGACCTCCACTTCATTCCACCTTCAATATCCCAGGAAAGAGAAAAATGGATAAAGAAGTTGTGGTCCATATGTACAATGGAATATCACTCAGCCATGAAATCAATGTCATAAGGCTAGTAGCAGCATGATGAGTGGATTTAGGTACGACGATTCTAAGTGAAATAAGTCACACAGAAAAGGACACTTCTCATAAGGTATCACTTATAGAGGGAATGTAAAAACCGTTACACTTGAACTGAATTACAAAACAGAACAGAGTCACACATGCAGAAAACACACTATGGCTGCTTAACGGGAAAGGGGAGGTGGGGTGATACATAAAACAAGGGTTTCAAATTAGCTCAGATACCGTTCCATAAACCCAATATGTAATAGACAAGACCTACTCCTTGCTCAGAGAACTGGACTCAACACGCCCTATTCACCGCACAAGAATATATCTGACTAGTAATAATCTTAAAAGCTATGTATTGATATCTCTCTGTTAGTGTGTCAAGTGGGTGTAAAGCGGCATAAACACAGCAGTGAAAAGCAGCTAAACCCCATTATAAAAATAAATTACTTTGAAAAACCCATGAAACAAAGACAGTGAAAGAGAGAGAAATTCTTACACAATGCGTTCAGGGGCTGTGATGCAACCTGGATTGACCATATCTAGACCCACAGCTGGATGAGACATAAGGGTGGACACTGTTGCGGCTGAGAGGTTTGGTGAGGTTGGGTGAGCAAACGCAGCCCCTTTAAAGTAATACTGCGTGGTACCCATCGCATGGGTCCCAAATCTCCAGGTTCAAGGGCATCTTCCTACATCGAAAACATGCATGAGAAACCCAGAAGATGGTACACCGTGTGATGGGGAAAGGTTTCTAAAACGCACCTCATTTCTCATCTCCTTGTGCCCGGGTTCGCTATTCCAGCCGCTTTACTAACAATCTCCCTACTTGGAGAATCAGCACCTTTAACCTCCTTCTCCGTACAGGTTGCAATTTGTCCTGAGGGTGAACGGGAAGACGTGGAACCAATGAGAGACTAGCTCTTGGTGTTGGGACAGGCACAGGTCACTCTATTTTCCCATCAGGAAGAAGAATTAACCACAGGCTCAGCCTGCCCCCGGAACCAGAACAGGGCCTGAAGGCATCCTGCGCATTTGCGGCCAGCTCCCTAAAAAGCGAGTTGCAAAATGGAGGTTCAGGGCACTGCAATTCACAAACCTGCAGAGTTATAAATGATAACTCTCGTCCACAAATATATTGAGGGAAGGCAAAGAAGAGGATTTGAAATCAAGGCAGAATTGCAGGAAACAGATTTCAGGAGGTAGATTCGAATCGCCTTTAAAGCACATGAAAAGCGGCAAAACGTTGACAATGATGCCCTTGGCCAAAAAGGGCGTATGCGTTTTTTCCTGAATATATTCAGGAAAAAACGCATACGCCCTTTTTGGCCAACCAAGCAACCTGGAAAGGCAAATCAGCGCTACAAAGATGTCTCGCTTCCCATCGGTCAAAAGGGCCATGCTGAAAAAAGTGTCAAAACCAGAAATGCAGGACAGGCCATGGAGAACTGGGAGCCTTGCTACACTGATGGGCGGGATGTAAATTGTCAACAGCCACTCTGAAGAAGTGTACGGTGAGTCCTGAAACGTCTGAAAAGCAAAGCTTAGAGAGCATAGGGCACTTCCACTCATGTGGGTATAAATTGGGAAAATTAAAATTCAGCAAGACACAAGCACCCCAAAGTTTAGGACTGCTCTGTTGACAAGGACCTCCACTTCATTCCACCTTCAATATCCCAGGAAAGAGAAAAATGGATAAAGAAGTTGTGGTCCTTATGTACAATGGAATATCACTCAGCCATGAAATCAATGTCATAAGGCTAGTAGCAGCATGATGAGTGGATTTAGGTACGACGATTCTAAGTGAAATAAGTCACACAGAAAAGGACACTTCTCATAAGGTATCACTTATAGAGGGAATGTAAAAACCGTTACACTTGAACTGAATTACAAAACAGAACAGAGTCACACATGCAGAAAACACACTATGGCTGCTTAACGGGAAAGGTGAGGTGGGGTGATACATAAAACAAGTGTTTCAAATTAGCTCAGATACCGTTCCATAAACCCAATATGTAATAGACAAGACCTACTCCTTGCTCAGAGAACTGGACTCAACACGCCCTATTCACCGCACAAGAATATATCTGACTAGTAATAATCTTAAAACCTATGTATTGATATCTCTCTGTTAGTGTGTCAAGTGGGTGAAAAGCGGCATAAACACAGCAGTGAAAAGCAGCTAAACCCATTTATAAAAATAAATTACTTTGAAAAACCCATGAAACAAAGACAGTGAAAGAGATAGAAATTCTTACACAATGCGTTCACGGGCTGTGATGCAACCTGGATTGACCATATCTAGACCCACAGCTGGATGAGACATAAGGGTGGACACTCTTGGGGCTGAGAGGTTTGGTGAGGTTAGGTGAGCAAACGCAAACCCTTTTAAGTAACACTGCGTGGTACCCATCGCATGGGTCCCAAATCTCCAGGTTCAAGGGCATCTTCCTACATCGAAAACATGCATGAGATACCCAGAAGATGGTACACCGTGTGATGGGGAAAGGTTTCTAAAACACACCTCATTTCTCATCTCCTTGTGCTCGGGTTCGCCATTCCAGCCACTTTACTAGCAATCTCCCTCCTTGGAGCATCATCACGTTTAACCTCCTGTTCCGTACAGGTTGATATTTGTCCTGAGGATGAACGGGAAGACGTGGAACCAATGAGAGACTAGCTCTTGGTGTTGGGACAGGCACAGGTCACTCTATTTTCCCATCAGGAAGAAGAATTAACCACAGGCTCAGCCTGCCACTCGGAACCAGAACAGGGCCTGAAGCCAGCCGGTGCTATTGCGGCCAGCTCCCTAAAAAGCGAGTTGTAAAATGGAGGTTCAGGGCACTGCAATTCACAAACCTGCAGACTTATAAATGATAACTCTCGTCCACAAATATATTGAGGGAAGGCAAAGAAGAGGATTTGAAATCAAGGCAGAATTGCAGGAAACAGATTTCAGGAGGTAGATTCGAATCGCCTTTAAAGCACATGAAATGCGGCAAAACGTTGGCAATGATGCCCTTGGCCAAAAAGGGCGTATGCGTTTTTTCCTGAATATATTCAGGAAAAAACGCATACGCCCTTTTTGGCCAACCAAGCAACCTGGAAAGGCAAATCAGCGCTACAAAGATGTCTCGCTTCCCATCGGTCAAAAGGGCCATGCTGAAAAAAGTGTCAAAACCAGAAATGCAGGACAGGCCATGGAGAAATGGGAGCCTTGCTACACTGATGGGCGGAATGTAAATTGTCAACAGCCACTCTGGAGAAGTGTACGGTGAGTCCTGAAACATCTAAAAAACAAAGCTTAGAGAGCATAGGGCACTTCCACTCATGGGGTTATAAATTGGGAAAATGAAAAATCAGCAAGACACAAGCACCCCAAAGTTTAGGGCTGCTCTGTTGACAAGGACCTCCACTTCATTCCACCTTCAATATCCCAGGAAAGAGAAAAATGGATAAAGAAGTTGTGGTCCTTATGTACAATGGAATATCACTCAGCCGTGAAATCAATGTCATAAGGCTAGTAGCAGCATGATGAGTGGATTTAGGTACGACGACTCTAAGTGAAATAAGTCACACAGAAAAGGACACTTCTCATAAGGTATCACTTATAGAGGGAATGTAAAAACCGTTACACTTGAACTGAATTACAAAACAGAACAGAGTCACACATGCAGAAAACACACTATGGCTGCTTAACGGGAAAGGTGAGGTGGGGTGATACATAAAACAAGGGTTTCAAATTAGCTCAGATACCATTCCATAAACCCAATATGTAATAGACAAGACCTACTCCTTGCTCAGAGAACTGGACTCAACACGCCCTATTCACCGCACAAGAATATATCTGACTAGTAATAATCTTAAAACCTATGTACTGATATCTCTCTGTTAGTGTGTCAAGTGGGTGAAAAGCGGCATAAACACAGCAGTGAAAAGCAGCTAAACCCCATTATAAAAATAAATTACTTTGAAAAACCCATGAAACAAAGACAGTGAAAGAGAGAGAAATTCTTACACAATGCGTTCAGGGGCTGTGATGCAACCTGGATTGACCATATCTAGACCCACAGCTGGATGAGACATAAGGGTGGACACTGTTGCGGCTGAGAGGTTTGGTGAGGTTGGGTGAGCAAACGCAGACCCTTTAAAGTAATACTGCGTGGTACCCATCGCATGGGTCCCAAATCTCCAGGTTCCAGGGCATCTTCCTACATCGAAAACATGCATGAGATACCCAGAAGATGGTACACCGTGTGATGGGGAAAGGTTTCTAAAACGCACCTCATTTCTCATCTGCTTGTGCCCGGGTTCGCCATTCCAGCCACTTAACTAGCAATCTCCCTCCTTGGAGCATCAGCACCTTTAACCTCCTGTTCCGTACAGGTTGCAATTTGTACTGAGGATGAACGGGAAGACGTGGAACCAATGAAAGACTAGCTCTTGGTGTTGGGACAGGCACAGGTCACTCTATTTTCCCATCAGGAAGAAGAATTAACCACAGGCTCAGCCTGCCCCCCGGAACCAGAACAGGGCCTGAAGCCATCCTGCGCTTTTGCGGCCAGCTCCCTAAAAAGCGAGTTGTAAAATGGAGGTTCAGGGCACTGCAATTCACAAAACTGAAGACTTATAAATGATAACTCTCGTCCACAAATATATTGAGGGAAGGCAAAGAAGAGAATTTGAAATCAAGGCAGAATTGCAGGAAACAGATTTCAGGAGGTAGATTCGAATCGCCTTTAAAGCACATGAAAAGCGGCAAAACGTTGACAATGATGCCCATGGCCAAAAAGGGCGTATGCGTTTTTTCCTGAATATTTTCAGGAAAAAACGCATACGCCCTTTTTGGCCAAGCAAGCAACCTGGAAAGGTAAATCAGTGCTACAAAGAAGTCTCGCTTCCCATCGGTCAAAAGGGCCATGCTGAAAAAAGTGTCAAAACCAGAAATGCAGGACATGCCATGGAGAAATGGGAGCCTTGCTACACTGATGGGCGGGATGTAAATTGCCAACAGCCACTCTGGAGAAGCGTACGGTGTGTCCTGAAACATCTAAAAAACACAGCTTAGAGAGCATAGGGCACTTCCACTCATGGGGGTATAAATTGGGAAAATGAAAAATCAGCAAGACACAAGCACCCCAAAGTTTAGGGCTGCTCTGTTGACAAGGACCTCCACTTCATTCCACCTTCAATATCCCAGGAAAGAGAAAAATGGATAAAGAAGTTGTGGTCCATATGTACAATGGAATATCACTCAGCCATGAAATCAATGTCATAAGGCTAGTAGCAGCATGATGAGTGGATTTAGGTACGACGATTCTAAGTGAAATAAGTCACACAGAAAAGGACACTTCTCATAAGGTATCACTGATAGAGGGAATGTAAAAACCGTTACACTTGAACTGAATTACAAAACAGAACAGAGTCACACATGCAGAAAACACACTATGGCTGCTTAACGGGAAAGGTGAGGTGGGGTGATACATAAAACAAGGGTTTCAAATTAGCTCAGATACCGTTCCATAAAACCAATATGTAATAGACAAGACCTACTCCTTGCTCAGAGAACTGGACTCAACACGCCCTATTCACCGCACAAGAATATATCTGACTAGTAATAATCTTAAAACCTATGTATTGATATCTCTCTGTTAGTGTGTCAAGTGGGTGTAAAGCGGCATAAACACAGCAGTGAAAAGCAGCTAAACCCCATTATAAAAATAAATTACTTTGAAAAACCCGTGAAACAAAGACAGTGAAAGAGAGCGAAATTCTTACACAATGCGTTCAGGGGCTGTGATGCAACCTGGATTGACCATATCTAGACCCACAGCTGGATGAGACATAAGGGTGGACACTCTTGGGGCTGAGAGGTTTGGTGAGGTTGGGTGAGCAAACGCAGACCCTTTAAAGTAATACTGCGTGGTACCGATCGCATGGGTCCCAAATCTCCAGGTTCAAGGGCATCTTCCTACATCGAAAACATGCATGAGATACCCAGAAGATGGTACACCGTGTGATGGGGAAAGGTTTCTAAAACGCACCTCATTTCTCATCTGCTTGTGCCCGGGTTCGCCATTCCAGCCACTTTACTAGCAATCTCCCTCCTTGGAGCATCAGCACCTTTAACCTCCTGTTCCGTACAGGTTGCAATTTGTACTGAGGATGAACGGGAAGACGTGGAACCAATGAAAGACTAGCTCTTGGTGTTGGGACAGGCACAGGTCACTCTATTTTCCCATCAGGAAGAAGAATTAACCACAGGCTCAGCCTGTCCCCCGGAACCAGAACAGGGCCTGAAGCCATCCTGCGCTTTTGCGGCCAGCTCCCTAAAAAGCGAGTTGTAAATTGGAGGTTCAGGGCACTGCAATTCACAAACCTGCAGAGTTATAAATGATAACTCTCATCCACAAATATATTGAGGGAAGGCAAAGAAGAGGATTTGAAATCAAGGCAGAATTGCAGGAAACAGATTTCAGGAGGTAGATTCGAATCGCCTTTAAAGCACATGAAAAGCGGCAAAACGTTGACAATGATGCCCTTGGCCAAAAAGGGCGTATGCGTTTTTTCCTGAATATATTCAGGAAAAAACGCATACGCCCTTTTTGGCCAACCAAGCAACCTGGAAAGGCAAATCAGCGCTACAAAGATGTCTCGCTTCCCATTGGTCAAAAGGGCCATGCTGAAAAAAGTGTCAAAACCAGAAATGCAGGACAGGCCATGGAGAAATGGGAGCCTTGCTACACTGATGGGCGGGATGTAAATTGTCAACAGCCACTCTGGAGAAGTGTACGGTGAGTCCTGAAACGTCTAAAAAGCAAAGCTTAGAGAGCATAGGGCACTTCCACTCATGGGGGTATAAATTGGGAAAATTAAAAATCAGCAAGACACAAGCACCCCAAAGTTTAGGGCTGCTCTGTTGACAAGGACCTCCACTTCATTCCACCTTCAATATCCCAGGAAAGAGAAAAATGGATAAAGAAGTTGTGGTCCTTATGTACAATGGAATATCACTCAGCCGTGAAATCAATGTCATAAGGCTAGTAGCAGCATGATGAGTGGATTTAGGTACGACGACTCTAAGTGAAATAAGTCACACAGCAAAGGACACTTCTCATAAGGTATCACTTATAGAGGGAATGTAAAAACCGTTACACTTGAACTGAATTACAAAACAGAACAGAGTCACACATGCAGAAAACACACTATGGCTGCTTAACGGGAAAGGTGAGGTGGGGTGATACATAAAACAAGGGTTTCAAATTAGCTCAGATACCGTTCCATAAACCCAATATGTAATAGACAAGACCTACTCCTTGCTCAGAGAACTGGACTCAACACGCCCTATTCACCGCACACGAATATATCTGACTAGTAATAATCTTAAAACCTATGTATTGATATCTCTCTGTTAGTGTGTCAAGTGGGTGTAAAGCGGCATAAACACAGCAGTGAAAAGCAGCTAAACCCCATTATAAAAATAAATTACTTTGAAAAACCCATGAAACAAAGACAGTGAAAGAGAGCGAAATTCTTACACAATGCGTTCAGGGGCTGTGATGCAACCTGGATTGACCATATCTAGACCCACAGCTGGATGAGACATAAGGGTGGACACTCTTGGGGCTGAGAGGTTTGGTGAGGTTGGGTGAGCAAACGCAGACCCTTTAAAGTAATACTGCGTGGTACCGATCGCATGGGTCCCAAATCTCCAGGTTCAAGGGCATCTTCCTACATCGAAAACATGCATGAGATACCCAGAAGATGGTACACCGTGTGATGGGGAAAGGTTTCTGAAACGCACCTCATTTCTCATCTGCTTGTGCCCGGGTTCGCCATTCCAGCCACTTAACTAGCAATCTCCCTCCTTGGAGCATCAGCACCTTTAACCTCCTGTTCCGTACAGGTTGCAATTTGTACTGAGGATGAACGGGAAGACGTGGAACCAATGAAAGACTAGCTCTTGGTGTTGGGACAGGCACAGGTCACTCTATTTTCCCATCAGGAAGAAGAATTAACCACAGGCTAAGCCTGCCCCCCGGAACCAGAACAGGGCCTGAAGCCATCCTGCGCTTTTGCGGCCAGCTCCCTAAAAAGCGAGTTGTAAAATGGAGGTTCAGGGCACTGCAAATCACAAACCTGCAGAGTTATAAATGATAACTCTCATCCACAAATATATTGAGGGAAGGCAAAGAAGAGGATTTGAAATCAAGGCAGAATTGCAGGAAACAGATTTCAGGAGGTAGATTCGAATCGCCTTTAAAGCACATGAAAAGCGACAAAACGTTGACAATGATGCCCTTGGCCAAAAAGGGCGTATGCGTTTTTTCCTGAATATATTCAGGAAAAAACGCATACGCCCTTTTTGGCCAACCAAGCAACCTGGAAAGGCAAATCAGCGCTACAAAGATGTCTCGCTTCCCATCGGTCAAAAGGGCCAGGCTGAAAAAAGTGTCAAAACCAGAAACGCAGGACAGGCCATGGAGAAATGGGAGCCTTGCTACACTGATGGGCGGGATGTAAATTGTCAACAGCCACTCTGGAGAAGCGTACGGTGAGTCCTGAAACGTCTAAAAAGCAAAGCTTAGAGAGCATAGGGCACTTCCACTCATGGGGGTATAAATTGGGAAAATGAAAAATCAGCAAGACACAAGCACCCCAAAGTTTAGGGCTGCTCTGTTGACAAGGACCTCCACTTCATTCCACCTTCAATATCCCAGGAAAGAGAAAAATGGATAAAGAAGTTGTGGTCCTTATGTACAATGGAATATCACTCAGCCGTGAAATCAATGTCATAAGGCTAGTAGCAGCATGATGAGTGGATTTAGGTACGACGACTCTAAGTGAAATAAGTCACACAGAAAAGGACACTTCTCATAAGGTATCACTTATAGAGGGAATGTAAAAACCGTTACACTTGAACTGAATTACAAAACAGAACAGAGTCACACATGCAGAAAACACACTATGGCTGCTTCACGGGAAAGGTGAGGTGGGGTGATACATAAAACAAGGGTTTCAAATTAGCTCAGATACCGTTCCATAAACCCAATATGTAATAGACAAGACCTACTCCTTGCTCAGAGAACTGGACTCAACACGCCCTATTCACCGCACAAGAATATATCTGACTAGTAATAATCTTAAAACCTATGTATTGATATCTCTCTGTTAGTGTGTCAAGTGGGTGTAAAGCGGCATAAACACAGCAGTGAAAAGCAGCTAAACCCCATTATAAAAATAAATTACTTTGAAAAACCCATGAAACAAAGACAGTGAAAGAGAGCGAAATTCTTACACAATGCGTTCAGGGGCTGTGATGCAACCTGGATTGACCATATCTAGACCCACAGCTGGATGAGACATAAGGGTGGACACTCTTGGGGCTGAGAGGTTTGGTGAGGTTGGGTGAGCAAACGCAGACCCTTTAAAGTAATACTGCGTGGTACCCATCGCATGGGTCCCAAATCTCCAGGTTCAAGGGCATCTTCCTACATCGAAAACATGCATGAGATACCCAGAAGATGGTACACCGTGTGATGGGGAAAGGTTTCTGAAACGCACCTCATTTCTCATCTGCTTGTGCCCGGGTTCGCCATTCCAGCCACTTAACTAGCAATCTCCCTCCTTGGAGCATCAGCACCTTTAACCTCCTGTTCCGTACAGGTTGCAATTTGTACTGAGGATGAACGGGAAGACGTGGAACCAATGAAAGACTAGCTCTTGGTGTTGGGACAGGCACAGGTCACTCTATTTTCCCATCAGGAAGAAGAATTAACCACAGGCTCAGCCTGCCCCCCGGAACCAGAACAGGGCCTGAAGCCATCCTGCGCTTTTGCGGCCAGCTCCCTAAAAAGCGAGTTGTAAAATGGAGGTTCAGGGCACTGCAATTCACAAACCTGCAGAGTTATAAATGATAACTCTCATCCACAAATATATTGAGGGAAGGCAAAGAAGAGGATTTGAAATCAAGGCAGAATTGCAGGAAACAGATTTCAGGAGGTAGATTCGAATCGCCTTTAAAGCACATGAAAAGCGGCAAAACGTTGACAATGATGCCCTTGGCCAAAAAGGGCGTATGCGTTTTTTCCTGAATATATTCAGGAAAAAACGCATACGCCCTTTTTGGCCAACCAAGCAACCTGGAAAGGCAAATCAGCGCTACAAAGATGTCTCGCTTCCCATCGGTCAAAAGGGCCAGGCTGAAAAAAGTGTCAAAACCAGAAACGCAGGACAGGCCATGGAGAAATGGGAGCCTTGCTACACTGATGGGCGGGATGTAAATTGTCAACAGCCACTCTGGAGAAGCGTACGGTGAGTCCTGAAACGTCTAAAAAGCAAAGCTTAGAGAGCATAGGGCACTTCCACTCATGGGGGTATAAATTGGGAAAATGAAAAATCAGCAAGACACAAGCACCCCAAAGTTTAGGGCTGCTCTGTTGACAAGGACCTCCACTTCATTCCACCTTCAATATCCCAGGAAAGAGAAAAATGGATAAAGAAGTTGTGGTCCTTATGTACAATGGAATATCACTCAGCCGTGAAATCAATGTCATAAGGCTAGTAGCAGCATGATGAGTGGATTTAGGTACGACGACTCTAAGTGAAATAAGTCACACAGAAAAGGACACTTCTCATAAGGTATCACTTATAGAGGGAATGTAAAAACCGTTACACTTGAACTGAATTACAAAACAGAACAGAGTCACACATGCAGAAAACACACTATGGCTGCTTCACGGGAAAGGTGAGGTGGGGTGATACATAAAACAAGGGTTTCAAATTAGCTCAGATACCGTTCCATAAACCCAATATGTAATAGACAAGACCTACTCCTTGCTCAGAGAACTGGACTCAACACGCCCTATTCACCGCACAAGAATATATCTGACTAGTAATAATCTTAAAACCTATGTATTGATATCTCTCTGTTAGTGTGTCAAGTGGGTGTAAAGCGGCATAAACACAGCAGTGAAAAGCAGCTAAACCCCATTATAAAAATAAATTACTTTGAAAAACCCATGAAACAAAGACAGTGAAAGAGAGCGAAATTCTTACACAATGCGTTCAGGGGCTGTGATGCAACCTGGATTGACCATATCTAGACCCACAGCTGGATGAGACATAAGGGTGGACACTCTTGGGGCTGAGAGGTTTGGTGAGGTTGGGTGAGCAAACGCAGACCCTTTAAAGTAATACTGCGTGGTACCCATCGCATGGGTCCCAAATCTCCAGGTTCAAGGGCATCTTCCTACATCGAAAACATGCATGAGAAACCCAGAAGATGGTACACCGTGTGATGGGGAAAGGTTTCTAAAACGCACCTCATTTCTCATCTCCTTGTGCCCGGGTTCGGTATTCCAGCCGCTTTACTAGCAATCTCCCTACTTGGAGCATCAACACCTTTAACCTCCTGTTCCGTACAGGTTGCAATTTGTCCTGAGGGTGAACGGGAAGACGTGGAACCAATGAGAGACTAGCTCTTGGTGTTGGGACAGGCACAGGTCACTCTATTTTCCCATCAGGAAGAAGAATTAACCACAGGCTCAGCCTGCCACCCGAAACCAGAACAGGGCCTGAAGCCATCCTGCGCTATTGCGGCCAGCTCCCTAAAAAGCGAGTTGTAAAATGGAGGTTCAGGGCACTGCATTTCACAAACCTGCAGACTTATAAATGATAACTCTCGTCCACAAATATATTGAGGGAAGGCAAAGAAGAGGATTTGAAATCAAGGCAGAATTGCAGGAAACAGATTTCAGGAGGTAGATTCGAATCTCCTTTAAAGCACATGAAAAGCGGAAAAACTTTGACAATGATGCCCTTGGCCAAAAAGGGCGTATGCGTTTTTTCCTGAATATATTCAGGAAAAAACGCATACGCCCTTTTTGGCCAACCAAGCAACCTGGAAAGGCAAATCAGCGCTACAAAGAAGTCTCGCTTCCCATCGGTTAAAAGGGCCATGCTGAAAAAAGTGTCAAAACCAGAAATGCAGGACAGGCCATGGAGAAATGGGAGCCTTGCTACACTGATGGGCGGGATGTAAATTGCCAACAGCCACACTGGAGAAGAGTACGGTGTGTCCTGAAACATCTAAAAAACACAGCTTAGAGAGCATAGGGCACTTCCACTCATGGGGGTATAAATTGGGAAAATGAAAAATCAGCAAGACACAAGCACCCCAAAGTTTAGGGTTGCTCTGTTGACAAGGACCTCCACTTCATTCCACCTTAAATATGCCAGGAAAGAGAAAAATGGATAAAAGAGTTGTGGTCCTTATGTACAAAGGAATATCACTCAGCCATGAAATTAATGTCATAAGGCTAGTAGCAGCATGATGAGTGGATTTAGGTACGACGATTCTAAGTGAAGTAAGTTACACAGAAAAGGACACTTCTAATAAGGTATCAGTGATAGAGGGAATGTAAAAACCGTTACACTTGAACTGAATTATAAAACAGAACGGAGTCACACTTGCAGAAAACACACTATGGCTGCTTAACGGGAAAGGTGAGGTGGGGTGATACATAAAACAAGGGTTTCAAATTAGCTCAGATACCGTTCCATAAACCCAATATGTAATAGACAAGACCTACTCCTTGCTCAGAGAACTGGACTCAACACGCCCTATTCACCGCACCAGAATATATCTGACTAGTAATAATCTTAAAACCTATGTATTGATATCTCTCTGTTAGTGTGTCAAGTGGGTGTAAAGCGGCATAAACACAGCAGTGAAAAGCAGCTAAACCCCATTATAAAAATAAATTACTTTGAAAAACCCATGAAACAAAGACAGTGAAAGAGAGCGAAATTCTTACACAATGCGTTCAGGGGCTGTGATGCAACCTGGATTGACCATATCTAGACCCACAGCTGGATGAGACATAAGGGTGGACACTCTTGGGGCTGAGAGTTTTGGTGAGGTTGGGTGAGCAAACGCAGACCCTTTAAAGTAATACTGCGTGGTACCCATCGCATGGGTCCCAAATCTCCAGGTTCAAGGGCATCTTCCTACATCGAAAACATGCATGAGATACCCAGAAGATGGTACACCGTGTGATGGGGAAAGGTTTCTGAAACGCACCTCATTTCTCATCTGCTTGTGCCCGGGTTCGCCATTCCAGCCACTTAACTAGCAATCTCCCTCCTTGGAGCATCAGCACCTTTAACCTCCTGTTCCGTACAGGTTGCAATTTGTACTGAGGATGAACGGGAAGACGTGGAACCAATGAAAGACTAGCTCTTGGTGTTGGGACAGGCACAGGTCACTCTATTTTCCCATCAGGAAGAAGAATTAACCACAGGCTCAGCCTGCCCCCCGGAACCAGAACAGGGCCTGAAGCCATCCTGCGCTTTTGCGGCCAGCTCCCTAAAAAGCGAGTTGTAAAATGGAGGTTCAGGGCACTGCAATTCACAAACCTGCAGAGTTATAAATGATAACTCTCATCCACAAATATATTGAGGGAAGGCAAAGAAGAGGATTTGAAATCAAGGCAGAATTGCAGGAAACAGATTTCAGGAGGTAGATTCGAATCGCCTTTAAAGCACATGAAAAGCGGCAAAACGTTGACAATGATGCCCTTGGCCAAAAAGGGCGTATGCGTTTTTTCCTGAATATATTCAGGAAAAAACGCATACGCCCTTTTTGGCCAACCAAGCAACCTGGAAAGGCAAATCAGCGCTACAAAGATGTCTCGCTTCCCATCGGTCAAAAGGGCCATGCTGAAAAAAGTGTCAAAACCAGAAATGCAGGACAGGCCATGGAGAAATGGGAGCCTTGCTACACTGATGGGCGGGATGTAAATTGTCAACAGCCACTCTGGAGAAGCGTACGGTGAGTCCTGAAACGTCTAAAAAGCAAAGCTTAGAGAGCATAGGGCACTTCCACTCATGGGGGTATAAATTGGGAAAATTAAAAATCAGCAAGACACAAGCACCCCAAAGTTTAGGGCTGCTCTGTTGACAAGGACCTCCACTTCATTCCACCTTCAATATCCCAGGAAAGAGAAAAATGGATAAAGAAGTTGTGGTCCTTATGTACAATGGAATATCACTCAGCCATGAAATCAATGTCATAAGGCTAGTAGCAGCATGATGAGTGGATTTAGGTACGACGATTCTAAGTGAAATAAGTCACACAGAAAAGGACACTTCTCATAAGGTATCACTGATAGAGGGAATGTAAAAACCGTTACACTTGAACTGAATTACAAAACAGAACAGAGTCACACATGCAGAAAACACACTATGGCTGCTTCACGGGAAAGGTGAGGTGGGGTGATACATAAAACAAGGGTTTCAAATTAGCTCAGATACCGTTCCATAAACCCAATATGTAATAGACAAGACCTACTCCTTGCTCAGAGAACTGGACTCAACATGCCCTATTCACCGCACCAGAATATATCTGACTAGTAATAATCTTAAAACCTATGTATTGATATCTCTCTGTTAGTGTGTCAAGTGGGTGTAAAGCGGCATAAACACAGCAGTGAAAAGCAGCTAAACCCCATTATAAAAATAAATTACTTTGAAAAACCCATGAAACAAAGACAGTGAAAGAGAGCGAAATTCTTACACAATGCGTTCAGGGGCTGTGATGCAACCTGGATTGACCATATCTAGACCCACAGCTGGATGAGACATAAGGGTGGACACTCTTGGGGCTGAGAGGTTTGGTGAGGTTGGGTGAGCAAACGCAGACCCTTTAAAGTAATACTGCGTGGTACCGATCGCATGGGTCCCAAATCTCCACGTTCAAGGGCATCTTCCTACATCGAAAACATGCATGAGATACCCAGAAGATGGTACACCGTGTGATGGGGAAAGGTTTCTGAAACGCACCTCATTTCTCATCTGCTTGTGCCCGGGTTCGCCATTCCAGCCACTTAACTAGCAATCTCCCTCCTTGGAGCATCAGCACCTTTAACCTCCTGTTCCGTACAGGTTGCAATTTGTACTGAGGATGAACGGGAAGACGTGGAACCAATGAAAGACTAGCTCTTGGTGTTGGGACAGGCACAGGTCACTCTATTTTCCCATCAGGAAGAAGAATTAACCACAGGCTCAGCCTGCCCCCCGGAACCAGAACAGGGCCTGAAGCCATCCTGCGCTTTTGCGGCCAGCTCCCTAAAAAGCGAGTTGTAAAATGGAGGTTCAGGGCACTGCAATTCACAAACCTGCAGAGTTATAAATGATAACTCTCATCCACAAATATATTGAGGGAAGGCAAAGAAGAGGATTTGAAATCAAGGCAGAATTGCAGGAAACAGATTTCAGGAGGTAGATTCGAATCGCCTTTAAAGCACATGAAAAGCGGCAAAACGTTGACAATGATGCCCTTGGCCAAAAAGGGCGTATGCGTTTTTTCCTGAATATATTCAGGAAAAAACGCATACGCCCTTTTTGGCCAACCAAGCAACCTGGAAAGGCAAATCAGCGCTACAAAGATGTCTCGCTTCCCATCGGTCAAAAGGGCCATGCTGAAAAAAGTGTCAAAACCAGAAACGCAGGACAGGCCATGGAGAAATGGGAGCCTTGCTACACTGATGGGCGGGATGTAAATTGTCAACAGCCACTCTGGAGAAGCGTACGGTGAGTCCTGAAACGTCTAAAAAGCAAAGCTTAGAGAGCATAGGGCACTTCCACTCATGGGGGTATAAATTGGGAAAATGAAAAATCAGCAAGACACAAGCACCCCAAAGTTTAGGGCTGCTCTGTTGACAAGGACCTCCACTTCATTCCACCTTCAATATCCCAGGAAAGAGAAAAATGGATAAAGAAGTTGTGGTCCTTATGTACAATGGAATATCACTCAGCCGTGAAATCAATGTCATAAGGCTAGTAGCAGCATGATGAGTGGATTTAGGTACGACGACTCTAAGTGAAATAAGTCACACAGAAAAGGACACTTCTCATAAGGTATCACTTATAGAGGGAATGTAAAAACCGTTACACTTGAACTGAATTACAAAACAGAACAGAGTCACACATGCAGAAAACACACTATGGCTGCTTCACGGGAAAGGTGAGGTGGGGTGATACATAAAACAAGGGTTTCAAATTAGCTCAGATACCGTTCCATAAACCCAATATGTAATAGACAAGACCTACTCCTTGCTCAGAGAACTGGACTCAACACGCCCTATTCACCGCACCAGAATATATCTGACTAGTAATAATCTTAAAACCTATGTATTGATATCTCTCTGTTAGTGTGTCAAGTGGGTGTAAAGCGGCATAAACACAGCAGTGAAAAGCAGCTAAACCCCATTATAAAAATAAATTACTTTGAAAAACCCATGAAACAAAGACAGTGAAAGAGAGCGAAATTCTTACACAATGCGTTCAGGGGCTGTGATGCAACCTGGATTGACCATATCTAGACCCACAGCTGGATGAGACATAAGGGTGGACACTCTTGGGGCTGAGAGGTTTGGTGAGGTTGGGTGAGCAAACGCAGACCCTTTAAAGTAATACTGCGTGGTACCCATCGCATGGGTCCCAAATCTCCAGGTTCCAGGGCATCTTCCTACATCGAAAACATGCATGAGATACCCAGAAGATGGTACACCGTGTGATGGGGAAAGGTTTCTGAAACGCACCTCATTTCTCATCTGCTTGTGCCCGGGTTCGCCATTCCAGCCACTTAACTAGCAATCTCCCTCCTTGGAGCATCAGCACCTTTAACCTCCTGTTCCGTACAGGTTGCAATTTGTACTGAGGATGAACGGGAAGACGTGGAACCAATGAAAGACTAGCTCTTGGTGTTGGGACAGGCACAGGTCACTCTATTTTCCCATCAGGAAGAAGAATTAACCACAGGCTCAGCCTGCCCCCCGGAACCAGAACAGGGCCTGAAGCCATCCTGCGCTTTTGCGGCCAGCTCCCTAAAAGGCGAGTTGTAAAATGGAGGTTCAGGGCACTGCAATTCACAAACCTGCAGAGTTATAAATGATAACTCTCATCCACAAATATATTGAGGGAAGGCAAAGAAGAGGATTTGAAATCAAGGCAGAATTGCAGGAAACAGATTTCAGGAGGTAGATTCGAATCGCCTTTAAAGCACATGAAAAGCGGCAAAACGTTGACAATGATGCCCTTGGCCAAAAAGGGCGTATGCGTTTTTTCCTGAATATATTCAGGAAAAAACGCATACGCCCTTTTTGGCCAACCAAGCAACCTGGAAAGGCAAATCAGCGCTACAAAGATGTCTCGCTTCCCATCGGTCAAAAGGGCCATGCTGAAAAAAGTGTCAAAACCAGAAACGCAGGACAGGCCATGGAGAAATGGGAGCCTTGCTACACTGATGGGCGGGATGTAAATTGTCAACAGCCACTCTGGAGAAGCGTACGGTGAGTCCTGAAACGTCTAAAAAGCAAAGCTTAGAGAGCATAGGGCACTTCCACTCATGGGGGTATAAATTGGGAAAATTAAAAATCAGCAAGACACAAGCACCCCAAAGTTTAGGGCTGCTCTGTTGACAAGGACCTCCACTTCATTCCACCTTCAATATCCCAGGAAAGAGAAAAATGGATAAAGAAGTTGTGGTCCTTATGTACAATGGAATATCACTCAGCCGTGAAATCAATGTCATAAGGCTAGTAGCAGCATGATGAGTGGATTTAGGTACGACGACTCTAAGTGAAATAAGTCACACAGCAAAGGACACTTCTCATAAGGTATCACTAATAGAGGGAATGTAAAAACCGTTACACTTGAACTGAATTACAAAACAGAACAGAGTCACACATGCAGAAAACACACTATGGCTGCTTAACGGGAAAGGTGAGGTGGGGTGATACATAAAACAAGGGTTTCAAATTAGCTCAGATACCGTTCCATAAACCCAATATGTAATAGACAAGACCTACTCCTTGCTCAGAGAACTGGACCCAACACGCCCTATTCACCGCACACGAATATATCTGACTAGTAATAATCTTAAAACCTATGTATTGATATGTCTCTGTTAGTGTGTCAAGTGGGTAAAAAGCGGCATAAACACAGCAGTGAAAAGCAGCTAAACCCCATTATAAAAATAAATGACTTTGAAAAACCCATGAAACAAAGACAGTGAAAGAGAGAGAAATTCTTACACAATGCGTTCAGGGGCTGTGATGCAACCTGGATTGACCATATCTAGACCCACAGCTGGATGAGACATAAGGGTGGACACTGTTGCGGCTGAGAGGTTTGGTGAGGTTGGGTGAGCAAACGCAGACCCTTTAAAGTAATACTGCGTGGTACCCATTGCATGGGTCCCAAATCTCCAGGTTCCAGGGCATCTTCCTACATCGAAAACATGCATGAGATACCCAGAAGATGGTACACCGTGTGATGGGGAAAGGTTTCTAAAACGCACCTCATTTCTCATCTGCTTGTGCCCGGGTTCGCCATTCCAGCCACTTAACTAGCAATCTCCCTCCTTGGAGCATCAGCACCTTTAACCTCCTGTTCCGTACAGGTTGCAATTTGTCCTGAGGATGAACAGGAAGACGTGGAACCAATGAGAGACTAGCTCTTGGTGTTGGGACAGGCACAGGTCACTCTATTTTCCCATCAGGAAGAAGAATTAACCACAGGCTCAGCCTGCCCCCCGGATCAAGAACAGGGCCTGAAGCCATCCTGCGCTTTTGCGGCCATCTCCCAAAAACGCGAGTTGTAAAATGGAGGTTCAGGGCACTGCAATTCACTAACCTGCAGACTTATAAATGATAACTCTCGTCCACAAATATATTGAGGGAAGGCAAAGAAGAGGATTTGAAATCAAGGCAGAATTGCAGGAAACAGATTTCAGGAGGTAGATTCGAATCACCTTTAAAGCACATGAAAAGCGGCAAAACGTTGACAATGATGCCCTTGGCCAAAAAGGGCGTATGCGTTTTTTCCTGAATATATTCAGGAAAAAACGCATACGCCCTTTTTGGCCAACCAAGCAACCTGGAAAGGCAAATCAGCGCTACAAAGAAGTCTCGCTTCCCATCGGTCAAAAGGGCCATGCTGAAAAAAGAGTCAAAACCAGAAATGCAGGACAGGCCATGGAGAAATGGGAGCCTTGCTACACTGATGGGCGGGATGTAAATTGCCAACAGCCACTCTGGAGAAGAGTACGGTGTGTCCTGAAACATCTAAAAAACACAGCTTAGAGAGCATAGGGCACTTCCACTCATGGGGGTATAAACTGAGAAAATGAAAAATCAGCAAGACACAAGCACCCCAAAGTTTAGGGCTGCTCTGTTGACAAGGACCTCCACTTCATTCCACCTTCAATATCCCAGGAAAGAGAAAAATGGATAAAGAAGTTGTGGTCCTTATGTACAATGGAATATCACTCAGCCATGAAATCAATGTCATAAGGCTAGTAGCAGCATGATGAGTGGATTTAGGTACGACAATTCTAAGTGAAATAAGTCACACAGAAAAGGACACTTCTCATAAGGTATGACTGATAGAGGGAATGTAAAAACCGTTACACTTGAACTGAATTACAAAACAGAACAGAGTCACACACGCAGAAAACACACTATGGCTGCTTAACGGGAAAGGTGAGGTGGGGTGATACATAAAACAAGGGTTTCAAATTAGCTCAGATACCGTTCCATAAACCCAATATGTAATAGACAAGACCTACTCCTTGCTCAGAGAACTGGACTCAACACGCCCTATTCACCGCACAATAATATATCTGACTAGTAATAATCTTAAAACCTATGTATTGATATCTCTCTGTTAGTGTGTCAAGTGGGTAAAAAGCCGCATAAACACAGCAGTGAAAAGCAGCTAAACCCCACTATAAAAATAAATTACTTTGAAAAACCCATGAAACAAAGACAGTGAAAGAGAGAGAAATTCTTACACAATGCGTTCAGGGGCTGTGATGCAACCTGGATTGACCATATCTAGAAACACAGCTGGATGAGACATAAGGGTGGACACTCTTGGGGCTGAGAGGTTTGGTGAGGTTGGGTGAGCAAACGCAGACCCTTTAAAGTAATACTGCGTGGTACCCATCGCATGGGTCCCAAATCTCCAGGTTCAAGGGCATCTTCCTACATCGAAAACATGCATGAGAAACCCAGAAGATGGTACACCGTGTGATGGGGAAAGGTTTCTAAAACGCACCTCATTTCTCATCTCCTTGTGCCCGGGTTCGCTATTCCAGCCGCTTTACTAGCAATCTCCCTACGTGGAGCATCATCACCTTTAACCTCCTGTTCCGTACAGGTTGCAATTTGTCCTGAGGATGAACGGGAAGACGTGGAACCAATGAGAGACTAGCTCTTGGTGTTGGGACAGGCACAGGTCACTCTATTTTCCCATCAGGAAGAAGAATTAACCACAGGCTCAGCCTGCCACCCGGAACCAGAACAGGGCCTGAAGCCATCCTGCGCTATTGCGGCCAGCTCCCTAAAAAGCGAGTTGTAAAATGGAGGTTCAGGGCACTGCAATTCACAAACCTGCAGACTTATAAATGATAACTCTCGTCCACAAATATATTGAGGGAAGGCAAAGAAGAGGATTTGAAATCAAGGCAGAATTGCAGGAAACAGATTTCAGGAGGTAGATTCGAATCGCCTTTAAAGCACATGAAAAGCGGCAAAACGTTGACAATGATGCCCTTGGCCAAAAAGGGCGTATGCGTTTTTTCCTGAATATATTCAGGAAAAAACGCATACGCCCTTTTTGGCCAACCAAGCAACCTGGAAAGGCAAATCAGCGCTACAAAGATGTCTCGCTTCCCATCGGTTAAAAAGGCCATGCTGAAAAAAGTGTCAAAACCAGAAATGCAGGACAGGCCATGGAGAAATGGGAGCCTTGCTACACTGATGGGCGGGATGTAAATTGCCAACAGCCACTCTGGAGAAGCGTACGGTGAGTCCTGAAACATCTAAAAAACAAAGCTTTGAGAGCATACGGCACTTCCACTCATGGGGTTATAAATTGGGAAAACTAAAAATCAGCAAGACACAAGCACCCCAAAGTTTAGGGCTGCTCTGTTGACAAGGACCTCCACTTCATTCCACCTTCAATATCCCAGGAAAGAGAAAAATGGATAAAGAAGTTGTGGTCCTTATGTACAATGGAATATCACTCAGCCATGAAATCAATGTCATAAGGCTAGTAGCAGCATGATGAGTGGATTTAGGTACGACGATTCTAAGTGAAATAAGTCACACAGAAAAGGACACTTCTCATCAGGTATCACTTATAGAGGGAATGTAAAAACCGTTACACTTGAACTGAATTACAAAACAGAACAGAGTCACACATGCAGAAAACACACTATGGCTGCTTAACGGGAAAGGTGAGGTGGGGTGATACATAAAACAAGGGTTTCAAATTAGCTCAGATACCGTTCCATAAACCCAATATGTAATAGACAAGACCTACTCCTTGCTCAGAGAACTGGACTCAACACGCCCTATTCACCGCACAAGAATATATCTGACTAGTAATAATCTTAAAACCTATGTATTGATATCTCTCTGTTAGTGTGTCAAGTGGGTAAAAAGCGGCATAAACACAGCAGTGAAAAGCAGCTAAACCCCATTATAAAAATAAATTACTTTGAAAAACCCATGAAACAAAGACAGTGAAAGAGAGAGAAATTCTTACGCAATGCGTTCAGGGGCTGTGATGCAACCTGGATTGACCATATCTAGACCCACAGCTGGATGAGACATAAGGGTGGACACTGTTGCGGCTGAGAGGTTTGGTGAGGTTGGGTGAGCAAACGCAGACCCTTTAAAGTAATACTGCGTGGTACCCATCGCATGGGTCCCAAATCTCCAGGTTGAAGGGCATCTTCCTACATCGTAAACATGCATGAGATACCCAGAAGATGGTACACCGTGTGATGGGGAAAGGTTTCTAAAACGCACCTCATTTCTCATCTGCCTGTGCCCGGGTTTGCCATTCCAGCCACTTTACTAGCAATCTCCCTCCTTGGAGCATCATCACCTTTAACCTCCTGTTCCATACAGGTTGCAATTTGTCCTGAGGATGAACGGGAAGACGTGGAAACAATGAGAGACTAGCTCTTGGTGTTGGGACAGGCACAGGTCACTCTATTTTCCCATCAGGAAGAAGAATTAACCACAGGCTCAGCCTGCCCCCCGGATCAAGAACAGGGCCTGAAGCCATCCTGCGCTTTTGCGGCCATCTCCCAAAAACGCGAGTTGTAAAATGGAGGTTCAGGGCACTGCAATTCACAAACCTGCAGAGTTATAAATGATAACTCTCGTCCACAAATATATTGAGGGAAGGCAAAGAAGAGGATTTGAAATCAAGGCAGAATTGCAGGAAACAGATTTCAGGAGGTAGATTCGAATCGCCTTTAAAGCACATGAAAAGCGGCAAAACGTTGACAATGATGCCCTTGGCCAAAAAGGGCGTATGCGTTTTTTCCTGAATATATTCAGGAAAAAACGCATACGCCCTTTTTGGCCAACCAAGCAACCTGGAAAGGCAAATCAGCGCTACAAAGAAGTCTCGCTTCCCATCGGTTAAAAGGGCCATGCTGAAAAAAGTGTCAAAACCAGAAATGCAGGACAGGCCATGGAGAAATGGGAGCCTTGCTACACTGATGGGCGGGATGTAAATTGCCAACAGCCACTCTGGAGAAGAGTACGGTGTGTCCTGAAACATCTAAAAAACACAGCTTAGAGAGCATAGGGCACTTCCACTCATGGGGGTATAAATTGGGAAAATGAAAAATCAGCAAGACACAAGCACCCCAAAGTTTAGGGCTGCTCTGTTGACAAGGACCTCCACTTCATTCCACCTTCAATATCCCAGGAAAGAGAAAAATGGATAAAGAAGTTGTGGTCCTTATGTACAATGGAATATCACTCAGCCGTGAAATCAATGTCATAAGGCTAGTAGCAGCATGATGAGTGGATTTAGGTATGACGACTCTAAGTGAAATAAGTCACACAGAAAAGGACACTTCTCAAAAGGTATCACTGATAGAGGGAATGTAAAAACCGTTACACTTGAACTGAATTACAAAACAGAACAGAGTCACACATGCAGAAAACACACTATGGCTGCTTAACGGGAAAGGTGAGGTGGGGTGATACATAAAACAAGGGTTTCAAATTAGCTCAGATACCGTTCCATAAACCCAATATGTAATAGACAAGACCTACTCCTTGCTCAGAGAACTGGACTCAACACGCCCTATTCACCGCACAAGAATATATCTGACTAGTAATAATCTTAAAACCTATGTATTGATATCTCTCTGTTAGTGTGTCAAGTGGGTAAAAAGCGGCATAAACACAGCAGTGAAAAGCAGCTAAACCCCATTATAAAAATAAATTACTTTGAAAAACCCATGAAACAAAGACAGTGAAAGAGAGAGAAATTCTTACGCAATGCGTTCAGGGGCTGTGATGCAACCTGGATTGACCATATCTAGACCCACAGCTGGATGAGACATAAGGGTGGACACTGTTGCGGCTGAGAGGTTTGGTGAGGTTGGGTGAGCAAACGCAGACCCTTTAAAGTAATACTGCGTGGTACCCATCGCATGGGTCCCAAATCTCCAGGTTGAAGGGCATCTTCCTACATCGTAAACATGCATGAGATACCCAGAAGATGGTACACCGTGTGATGGGGAAAGGTTTCTAAAACGCACCTCATTTCTCATCTGCCTGTGCCCGGGTTTGCCATTCCAGCCACTTTACTAGCAATCTCCCTCCTTGGAGCATCATCACCTTTAACCTCCTGTTCCGTACAGGTTGCAATTTGTCCTGAGGATGAACGGGAAGACGTGGAAACAATGAGAGACTAGCTCTTGGTGTTGGGACAGGCACAGGTCACTCTATTTTCCCATCAGGAAGAAGAATTAACCACAGGCTCAGCCTGCCCCCCGGATCAAGAACAGGGCCTGAAGCCATCCTGCGCTTTTGCGGCCATCTCCCAAAAACGCGAGTTGTAAAATGGAGGTTCAGGGCACTGCAATTCACAAACCTGCAGAGTTATAAATGATAACTCTCGTCCACAAATATATTGAGGGAAGGCAAAGAAGAGGATTTGAAATCAAGGCAGAATTGCAGGAAACAGATTTCAGGAGGTAGATTCGAATCGCCTTTAAAGCACATGAAAAGCGGCAAAACGTTGACAATGATGCCCTTGGCCAAAAAGGGCGTATGCGTTTTTTCCTGAATATATTCAGGAAAAAACGCATACGCCCTTTTTGGCCAACCAAGCAACCTGGAAAGGCAAATCAGCGCTACAAAGAAGTCTCGCTTCCCATCGGTTAAAAGGGCCATGCTGAAAAAAGTGTCAAAACCAGAAATGCAGGACAGGCCATGGAGAAATGGGAGCCTTGCTACACTGATGGGCGGGATGTAAATTGCCAACAGCCACTCTGGAGAAGAGTACGGTGTGTCCTGAAACATCTAAAAAACACAGCTTAGAGAGCATAGGGCACTTCCACTCATGGGGGTATAAATTGGGAAAATGAAAAATCAGCAAGACACAAGCACCCCAAAGTTTAGGGCTGCTCTGTTGACAAGGACCTCCACTTCATTCCACCTTCAATATCCCAGGAAAGAGAAAAATGGATAAAGAAGTTGTGGTCCTTATGTACAATGGAATATCACTCAGCCGTGAAATCAATGTCATAAGGCTAGTAGCAGCATGATGAGTGGATTTAGGTATGACGACTCTAAGTGAAATAAGTCACACAGAAAAGGACACTTCTCAAAAGGTATCACTGATAGAGGGAATGTAAAAACCGTTACACTTGAACTGAATTACAAAACAGAACAGAGTCACACATGCAGAAAACACACTATGGCTGCTTAACGGGAAAGGTGAGGTGGGGTGATACATAAAACAAGGGTTTCAAATTAGCTCAGATACCGTTCCATAAACCCAATATGTAATAGACAAGACCTACTCCTTGCTCAGAGAACTGGACTCAACACGCCCTATTCACCGCACAAGAATATATCTGACTAGTAATAATCTTAAAACCTATGTATTGATATCTCTCTGTTAGTGTGTCAAGTGGGTAAAAAGCGGCATAAACACAGCAGTGAAAAGCAGCTAAACCCCATTATAAAAATAAATTACTTTGAAAAACCCATGAAACAAAGACAGTGAAAGAGAGAGAAATTCTTACACAATGCGTTCAGGGGCTGTGATGCAACCTGGATTGACCATATCTAGACCCACAGCTGGATGAGACATAAGGGTGGACACTGTTGCGGCTGAGAGGTTTGGTGAGGTTGGGTGAGCAAACGCAGACCCTTTAAAGTAATACTGCGTGGTACCCATCGCATGGGTCCCAAATCTCCAGGTTCAAGGGCATCTTCCTACATCGAAAACATGCATGAGAAACCCAGAAGATGGTACACCGTGTGATGTGGAAACGTTTCTAAAACGCACCTCATTTCTCATCTCCTTGTGCCCGGGTTCGCTATTCCAGCCACTTTACTAGCAATCTCCCTACTTGGAGCATCAGCACCTTTAACCTCCTGTTCCGTACAGGTTGCAATTTGTCCTGAGGATGAACGGGAAGACGTGGAACCAATGAGAGACTAGCTCTTGGTGTTGGGACAGGCACAGGTCACTCTATTTTCCCATCAGGAAGAAGAATTAACCACAGGCTCAGCCTGCCCACCGGAACCAGAACAGGGCCTGAAGCCATCCTGCGCTTTTGCGGCCAGCTCCCTAAAAAGCGAGTTGTAAATGGAGGTTCAGGGCACTGCAATTCACAAACCTGCAGAGTTATAAATGATAACTCTCGTCCACAAATATATTGAGGGAAGGCAAAGAAGAGGATTTGAAATCAAGGCAGAATTGCAGGAAACAGATTTCAGGAGGTAGATTCGAATCGCCTTTAAAGCACATGAAAAGCGGCAAAACGTTGACAATGATGCCCTTGGCCAAAAAGGGCGTATGCGTTTTTTCCTGAATATATTCAGGAAAAAACGCATACGCCCTTTTTGGCCAACCAAGCAACCTGGAAAGGCAAATCAGCGCTACAAAGAAGTCGCGCTTCCCATCGGTTAAAAAGGCCATGCTGAAAAAAGTGTCAAAACCAGAAATGCAGGACAGGCCATGGAGAAATGGGAGCCTTGGTACACTGATGGGCGGGATGTAAATTGCCAACAGCCACTCTGGAGGAGAGTACGGTGTGTCCTGAAACATCTAAAAAACACAGCTTAGAGAGCATAGGGCACTTCCACTCATGGGGGTATAAATTGGGAAAATGAAAAATCAGCAAGACACAAGCACCCCAAAGTTTAGGACTGCTCTGTTGACAAGGACCTCCACTTCATTCCACCTTCAATATCCCAGGAAAGAGAAAAATGGATAAAGAAGTTGTGGTCCTTATGTACACTGGAATATCACTCAGCCATGAAATCAATGTCATAAGGCTAGTAGCAGCATGACGAGTGGATTTAGGTACGACGATTCTAAGTGAAATAAGTCACACAGAAAAGGACACTTCTCATAAAGTATCACTGATAGAGGGAATGTAAAAACCGTTACACTTGAACTGAATTACAAAACAGAACAGAGTCACACATGCAGAAAACACACTATGGCTGCTTAACGGGAAAGGTGAGGTGGGGTGATACATAAAACAAGGGTTTCAAATTAGCTCAGATACCGTTCCATAAACCCAATATGTAATAGACAAGACCTACTCCTTGCTCAGAGAACTGGACTCAACACGCCCTATTCACCGCACAAGAATATATCTGACTAGTAATAATCTTAAAACCTATGTATTGATATCTCTCTGTTAGTGGGTCAAGTGGGTAAAAAGCGGCATAAACACAGCAGTGAAAAGCAGCTAAACCCCATTATAAAAATAAATTACTTTGAAAAACCCATGAAACAAAGACAGTGAAAGAGAGAGAAATTCTTACACAATGCGTTCAGGGGCTGTGATGCAACCTGGATTGACCATATCTAGACCCACAGCTGGATGAGACATAAGGGTGGACACTGTTGCGGCTGAGAGGTTTGGTGAGGTTGGGTGAGCAAACGTAGACCCTTTAAATAATACTGCGTGGTACCCATCGCATTGGTCCCAAATCTCCAGGTTCAAGGGCATCTTCCTACATCGAAAACATGCATGAGATACCCAGAAGACGGTACACCGTGTGATGGGGAAAGGTTTCTAAAACGCACCTCATTTCTTATCTGCTTGTGCCCGGGTTCACCATTCCAGCCACTTTACTAGCAATCTCCCTCCTTGGAGCATCAGCACCTTTAACCTCCTGTTCCGTACAGGTTGCAATTTGTACTGAGGATGAACGGGAAGACGTGGAACCAATGAAAGACTAGCTCTTGGTGTTGGGACAGGCACAGGTCACTCTATTTTCCCATCAGGAAGAAGAATTAACCACAGGCTCAGCCTGCCCCCCGGAACCAGAACAGGGCCTGAAGACATCCTGCGCTTTTGCGGCCAGCTCCCTAAAAAGCGAGTTGTAAAATGGAGGTTCAGGGCACTGCAATTCACAAACCTGCAGACTTATAAATGATAACTCTCATCCACAAATATATTGAGGGAAGGCAAAGAAGAGGATTTGAAATCAAGGCAGAATTGCAGGAAACAGATTTCAGGAGGTAGATTCGAATTGCCTTTAAAGCACATGAAAAGCAGCAAAACGTTGACAATGATGCCCTTGGCCAAAAAGGGCGTATGCGTTTTTTCCTAAATATATTCAGGAAAAAACGCATACGCACTTTTTGGCCAACCAAGCAACCTGGAAAGGCAAATCAGCACTACAAAGATGTCTCGCTTCCCATCGGTCAAAAGGGCCATGCTGAAAAGAGTGTCAAAACCAGAAATGCAGGACAGGCCATGGAGAAATGGGAGCCTTGCTACACTGATGGGCGGGATGTAAATTGTCAACAGCCACTCTGGAGAAGTGTACGGTGAGTCCTGAAACGTCTAAAAAGCAAAGCTTAGAGAGCATAGGGCACTTCCACTCATGGGGGTATAAATTGGGAAAATTAAAAATCAGCAAGACACAAGCACCCCAAAGTTTAGGGCTGCTCTGTTGACAAGGACCTCCACTTCATTCCACCTTCAATATCCCAGGAAAGAGAAAAATGGATAAAGAAGTTGTGGTCCTTATGTACAATGGAATATCACTCAGCCATGAAATCAATGTCATAAGGCTAGTAGCAGCATGATGAGTGGATTTAGGTACGACGATTCTAAGTGAAATAAGTCACACAGAAAAGGACACTTCTCATAAGGTATCACTGATAGAGGGAATGTAAAAACCGTTACACTTGAACTGAATTACAAAACAGAACAGAGTCACACATGCAGAAAACACACTATGGCTGCTTAACGGGAAAGGTGAGGTGGGGTGATACATAAAACAAGGGTTTCAAATTAGCTCAGATACCGTTCCATAAACCCAATATGTAATAGACAAGACCTACTCCTTGCTCAGAGAACTGGACTCAACACGCCCTATTCACCGCACAAGAATATATCTGACTAGTAATAATCTTAAAAGCTATGTATTGATATCTCTCTGTTAGTGTGTCAAGTGGGTGTAAAGCGACATAAACACAGCAGTGAAAAGCAGCTAAACCCCATTATAAAAATAAATTACTTTGAAAAACCCATGAAACAAAGACAGTGAAAGAGAGAGAAATTCTTACACAATGCGTTCAGGGGCTGTGATGCAACCTGGATTGACCATATCTAGACCCACAGCTGGATGAGACATAAGGGTGGACACTCTTGGGGCTGAGAGGTTTGGTGAGGTTGGGTGAGCAAACGCAGACCCTTTAAAGTAATACTGCATGGTACCCATCGCATGGGTCACAAATCTCCAGGTTCAAGGGCATCTTCCTACATCGAAAACATGCATGAGAAACCCAGAAGATGGTACACCGTGTGATGGGGAAAGGTTTCTAAAACGCACCTCATTTCTCATCTCCTTGTGCCCGGGTTCGCTATTCCAGCCGCTTTACTAGCAATCTCCCTACTTGGAGCATCAGCACCTTTAACCTCCTGTTCCGTACAGGTTGCAATTTGTCCGGAGGATGAACGGGAAGACGTGGAACCAATGAGAGACTAGCTCTTGGTGTTGGGACAGGCACAGGTCACTCTATTTTCCCATCAGGAAGAAGAATTAACCACAGGCTCAGCCTGCCACCCGGAACCAAAACAGGGCCTGAAGCCATCCTGCGCTATTGCGGCCAGCTCCCTAAAAATCGAGTTGTAAAATGGAGGTTCAGGGCACTGCAATTCACAAACCTGCAGACTTATAAATGATAACTCTCGTCCACAAATATATTGAGGGAAGGCAAAGAAGAGGATTTGAAATCAAGGCAGAATTGCAGGAAACAGATTTCAGGAGGTAGATTCGAATCGCCTTTAAAGCACATGAAAAGCGGCAAAACGTTGACAATGATGCCCTTGGCCAAAAAGGGCGTATGCGTTTTTTCCTGAATATATTCAGGAAAAAACGCATACGCCCTTTTTGGCCAACCAAGCAACCTGGAAAGGCAAATCAGCGCTACAAAGATGTCTCGCTTCCCATCGGTAAAAAAGGCCATGCTGAAAAAAGTGTCAAAACCAGAAATGCAGGACAGGCCATGGAGAAATGGGAGCCTTCCTACACTGATGGGCGGGATGTAAATTGCCAACAGCCACTCTGGAGAAGCGTACGGTGAGTCCGGAAACATCTAAAAAACAAAGCTTAGAGAGCATGGGGCACTTCCACTCAGGGGTTATAAATTGGGAAAATGAAAAATCAGCAAGACACAAGCACCCCAAAGTTTAGGGCTGCTCTGTTGACAAGGACCTCCACTTCATTCCACCTTCAATATCCCAGGAAAGAGAAAAATCGATAAAGAAGTTGTGGTCCTTATGTACAATGGAATATCACTCAGCCATGAAATCAATGTCATAAGGCTAGTAGCAGCATGATGAGTGGATTTAGGTACGACGATTCTAAGTGAAATAAGTCACACAGAAAAGGACACTTCTCATAAGGTATCACTGATAGAGGGAATGTAAAAACCGTTACACTTGAACTGAATTACAAAACAGAACAGAGTCACACATGCAGAAAACACACTATGGCTGCTTAACGGGAAAGGTGAGGTGGGGTGATACATAAAACAAGGGTTTCAAATTAGCTCAGATACCGTTCCATAAACCCAATATGTAATAGACAAGACCTACTCCTTGCTCAGAGAACTGGACTCAACACGCCCTATTCACCGCACAAGAATATATCTGACTAGTAATAATCTTAAAACCTATGTATTGATATCTCTCTGTTAGTGTGTCAAGTGGGTAAAAAGCGGCATAAACACAGCAGTGAAAAGCAGCTAAACCCCATTATAAAAATAAATTACTTTGAAAAACCCATGAAACAAAGACAGTGAAAGAGAGAGAAATTCTTACACAATGCGTTCAGGGGCTGTGATGCAACCTGGATTGACCATATCTAGACCCACAGCTGGATGAGACATAAGGGTGGACACTGTTGCGGCTGAGAGGTTTGGTGAGGTTGGGTGAGCAAACGCAGACCCTTTAAAGTAATACTGCGTGGTACCCATCGCATGGGTCCCAAATCTCCAGGTTGAAGGGCATCTTCCTACATCGTAAACATGCATGAGATACCCAGAAGATGGTACACCGTGTGATGGGGAAAGGTTTCTAAAACGCACCTCATTTCTCATCTGCCTGTGCCCGGGTTTGCCATTCCAGCCACTTTACTAGCAATCTCCCTCCTTGGAGCATCATCACCTTTAACCTCCTGTTCCGTACAGGTTGCAATTTGTCCTGAGGATGAACGGGAAGACGTGGAACCAATGAGAGACTAGCTCTTGGTGTTGGGACAGGCACAGGTCACTCTATTTTCCCATCAGGAAGAAGAATTAACCACAGGCTCAGCCTGCCACCCGGAACCAAAACAGGGCCTGAAGCCATCCTGCGCTATTGCGGCCAGCTCCCTAAAAATCGAGTTGTAAAATGGAGGTTCAGGGCACTGCAATTCACAAACCTGCAGACTTATAAATGATAACTCTCGTCCACAAATATATTGAGGGAAGGCAAAGAAGAGGATTTGAAATCAAGGCAGAATTGCAGGAAACAGATTTCAGGAGGTAGATTCGAATCGCCTTTAAAGCACATGAAAAGCGGCAAAACGTTGACAATGATGCCCTTGGCCAAAAAGGGCGTATGCGTTTTTTCCGGAATATATTCAGGAAAAAACGCATACGCCCTTTTTGGCCAACCAAGCAACCTGGAAAGGCAAATCAGCGCTACAAAGAAGTCTCGCTTCCCATCGGTTAAAAGGGCCATGCTGAAAAAAGTATCAAAACCGGAAATGCAGGACAGGCCATGGAGAAATGGGAGCCTTGCTACACTGATGGGCGGGATGTAAATTGCCAACAGCCACTCTGGAGAAGAGTACGGTGTGTCCTGAAACATCTAAAAAACACAGCTTAGAGAGCATAGGGCACTTCCACTCATGTGGGTATAAATTGGGAAAATGAAAAATCAGCAAGACACAAGCACCCCAAAGTTTAGGGCTGCTCTGTTGACAAGGACCTCCACTTCATTCCACCTTCAATATCCCAGGAAAGAGAAAAATCGATAAAGAAGTTGTGGTCCTTATGTACAATGGAATATCACTCAGCCATGAAATCAATGTCCTAAGGCTAGTAGTAGCATGATGAGTGGATTTAGGTACGACGATTCTAAGTGAAATAAGTCACACAGAAAAGGACACTTCTCATAAGGTATCACTGATAGAGGGAATGTAAAAACCGTTACACTTGAACTGAATTACAAAACAGAACAGAGTCACACATGCAGAAAACACACTATGGCTGCTTAACGGGAAAGGTGAGGTGGGGTGATACATAAAACAAGGGTTTCAAATTAGCTCAGATACCATTCCATAAACCCAATATGTAATAGACAAGACCTACTCCTTGCTCAGAGAACTGGACTCAACACGCCCTATTCACCGCACAAGAATATATCTGACTAGTAATAATCTTAAAACCTATGTATTCATATCTCTCTGTTAGTGTGCCAAGTGGGTGTAAAGCGGCATAAACACAGCAGTGAAAAGCAGCTAAACCCCATTATAAAAATAAATTACTTTGAAAAACCCATGAAACAAAGACAGTGAAAGAGAGAGAAATTCTTACACAATGCGTTCAGGGGCTGTGATGCAACCTGGATTGACCATATCTAGACCCACAGCTGGATGAGACATAAGGGTGGACACTCTTGGGGCTGAGAGGTTTGGTGAGGTTGGGTGAGCAAACGCAGACCCTTTAAAGTAACACTGCGTGGTACCCATCGCATGGGTCACAAATCTCCAGGTTCAAGGGCATCTTCCTACATCGAAAACATGCATGAGAAACCCAGAAGATGGTACACCGTGTGATGGGGAAAGGTTTCTAAAACGCACCTCATTTCTCATCTCCTTGTGCCCGGGTTCGCTATTCCAGCCGCTTTACTAGCAATCTCCCTACTTGGAGCATCAGCACCTTTAACCTCCTGTTCCGTACAGGTTGCAATTTGTCCTGAGGATGAACGGGAAGACGTGGAACCAATGAGAGACTAGCTCTTGGTGTTGGGACAGGCACAGGTCACTCTATTTTCCCATCAGGAAGAAGAATTAACCACAGGATCAGCCTGCCACCCGGAACCAAAACAGGGACTGAAGCCATCCTGCGCTATTGCGGCCAGCTCCCTAAAAATCGAGTTGTAAAATGGAGGTTCAGGGCACTGCAATTCACAAACCTGCAGACTTATAAATGATAACTCTCATCCACAAATATATTGAGGGAAGGCAAAGAAGAGGATTTGAAATCAAGGCAGAATTGCAGGAAACAGATTTCAGGAGGTAGATTCGAATTGCCTTTAAAGCACATGAAAAGCAGCAAAACGTTGACAATGATGCCCTTGGCCAAAAAGGGCGTATGCGTTTTTTCCTAAATATATTCAGGAAAAAACGCATACGCACTTTTTGGCCAACCAAGCAACCTGGAAAGGCAAATCAGCACTACAAAGATGTCTCGCTTCCCATCGGTCAAAAGGGCCATGCTGAAAAGAGTGTCAAAACCAGAAATGCAGGACAGGCCATGGAGAAATGGGAGCCTTGCTACACTGATGGGCGGGATGTAAATTGTCAACAGCCACTCTGGAGAAGTGTATGGTGAGTCCTGAAACGTCTAAAAAGCAAAGCTTAGAGAGCATAGGGCACTTCCACTCATGGGGGTATAAATTGGGAAAATTAAAAATCAGCAAGACACAAGCACCCCAAAGTTTAGGGCTGCTCTGTTGACAAGGACCTCCACTTCATTCCACCTTCAATATCCCAGGAAAGAGAAAAATGGATAAAGAAGTTGTGGTCCTTATGTACAATGGAATATCACTCAGCCATGAAATCAATGTCATAAGGCTAGTAGCAGCATGATGAGTGGATTTAGGTACGACGATTCTAAGTGAAATAAGTCACACAGAAAAGGACACTTCTCATAAGGTATCACTGATAGAGGGAATGTAAAAACCGTTACACTTGAACTGAATTACAAAACAGAACAGAGTCACACATGCAGAAAACACACTATGGCTGCTTAACGGGAAAGGTGAGGTGGGGTGATACATAAAACAAGGGTTTCAAATTAGCTCAGATACCGTTCCATAAACCCAATATGTAATAGACAAGACCTACTCCTTGCTCAGAGAACTGGACTCAACACGCCCTATTCACCGCACAAGAATATATCTGACTAGTAATAATCTTAAAAGCTATGTATTGATATCTCTCTGTTAGTGTGTCAAGTGGGTGTAAAGCGACATAAACACAGCAGTGAAAAGCAGCTAAACCCCATTATAAAAATAAATTACTTTGAAAAACCCATGAAACAAAGACAGTGAAAGAGAGAGAAATTCTTACACAATGCGTTCAGGGGCTGTGATGCAACCTGGATTGACCATATCTAGACCCACAGCTGGATGAGACATAAGGGTGGACACTCTTGGGGCTGAGAGGTTTGGTGAGGTTGGGTGAGCAAACGCAGACCCTTTAAAGTAATACTGCATGGTACCCATCGCATGGGTCACAAATCTCCAGGTTCAAGGGCATCTTCCTACATCGAAAACATGCATGAGAAACCCAGAAGATGGTACACCGTGTGATGGGGAAAGGTTTCTAAAACGCACCTCATTTCTCATCTCCTTGTGCCCGGGTTCGCTATTCCAGCCGCTTTACTAGCAATCTCCCTACTTGGAGCATCAGCACCTTTAACCTCCTGTTCCGTACAGGTTGCAATTTGTCCGGAGGATGAACGGGAAGACGTGGAACCAATGAGAGACTAGCTCTTGGTGTTGGGACAGGCACAGGTCACTCTATTTTCCCATCAGGAAGAAGAATTAACCACAGGCTCAGCCTGCCACCCGGAACCAAAACAGGGCCTGAAGCCATCCTGCGCTATTGCGGCCAGCTCCCTAAAAATCGAGTTGTAAAATGGAGGTTCAGGGCACTGCAATTCACAAACCTGCAGACTTATAAATGATAACTCTCGTCCACAAATATATTGAGGGAAGGCAAAGAAGAGGATTTGAAATCAAGGCAGAATTGCAGGAAACAGATTTCAGGAGGTAGATTCGAATCGCCTTTAAAGCACATGAAAAGCGGCAAAACGTTGACAATGATGCCCTTGGCCAAAAAGGGCGTATGCGTTTTTTCCTGAATATATTCAGGAAAAAACGCATACGCCCTTTTTGGCCAACCAAGCAACCTGGAAAGGCAAATCAGCGCTACAAAGATGTCTCGCTTCCCATCGGTAAAAAAGGCCATGCTGAAAAAAGTGTCAAAACCAGAAATGCAGGACAGGCCATGGAGAAATGGGAGCCTTCCTACACTGATGGGCGGGATGTAAATTGCCAACAGCCACTCTGGAGAAGCGTACGGTGAGTCCGGAAACATCTAAAAAACAAAGCTTAGAGAGCATGGGGCACTTCCACTCAGGGGTTATAAATTGGGAAAATGAAAAATCAGCAAGACACAAGCACCCCAAAGTTTAGGGCTGCTCTGTTGACAAGGACCTCCACTTCATTCCACCTTCAATATCCCAGGAAAGAGAAAAATGGATAAAGAAGTTGTGGTCCTTATGTACAATGGAATATCACTCAGCCATGAAATCAATGTCATAAGGCTAGTAGCAGCATGATGAGTGGATTTAGGTACGACGATTCTAAGTGAAATAAGTCACACAGAAAAGGACACTTCTCATAAGGTATCACTGATAGAGGGAATGTAAAAACCGTTACACTTGAACTGAATTACAAAACAGAACAGAGTCACACATGCAGAAAACACACTATGGCTGCTTAACGGGAAAGGTGAGGTGGGGTGATACATAAAACAAGGGTTTCAAATTAGCTCAGATACCGTTCCATAAACCCAATATGTAATAGACAAGACCTACTCCTTGCTCAGAGAACTGGACTCAACACGCCCTATTCACCGCACAAGAATATATCTGACTAGTAATAATCTTAAAACCTATGTATTGATATCTCTCTGTTAGTGTGTCAAGTGGGTAAAAAGCGGCATAAACACAGCAGTGAAAAGCAGCTAAACCCCATTATAAAAATAAATTACTTTGAAAAACCCATGAAACAAAGACAGTGAAAGAGAGAGAAATTCTTACACAATGCGTTCAGGGGCTGTGATGCAACCTGGATTGACCATATCTAGACCCACAGCTGGATGAGACATAAGGGTGGACACTGTTGCGGCTGAGAGGTTTGGTGAGGTTGGGTGAGCAAACGCAGACCCTTTAAAGTAATACTGCGTGGTACCCATCGCATGGGTCCCAAATCTCCAGGTTGAAGGGCATCTTCCTACATCGTAAACATGCATGAGATACCCAGAAGATGGTACACCGTGTGATGGGGAAAGGTTTCTAAAACGCACCTCATTTCTCATCTGCCTGTGCCCGGGTTTGCCATTCCAGCCACTTTACTAGCAATCTCCCTCCTTGGAGCATCATCACTTTTAACCTCCTGTTCCGTACAGGTTGCAATTTGTCCTGAGGATGAACGGGAAGACGTGGAACCAATGAGAGACTAGCTCTTGGTGTTGGGACAGGCACAGGTCACTCTATTTTCCCATCAGGAAGAAGAATTAACCACAGGCTCAGCCTGCCACCCGGAACCAAAACAGGGCCTGAAGCCATCCTGCGCTATTGCGGCCAGCTCCCTAAAAATCGAGTTGTAAAATGGAGGTTCAGGGCACTGCAATTCACAAACCTGCAGACTTATAAATGATAACTCTCGTCCACAAATATATTGAGGGAAGGCAAAGAAGAGGATTTGAAATCAAGGCAGAATTGCAGGAAACAGATTTCAGGAGGTAGATTCGAATCGCCTTTAAAGCACATGAAAAGCGGCAAAACGTTGACAATGATGCCCTTGGCCAAAAAGGGCGTATGCGTTTTTTCCGGAATATATTCAGGAAAAAACGCATACGCCCTTTTTGGCCAACCAAGCAACCTGGAAAGGCAAATCAGCGCTACAAAGAAGTCTCGCTTCCCATCGGTTAAAAGGGCCATGCTGAAAAAAGTATCAAAACCGGAAATGCAGGACAGGCCATGGAGAAATGGGAGCCTTGCTACACTGATGGGCGGGATGTAAATTGCCAACAGCCACTCTGGAGAAGAGTACGGTGTGTCCTGAAACATCTAAAAAACACAGCTTAGAGAGCATAGGGCACTTCCACTCATGTGGGTATAAATTGGGAAAATGAAAAATCAGCAAGACACAAGCACCCCAAAGTTTAGGGCTGCTCTGTTGACAAGGACCTCCACTTCATTCCACCTTCAATATCCCAGGAAAGAGAAAAATCGATAAAGAAGTTGTGGTCCTTATGTACAATGGAATATCACTCAGCCATGAAATCAATGTCCTAAGGCTAGTAGTAGCATGATGAGTGGATTTAGGTACGACGATTCTAAGTGAAATAAGTCACACAGAAAAGGACACTTCTCATAAGGTATCACTGATAGAGGGAATGTAAAAACCGTTACACTTGAACTGAATTACAAAACAGAACAGAGTCACACATGCAGAAAACACACTATGGCTGCTTAACGGGAAAGGTGAGGTGGGGTGATACATAAAACAAGGGTTTCAAATTAGCTCAGATACCATTCCATAAACCCAATATGTAATAGACAAGACCTACTCCTTGCTCAGAGAACTGGACTCAACACGCCCTATTCACCGCACAAGAATATATCTGACTAGTAATAATCTTAAAACCTATGTATTCATATCTCTCTGTTAGTGTGCCAAGTGGGTGTAAAGCGGCATAAACACAGCAGTGAAAAGCAGCTAAACCCCATTATAAAAATAAATTACTTTGAAAAACCCATGAAACAAAGACAGTGAAAGAGAGAGAAATTCTTACACAATGCGTTCAGGGGCTGTGATGCAACCTGGATTGACCATATCTAGACCCACAGCTGGATGAGACATAAGGGTGGACACTCTTGGGGCTGAGAGGTTTGGTGAGGTTGGGTGAGCAAACGCAGACCCTTTAAAGTAACACTGCGTGGTACCCATCGCATGGGTCACAAATCTCCAGGTTCAAGGGCATCTTCCTACATCGAAAACATGCATGAGAAACCCAGAAGATGGTACACCGTGTGATGGGGAAAGGTTTCTAAAACGCACCTCATTTCTCATCTCCTTGTGCCCGGGTTCGCTATTCCAGCCGCTTTACTAGCAATCTCCCTACTTGGAGCATCAGCACCTTTAACCTCCTGTTCCGTACAGGTTGCAATTTGTCCTGAGGATGAACGGGAAGACGTGGAACCAATGAGAGACTAGCTCTTGGTGTTGGGACAGGCACAGGTCACTCTATTTTCCCATCAGGAAGAAGAATTAACCACAGGATCAGCCTGCCACCCGGAACCAAAACAGGGACTGAAGCCATCCTGCGCTATTGCGGCCAGCTCCCTAAAAATCGAGTTGTAAAATGGAGGTTCAGGGCACTGCAATTCACAAACCTGCAGACTTATAAATGATAACTCTCATCCACAAATATATTGAGGGAAGGCAAAGAAGAGGATTTGAAATCAAGGCAGAATTGCAGGAAACAGATTTCAGGAGGTAGATTCGAATTGCCTTTAAAGCACATGAAAAGCAGCAAAACGTTGACAATGATGCCCTTGGCCAAAAAGGGCGTATGCGTTTTTTCCTAAATATATTCAGGAAAAAACGCATACGCACTTTTTGGCCAACCAAGCAACCTGGAAAGGCAAATCAGCACTACAAAGATGTCTCGCTTCCCATCGGTCAAAAGGGCCATGCTGAAAAGAGTGTCAAAACCAGAAATGCAGGACAGGCCATGGAGAAATGGGAGCCTTGCTACACTGATGGGCGGGATGTAAATTGTCAACAGCCACTCTGGAGAAGTGTACGGTGAGTCCTGAAACGTCTAAAAAGCAAAGCTTAGAGAGCATAGGGCACTTCCACTCATGGGGGTATAAATTGGGAAAATTAAAAATCAGCAAGACACAAGCACCCCAATGTTTAGGGCTGCTCTGTTGACAAGGACCTCCACTTCATTCCACCTTCAATATCCCAGGAAAGAGAAAAATGGATAAAGAAGTTGTGGTCCTTATGTACAATGGAATATCACTCAGCCATGAAATCAATGTCATAAGGCTAGTAGCAGCATGATGAGTGGATTTAGGTACGACGATTCTAAGTGAAATAAGTCACACAGAAAAGGACACTTCTCATAAGGTATCACTGATAGAGGGAATGTAAAAACCGTTACACTTGAACTGAATTACAAAACAGAACAGAGTCACACATGCAGAAAACACACTATGGCTGCTTAACGGGAAAGGTGAGGTGGGGTGATACATAAAACAAGGGTTTCAAATTAGCTCAGATACCGTTCCATAAACCCAATATGTAATAGACAAGACCTACTCCTTGCTCAGAGAACTGGACTCAACACGCCCTATTCACCGCACAAGAATATATCTGACTAGTAATAATCTTAAAAGCTATGTATTGATATCTCTCTGTTAGTGTGTCAAGTGGGTGTAAAGCGACATAAACACAGCAGTGAAAAGCAGCTAAACCCCATTATAAAAATAAATTACTTTGAAAAACCCATGAAACAAAGACAGTGAAAGAGAGAGAAATTCTTACACAATGCGTTCAGGGGCTGTGATGCAACCTGGATTGACCATATCTAGACCCACAGCTGGATGAGACATAAGGGTGGACACTCTTGGGGCTGAGAGGTTTGGTGAGGTTGGGTGAGCAAACGCAGACCCTTTAAAGTAATACTGCATGGTACCCATCGCATGGGTCACAAATCTCCAGGTTCAAGGGCATCTTCCTACATCGAAAACATGCATGAGAAACCCAGAAGATGGTACACCGTGTGATGGGGAAAGGTTTCTAAAACGCACCTCATTTCTCATCTCCTTGTGCCCGGGTTCGCTATTCCAGCCGCTTTACTAGCAATCTCCCTACTTGGAGCATCAGCACCTTTAACCTCCTGTTCCGTACAGGTTGCAATTTGTCCGGAGGATGAACGGGAAGACGTGGAACCAATGAGAGACTAGCTCTTGGTGTTGGGACAGGCACAGGTCACTCTATTTTCCCATCAGGAAGAAGAATTAACCACAGGCTCAGCCTGCCACCCGGAACCAAAACAGGGCCTGAAGCCATCCTGCGCTATTGCGGCCAGCTCCCTAAAAATCGAGTTGTAAAATGGAGGTTCAGGGCACTGCAATTCACAAACCTGCAGACTTATAAATGATAACTCTCGTCCACAAATATATTGAGGGAAGGCAAAGAAGAGGATTTGAAATCAAGGCAGAATTGCAGGAAACAGATTTCAGGAGGTAGATTCGAATCGCCTTTAAAGCACATGAAAAGCGGCAAAACGTTGACAATGATGCCCTTGGCCAAAAAGGGCGTATGCGTTTTTTCCTGAATATATTCAGGAAAAAACGCATAAGCCCTTTTTGGCCAACCAAGCAACCTGGAAAGGCAAATCAGCGCTACAAAGATGTCTCGCTTCCCATCGGTAAAAAAGGCCATGCTGAAAAAAGTGTCAAAACCAGAAATGCAGGACAGGCCATGGAGAAATGGGAGCCTTCCTACACTGATGGGCGGGATGTAAATTGCCAACAGCCACTCTGGAGAAGCGTACGGTGAGTCCGGAAACATCTAAAAAACAAAGCTTAGAGAGCATGGGGCACTTCCACTCAGGGGTTATAAATTGGGAAAATGAAAAATCAGCAAGACACAAGCACCCCAAAGTTTAGGGCTGCTCTGTTGACAAGGACCTCCACTTCATTCCACCTTCAATATCCCAGGAAAGAGAAAAATCGATAAAGAAGTTGTGGTCCTTATGTACAATGGAATATCACTCAGCCATGAAATCAATGTCATAAGGCTAGTAGCAGCATGATGAGTGGATTTAGGTACGACGATTCTAAGTGAAATAAGTCACACAGAAAAGGACACTTCTCATAAGGTATCACTGATAGAGGGAATGTAAAAACCGTTACACTTGAACTGAATTACAAAACAGAACAGAGTCACACATGCAGAAAACACACTATGGCTGCTTAACGGGAAAGGTGAGGTGGGGTGATACATAAAACAAGGGTTTCAAATTAGCTCAGATACCGTTCCATAAACCCAATATGTAATAGACAAGACCTACTCCTTGCTCAGAGAACTGGACTCAACACGCCCTATTCACCGCACAAGAATATATCTGACTAGTAATAATCTTAAAACCTATGTATTGATATCTCTCTGTTAGTGTGTCAAGTGGGTAAAAAGCGGCATAAACACAGCAGTGAAAAGCAGCTAAACCCCATTATAAAAATAAATTACTTTGAAAAACCCATGAAACAAAGACAGTGAAAGAGAGAGAAATTCTTACACAATGCGTTCAGGGGCTGTGATGCAACCTGGATTGACCATATCTAGACCCACAGCTGGATGAGACATAAGGGTGGACACTGTTGCGGCTGAGAGGTTTGGTGAGGTTGGGTGAGCAAACGCAGACCCTTTAAAGTAATACTGCGTGGTACCCATCGCATGGGTCCCAAATCTCCAGGTTGAAGGGCATCTTCCTACATCGTAAACATGCATGAGATACCCAGAAGATGGTACACCGTGTGATGGGGAAAGGTTTCTAAAACGCACCTCATTTCTCATCTGCCTGTGCCCGGGTTTGCCATTCCAGCCACTTTACTAGCAATCTCCCTCCTTGGAGCATCATCACTTTTAACCTCCTGTTCCGTACAGGTTGCAATTTGTCCTGAGGATGAACGGGAAGACGTGGAACCAATGAGAGACTAGCTCTTGGTGTTGGGACAGGCACAGGTCACTCTATTTTCCCATCAGGAAGAAGAATTAACCACAGGCTCAGCCTGCCACCCGGAACCAAAACAGGGCCTGAAGCCATCCTGCGCTATTGCGGCCAGCTCCCTAAAAATCGAGTTGTAAAATGGAGGTTCAGGGCACTGCAATTCACAAACCTGCAGACTTATAAATGATAACTCTCGTCCACAAATATATTGAGGGAAGGCAAAGAAGAGGATTTGAAATCAAGGCAGAATTGCAGGAAACAGATTTCAGGAGGTAGATTCGAATCGCCTTTAAAGCACATGAAAAGCGGCAAAACGTTGACAATGATGCCCTTGGCCAAAAAGGGCGTATGCGTTTTTTCCGGAATATATTCAGGAAAAAACGCATACGCCCTTTTTGGCCAACCAAGCAACCTGGAAAGGCAAATCAGCGCTACAAAGAAGTCTCGCTTCCCATCGGTTAAAAGGGCCATGCTGAAAAAAGTATCAAAACCGGAAATGCAGGACAGGCCATGGAGAAATGGGAGCCTTGCTACACTGATGGGCGGGATGTAAATTGCCAACAGCCACTCTGGAGAAGAGTACGGTGTGTCCTGAAACATCTAAAAAACACAGCTTAGAGAGCATAGGGCACTTCCACTCATGTGGGTATAAATTGGGAAAATGAAAAATCAGCAAGACACAAGCACCCCAAAGTTTAGGGCTGCTCTGTTGACAAGGACCTCCACTTCATTCCACCTTCAATATCCCAGGAAAGAGAAAAATCGATAAAGAAGTTGTGGTCCTTATGTACAATGGAATATCACTCAGCCATGAAATCAATGTCCTAAGGCTAGTAGTAGCATGATGAGTGGATTTAGGTACGACGATTCTAAGTGAAATAAGTCACACAGAAAAGGACACTTCTCATAAGGTATCACTGATAGAGGGAATGTAAAAACCGTTACACTTGAACTGAATTACAAAACAGAACAGAGTCACACATGCAGAAAACACACTATGGCTGCTTAACGGGAAAGGTGAGGTGGGGTGATACATAAAACAAGGGTTTCAAATTAGCTCAGATACCATTCCATAAACCCAATATGTAATAGACAAGACCTACTCCTTGCTCAGAGAACTGGACTCAACACGCCCTATTCACCGCACAAGAATATATCTGACTAGTAATAATCTTAAAACCTATGTATTCATATCTCTCTGTTAGTGTGCCAAGTGGGTGTAAAGCGGCATAAACACAGCAGTGAAAAGCAGCTAAACCCCATTATAAAAATAAATTACTTTGAAAAACCCATGAAACAAAGACAGTGAAAGAGAGAGAAATTCTTACACAATGCGTTCAGGGGCTGTGATGCAACCTGGATTGACCATATCTAGACCCACAGCTGGATGAGACATAAGGGTGGACACTCTTGGGGCTGAGAGGTTTGGTGAGGTTGGGTGAGCAAACGCAGACCCTTTAAAGTAACACTGCGTGGTACCCATCGCATGGGTCACAAATCTCCAGGTTCAAGGGCATCTTCCTACATCGAAAACATGCATGAGAAACCCAGAAGATGGTACACCGTGTGATGGGGAAAGGTTTCTAAAACGCACCTCATTTCTCATCTCCTTGTGCCCGGGTTCGCTATTCCAGCCGCTTTACTAGCAATCTCCCTACTTGGAGCATCAGCACCTTTAACCTCCTGTTCCGTACAGGTTGCAATTTGTCCTGAGGATGAACGGGAAGACGTGGAACCAATGAGAGACTAGCTCTTGGTGTTGGGACAGGCACAGGTCACTCTATTTTCCCATCAGGAAGAAGAATTAACCACAGGATCAGCCTGCCACCCGGAACCAAAACAGGGACTGAAGCCATCCTGCGCTATTGCGGCCAGCTCCCTAAAAATCGAGTTGTAAAATGGAGGTTCAGGGCACTGCAATTCACAAACCTGCAGACTTATAAATGATAACTCTCGTCCACAAATATATTGAGGGAAGGCAAAGAAGAGGATTTGAAATCAAGGCAGAATTGCAGGAAACAGATTTCAGGAGGTAGATTCGAATCGCCTTTAAAGCACATGAAAAGCGGCAAAACGTTGACAATGATGCCCTTGGCCAAAAAGGGCGTATGCGTTTTTTCCGGAATATATTCAGGAAAAAACGCATACGCCCTTTTTGGCCAACCAAGCAACCTGGAAAGGCAAATCAGCGCTACAAAGATGTCTCGCTTCCCATCGGTTAAAAAGGCCATGCTGAAAAAAGTGTCAAAACCAGAAATGCAGGACAGGCCATGGAGAAATGGGAGCCTTCCTACACTGATGGGCGGGATGTAAATTGTCAACAGCCACTCTGGAGAAGCGTACGGTGAGTCCTGAAACATCTAAAAAACAAAGCTTAGAGAGCATAGGGCACTTCCACTCATGGGGTTATAAATTGGGAAAATTAAAAATCAGCAAGACACAAGCACCCCAAAGTTTAGGGCTGCTCTGTTGACAAGGACCTCCACTTCATTCCACCTTCAATATCCCAGGAAAGAGAAAAATGGATAAAGAAGTTGTGGTCCTTATGTACAATGGAATATCACTCAGCCATGAAATCAATGTCATAAGGCTAGTAGCAGCATGATGAGTGGATTTAGGTACGACGATTCTAAGTGAAATAAGTCACACAGAAAAGGACACTTCTCATAAGGTATCACTGATAGAGGGAATGTAAAAACCGTTACACTTGAACTGAATTACAAAACAGAACAGAGTCACACATGCAGAAAACACACTATGGCTGCTTAACGGGAAAGGTGAGGTGGGGTGATACATAAAACAAGGGTTTCAAATTAGCTCAGATACCGTTCCATAAACCCAATATGTAATAGACAAGACCTACTCCTTGCTCAGAGAACTGGACTCAACACGCCCTATTCACCGCACAAGAATATATCTGACTAGTAATAATCTTAAAACCTATGTATTGATATCTCTCTGTTAGTGTGTCAAGTGGGTAAAAAGCGGCATAAACACAGCAGTGAAAAGCAGCTAAACCCCATTATAAAAATAAATTACTTTGAAAAACCCATGAAACAAAGACAGTGAAAGAGAGAGAAATTCTTACACAATGCGTTCAGGGGCTGTGATGCAACCTGGATTGACCATATCTAGACCCACAGCTGGATGAGACATAAGGGTGGACACTGTTGCGGCTGAGAGGTTTGGTGAGGTTGGGTGAGCAAACGCAGACCCTTTAAAGTAATACTGCGTGGTACCCATCGCATGGGTCCCAAATCTCCAGGTTGAAGGGCATCTTCCTACATCGTAAACATGCATGAGATACCCAGAAGATGGTACACCGTGTGATGGGGAAAGGTTTCTAAAACGCACCTCATTTCTCATCTGCCTGTGCCCGGGTTTGCCATTCCAGCCACTTTACTAGCAATCTCCCTCCTTGGAGCATCATCACTTTTAACCTCCTGTTCCGTACAGGTTGCAATTTGTCCTGAGGATGAACGGGAAGACGTGGAACCAATGAGAGACTAGCTCTTGGTGTTGGGACAGGCACAGGTCACTCTATTTTCCCATCAGGAAGAAGAATTAACCACAGGCTCAGCCTGCCACCCGGAACCAAAACAGGGCCTGAAGCCATCCTGCGCTATTGCGGCCAGCTCCCTAAAAATCGAGTTGTAAAATGGAGGTTCAGGGCACTGCAATTCACAAACCTGCAGACTTATAAATGATAACTCTCGTCCACAAATATATTGAGGGAAGGCAAAGAAGAGGATTTGAAATCAAGGCAGAATTGCAGGAAACAGATTTCAGGAGGTAGATTCGAATCGCCTTTAAAGCACATGAAAAGCGGCAAAACGTTGACAATGATGCCCTTGGCCAAAAAGGGCGTATGCGTTTTTTCCGGAATATATTCACGAAAAAACGCATACGCCCTTTTTGGCCAACCAAGCAACCTGGAAAGGCAAATCAGCGCTACAAAGAAGTCTCGCTTCCCATCGGTTAAAAGGGCCATGCTGAAAAAAGTATCAAAACCGGAAATGCAGGACAGGCCATGGAGAAATGGGAGCCTTGCTACACTGATGGGCGGGATGTAAATTGCCAACAGCCACTCTGGAGAAGAGTACGGTGTGTCCTGAAACATCTAAAAAACACAGCTTAGAGAGCATAGGGCACTTCCACTCATGTGGGTATAAATTGGGAAAATGAAAAATCAGCAAGACACAAGCACCCCAAAGTTTAGGGCTGCTCTGTTGACAAGGACCTCCACTTCATTCCACCTTCAATATCCCAGGAAAGAGAAAAATCGATAAAGAAGTTGTGGTCCTTATGTACAATGGAATATCACTCAGCCATGAAATCAATGTCCTAAGGCTAGTAGTAGCATGATGAGTGGATTTAGGTACGACGATTCTAAGTGAAATAAGTCACACAGAAAAGGACACTTCTCATAAGGTATCACTGATAGAGGGAATGTAAAAACCGTTACACTTGAACTGAATTACAAAACAGAACAGAGTCACACATGCAGAAAACACACTATGGCTGCTTAACGGGAAAGGTGAGGTGGGGTGATACATAAAACAAGGGTTTCAAATTAGCTCAGATACCATTCCATAAACCCAATATGTAATAGACAAGACCTACTCCTTGCTCAGAGAACTGGACTCAACACGCCCTATTCACCGCACAAGAATATATCTGACTAGTAATAATCTTAAAACCTATGTATTCATATCTCTCTGTTAGTGTGCCAAGTGGGTGTAAAGCGGCATAAACACAGCAGTGAAAAGCAGCTAAACCCCATTATAAAAATAAATTACTTTGAAAAACCCATGAAACAAAGACAGTGAAAGAGAGAGAAATTCTTACACAATGCGTTCAGGGGCTGTGATGCAACCTGGATTGACCATATCTAGACCCACAGCTGGATGAGACATAAGGGTGGACACTCTTGGGGCTGAGAGGTTTGGTGAGGTTGGGTGAGCAAACGCAGACCCTTTAAAGTAACACTGCGTGGTACCCATCGCATGGGTCACAAATCTCCAGGTTCAAGGGCATCTTCCTACATCGAAAACATGCATGAGAAACCCAGAAGATGGTACACCGTGTGATGGGGAAAGGTTTCTAAAACGCACCTCATTTCTCATCTCCTTGTGCCCGGGTTCGCTATTCCAGCCGCTTTACTAGCAATCTCCCTACTTGGAGCATCAGCACCTTTAACCTCCTGTTCCGTACAGGTTGCAATTTGTCCTGAGGATGAACGGGAAGACGTGGAACCAATGAGAGACTAGCTCTTGGTGTTGGGACAGGCACAGGTCACTCTATTTTCCCATCAGGAAGAAGAATTAACCACAGGATCAGCCTGCCACCCGGAACCAAAACAGGGCCTGAAGCCATCCTGCGCTATTGCGGCCAGCTCCCTAAAAATCGAGTTGTAAAATGGAGGTTCAGGGCACTGCAATTCACAAACCTGCAGACTTATAAATGATAACTCTCGTCCACAAATATATTGAGGGAAGGCAAAGAAGAGGATTTGAAATCAAGGCAGAATTGCAGGAAACAGATTTCAGGAGGTAGATTCGAATCGCCTTTAAAGCACATGAAAAGCGGCAAAACGTTGACAATGATGCCCTTGGCCAAAAAGGGCGTATGCGTTTTTTCCTGAATATATTCAGGAAAAAACGCATACGCCCTTTTTGGCCAACCAAGCAACCTGGAAAGGCAAATCAGCGCTACAAAGATGTCTCGCTTCCCATCGGTTAAAAAGGCCATGCTGAAAAAAGTGTCAAAACCAGAAATGCAGGACAGGCCATGGAGAAATGGGAGCCTTCCTACACTGATGGGCGGGATGTAAATTGTCAACAGCCACTCTGGAGAAGCGTACGGTGAGTCCTGAAACATCTAAAAAACAAAGCTTAGAGAGCATAGGGCACTTCCACTCATGGGGTTATAAATTGGGAAAATTAAAAATCAGCAAGACACAAGCACCCCAAAGTTTAGGGCTGCTCTGTTGACAAGGACCTCCACTTCATTCCACCTTCAATATCCCAGGAAAGAGAAAAATGGATAAAGAAGTTGTGGTCCTTATGTACAATGGAATATCACTCAGCCATGAAATCAATGTCATAAGGCTAGTAGCAGCATGATGAGTGGATTTAGGTACGACGATTCTAAGTGAAATAAGTCACACAGAAAAGGACACTTCTCATAAGGTATCACTGATAGAGGGAATGTAAAAACCGTTACACTTGAACTGAATTACAAAACAGAACAGAGTCACACATGCAGAAAACACACTATGGCTGCTTAACGGGAAAGGTGAGGTGGGGTGATACATAAAACAAGGGTTTCAAATTAGCTCAGATACCGTTCCATAAACCCAATATGTAATAGACAAGACCTACTCCTTGCTCAGAGAACTGGACTCAACACGCCCTATTCACCGCACAAGAATATATCTGACTAGTAATAATCTTAAAACCTATGTATTGATATCTCTCTGTTAGTGTGTCAAGTGGGTAAAAAGCGGCATAAACACAGCAGTGAAAAGCAGCTAAACCCCATTATAAAAATAAATTACTTTGAAAAACCCATGAAACAAAGACAGTGAAAGAGAGAGAAATTCTTACACAATGCGTTCAGAGGCTGTGATGCAACCTGGATTGACCATATCTAGACCCACAGCTGGATGAGACATAAGGGTGGACACTGTTGCGGCTGAGAGGTTTGGTGAGGTTGGGTGAGCAAACACAGACCCTTTAAAGTAATACTGCGTGGTACCCATCGCATGGGTCCCAAATCTCCAGGTTCAAGGGCATCTTCCTACATCGTAAACATGCATGAGATACCCAGAAGATGGTACACCGTGTGATGGGGAAAGGTTTCTAAAACGCACCTCATTTCTCATCTGCCTGTGCCCGGGTTTGCCATTCCAGCCACTTTACTAGCAATCTCCCTCCTTGGAGCATCATCACCTTTAACCTCCTGTTCCGTACAGGTTGCAATTTGTCCTGAGGATGAACGGGAAGACGTGGAACCAATGAGAGACTAGCTCTTGGTGTTGGGACAGGCACAGGTCACTCTATTTTCCCATCAGGAAGAAGAATTAACCACAGGCTCAGCCTGCCCCCCGGATCAAGAACAGGGCCTGAAGCCATCCTGCGCTTTTGCGGCCATCTCCCAAAAACGCGAGTTGTAAAATGGAGGTTCAGGGCACTGCAATTCACAAACCTGCAGAGTTATAAATGATAACTCTCGTCCACAAATATATTGAGGGAAGGCAAAGAAGAGGATTTGAAATCAAGGCAGAATTGCAGGAAACAGATTTCAGGAGGTAGATTCGAATCGCCTTTAAAGCACATGAAAAGCGGCAAAACGTTGACAATGATGCCCTTGGCCAAAAAGGGCGTATGCGTTTTTTCCTGAATATATTCAGGAAAAAACGCATACGCCCTTTTTGGCCAACCAAGCAACCTGGAAAGGCAAATCAGCGCTACAAAGAAGTCGCGCTTCCCATCGGTTAAAAAGGCCATGCTGAAAAAAGTGTCAAAACCAGAAATGCAGGACAGGCCATGGAGAAATGGGAGCCTTGGTACACTGATGGGCGGGATGTAAATTGCCAACAGCCACTCTGGAGGAGAGTACGGTGTGTCCTGAAACATCTAAAAAACACAGCTTAGAGAGCATAGGGCACTTCCACTCATGGGGGTATAAATTGGGAAAATGAAAAATCAGCAAGACACAAGCACCCCAAAGTTTAGGGCTGCTCTGTTGACAAGGACCTCCACTTCATTCCACCTTCAATATCCCAGGAAAGAGAAAAATGGATAAAGAAGTTGTGGTCCTTATGTACAATGGAATATCACTCAGCCATGAAATCAATGTCATAAGGCTAGTAGCAGCATGATGAGTGGATTTAGGTACGACGATTCTAAGTGAAATAAGTCACACAGAAAAGGACACTTCTCATAAGGTATCACTGATAGAGGGAATGTAAAAACCGTTACACTTGAACTGAATTACAAAACAGAACAGAGTCACACATGCAGAAAACACACTATGGCTGCTTAACGGGAAAGGTGAGGTGGGGTGATACATAAAACAAGGGTTTCAAATTAGCTCAGATACCGTTCCATAAACCCAATATGTAATAGACAAGACCTACTCCTTGCTCAGAGAACTGGACTCAACACGCCCTATTCACCGCACAAGAATATATCTGACTAGTAATAATCTTAAAAGCTATGTATTGATATCTCTCTGTTAGTGTGTCAAGTGGGTGTAAAGCGACATAAACACAGCAGTGAAAAGCAGCTAAACCCCATTATAAAAATAAATTACTTTGAAAAACCCATGAAACAAAGACAGTGAAAGAGAGAGAAATTCTTACACAATGCGTTCAGGGGCTGTGATGCAACCTGGATTGACCATATCTAGACCCACAGCTGGATGAGACATAAGGGTGGACACTCTTGGGGCTGAGAGGTTTGGTGAGGTTGGGTGAGCAAACGCAGACCCTTTAAAGTAATACTGCATGGTACCCATCGCATGGGTCACAAATCTCCAGGTTCAAGGGCATCTTCCTACATCGAAAACATGCATGAGAAACCCAGAAGATGGTACACCGTGTGATGGGGAAAGGTTTCTAAAACGCACCTCATTTCTCATCTCCTTGTGCCCGGGTTCGCTATTCCAGCCGCTTTACTAGCAATCTCCCTACTTGGAGCATCAGCACCTTTAACCTCCTGTTCCGTACAGGTTGCAATTTGTCCGGAGGATGAACGGGAAGACGTGGAACCAATGAGAGACTAGCTCTTGGTGTTGGGACAGGCACAGGTCACTCTATTTTCCCATCAGGAAGAAGAATTAACCACAGGCTCAGCCTGCCACCCGGAACCAAAACAGGGCCTGAAGCCATCCTGCGCTATTGCGGCCAGCTCCCTAAAAATCGAGTTGTAAAATGGAGGTTCAGGGCACTGCAATTCACAAACCTGCAGACTTATAAATGATAACTCTCGTCCACAAATATATTGAGGGAAGGCAAAGAAGAGGATTTGAAATCAAGGCAGAATTGCAGGAAACAGATTTCAGGAGGTAGATTCGAATCGCCTTTAAAGCACATGAAAAGCGGCAAAACGTTGACAATGATGCCCTTGGCCAAAAAGGGCGTATGCGTTTTTTCCTGAATATATTCAGGAAAAAACGCATACGCCCTTTTTGGCCAACCAAGCAACCTGGAAAGGCAAATCAGCGCTACAAAGATGTCTCGCTTCCCATCGGTAAAAAAGGCCATGCTGAAAAAAGTGTCAAAACCAGAAATGCAGGACAGGCCATGGAGAAATGGGAGCCTTCCTACACTGATGGGCGGGATGTAAATTGCCAACAGCCACTCTGGAGAAGCGTACGGTGAGTCCTGAAACATCTAAAAAACAAAGCTTAGAGAGCATGGGGCACTTCCACTCAGGGGTTATAAATTGGGAAAATGAAAAATCAGCAAGACACAAGCACCCCAAAGTTTAGGGCTGCTCTGTTGACAAGGACCTCCACTTCATTCCACCTTCAATATCCCAGGAAAGAGAAAAATCGATAAAGAAGTTGTGGTCCTTATGTACAATGGAATATCACTCAGCCATGAAATCAATGTCATAAGGCTAGTAGCAGCATGATGAGTGGATTTAGGTACGACGATTCTAAGTGAAATAAGTCACACAGAAAAGGACACTTCTCATAAGGTATCACTGATAGAGGGAATGTAAAAACCGTTACACTTGAACTGAATTACAAAACAGAACAGAGTCACACATGCAGAAAACACACTATGGCTGCTTAACGGGAAAGGTGAGGTGGGGTGATACATAAAACAAGGGTTTCAAATTAGCTCAGATACCGTTCCATAAACCCAATATGTAATAGACAAGACCTACTCCTTGCTCAGAGAACTGGACTCAACACGCCCTATTCACCGCACAAGAATATATCTGACTAGTAATAATCTTAAAAGCTATGTATTGATATCTCTCTGTTAGTGTGTCAAGTGGGTAAAAAGCGGCATAAACACAGCAGTGAAAAGCAGCTAAACCCCATTATAAAAATAAATTACTTTGAAAAACCCATGAAACAAAGACAGTGAAAGAGAGAGAAATTCTTACACAATGCGTTCAGGGGCTGTGATGCAACCTGGATTGACCATATCTAGACCCACAGCTGGATGAGACATAAGGGTGGACACTCTTGGGGCTGAGAGGTTTGGTGAGGTTGGGTGAGCAAACGCAGACCCTTTAAAGTAATACTGCATGGTACCCATCGCATGGGTCACAAATCTCCAGGTTCAAGGGCATCTTCCTACATCGAAAACATGCATGAGAAACCCAGAAGATGGTACACCGTGTGATGGGGAAAGGTTTCTAAAACGCACCTCATTTCTCATCTCCTTGTGCCCGGGTTCGCTATTCCAGCCGCTTTACTAGCAATCTCCCTACTTGGAGCATCAGCACCTTTAACCTCCTGTTCCGTACAGGTTGCAATTTGTCCGGAGGATGAACGGGAAGACGTGGAACCAATGAGAGACTAGCTCTTGGTGTTGGGACAGGCACAGGTCACTCTATTTTCCCATCAGGAAGAAGAATTAACCACAGGCTCAGCCTGCCACCCGGAACCAAAACAGGGCCTGAAGCCATCCTGCGCTATTGCGGCCAGCTCCCTAAAAATCGAGTTGTAAAATGGAGGTTCAGGGCACTGCAATTCACAAACCTGCAGACTTATAAATGATAACTCTCGTCCACAAATATATTGAGGGAAGGCAAAGAAGAGGATTTGAAATCAAGGCAGAATTGCAGGAAACAGATTTCAGGAGGTAGATTCGAATCGCCTTTAAAGCACATGAAAAGCGGCAAAACGTTGACAATGATGCCCTTGGCCAAAAAGGGCGTATGCGTTTTTTCCTGAATATATTCAGGAAAAAACGCATACGCCCTTTTTGGCCAACCAAGCAACCTGGAAAGGCAAATCAGCGCTACAAAGATGTCTCGCTTCCCATCGGTAAAAAAGGCCATGCTGAAAAAAGTGTCAAAACCAGAAATGCAGGACAGGCCATGGAGAAATGGGAGCCTTCCTACACTGATGGGCGGGATGTAAATTGCCAACAGCCACTCTGGAGAAGCGTACGGTGAGTCCTGAAACATCTAAAAAACAAAGCTTAGAGAGCATGGGGCACTTCCACTCAGGGGTTATAAATTGGGAAAATGAAAAATCAGCAAGACACAAGCACCCCAAAGTTTAGGGCTGCTCTGTTGACAAGGACCTCCACTTCATTCCACCTTCAATATCCCAGGAAAGAGAAAAATCGATAAAGAAGTTGTGGTCCTTATGTACAATGGAATATCACTCAGCCATGAAATCAATGTCATAAGGCTAGTAGCAGCATGATGAGTGGATTTAGGTACGACGATTCTAAGTGAAATAAGTCACACAGAAAAGGACACTTCTCATAAGGTATCACTGATAGAGGGAATGTAAAAACCGTTACACTTGAACTGAATTACAAAACAGAACAGAGTCACACATGCAGAAAACACACTATGGCTGCTTAACGGGAAAGGTGAGGTGGGGTGATACATAAAACAAGGGTTTCAAATTAGCTCAGATACCGTTCCATAAACCCAATATGTAATAGACAAGACCTACTCCTTGCTCAGAGAACTGGACTCAACACGCCCTATTCACCGCACAAGAATATATCTGACTAGTAATAATCTTAAAACCTATGTATTGATATCTCTCTGTTAGTGTGTCAAGTGGGTAAAAAGCGGCATAAACACAGCAGTGAAAAGCAGCTAAACCCCATTATAAAAATAAATTACTTTGAAAAACCCATGAAACAAAGACAGTGAAAGAGAGAGAAATTCTTACACAATGCGTTCAGGGGCTGTGATGCAACCTGGATTGACCATATCTAGACCCACAGCTGGATGAGACATAAGGGTGGACACTGTTGCGGCTGAGAGGTTTGGTGAGGTTGGGTGAGCAAACGCAGACCCTTTAAAGTAATACTGCGTGGTACCCATCGCATGGGTCCCAAATCTCCAGGTTGAAGGGCATCTTCCTACATCGTAAACATGCATGAGATACCCAGAAGATGGTACACCGTGTGATGGGGAAAGGTTTCTAAAACGCACCTCATTTCTCATCTGCCTGTGCCCGGGTTTGCCATTCCAGCCACTTTACTAGCAATCTCCCTCCTTGGAGCATCATCACTTTTAACCTCCTGTTCCGTACAGGTTGCAATTTGTCCTGAGGATGAACGGGAAGACGTGGAACCAATGAGAGACTAGCTCTTGGTGTTGGGACAGGCACAGGTCACTCTATTTTCCCATCAGGAAGAAGAATTAACCACAGGCTCAGCCTGCCACCCGGAACCAAAACAGGGCCTGAAGCCATCCTGCGCTATTGCGGCCAGCTCCCTAAAAATCGAGTTGTAAAATGGAGGTTCAGGGCACTGCAATTCACAAACCTGCAGACTTATAAATGATAACTCTCGTCCACAAATATATTGAGGGAAGGCAAAGAAGAGGATTTGAAATCAAGGCAGAATTGCAGGAAACAGATTTCAGGAGGTAGATTCGAATCGCCTTTAAAGCACATGAAAAGCGGCAAAACGTTGACAATGATGCCCTTGGCCAAAAAGGGCGTATGCGTTTTTTCCGGAATATATTCAGGAAAAAACGCATAAGCCCTTTTTGGCCAACCAAGCAACCTGGAAAGGCAAATCAGCGCTACAAAGAAGTCTCGCTTCCCATCGGTTAAAAGGGCCATGCTGAAAAAAGTATCAAAACCGGAAATGCAGGACAGGCCATGGAGAAATGGGAGCCTTGCTACACTGATGGGCGGGATGTAAATTGCCAACAGCCACTCTGGAGAAGAGTACGGTGTGTCCTGAAACATCTAAAAAACACAGCTTAGAGAGCATAGGGCACTTCCACTCATGTGGGTATAAATTGGGAAAATGAAAAATCAGCAAGACACAAGCACCCCAAAGTTTAGGGCTGCTCTGTTGACAAGGACCTCCACTTCATTCCACCTTCAATATCCCAGGAAAGAGAAAAATCGATAAAGAAGTTGTGGTCCTTATGTACAATGGAATATCACTCAGCCATGAAATCAATGTCCTAAGGCTAGTAGTAGCATGATGAGTGGATTTAGGTACGACGATTCTAAGTGAAATAAGTCACACAGAAAAGGACACTTCTCATAAGGTATCACTTATACAGGGAATGTAAAAACCGTTACACTTGAACTGAATTACAAAACAGAACAGAGTCACACATGCAGAAAACACACTATGGCTGCTTAACGGGAAAGGTGAGGTGGGGTGATACATAAAACAAGGGTTTCAAATTAGCTCAGATACCATTCCATAAACCCAATATGTAATAGACAAGACCTACTCCTTGCTCAGAGAACTGGACTCAACACGCCCTATTCACCGCACAAGAATATATCTGACTAGTAATAATCTTAAAACCTATGTATTCATATCTCTCTGTTAGTGTGCCAAGTGGGTGTAAAGCGGCATAAACACAGCAGTGAAAAGCAGCTAAACCCCATTATAAAAATAAATTACTTTGAAAAACCCATGAAACAAAGACAGTGAAAGAGAGAGAAATTCTTACACAATGCGTTCAGGGGCTGTGATGCAACCTGGATTGACCATATCTAGACCCACAGCTGGATGAGACATAAGGGTGGACACTCTTGGGGCTGAGAGGTTTGGTGAGGTTGGGTGAGCAAACGCAGACCCTTTAAAGTAACACTGCGTGGTACCCATCGCATGGGTCACAAATCTCCAGGTTCAAGGGCATCTTCCTACATCGAAAACATGCATGAGAAACCCAGAAGATGGTACACCGTGTGATGGGGAAAGGTTTCTAAAACGCACCTCATTTCTCATCTCCTTGTGCCCGGGTTCGCTATTCCAGCCGCTTTACTAGCAATCTCCCTACTTGGAGCATCAGCACCTTTAACCTCCTGTTCCGTACAGGTTGCAATTTGTCCTGAGGATGAACGGGAAGACGTGGAACCAATGAGAGACTAGCTCTTGGTGTTGGGACAGGCACAGGTCACTCTATTTTCCCATCAGGAAGAAGAATTAACCACAGGATCAGCCTGCCACCCGGAACCAAAACAGGGACTGAAGCCATCCTGCGCTATTGCGGCCAGCTCCCTAAAAATCGAGTTGTAAAATGGAGGTTCAGGGCACTGCAATTCACAAACCTGCAGACTTATAAATGATAACTCTCGTCCACAAATATATTGAGGGAAGGCAAAGAAGAGGATTTGAAATCAAGGCAGAATTGCAGGAAACAGATTTCAGGAGGTAGATTCGAATCGCCTTTAAAGCACATGAAAAGCGGCAAAACGTTGACAATGATGCCCTTGGCCAAAAAGGGCGTATGCGTTTTTTCCTGAATATATTCAGGAAAAAACGCATACGCCCTTTTTGGCCAACCAAGCAACCTGGAAAGGCAAATCAGCGCTACAAAGATGTCTCGCTTCCCATCGGTAAAAAAGGCCATGCTGAAAAAAGTGTCAAAACCAGAAATGCAGGACAGGCCATGGAGAAATGGGAGCCTTCCTACACTGATGGGCGGGATGTAAATTGCCAACAGCCACTCTGGAGAAGCGTACGGTGAGTCCTGAAACATCTAAAAAACAAAGCTTAGAGAGCATGGGGCACTTCCACTCAGGGGTTATAAATTGGGAAAATGAAAAATCAGCAAGACACAAGCACCCCAAAGTTTAGGGCTGCTCTGTTGACAAGGACCTCCACTTCATTCCACCTTCAATATCCCAGGAAAGAGAAAAATCGATAAAGAAGTTGTGGTCCTTATGTACAATGGAATATCACTCAGCCATGAAATCAATGTCATAAGGCTAGTAGCAGCATGATGAGTGGATTTAGGTACGACGATTCTAAGTGAAATAAGTCACACAGAAAAGGACACTTCTCATAAGGTATCACTGATAGAGGGAATGTAAAAACCGTTACACTTGAACTGAATTACAAAACAGAACAGAGTCACACATGCAGAAAACACACTATGGCTGCTTAACGGGAAAGGTGAGGTGGGGTGATACATAAAACAAGGGTTTCAAATTAGCTCAGATACCGTTCCATAAACCCAATATGTAATAGACAAGACCTACTCCTTGCTCAGAGAACTGGACTCAACACGCCCTATTCACCGCACAAGAATATATCTGACTAGTAATAATCTTAAAAGCTATGTATTGATATCTCTCTGTTAGTGTGTCAAGTGGGTAAAAAGCGGCATAAACACAGCAGTGAAAAGCAGCTAAACCCCATTATAAAAATAAATTACTTTGAAAAACCCATGAAACAAAGACAGTGAAAGAGAGAGAAATTCTTACACAATGCGTTCAGGGGCTGTGATGCAACCTGGATTGACCATATCTAGACCCACAGCTGGATGAGACATAAGGGTGGACACTGTTGCGGCTGAGAGGTTTGGTGAGGTTGGGTGAGCAAACGCAGACCCTTTAAAGTAATACTGCGTGGTACCCATCGCATGGGTCCCAAATCTCCAGGTTGAAGGGCATCTTCCTACATCGTAAACATGCATGAGATACCCAGAAGATGGTACACCGTGTGATGGGGAAAGGTTTCTAAAACGCACCTCATTTCTCATCTGCCTGTGCCCGGGTTTGCCATTCCAGCCACTTTACTAGCAATCTCCCTCCTTGGAGCATCATCACTTTTAACCTCCTGTTCCGTACAGGTTGCAATTTGTCCTGAGGATGAACGGGAAGACGTGGAACCAATGAGAGACTAGCTCTTGGTGTTGGGACAGGCACAGGTCACTCTATTTTCCCATCAGGAAGAAGAATTAACCACAGGCTCAGCCTGCCACCCGGAACCAAAACAGGGCCTGAAGCCATCCTGCGCTATTGCGGCCAGCTCCCTAAAAATCGAGTTGTAAAATGGAGGTTCAGGGCACTGCAATTCACAAACCTGCAGACTTATAAATGATAACTCTCGTCCACAAATATATTGAGGGAAGGCAAAGAAGAGGATTTGAAATCAAGGCAGAATTGCAGGAAACAGATTTCAGGAGGTAGATTCGAATCGCCTTTAAAGCACATGAAAAGCGGCAAAACGTTGACAATGATGCCCTTGGCCAAAAAGGGCGTATGCGTTTTTTCCGGAATATATTCAGGAAAAAACGCATAAGCCCTTTTTGGCCAACCAAGCAACCTGGAAAGGCAAATCAGCGCTACAAAGAAGTCTCGCTTCCCATCGGTTAAAAGGGCCATGCTGAAAAAAGTATCAAAACCGGAAATGCAGGACAGGCCATGGAGAAATGGGAGCCTTGCTACACTGATGGGCGGGATGTAAATTGCCAACAGCCACTCTGGAGAAGAGTACGGTGTGTCCTGAAACATCTAAAAAACACAGCTTAGAGAGCATAGGGCACTTCCACTCATGTGGGTATAAATTGGGAAAATGAAAAATCAGCAAGACACAAGCACCCCAAAGTTTAGGGCTGCTCTGTTGACAAGGACCTCCACTTCATTCCACCTTCAATATCCCAGGAAAGAGAAAAATCGATAAAGAAGTTGTGGTCCTTATGTACAATGGAATATCACTCAGCCATGAAATCAATGTCCTAAGGCTAGTAGTAGCATGATGAGTGGATTTAGGTACGACGATTCTAAGTGAAATAAGTCACACAGAAAAGGACACTTCTCATAAGGTATCACTTATACAGGGAATGTAAAAACCGTTACACTTGAACTGAATTACAAAACAGAACAGAGTCACACATGCAGAAAACACACTATGGCTGCTTAACGGGAAAGGTGAGGTGGGGTGATACATAAAACAAGGGTTTCAAATTAGCTCAGATACCATTCCATAAACCCAATATGTAATAGACAAGACCTACTCCTTGCTCAGAGAACTGGACTCAACACGCCCTATTCCCCGCACAAGAATATATCTGACTAGTAATAATCTTAAAACCTATGTATTCATATCTCTCTGTTAGTGTGTCAAGTGGGTGTAAAGCGGCATAAACACAGCAGTGAAAAGCAGCTAAACCCCATTATAAGAATAAATTACTTTTTGAAACCCATGAAACAAAGACAGTGAAAGAGAGCGAAATTCTTACACAATGCGTTCAGGGGCTGTGATGCAACCTGGATTGACCATATCTAGACCCACAGCTGGATGAGACATAAGGGTGGACACTCTTGGGGCTGAGAGGTTTGGTGAGGTTGGGTGAGCAAACGCAGACCCTTTAAAGTAACACTGCGTGGTACCCATCGCATGGGTCACAAATCTCCAGGTTCAAGGGCATCTTCCTACATCGAAAACATGCATGAGAAACCCAGAAGATGGTACACCGTGTGATGGGGAAAGGTTTCTAAAACGCACCTCATTTCTCATCTCCTTGTGCCCGGGTTCGCTATTCCAGCCGCTTTACTAGCAATCTCCCTACTTGGAGCATCAGCACCTTTAACCTCCTGTTCCGTACAGGTTGCAATTTGTCCTGAGGATGAACGGGAAGACGTGGAACCAATGAGAGACTAGCTCTTGGTGTTGGGACAGGCACAGGTCACTCTATTTTCCCATCAGGAAGAAGAATTAACCACAGGATCAGCCTGCCACCCGGAACCAAAACAGGGACTGAAGCCATCCTGCGCTATTGCGGCCAGCTCCCTAAAAATCGAGTTGTAAAATGGAGGTTCAGGGCACTGCAATTCACAAACCTGCAGACTTATAAATGATAACTCTCGTCCACAAATATATTGAGGGAAGGCAAAGAAGAGGATTTGAAATCAAGGCAGAATTGCAGGAAACAGATTTCAGGAGGTAGATTCGAATCGCCTTTAAAGCACATGAAAAGCGGCAAAACGTTGACAATGATGCCCTTGGCCAAAAAGGGCGTATGCGTTTTTTCCTGAATATATTCAGGAAAAAACGCATACGCCCTTTTTGGCCAACCAAGCAACCTGGAAAGGCAAATCAGCGCTACAAAGATGTCTCGCTTCCCATCGGTTAAAAAGGCAATGCTGAAAAAAGTGTCAAAACCAGAAATGCAGGACAGGCCATGGAGAAATGGGAGCCTTCCTACACTGATGGGCGGGATGTAAATTGTCAACAGCCACTCTGGAGAAGCGTACGGTGAGTCCTGAAACATCTAAAAAACAAAGCTTAGAGAGCATAGGGCACTTCCACTCATGGGGTTATAAATTGGGAAAATTAAAAATCAGCAAGACACAAGCACCCCAAAGTTTAGGGCTGCTCTGTTGACAAGGACCTCCACTTCATTCCACCTTCAATATCCCAGGAAAGAGAAAAATGGATAAAGAAGTTGTGGTCCTTATGTACAATGGAATATCACTCAGCCATGAAATCAATGTCATAAGGCTAGTAGCAGCATGATGAGTGGATTTAGGTACGACGATTCTAAGTGAAATAAGTCACACAGAAAAGGACACTTCTCATAAGGTATCACTGATAGAGGGAATGTAAAAACCGTTACACTTGAACTGAATTACAAAACAGAACAGAGTCACACATGCAGAAAACACACTATGGCTGCTTAACGGGAAAGGTGAGGTGGGGTGATACATAAAACAAGGGTTTCAAATTAGCTCAGATACCGTTCCATAAACCCAATATGTAATAGACAAGACCTACTCCTTGCTCAGAGAACTGGACTCAACACGCCCTATTCACCGCACAAGAATATATCTGACTAGTAATAATCTTAAAACCTATGTATTGATATCTCTCTGTTAGTGTGTCAAGTGGGTAAAAAGCGGCATAAACACAGCAGTGAAAAGCAGCTAAACCCCATTATAAAAATAAATTACTTTGAAAAACCCATGAAACAAAGACAGTGAAAGAGAGAGAAATTCTTACACAATGCGTTCAGAGGCTGTGATGCAACCTGGATTGACCATATCTAGACCCACAGCTGGATGAGACATAAGGGTGGACACTGTTGCGGCTGAGAGGTTTGGTGAGGTTGGGTGAGCAAACACAGACCCTTTAAAGTAATACTGCGTGGTACCCATCGCATGGGTCCCAAATCTCCAGGTTCAAGGGCATCTTCCTACATCGTAAACATGCATGAGATACCCAGAAGATGGTACACCGTGTGATGGGGAAAGGTTTCTAAAACGCACCTCATTTCTCATCTGCCTGTGCCCGGGTTTGCCATTCCAGCCACTTTACTAGCAATCTCCCTCCTTGGAGCATCATCACCTTTAACCTCCTGTTCCGTACAGGTTGCAATTTGTCCTGAGGATGAACGGGAAGACGTGGAACCAATGAGAGACTAGCTCTTGGTGTTGGGACAGGCACAGGTCACTCTATTTTCCCATCAGGAAGAAGAATTAACCACAGGCTCAGCCTGCCCCCCGGATCAAGAACAGGGCCTGAAGCTATCCTGCGCTTTTGCGGCCATCTCCCAAAAACGCGAGTTGTAAAATGGAGGTTCAGGGCACTGCAATTCACAAACCTGCAGAGTTATAAATGATAACTCTCGTCCACAAATATATTGAGGGAAGGCAAAGAAGAGGATTTGAAATCAAGGCAGAATTGCAGGAAACAGATTTCAGGAGGTAGATTCGAATCGCCTTTAAAGCACATGAAAAGCGGCAAAACGTTGACAATGATGCCCTTGGCCAAAAAGGGCGTATGCGTTTTTTCCGGAATATATTCAGGAAAAAACGCATACGCCCTTTTTGGCCAACCAAGCAACCTGGAAAGGCAAATCAGCGCTACAAAGAAGTCTCGCTTCCCATCGGTTAAAAGGGCCATGCTGAATAAAGTGTCAAAACCGGAAATGCAGGACAGGCCATGGAGAAATGGGAGCCTTGCTACACTGATGGGCGGGATGTAAATTGCCAACAGCCACTCTGGAGAAGAGTACGGTGTGTCCTGAAATATCTAAAAAACACAGCTTAGAGAGCATAGGGCACTTCCACTCATGGGGGTATAAATTGGGAAAATGAAAAATCAGCAAGACACAAGCACCCCAAAGTTTAGGGCTGCTCTGTTGACAAGGACCTCCACTTCATTCCACCTTCAATATCCCAGGAAAGAGAAAAATCGATAAAGAAGTTGTGTTCCTTATGTACAATGGAATATCACTCAGCCATGAAATCAATGTCCTAAGGCTAGTAGCAGCATGATGAGTGGATTTAGGTACGACGATTCTAAGTGAAATAAGTCACACAGAAAAGGACACTTCTCATAAGGTATCACTGATAGAGGGAATGTAAAAACCGTTACACTTGAACTGAATTACAAAACAGAACAGAGTCACACATGCAGAAAACACACTATGGCTGCTTAACGGGAAAGGTGAGGTGGGGTGATACATAAAACAAGGGTTTCAAATTAGCTCAGATACCGTTCCATAAACCCAATATGTAATAGACAAGACCTACTCCTTGCTCAGAGAACTGGACTCAACACGCCCTATTCACCGCACAAGAATATATCTGACTAGTAATAATCTTAAAACCTATGTATTGATATCTCTCTGTTAGTGTGTCAAGTGGGTGTAAAGCGGCATAAACACAGCAGTGAAAAGCAGCTAAACCCCATTATAAAAATAAATTACTTTGAAAAACCCATGAAACAAAGACAGTGAAAGAGAGAGAAATTCTTACACAATGCGTTCAGGGGCTGTGATGCAACCTGGATTGACCATATCTAGACCCACAGCTGGATGAGACATAAGGGTGGACACTCTTGGGGCTGAGAGGTTTGGTGAGGTTGGGTGAACAAACGCAGACCCTTTAAAGTAATACTGCATGGTACCCATCGCATGGGTCACAAATCTCCAGGTTCAAGGGCATCTTCCTACATCGAAAACATGCATGAAAAACCCAGAAGATGGTACACCGTGTGATGGGGAAAGGTTTCTAAAACGCACCTCATTTCTCATCTCCTTGTGCCCGGGTTCGCTATTCCAGCCGCTTTACTAGCAATCTCCCTACTTGGAGCATCAGCACCTTTAACCTCCTGTTCCGTACAGGTTGCAATTTGTCCTGAGGATGAACGGGAAGACGTGGAACCAATGAGAGACTAGCTCTTGGTGTTGGGACAGGCACAGGTCACTCTATTTTCCCATCAGGAAGAAGAATTAACCACAGGCTCAGCCTGCCATCCGGAACCAAAACAGGGCCTGAAGCCATCCTGCGCTATTGCGGCTAGCTCCCTAAAAATCGAGTTGTAAAATGGAGGTTCAGGGCACTGCAATTCACAAACCTGCAGACTTATAAATGATAACTCTCGTCCACAAATATATTGAGGGAAGGCAAAGAAGAGGATTTGAAATCAAGGCAGAATTGCAGGAAACAGATTTCAGGAGGTAGATTCGAATCGCCTTTAAAGCACATGAAAAGCGGAAAAACGTTGACAATGATGCCCTTGGCCAAAAAGGGCGTATGCGTTTTTTCCTGAATATATTCAGGAAAAAACGCATACGCCCTTTTTGGCCAACCAAGCAACCTGGAAAGGCAAATCAGCGCTACAAAGATGTCTCGCTTCCCATCGGTTAAAAAGGCCATGCTGAAAAAAGTGTCAAAACCAGAAATGCAGGACAGGCCATGGAGAAATGGGAGCCTTCCTACACTGATGGGCGGGATGTAAATTGCCAACAGCCACTCTGGAGAAGCGTACGGTGAGTCCTGAAACATCTAAAAAACACAGCTTAGAGAGCATAGGGCACTTCCACTCATGGGGTTATAAATTGGGAAAATTAAAAATCAGCAAGACACAAGCACCCCAAAGTTTAGGGCTGCTCTGTTGACAAGGACCTCCACTTCATTCCACCTTCAATATCCCAGGAAAGAGAAAAATGGATAAAGAAGTTGTGGTCCTTATGTACAATGGAATATCACTCAGCCATGAAATCAATGTCATAAGGCTAGTAGCAGCATGATGAGTGGATTTAGGTACGACGACTCTAAGTGAAATAAGTCACACAGAAAAGGACACTTCTCATAAGGTATCACTTATAGAGGGAATGTAAAAACCGTTACACTTGAACTGAATTACAAAACAGAACAGAGTCACACATGCAGAAAACACACTATGGTTGCTTAATGGGAAAGGTGAGGTGGGGTGATACATAAAACAAGGGTTTCAAATTAGCTCAGATACCGTTCCATAAACCCAATATGTAATAGACAAGACCTACTCCTTGCTCAGAGAACTGGACTCAACACGCCCTATTCACCGCACAAGAATATATCTGACTAGTAATAATCTTAAAACCTATGTATTGATATCTCTCTGTTAGTGTGTCAAGTGGGTAAAAAGCGACATAAACACAGCAGTGAAAAGCAGCTAAACCCCATTATAAAAATAAATTACTTTGAAAAACCCATGAAACAAAGACAGTGAAAGAGAGAGAAATTCTTACACAATGCGTTCAGGGGCTGTGATGCAACCTGGATTGACCATATCTAGACCCACAGCTGGATGAGACATAAGGGTGGACACTGTTGCGGCTGAGAGGTTTGGTGAGGTTGGGTGAGCAAACGCAGACCCTTTAAAGTAATACTGCGTGGTACCCATCGCATGGGTCCCAAATCTCCAGGTTGAAGGGCATCTTCCTACATCGTAAACATGCATGAGATACCCAGAAGATGGTACACCGTGTGATGGGGAAAGGTTTCTAAAACGCACCTCATTTCTCATCTGCCTGTGCCCGGGTTTGCCATTCCAGCCACTTTACTAGCAATCTCCCTCCTTGGAGCATCATCACCTTTAACCTCCTGTTCCGTACAGGTTGCAATTTGTCCTGAGGATGAACGGGAAGACGTGGAACCAATGAGAGACTAGCTCTTGGTGTTGGGACAGGCACAGGTCACTCTATTTTCCCATCAGGAAGAAGAATTAACCACAGGCTCAGCCTGCCCCCCGGATCAAGAACAGGGCCTGAAGCCATCCTGCGCTTTTGCGGCCATCTCCCAAAAACGCGAGTTGTAAAACGGAGGTTCAGGGCACTGCAATTCACAAACCTGCAGAGTTATAAATGATAACTCTCGTCCACAAATATATTGAGGGAAGGCAAAGAAGAGGATTTGAAATCAAGGCAGAATTGCAGGAAACAGATTTCAGGAGGTAGATTCGAATCGCCTTTAAAGCACATGAAAAGCGGCAAAACGTTGACAATGATGCCCTTGGCCAAAAAGGGCGTATGCGTTTTTTCCTGAATATATTCAGGAAAAAACGCATACGCCCTTTTTGGCCAACCAAGCAACCTGGAAAGGCAAATCAGCGCTACAAAGAAGTCTCGCTTCCCATCGGTTAAAAGGGCCATGCTGAATAAAGTGTCAAAACCGGAAATGCAGGACAGGCCATGGAGAAATGGGAGCCTTGCTACACTGATGGGCGGGATGTAAATTGCCAACAGCCACTCTGGAGAAGAGTACGGTGTGTCCTGAAATATCTAAAAAACACAGCTTAGAGAGCATAGGGCACTTCCACTCATGGGGGTATAAATTGGGAAAATGAAAAATCAGCAAGACACAAGCACCCCAAAGTTTAGGGCTGCTCTGTTGACAAGGACCTCCACTTCATTCCACCTTCAATATCCCAGGAAAGAGAAAAATCGATAAAGAAGTTGTGTTCCTTATGTACAATGGAATATCACTCAGCCATGAAATCAATGTCCTAAGGCTAGTAGCAGCATGATGAGTGGATTTAGGTACGACGATTCTAAGTGAAATAAGTCACACAGAAAAGGACACTTCTCATAAGGTATCACTTATACAGGGAATGTAAAAACCGTTACACTTGAACTGAATTACAAAACAGAACAGAGTCACACATGCAGAAAACACACTATGGCTGCTTAACGGGAAAGGTGAGGTGGGGTGATACATAAAACAAGGGTTTCAAATTAGCTCAGATACCGTTCCATAAACCCAATATGTAATAGACAAGACCTACTCCTTGCTCAGAGAACTGGACTCAACACGCCCTATTCACCGCACAAGAATATATCTGACTAGTAATAATCTTAAAACCTATGTATTGATATCTCTCTGTTAGTGTGTCAAGTGGGTGTAAAGCGGCATAAACACAGCAGTGAAAAGCAGCTAAACCCCATTATAAAAATAAATTACTTTGAAAAACCCATGAAACAAAGACAGTGAAAGAGAGAGAAATTCTTACACAATGCGTTCAGGGGCTGTGATGCAACCTGGATTGACCATATCTAGACCCACAGCTGGATGAGACATAAGGGTGGACACTCTTGGGGCTGAGAGGTTTGGTGAGGTTGGGTGAACAAACGCAGACCCTTTAAAGTAATGCTGCATGGTACCCATCGCATGGGTCACAAATCTCCAGGTTCAAGGGCATCTTCCTACATCGAAAACATGCATGAAAAACCCAGAAGATGGTACACCGTGTGATGGGGAAAGGTTTCTAAAACGCACCTCATTTCTCATCTCCTTGTGCCCGGGTTCGCTATTCCAGCCGCTTTACTAGCAATCTCCCTACTTGGAGCATCAGCACCTTTAACCTCCTGTTCCGTACAGGTTGCAATTTGTCCTGAGGATGAACGGGAAGACGTGGAACCAATGAGAGACTAGCTCTTGGTGTTGGGACAGGCACAGGTCACTCTATTTTCCCATCAGGAAGAAGAATTAACCACAGGCTCAGCCTGCCATCCGGAACCAAAACAGGGCCTGAAGCCATCCTGCGCTATTGCGGCTAGCTCCCTAAAAATCGAGTTGTAAAATGGAGGTTCAGGGCACTGCAATTCACAAACCTGCAGACTTATAAATGATAACTCTCGTCCACAAATATATTGAGGGAAGGCAAAGAAGAGGATTTGAAATCAAGGCAGAATTGCAGGAAACAGATTTCAGGAGGTAGATTCGAATCGCCTTTAAAGCACATGAAAAGCGGAAAAACGTTGACAATGATGCCCTTGGCCAAAAAGGGCGTATGCGTTTTTTCCTGAATATATTCAGGAAAAAACGCATACGCCCTTTTTGGCCAACGAAGCAACCTGGAAAGGCAAATCAGCGCTACAAAGATGTCTCGCTTCCCATCGGTTAAAAAGGCCATGCTGAAAAAAGTGTCAAAACCAGAAATGCAGGACAGGCCATGGAGAAATGGGAGCCTTCCTACACTGATGGGCGGGATGTAAATTGCCAACAGCCACTCTGGAGAAGCGTACGGTGAGTCCTGAAACATCTAAAAAACACAGCTTAGAGAGCATAGGGCACTTCCACTCATGGGGTTATAAATTGGGAAAATTAAAAATCAGCAAGACACAAGCACCCCAAAGTTTAGGGCTGCTCTGTTGACAAGGACCTCCACTTCATTCCACCTTCAATATCCCAGGAAAGAGAAAAATGGATAAAGAAGTTGTGGTCCTTATGTACAATGGAATATCACTCAGCCATGAAATCAATGTCATAAGGCTAGTAGCAGCATGATGAGTGGATTTAGGTACGACGACTCTAAGTGAAATAAGTCACACAGAAAAGGACACTTCTCATAAGGTATCACTTATAGAGGGAATGTAAAAACCGTTACACTTGAACTGAATTACAAAACAGAACAGAGTCACACATGCAGAAAACACACTATGGTTGCTTAATGGGAAAGGTGAGGTGGGGTGATACATAAAACAAGGGTTTCAAATTAGCTCAGATACCGTTCCATAAACCCAATATGTAATAGACAAGACCTACTCCTTGCTCAGAGAACTGGACTCAACACGCCCTATTCACCGCACAAGAATATATCTGACTAGTAATAATCTTAAAACCTATGTATTGATATCTCTCTGTTAGTGTGTCAAGTGGGTAAAAAGCGACATAAACACAGCAGTGAAAAGCAGCTAAACCCCATTATAAAAATAAATTACTTTGAAAAACCCATGAAACAAAGACAGTGAAAGAGAGAGAAATTCTTACACAATGCGTTCAGGGGCTGTGATGCAACCTGGATTGACCATATCTAGACCCACAGCTGGATGAGACATAAGGGTGGACACTGTTGCGGCTGAGAGGTTTGGTGAGGTTGGGTGAGCAAACGCAGACCCTTTAAAGTAATACTGCGTGGTACCCATCGCATGGGTCCCAAATCTCCAGGTTGAAGGGCATCTTCCTACATCGTAAACATGCATGAGATACCCAGAAGATGGTACACCGTGTGATGGGGAAAGGTTTCTAAAACGCACCTCATTTCTCATCTGCCTGTGCCCGGGTTTGCCATTCCAGCCACTTTACTAGCAATCTCCCTCCTTGGAGCATCATCACCTTTAACCTCCTGTTCTGTACAGGTTGCAATTTGTCCTGAGGATGAACGGGAAGACGTGGAACCAATGAGAGACTAGCTCTTGGTGTTGGGACAGGCACAGGTCACTCTATTTTCCCATCAGGAAGAAGAATTAACCACAGGCTCAGCCTGCCCCCCGGATCAAGAACAGGGCCTGAAGCCATCCTGCGCTTTTGCGGCCATCTCCCAAAAACGCGAGTTGTAAAACGGAGGTTCAGGGCACTGCAATTCACAAACCTGCAGAGTTATAAATGATAACTCTCGTCCACAAATATATTGAGGGAAGGCAAAGAAGAGGATTTGAAATCAAGGCAGAATTGCAGGAAACAGATTTCAGGAGGTAGATTCGAATCGCCTTCAAAGCGCATGAAAAGCGGCAAAACGTTGACAATGATGCCCTTGGCCAAAAAGGGCGTATGCGTTTTTTCCGGAATATATTCAGGAAAAAACGCATACGCCCTTTTTGGCCAACCAAGCAACCTGGAAAGGCAAATCAGCGCTACAAAGAAGTCTCGCTTCCCATCGGTTAAAAGGGCCATGCTGAAAAAAGTGTCAAAACCAGAAATGCAGGACAGGCCATGGAGAAATGGGAGCCTTGCTACACTGATGGGCGGGATGTAAATTGCCAACAGCCACTCTGGAGAAGAGTACGGTGTGTCCTGAAACATCTAAAAAACACAGCTTAGAGAGCATAGGGCACTTCCACTCATGGGGGTATAAATTGGGAAAATGAAAAATCAGCAAGACACAAGCACCCCAAAGTTTAGGGCTGCTCTGTTGACAAGGACCTCCACTTCATTCCACCTTCAATATCCCAGGAAAGAGAAAAATGGATAAAGAAGTTGTGGTCCTTATGTACAATGGAATATCACTCAGCCATGAAATCAATGTCATAAGGCTGGTAGCAGCATGATGAGTGGATTTAGGTACGACGATTCTAAGTGAAATAAGTCACACAGAAAAGGACACTTCTCATAAGGTATCACTGATAGAGGGAATGTAAAAACCGTTACACTTGAACTGAATTACAAAACAGAACAGAGTCACACATGCAGAAAACACACTATGGCTGCTTAACGGGAAAGGTGAGGTGGGGTGATACATAAAACAAGGGTTTCAAATTAGCTCAGATACCGTTCCATAAACCCAATATGTAATAGACAAGACCTACTCCTTGCTCAGAGAACTGGACTCAACACGCCCTATTCACCGCACAAGAATATATCTGACTAGTAATAATCTTAAAACCTATGTATTGATATCTCTCTGTTAGTGTGTCAAGTGGGTGTAAAGCGGCATAAACACAGCAGTGAAAAGCAGCTAAACCCCATTATAAAAATAAATTACTTTGAAAAACCCATGAAACAAAGACAGTGAAAGAGATAGAAATTCTTACACAATGCGTTCACGGGCTGTGATGCAACCTGGATTGACCATATCTAGACCCACAGCTGGATGAGACATAAGGGTAGACACTCTTGGGGCTGAGAGGTTTGGTGAGGTTGGGTGAGCAAACGCAGACCCTTTAAAGTAATACTGCGTGGTACCCATCGCATGGGTCCCAAATCTCCAGGTTCAAGGGCATCTTCCTCCATCGAAAACATGCATGAGAAACCCAGAAGATGGTACACCGTGTGATGGGGAAAGGTTTCTAAAACGCACCTCATTTCTCATCTCCTTGTGCTCGGGTTCGCCATTCCAGCCACTTTACTAGCAATCTCCCTCCTTGGAGCATCAGCACCTTTAACCTCCTGTTCCGTACAGGTTGCAATTTGTCCTGAGGATGAACGGGTAGACGGGGAACCAGTGAGAGACTAGCTCTTGGTGTTGGAACACGCAGAGGTCACTCTATTTTCCCATCAGGAAGAAGAATTAACCACAGGCTCAGCCTGCCCCCCGGAACCAGAACAGGGCCTGAAGCCATCCTGCGCTTTTGCGGCCATCTCCCAAAAACGCGAGTTGTAAAATGGAGGTTCAGGGCACTGCAATTCAAAAACCTGCAGAGTTATAAATGATACCTCTCGTCCACAAATATATTGAGGGAAGGCAAAGAAGAGGATTTGAAATCAAGGCAGAATTGCAGGAAACAGATTTCAGGAGGTAGATTCGAATCGCCTTTAAAGCACATGAAAAGCGGCAAAACGTTGACAATGATGCCCTTGGCCAAAAAGGGCGTATGCGTTTTTTCCTGAATATATTCAGGAAAAAACGCATACGCCCTTTTTGGCCAACCAAGCAACCTGGAAAGGCAAATCAGCGCTACAAAGAAGTCTCGCTTCCCATCGGTCAAAAGGGCCATGCTGAAAAAAGTGTCAAAACCAGAAATGCAGGACAGGCCATGGAGAAATGGGAGCCTTGCTACACTGATGGGCGGGATGTAAATTGCCAACAGCCACTCTGGAGAAGAGTACGGTGTGTCCTGAAACATCTAAAAAACACAGCTTAGAGAGCATAGGGCACTTCCACTCATGGGGGTATAAATTGGGAAAATGAAAAATCAGCAAGACACAAGCACCCCAAAGTTTAGGGCTGCTCTGTTGACAAGGACCTCCACTTCATTCCACCTTCAATATCCCAGGAAAGAGAAAAATGGATAAAGAAGTTGTGGTCCTTATGTACAATGGAATATCACTCAGCCATGAAATCAATGTCATAAGGCTAGTAGCAGCATGATGAGTGGATTTAGGTACGACGATTCTAAGTGAAATAAGTCACACAGAAAAGGACACTTCTCATAAGGTATCACTGATAGAGGGAATGTAAAAACCGTTACACTTGAACTGAATTACAAAACAGAACAGAGTCACACATGCAGAAAACACACTATGGCTGCTTAACGGGAAAGGTGAGGTGGGGTGATACATAAAACAAGGGTTTCAAATTAGCTCAGATACCGTTCCATAAACCCAATATGTAATAGACAAGACCTACTCCTTGCTCAGAGAACTGGACTCAACACGCCCTATTCACCGCACAAGAATATATCTGACTAGTAATAATCTTAAAACCTATGTATTGATATCTCTCTGTTAGTGTGTCAAGTGGGTAAAAAGCGGCATAAACACAGCAGTGAAAAGCAGCTAAACCCCATTATAAAAATAAATTACTTTGAAAAACCCATGAAACAAAGACAGTGAAAGAGAGCGAAATTCTTACACAATGCGTTCACGGGCTGTGATGCAACCTGGATTGACCATATCTAGACCCACAGCAAGATGAGACATAAGGGTGGACACTGTTGCGGCTGAGAGGTTTGGTGAGGTTGGGTGAGCAAACGCAGACCCTTTAAAGTAATACTGCGTGGTACCCATCGCATGGGTCCCAAATCTCCAGGTTCAAGGGCATCTTCCTACATCGTAAACATGCATGAGATACCCAGAAGATGGTACACCGTGTGATGGGGAAAGGTTTCTAAAACGCACCTCATTTCTCATCTGCCTGTGCCCGGGTTTGCCATTCCAGCCAATTTACTAGCAATCTCCCTCCTTGGAGCATCATCACCTTTAACCTCCTGTTCCATACAGGTTGCAATTTGTCCTGAGGATGAACGGGAAGACGTGGAACCAATGAGAGACTAGCTCTTGGTGTTTGGACAGGCACAGGTCACTCTATTTTCCCATACGGAAGAAGAATTAACCACAGGCTCAGCCTGCCCCCCGGATCAAGAACAGGGCCTGAAGCCATCCTGTGCTTTTGCGGCCATCTCCCAAAAACGCGAGTTGTAAAATGGAGGTTCAGGGCACTGCAATTCACAAACCTGCAGAGTTATGAATGATAACTCTCGTCCACAAATATATTGAGGGAAGGCAAAGAAGAGGATTTGAAATCAAGGCAGAATTGCAGGAAACAGATTTCAGGAGGTAGATTCGAATCGCCTTTAAAGCACATGAAAAGCGGCAAAACGTTGACAATGATGCCCTTGGCCAAAAAGGGCGTATGCGTTTTTTCCGGAATATATTCAGGAAAAAACGCATAGGCCCTTTTTGGCCAACCAAGCAACCTGGAAAGGCAAATCAGCGCTACAAAGAAGTCTCGCTTCCCATCGGTTAAAAGGGCCATGCTGAAAAAAGTGTCAAAACCAGAAATGCAGGACAGGCCATGGAGAAATGGGAGCCTTGCTACACTGATGGGCGGGATGTAAATTGCCAACAGCCACTCTGGAGAAGAGTACGGTGTGTCCTGAAACATCTAAAAAACACAGCTTAGAGAGCATAGGGCACTTCCACTCATGGGGGTATAAATTGGGAAAATGAAAAATCAGCAAGACACAAGCACCCCAAAGTTTAGGGCTGCTCTGTTGACAAGGACCTCCACTTCATTCCACCTTCAATATCCCAGGAAAGAGAAAAATGGATAAAGAAGTTGTGGTCCTTATGTACAATGGAATATCACTCAGCCATGAAATCAATGTCATAAGGCTAGTAGCAGCATGATGAGTGGATTTAGGTACGACGATTCTAAGTGAAATAAGTCACACAGAAAAGGACACTTCTCATAAGGTATCACTGATAGAGGGAATGTAAAAACCGTTACACTTGAACTGAATTACAAAACAGAACAGAGTCACACATGCAGAAAACACACTATGGCTGCTTAACGGGAAAGGTGAGGTGGGGTGATACATAAAACAAGGGTTTCAAATTAGCTCAGATACCGTTCCATAAACCCAATATGTAATAGACAAGACCTACTCCTTGCTCAGAGAACTGGACTCAACACGCCCTATTCACCGCACAAGAATATATCTGACTAGTAATAATCTTAAAACCTATGTATTGATATCTCTCTGTTAGTGTGTCAAGTGGGTAAAAAGCGGCATAAACACAGCAGTGAAAAGCAGCTAAACCCCATTATAAAAATAAATTACTTTGAAAAACCCATGAAACAAAGACAGTGAAAGAGAGAGAAATTCTTACACAATGCGTTCAGGGGCTGTGATGCAACCTTGATTGACCATATCTAGACCCACAGCTGGATGAGACATAAGGGTGGACACTCTTGGGGCTGAGAGGTTTGGTGAGGTTGGGTGAGCAAACGCAGACCCTTTAAAGTAATACTGCATGGTACCCATCGCATGGGTCCCAAATCTCCAGGTTCAAGGGCATCTTCCTACATCGAAAACATGCATGAGAAACCCAGAAGATGGTACACCGTGTGATGGGGAAAGGTTTCTAAAACGCACCTCATTTCTCATCTCCTTGTGCCCGGGTTCGCTATTCCAGCCGCTTTACTAGCAATCTCCCTACTTGGAGCATCAGCACCTTTAACCTCCTGTTCCGTACAGGTTGCAATTTGTCCTGAGGATGAACGGGAAGACGTGGAACCAATGAGAGACTAGTTCTTGGTGTTGGGACAGGCACAGGTCACTCTATTTTCCCATCAGGAAGAAGAATTAACCACAGGCTCAGCCTGCCACCCGGAACCAAAACAGGGCCTGAAGCCATCCTGCGCTATTGCGGCCAGCTCCCTAAAAATCGAGTTGTAAAATGGAGGTTCAGGGCACTGCAATTCACAAACCTGCAGACTTATAAATGATAACTCTCGTCCACAAATATATTGAGGGAAGGCAAAGAAGAGGATTTGAAATCAAGGCAGAATTGCAGGAAACAGATTTCAGGAGGTAGATTCGAATCGCCTTTAAAGCACATGAAAAGCGGCAAAACGTTGACAATGATGCCCTTGGCCAAAAAGGGCGTATGCCTTTTTTCCGGAATATATTCACGAAAAAACGCATACGCCCTTTTTGGCCAACCAAGCAACCTGGAAAGGCAAATCAGCGCTACAAAGAAGTCTCGCTTCCCATCGGTTAAAAGGGCCATGCTGAAAAAAGTATCAAAACCGGAAATGCAGGACAGGCCATGGAGAAATGGGAGCCTTGCTACACTGATGGGCGGGATGTAAATTGCCAACAGCCACTCTGGAGAAGAGTACGGTGTGTCCTGAAACATCTAAAAAACACAGCTTAGAGAGCATAGGGCACTTCCACTCATGTGGGTATAAATTGGGAAAATGAAAAATCAGCAAGACACAAGCACCCCAAAGTTTAGGGCTGCTCTGTTGACAAGGACCTCCACTTCATTCCACCTTCAATATCCCAGGAAAGAGAAAAATCGATAAAGAAGTTGTGGTCCTTATGTACAATGGAATATCACTCAGCCATGAAATCAATGTCCTAAGGCTAGTAGTAGCATGATGAGTGGATTTAGGTACGACGATTCTAAGTGAAATAAGTCACACAGAAAAGGACACTTCTCATAAGGTATCACTGATAGAGGGAATGTAAAAACCGTTACACTTGAACTGAATTACAAAACAGAACAGAGTCACACATGCAGAAAACACACTATGGCTGCTTAACGGGAAAGGTGAGGTGGGGTGATACATAAAACAAGGGTTTCAAATTAGCTCAGATACCATTCCATAAACCCAATATGTAATAGACAAGACCTACTCCTTGCTCAGAGAACTGGACTCAACACGCCCTATTCACCGCACAAGAATATATCTGACTAGTAATAATCTTAAAACCTATGTATTCATATCTCTCTGTTAGTGTGCCAAGTGGGTGTAAAGCGGCATAAACACAGCAGTGAAAAGCAGCTAAACCCCATTATAAAAATAAATTACTTTGAAAAACCCATGAAACAAAGACAGTGAAAGAGAGAGAAATTCTTACACAATGCGTTCAGGGGCTGTGATGCAACCTGGATTGACCATATCTAGACCCACAGCTGGATGAGACATAAGGGTGGACACTCTTGGGGCTGAGAGGTTTGGTGAGGTTGGGTGAGCAAACGCAGACCCTTTAAAGTAACACTGCGTGGTACCCATCGCATGGGTCACAAATCTCCAGGTTCAAGGGCATCTTCCTACATCGAAAACATGCATGAGAAACCCAGAAGATGGTACACCGTGTGATGGGGAAAGGTTTCTAAAACGCACCTCATTTCTCATCTCCTTGTGCCCGGGTTCGCTATTCCAGCCGCTTTACTAGCAATCTCCCTACTTGGAGCATCAGCACCTTTAACCTCCTGTTCCGTACAGGTTGCAATTTGTCCTGAGGATGAACGGGAAGACGTGGAACCAATGAGAGACTAGCTCTTGGTGTTGGGACAGGCACAGGTCACTCTATTTTCCCATCAGGAAGAAGAATTAACCACAGGATCAGCCTGCCACCCGGAACCAAAACAGGGCCTGAAGCCATCCTGCGCTATTGCGGCCAGCTCCCTAAAAATCGAGTTGTAAAATGGAGGTTCAGGGCACTGCAATTCACAAACCTGCAGACTTATAAATGATAACTCTCGTCCACAAATATATTGAGGGAAGGCAAAGAAGAGGATTTGAAATCAAGGCAGAATTGCAGGAAACAGATTTCAGGAGGTAGATTCGAATCGCCTTTAAAGCACATGAAAAGCGGCAAAACGTTGACAATGATGCCCTTGGCCAAAAAGGGCGTATGCGTTTTTTCCTGAATATATTCAGGAAAAAACGCATACGCCCTTTTTGGCCAACCAAGCAACCTGGAAAGGCAAATCAGCGCTACAAAGATGTCTCGCTTCCCATCGGTTAAAAAGGCCATGCTGAAAAAAGTGTCAAAACCAGAAATGCAGGACAGGCCATGGAGAAATGGGAGCCTTCCTACACTGATGGGCGGGATGTAAATTGTCAACAGCCACTCTGGAGAAGCGTACGGTGAGTCCTGAAACATCTAAAAAACAAAGCTTAGAGAGCATAGGGCACTTCCACTCATGGGGTTATAAATTGGGAAAATTAAAAATCAGCAAGACACAAGCACCCCAAAGTTTAGGGCTGCTCTGTTGACAAGGACCTCCACTTCATTCCACCTTCAATATCCCAGGAAAGAGAAAAATGGATAAAGAAGTTGTGGTCCTTATGTACAATGGAATATCACTCAGCCATGAAATCAATGTCATAAGGCTAGTAGCAGCATGATGAGTGGATTTAGGTACGACGATTCTAAGTGAAATAAGTCACACAGAAAAGGACACTTCTCATAAGGTATCACTGATAGAGGGAATGTAAAAACCGTTACACTTGAACTGAATTACAAAACAGAACAGAGTCACACATGCAGAAAACACACTATGGCTGCTTAACGGGAAAGGTGAGGTGGGGTGATACATAAAACAAGGGTTTCAAATTAGCTCAGATACCGTTCCATAAACCCAATATGTAATAGACAAGACCTACTCCTTGCTCAGAGAACTGGACTCAACACGCCCTATTCACCGCACAAGAATATATCTGACTAGTAATAATCTTAAAACCTATGTATTGATATCTCTCTGTTAGTGTGTCAAGTGGGTAAAAAGCGGCATAAACACAGCAGTGAAAAGCAGCTAAACCCCATTATAAAAATAAATTACTTTGAAAAACCCATGAAACAAAGACAGTGAAAGAGAGAGAAATTCTTACACAATGCGTTCAGAGGCTGTGATGCAACCTGGATTGACCATATCTAGACCCACAGCTGGATGAGACATAAGGGTGGACACTGTTGCGGCTGAGAGGTTTGGTGAGGTTGGGTGAGCAAACACAGACCCTTTAAAGTAATACTGCGTGGTACCCATCGCATGGGTCCCAAATCTCCAGGTTCAAGGGCATCTTCCTACATCGTAAACATGCATGAGATACCCAGAAGATGGTACACCGTGTGATGGGGAAAGGTTTCTAAAACGCACCTCATTTCTCATCTGCCTGTGCCCGGGTTTGCCATTCCAGCCACTTTACTAGCAATCTCCCTCCTTGGAGCATCATCACCTTTAACCTCCTGTTCCGTACAGGTTGCAATTTGTCCTGAGGATGAACGGGAAGACGTGGAACCAATGAGAGACTAGCTCTTGGTGTTGGGACAGGCACAGGTCACTCTATTTTCCCATCAGGAAGAAGAATTAACCACAGGCTCAGCCTGCCCCCCGGATCAAGAACAGGGCCTGAAGCCATCCTGCGCTTTTGCGGCCATCTCCCAAAAACGCGAGTTGTAAAATGGAGGTTCAGGGCACTGCAATTCACAAACCTGCAGAGTTATAAATGATAACTCTCGTCCACAAATATATTGAGGGAAGGCAAAGAAGAGGATTTGAAATCAAGGCAGAATTGCAGGAAACAGATTTCAGGAGGTAGATTCGAATCGCCTTTAAAGCACATGAAAAGCGGCAAAACGTTGACAATGATGCCCTTGGCCAAAAAGGGCGTATGCGTTTTTTCCTGAATATATTCAGGAAAAAACGCATACGCCCTTTTTGGCCAACCAAGCAACCTGGAAAGGCAAATCAGCGCTACAAAGAAGTCGCGCTTCCCATCGGTTAAAAAGGCCATGCTGAAAAAAGTGTCAAAACCAGAAATGCAGGACAGGCCATGGAGAAATGGGAGCCTTGGTACACTGATGGGCGGGATGTAAATTGCCAACAGCCACTCTGGAGGAGAGTACGGTGTGTCCTGAAACATCTAAAAAACACAGCTTAGAGAGCATAGGGCACTTCCACTCATGGGGGTATAAATTGGGAAAATGAAAAATCAGCAAGACACAAGCACCCCAAAGTTTAGGACTGCTCTGTTGACAAGGACCTCCACTTCATTCCACCTTCAATATCCCAGGAAAGAGAAAAATGGATAAAGAAGTTGTGGTCCTTATGTACACTGGAATATCACTCAGCCATGAAATCAATGTCATAAGGCTAGTAGCAGCATGACGAGTGGATTTAGGTACGACGATTCTAAGTGAAATAAGTCACACAGAAAAGGACACTTCTCATAAAGTATCACTGATAGAGGGAATGTAAAAACCGTTACACTTGAACTGAATTACAAAACAGAACAGAGTCACACATGCAGAAAACACACTATGGCTGCTTAACGGGAAAGGTGAGGTGGGGTGATACATAAAACAAGGGTTTCAAATTAGCTCAGATACCGTTCCATAAACCCAATATGTAATAGACAAGACCTACTCCTTGCTCAGAGAACTGGACTCAACACGCCCTATTCACCGCACAAGAATATATCTGACTAGTAATAATCTTAAAACCTATGTATTGATATCTCTCTGTTAGTGGGTCAAGTGGGTAAAAAGCGGCATAAACACAGCAGTGAAAAGCAGCTAAACCCCATTATAAAAATAAATTACTTTGAAAAACCCATGAAACAAAGACAGTGAAAGAGAGAGAAATTCTTACACAATGCGTTCAGGGGCTGTGATGCAACCTGGATTGACCATATCTAGACCCACAGCTGGATGAGACATAAGGGTGGACACTGTTGCGGCTGAGAGGTTTGGTGAGGTTGGGTGAGCAAACGTAGACCCTTTAAATAATACTGCGTGGTACCCATCGCATTGGTCCCAAATCTCCAGGTTCAAGGGCATCTTCCTACATCGAAAACATGCATGAGATACCCAGAAGACGGTACACCGTGTGATGGGGAAAGGTTTCTAAAACGCACCTCATTTCTTATCTGCTTGTGCCCGGGTTCACCATTCCAGCCACTTTACTAGCAATCTCCCTCCTTGGAGCATCAGCACCTTTAACCTCCTGTTCCGTACAGGTTGCAATTTGTACTGAGGATGAACGGGAAGACGTGGAACCAATGAAAGACTAGCTCTTGGTGTTGGGACAGGCACAGGTCACTCTATTTTCCCATCAGGAAGAAGAATTAACCACAGGCTCAGCCTGCCCCCCGGAACCAGAACAGGGCCTGAAGACATCCTGCGCTTTTGCGGCCAGCTCCCTAAAAAGCGAGTTGTAAAATGGAGGTTCAGGGCACTGCAATTCACAAACCTGCAGACTTATAAATGATAACTCTCATCCACAAATATATTGAGGGAAGGCAAAGAAGAGGATTTGAAATCAAGGCAGAATTGCAGGAAACAGATTTCAGGAGGTAGATTCGAATTGCCTTTAAAGCACATGAAAAGCAGCAAAACGTTGACAATGATGCCCTTGGCCAAAAAGGGCGTATGCGTTTTTTCCTAAATATATTCAGGAAAAAACGCATACGCACTTTTTGGCCAACCAAGCAACCTGGAAAGGCAAATCAGCACTACAAAGATGTCTCGCTTCCCATCGGTCAAAAGGGCCATGCTGAAAAGAGTGTCAAAACCAGAAATGCAGGACAGGCCATGGAGAAATGGGAGCCTTGCTACACTGATGGGCGGGATGTAAATTGTCAACAGCCACTCTGGAGAAGTGTACGGTGAGTCCTGAAACGTCTAAAAAGCAAAGCTTAGAGAGCATAGGGCACTTCCACTCATGGGGGTATAAATTGGGAAAATTAAAAATCAGCAAGACACAAGCACCCCAAAGTTTAGGGCTGCTCTGTTGACAAGGACCTCCACTTCATTCCACCTTCAATATCCCAGGAAAGAGAAAAATGGATAAAGAAGTTGTGGTCCTTATGTACAATGGAATATCACTCAGCCATGAAATCAATGTCATAAGGCTAGTAGCAGCATGATGAGTGGATTTAGGTACGACGATTCTAAGTGAAATAAGTCACACAGAAAAGGACACTTCTCATAAGGTATCACTGATAGAGGGAATGTAAAAACCGTTACACTTGAACTGAATTACAAAACAGAACAGAGTCACACATGCAGAAAACACACTATGGCTGCTTAACGGGAAAGGTGAGGTGGGGTGATACATAAAACAAGGGTTTCAAATTAGCTCAGATACCGTTCCATAAACCCAATATGTAATAGACAAGACCTACTCCTTGCTCAGAGAACTGGACTCAACACGCCCTATTCACCGCACAAGAATATATCTGACTAGTAATAATCTTAAAAGCTATGTATTGATATCTCTCTGTTAGTGTGTCAAGTGGGTGTAAAGCGACATAAACACAGCAGTGAAAAGCAGCTAAACCCCATTATAAAAATAAATTACTTTGAAAAACCCATGAAACAAAGACAGTGAAAGAGAGAGAAATTCTTACACAATGCGTTCAGGGGCTGTGATGCAACCTGGATTGACCATATCTAGACCCACAGCTGGATGAGACATAAGGGTGGACACTCTTGGGGCTGAGAGGTTTGGTGAGGTTGGGTGAGCAAACGCAGACCCTTTAAAGTAATACTGCATGGTACCCATCGCATGGGTCACAAATCTCCAGATTCAAGGGCATCTTCCTACATCGAAAACATGCATGAGAAACCCAGAAGATGGTACACCGTGTGATGGGGAAAGGTTTCTAAAACGCACCTCATTTCTCATCTCCTTGTGCCCGGGTTCGCTATTCCAGCCGCTTTACTAGCAATCTCCCTACTTGGAGCATCAGCACCTTTAACCTCCTGTTCCGTACAGGTTGCAATTTGTCCGGAGGATGAACGGGAAGACGTGGAACCAATGAGAGACTAGCTCTTGGTGTTGGGACAGGCACAGGTCACTCTATTTTCCCATCAGGAAGAAGAATTAACCACAGGCTCAGCCTGCCACCCGGAACCAAAACAGGGCCTGAAGCCATCCTGCGCTATTGCGGCCAGCTCCCTAAAAATCGAGTTGTAAAATGGAGGTTCAGGGCACTGCAATTCACAAACCTGCAGACTTATAAATGATAACTCTCGTCCACAAATATATTGAGGGAAGGCAAAGAAGAGGATTTGAAATCAAGGCAGAATTGCAGGAAACAGATTTCAGGAGGTAGATTCGAATCGCCTTTAAAGCACATGAAAAGCGGCAAAACGTTGACAATGATGCCCTTGGCCAAAAAGGGCGTATGCGTTTTTTCCTGAATATATTCAGGAAAAAACGCATACGCCCTTTTTGGCCAACCAAGCAACCTGGAAAGGCAAATCAGCGCTAAAAAGATGTCTCGCTTCCCATCGGTAAAAAAGGCCATGCTGAAAAAAGTGTCAAAACCAGAAATGCAGGACAGGCCATGGAGAAATGGGAGCCTTCCTACACTGATGGGCGGGATGTAAATTGCCAACAGCCATTCTGGAGAAGCGTACGGTGAGTCCTGAAACATCTAAAAAACAAAGCTTAGAGAGCATGGGGCACTTCCACTCAGGGGTTATAAATTGGGAAAATGAAAAATCAGCAAGACACAAGCACCCCAAAGTTTAGGGCTGCTCTGTTGACAAGGACCTCCACTTCATTCCACCTTCAATATCCCAGGAAAGAGAAAAATGGATAAAGAAGTTGTGGTCCTTATGTACAATGGAATATCACTCAGCCATGAAATCAATGTCATAAGGCTAGTAGCAGCATGATGAGTGGATTTAGGTACGACGATTCTAAGTGAAATAAGTCACACAGAAAAGGACACTTCTCATAAGGTATCACTGATAGAGGGAATGTAAAAACCGTTACACTTGAACTGAATTACAAAACAGAACAGAGTCACACATGCAGAAAACACACTATGGCTGCTTAACGGGAAAGGTGAGGTGGGGTGATACATAAAACAAGGGTTTCAAATTAGCTCAGATACCGTTCCATAAACCCAATATGTAATAGACAAGACCTACTCCTTGCTCAGAGAACTGGACTCAACACGCCCTATTCACCGCACAAGAATATATCTGACTAGTAATAATCTTAAAACCTATGTATTGATATCTCTCTGTTAGTGTGTCAAGTGGGTAAAAAGCGGCATAAACACAGCAGTGAAAAGCAGCTAAACCCCATTATAAAAATAAATTACTTTGAAAAACCCATGAAACAAAGACAGTGAAAGAGAGAGAAATTCTTACACAATGCGTTCAGGGGCTGTGATGCAACCTGGATTGACCATATCTAGACCCACAGCTGGATGAGACATAAGGGTGGACACTGTTGCGGCTGAGAGGTTTGGTGAGGTTGGGTGAGCAAACGCAGACCCTTTAAAGTAATACTGCGTGGTACCCATCGCATGGGTCCCAAATCTCCAGGTTGAAGGGCATCTTCCTACATCGTAAACATGCATGAGATACCCAGAAGATGGTACACCGTGTGATGGGGAAAGGTTTCTAAAACGCACCTCATTTCTCATCTGCCTGTGCCCGGGTTTGCCATTCCAGCCACTTTACTAGCAATCTCCCTCCTTGGAGCATCATCACTTTTAACCTCCTGTTCCGTACAGGTTGCAATTTGTCCTGAGGATGAACGGGAAGACGTGGAACCAATGAGAGACTAGCTCTTGGTGTTGGGACAGGCACAGGTCACTCTATTTTCCCATCAGGAAGAAGAATTAACCACAGGCTCAGCCTGCCACCCGGAACCAAAACAGGGCCTGAAGCCATCCTGCGCTATTGCGGCCAGCTCCCTAAAAATCGAGTTGTAAAATGGAGGTTCAGGGCACTGCAATTCACAAACCTGCAGACTTATAAATGATAACTCTCGTCCACAAATATATTGAGGGAAGGCAAAGAAGAGGATTTGAAATCAAGGCAGAATTGCAGGAAACAGATTTCAGGAGGTAGATTCGAATCGCCTTTAAAGCACATGAAAAGCGGCAAAACGTTGACAATGATGCCCTTGGCCAAAAAGGGCGTATGCGTTTTTTCCGGAATATATTCAGGAAAAAACGCATACGCCCTTTTTGGCCAACCAAGCAACCTGGAAAGGCAAATCAGCGCTACAAAGAAGTCTCGCTTCCCATCGGTTAAAAGGGCCATGCTGAAAAAAGTATCAAAACCGGAAATGCAGGACAGGCCATGGAGAAATGGGAGCCTTGCTACACTGATGGGCGGGATGTAAATTGCCAACAGCCACTCTGGAGAAGAGTACGGTGTGTCCTGAAACATCTAAAAAACACAGCTTAGAGAGCATAGGGCACTTCCACTCATGTGGGTATAAATTGGGAAAATGAAAAATCAGCAAGACACAAGCACCCCAAAGTTTAGGGCTGCTCTGTTGACAAGGACCTCCACTTCATTCCACCTTCAATATCCCAGGAAAGAGAAAAATCGATAAAGAAGTTGTGGTCCTTATGTACAATGGAATATCACTCAGCCATGAAATCAATGTCCTAAGGCTAGTAGTAGCATGATGAGTGGATTTAGGTACGACGATTCTAAGTGAAATAAGTCACACAGAAAAGGACACTTCTCATAAGGTATCACTGATAGAGGGAATGTAAAAACCGTTACACTTGAACTGAATTACAAAACAGAACAGAGTCACACATGCAGAAAACACACTATGGCTGCTTAACGGGAAAGGTGAGGTGGGGTGATACATAAAACAAGGGTTTCAAATTAGCTCAGATACCATTCCATAAACCCAATATGTAATAGACAAGACCTACTCCTTGCTCAGAGAACTGGACTCAACACGCCCTATTCACCGCACAAGAATATATCTGACTAGTAATAATCTTAAAACCTATGTATTCATATCTCTCTGTTAGTGTGCCAAGTGGGTGTAAAGCGGCATAAACACAGCAGTGAAAAGCAGCTAAACCCCATTATAAAAATAAATTACTTTGAAAAACCCATGAAACAAAGACAGTGAAAGAGAGAGAAATTCTTACACAATGCGTTCAGGGGCTGTGATGCAACCTGGATTGACCATATCTAGACCCACAGCTGGATGAGACATAAGGGTGGACACTCTTGGGGCTGAGAGGTTTGGTGAGGTTGGGTGAGCAAACGCAGACCCTTTAAAGTAACACTGCGTGGTACCCATCGCATGGGTCACAAATCTCCAGGTTCAAGGGCATCTTCCTACATCGAAAACATGCATGAGAAACCCAGAAGATGGTACACCGTGTGATGGGGAAAGGTTTCTAAAACGCACCTCATTTCTCATCTCCTTGTGCCCGGGTTCGCTATTCCAGCCGCTTTACTAGCAATCTCCCTACTTGGAGCATCAGCACCTTTAACCTCCTGTTCCGTACAGGTTGCAATTTGTCCTGAGGATGAACGGGAAGACGTGGAACCAATGAGAGACTAGCTCTTGGTGTTGGGACAGGCACAGGTCACTCTATTTTCCCATCAGGAAGAAGAATTAACCACAGGATCAGCCTGCCACCCGGAACCAAAACAGGGCCTGAAGCCATCCTGCGCTATTGCGGCCAGCTCCCTAAAAATCGAGTTGTAAAATGGAGGTTCAGGGCACTGCAATTCACAAACCTGCAGACTTATAAATGATAACTCTCGTCCACAAATATATTGAGGGAAGGCAAAGAAGAGGATTTGAAATCAAGGCAGAATTGCAGGAAACAGATTTCAGGAGGTAGATTCGAATCGCCTTTAAAGCACATGAAAAGCGGCAAAACGTTGACAATGATGCCCTTGGCCAAAAAGGGCGTATGCGTTTTTTCCTGAATATATTCAGGAAAAAACGCATACGCCCTTTTTGGCCAACCAAGCAACCTGGAAAGGCAAATCAGCGCTACAAAGATGTCTCGCTTCCCATCGGTTAAAAAGGCCATGCTGAAAAAAGTGTCAAAACCAGAAATGCAGGACAGGCCATGGAGAAATGGGAGCCTTCCTACACTGATGGGCGGGATGTAAATTGTCAACAGCCACTCTGGAGAAGCGTACGGTGAGTCCTGAAACATCTAAAAAACAAAGCTTAGAGAGCATAGGGCACTTCCACTCATGGGGTTATAAATTGGGAAAATTAAAAATCAGCAAGACACAAGCACCCCAAAGTTTAGGGCTGCTCTGTTGACAAGGACCTCCACTTCATTCCACCTTCAATATCCCAGGAAAGAGAAAAATGGATAAAGAAGTTGTGGTCCTTATGTACAATGGAATATCACTCAGCCATGAAATCAATGTCATAAGGCTAGTAGCAGCATGATGAGTGGATTTAGGTACGACGATTCTAAGTGAAATAAGTCACACAGAAAAGGACACTTCTCATAAGGTATCACTGATAGAGGGAATGTAAAAACCGTTACACTTGAACTGAATTACAAAACAGAACAGAGTCACACATGCAGAAAACACACTATGGCTGCTTAACGGGAAAGGTGAGGTGGGGTGATACATAAAACAAGGGTTTCAAATTAGCTCAGATACCGTTCCATAAACCCAATATGTAATAGACAAGACCTACTCCTTGCTCAGAGAACTGGACTCAACACGCCCTATTCACCGCACAAGAATATATCTGACTAGTAATAATCTTAAAACCTATGTATTGATATCTCTCTGTTAGTGTGTCAAGTGGGTAAAAAGCGGCATAAACACAGCAGTGAAAAGCAGCTAAACCCCATTATAAAAATAAATTACTTTGAAAAACCCATGAAACAAAGACAGTGAAAGAGAGAGAAATTCTTACACAATGCGTTCAGAGGCTGTGATGCAACCTGGATTGACCATATCTAGACCCACAGCTGGATGAGACATAAGGGTGGACACTGTTGCGGCTGAGAGGTTTGGTGAGGTTGGGTGAGCAAACACAGACCCTTTAAAGTAATACTGCGTGGTACCCATCGCATGGGTCCCAAATCTCCAGGTTCAAGGGCATCTTCCTACATCGTAAACATGCATGAGATACCCAGAAGATGGTACACCGTGTGATGGGGAAAGGTTTCTAAAACGCACCTCATTTCTCATCTGCCTGTGCCCGGGTTTGCCATTCCAGCCACTTTACTAGCAATCTCCCTCCTTGGAGCATCATCACCTTTAACCTCCTGTTCCGTACAGGTTGCAATTTGTCCTGAGGATGAACGGGAAGACGTGGAACCAATGAGAGACTAGCTCTTGGTGTTGGGACAGGCACAGGTCACTCTATTTTCCCATCAGGAAGAAGAATTAACCACAGGCTCAGCCTGCCCCCCGGATCAAGAACAGGGCCTGAAGCCATCCTGCGCTTTTGCGGCCATCTCCCAAAAACGCGAGTTGTAAAATGGAGGTTCAGGGCACTGCAATTCACAAACCTGCAGAGTTATAAATGATAACTCTCGTCCACAAATATATTGAGGGAAGGCAAAGAAGAGGATTTGAAATCAAGGCAGAATTGCAGGAAACAGATTTCAGGAGGTAGATTCGAATCGCCTTTAAAGCACATGAAAAGCGGCAAAACGTTGACAATGATGCCCTTGGCCAAAAAGGGCGTATGCGTTTTTTCCTGAATATATTCAGGAAAAAACGCATACGCCCTTTTTGGCCAACCAAGCAACCTGGAAAGGCAAATCAGCGCTACAAAGAAGTCGCGCTTCCCATCGGTTAAAAAGGCCATGCTGAAAAAAGTGTCAAAACCAGAAATGCAGGACAGGCCATGGAGAAATGGGAGCCTTGGTACACTGATGGGCGGGATGTAAATTGCCAACAGCCACTCTGGAGGAGAGTACGGTGTGTCCTGAAACATCTAAAAAACACAGCTTAGAGAGCATAGGGCACTTCCACTCATGGGGGTATAAATTGGGAAAATGAAAAATCAGCAAGACACAAGCACCCCAAAGTTTAGGACTGCTCTGTTGACAAGGACCTCCACTTCATTCCACCTTCAATATCCCAGGAAAGAGAAAAATGGATAAAGAAGTTGTGGTCCTTATGTACACTGGAATATCACTCAGCCATGAAATCAATGTCATAAGGCTAGTAGCAGCATGACGAGTGGATTTAGGTACGACGATTCTAAGTGAAATAAGTCACACAGAAAAGGACACTTCTCATAAAGTATCACTGATAGAGGGAATGTAAAAACCGTTACACTTGAACTGAATTACAAAACAGAACAGAGTCACACATGCAGAAAACACACTATGGCTGCTTAACGGGAAAGGTGAGGTGGGGTGATACATAAAACAAGGGTTTCAAATTAGCTCAGATACCGTTCCATAAACCCAATATGTAATAGACAAGACCTACTCCTTGCTCAGAGAACTGGACTCAACACGCCCTATTCACCGCACAAGAATATATCTGACTAGTAATAATCTTAAAACCTATGTATTGATATCTCTCTGTTAGTGGGTCAAGTGGGTAAAAAGCGGCATAAACACAGCAGTGAAAAGCAGCTAAACCCCATTATAAAAATAAATTACTTTGAAAAACCCATGAAACAAAGACAGTGAAAGAGAGAGAAATTCTTACACAATGCGTTCAGGGGCTGTGATGCAACCTGGATTGACCATATCTAGACCCACAGCTGGATGAGACATAAGGGTGGACACTGTTGCGGCTGAGAGGTTTGGTGAGGTTGGGTGAGCAAACGTAGACCCTTTAAATAATACTGCGTGGTACCCATCGCATTGGTCCCAAATCTCCAGGTTCAAGGGCATCTTCCTACATCGAAAACATGCATGAGATACCCAGAAGACGGTACACCGTGTGATGGGGAAAGGTTTCTAAAACGCACCTCATTTCTTATCTGCTTGTGCCCGGGTTCACCATTCCAGCCACTTTACTAGCAATCTCCCTCCTTGGAGCATCAGCACCTTTAACCTCCTGTTCCGTACAGGTTGCAATTTGTACTGAGGATGAACGGGAAGACGTGGAACCAATGAAAGACTAGCTCTTGGTGTTGGGACAGGCACAGGTCACTCTATTTTCCCATCAGGAAGAAGAATTAACCACAGGCTCAGCCTGCCCCCCGGAACCAGAACAGGGCCTGAAGACATCCTGCGCTTTTGCGGCCAGCTCCCTAAAAAGCGAGTTGTAAAATGGAGGTTCAGGGCACTGCAATTCACAAACCTGCAGACTTATAAATGATAACTCTCATCCACAAATATATTGAGGGAAGGCAAAGAAGAGGATTTGAAATCAAGGCAGAATTGCAGGAAACAGATTTCAGGAGGTAGATTCGAATTGCCTTTAAAGCACATGAAAAGCAGCAAAACGTTGACAATGATGCCCTTGGCCAAAAAGGGCGTATGCGTTTTTTCCTAAATATATTCAGGAAAAAACGCATACGCACTTTTTGGCCAACCAAGCAACCTGGAAAGGCAAATCAGCACTACAAAGATGTCTCGCTTCCCATCGGTCAAAAGGGCCATGCTGAAAAGAGTGTCAAAACCAGAAATGCAGGACAGGCCATGGAGAAATGGGAGCCTTGCTACACTGATGGGCGGGATGTAAATTGTCAACAGCCACTCTGGAGAAGTGTACGGTGAGTCCTGAAACGTCTAAAAAGCAAAGCTTAGAGAGCATAGGGCACTTCCACTCATGGGGGTATAAATTGGGAAAATTAAAAATCAGCAAGACACAAGCACCCCAAAGTTTAGGGCTGCTCTGTTGACAAGGACCTCCACTTCATTCCACCTTCAATATCCCAGGAAAGAGAAAAATGGATAAAGAAGTTGTGGTCCTTATGTACAATGGAATATCACTCAGCCATGAAATCAATGTCATAAGGCTAGTAGCAGCATGATGAGTGGATTTAGGTACGACGATTCTAAGTGAAATAAGTCACACAGAAAAGGACACTTCTCATAAGGTATCACTGATAGAGGGAATGTAAAAACCGTTACACTTGAACTGAATTACAAAACAGAACAGAGTCACACATGCAGAAAACACACTATGGCTGCTTAACGGGAAAGGTGAGGTGGGGTGATACATAAAACAAGGGTTTCAAATTAGCTCAGATACCGTTCCATAAACCCAATATGTAATAGACAAGACCTACTCCTTGCTCAGAGAACTGGACTCAACACGCCCTATTCACCGCACAAGAATATATCTGACTAGTAATAATCTTAAAAGCTATGTATTGATATCTCTCTGTTAGTGTGTCAAGTGGGTGTAAAGCGACATAAACACAGCAGTGAAAAGCAGCTAAACCCCATTATAAAAATAAATTACTTTGAAAAACCCATGAAACAAAGACAGTGAAAGAGAGAGAAATTCTTACACAATGCGTTCAGGGGCTGTGATGCAACCTGGATTGACCATATCTAGACCCACAGCTGGATGAGACATAAGGGTGGACACTCTTGGGGCTGAGAGGTTTGGTGAGGTTGGGTGAGCAAACGCAGACCCTTTAAAGTAATACTGCATGGTACCCATCGCATGGGTCACAAATCTCCAGATTCAAGGGCATCTTCCTACATCGAAAACATGCATGAGAAACCCAGAAGATGGTACACCGTGTGATGGGGAAAGGTTTCTAAAACGCACCTCATTTCTCATCTCCTTGTGCCCGGGTTCGCTATTCCAGCCGCTTTACTAGCAATCTCCCTACTTGGAGCATCAGCACCTTTAACCTCCTGTTCCGTACAGGTTGCAATTTGTCCGGAGGATGAACGGGAAGACGTGGAACCAATGAGAGACTAGCTCTTGGTGTTGGGACAGGCACAGGTCACTCTATTTTCCCATCAGGAAGAAGAATTAACCACAGGCTCAGCCTGCCACCCGGAACCAAAACAGGGCCTGAAGCCATCCTGCGCTATTGCGGCCAGCTCCCTAAAAATCGAGTTGTAAAATGGAGGTTCAGGGCACTGCAATTCACAAACCTGCAGACTTATAAATGATAACTCTCGTCCACAAATATATTGAGGGAAGGCAAAGAAGAGGATTTGAAATCAAGGCAGAATTGCAGGAAACAGATTTCAGGAGGTAGATTCGAATCGCCTTTAAAGCACATGAAAAGCGGCAAAACGTTGACAATGATGCCCTTGGCCAAAAAGGGCGTATGCGTTTTTTCCTGAATATATTCAGGAAAAAACGCATACGCCCTTTTTGGCCAACCAAGCAACCTGGAAAGGCAAATCAGCGCTAAAAAGATGTCTCGCTTCCCATCGGTAAAAAAGGCCATGCTGAAAAAAGTGTCAAAACCAGAAATGCAGGACAGGCCATGGAGAAATGGGAGCCTTCCTACACTGATGGGCGGGATGTAAATTGCCAACAGCCATTCTGGAGAAGCGTACGGTGAGTCCTGAAACATCTAAAAAACAAAGCTTAGAGAGCATGGGGCACTTCCACTCAGGGGTTATAAATTGGGAAAATGAAAAATCAGCAAGACACAAGCACCCCAAAGTTTAGGGCTGCTCTGTTGACAAGGACCTCCACTTCATTCCACCTTCAATATCCCAGGAAAGAGAAAAATGGATAAAGAAGTTGTGGTCCTTATGTACAATGGAATATCACTCAGCCATGAAATCAATGTCATAAGGCTAGTAGCAGCATGATGAGTGGATTTAGGTACGACGATTCTAAGTGAAATAAGTCACACAGAAAAGGACACTTCTCATAAGGTATCACTGATAGAGGGAATGTAAAAACCGTTACACTTGAACTGAATTACAAAACAGAACAGAGTCACACATGCAGAAAACACACTATGGCTGCTTAACGGGAAAGGTGAGGTGGGGTGATACATAAAACAAGGGTTTCAAATTAGCTCAGATACCGTTCCATAAACCCAATATGTAATAGACAAGACCTACTCCTTGCTCAGAGAACTGGACTCAACACGCCCTATTCACCGCACAAGAATATATCTGACTAGTAATAATCTTAAAACCTATGTATTGATATCTCTCTGTTAGTGTGTCAAGTGGGTAAAAAGCGGCATAAACACAGCAGTGAAAAGCAGCTAAACCCCATTATAAAAATAAATTACTTTGAAAAACCCATGAAACAAAGACAGTGAAAGAGAGAGAAATTCTTACACAATGCGTTCAGGGGCTGTGATGCAACCTGGATTGACCATATCTAGACCCACAGCTGGATGAGACATAAGGGTGGACACTGTTGCGGCTGAGAGGTTTGGTGAGGTTGGGTGAGCAAACGCAGACCCTTTAAAGTAATACTGCGTGGTACCCATCGCATGGGTCCCAAATCTCCAGGTTGAAGGGCATCTTCCTACATCGTAAACATGCATGAGATACCCAGAAGATGGTACACCGTGTGATGGGGAAAGGTTTCTAAAACGCACCTCATTTCTCATCTGCCTGTGCCCGGGTTTGCCATTCCAGCCACTTTACTAGCAATCTCCCTCCTTGGAGCATCATCACTTTTAACCTCCTGTTCCGTACAGGTTGCAATTTGTCCTGAGGATGAACGGGAAGACGTGGAACCAATGAGAGACTAGCTCTTGGTGTTGGGACAGGCACAGGTCACTCTATTTTCCCATCAGGAAGAAGAATTAACCACAGGCTCAGCCTGCCACCCGGAACCAAAACAGGGCCTGAAGCCATCCTGCGCTATTGCGGCCAGCTCCCTAAAAATCGAGTTGTAAAATGGAGGTTCAGGGCACTGCAATTCACAAACCTGCAGACTTATAAATGATAACTCTCGTCCACAAATATATTGAGGGAAGGCAAAGAAGAGGATTTGAAATCAAGGCAGAATTGCAGGAAACAGATTTCAGGAGGTAGATTCGAATCGCCTTTAAAGCACATGAAAAGCGGCAAAACGTTGACAATGATGCCCTTGGCCAAAAAGGGCGTATGCGTTTTTTCCGGAATATATTCAGGAAAAAACGCATACGCCCTTTTTGGCCAACCAAGCAACCTGGAAAGGCAAATCAGCGCTACAAAGAAGTCTCGCTTCCCATCGGTTAAAAGGGCCATGCTGAAAAAAGTATCAAAACCGGAAATGCAGGACAGGCCATGGAGAAATGGGAGCCTTGCTACACTGATGGGCGGGATGTAAATTGCCAACAGCCACTCTGGAGAAGAGTACGGTGTGTCCTGAAACATCTAAAAAACACAGCTTAGAGAGCATAGGGCACTTCCACTCATGTGGGTATAAATTGGGAAAATGAAAAATCAGCAAGACACAAGCACCCCAAAGTTTAGGGCTGCTCTGTTGACAAGGACCTCCACTTCATTCCACCTTCAATATCCCAGGAAAGAGAAAAATCGATAAAGAAGTTGTGGTCCTTATGTACAATGGAATATCACTCAGCCATGAAATCAATGTCCTAAGGCTAGTAGTAGCATGATGAGTGGATTTAGGTACGACGATTCTAAGTGAAATAAGTCACACAGAAAAGGACACTTCTCATAAGGTATCACTTATACAGGGAATGTAAAAACCGTTACACTTGAACTGAATTACAAAACAGAACAGAGTCACACATGCAGAAAACACACTATGGCTGCTTAACGGGAAAGGTGAGGTGGGGTGATACATAAAACAAGGGTTTCAAATTAGCTCAGATACCATTCCATAAACCCAATATGTAATAGACAAGACCTACTCCTTGCTCAGAGAACTGGACTCAACACGCCCTATTCACCGCACAAGAATATATCTGACTAGTAATAATCTTAAAACCTATGTATTCATATCTCTCTGTTAGTGTGCCAAGTGGGTGTAAAGCGGCATAAACACAGCAGTGAAAAGCAGCTAAACCCCATTATAAAAATAAATTACTTTGAAAAACCCATGAAACAAAGACAGTGAAAGAGAGAGAAATTCTTACACAATGCGTTCAGGGGCTGTGATGCAACCTGGATTGACCATATCTAGACCCACAGCTGGATGAGACATAAGGGTGGACACTCTTGGGGCTGAGAGGTTTGGTGAGGTTGGGTGAGCAAACGCAGACCCTTTAAAGTAACACTGCGTGGTACCCATCGCATGGGTCACAAATCTCCAGGTTCAAGGGCATCTTCCTACATCGAAAACATGCATGAGAAACCCAGAAGATGGTACACCGTGTGATGGGGAATGGTTTCTAAAACGCACCTCATTTCTCATCTCCTTGTGCCCGGGTTCGCTATTCCAGCCGCTTTACTAGCAATCTCCCTACTTGGAGCATCAGCACCTTTAACCTCCTGTTCCGTACAGGTTGCAATTTGTCCTGAGGATGAACGGGAAGACGTGGAACCAATGAGAGACTAGCTCTTGGTGTTGGGACAGGCACAGGTCACTCTATTTTCCCATCAGGAAGAAGAATTAACCACAGGATCAGCCTGCCACCCGGAACCAAAACAGGGACTGAAGCCATCCTGCGCTATTGCGGCCAGCTCCCTAAAAATCGAGTTGTAAAATGGAGGTTCAGGGCACTGCAATTCACAAACCTGCAGACTTATAAATGATAACTCTCGTCCACAAATATATTGAGGGAAGGCAAAGAAGAGGATTTGAAATCAAGGCAGAATTGCAGGAAACAGATTTCAGGAGGTAGATTCGAATCGCCTTTAAAGCACATGAAAAGCGGCAAAACGTTGACAATGATGCCCTTGGCCAAAAAGGGCGTATGCGTTTTTTCCTGAATATATTCAGGAAAAAACGCATACGCCCTTTTTGGCCAACCAAGCAACCTGGAAAGGCAAATCAGCGCTACAAAGATGTCTCGCTTCCCATCGGTTAAAAAGGCCATGCTGAAAAAAGTGTCAAAACCAGAAATGCAGGACAGGCCATGGAGAAATGGGAGCCTTCCTACACTGATGGGCGGGATGTAAATTGTCAACAGCCACTCTGGAGAAGCGTACGGTGAGTCCTGAAACATCTAAAAAACAAAGCTTAGAGAGCATAGGGCACTTCCACTCATGGGGTTATAAATTGGGAAAATTAAAAATCAGCAAGACACAAGCACCCCAAAGTTTAGGGCTGCTCTGTTGACAAGGACCTCCACTTCATTCCACCTTCAATATCCCAGGAAAGAGAAAAATGGATAAAGAAGTTGTGGTCCTTATGTACAATGGAATATCACTCAGCCATGAAATCAATGTCATAAGGCTAGTAGCAGCATGATGAGTGGATTTAGGTACGACGATTCTAAGTGAAATAAGTCACACAGAAAAGGACACTTCTCATAAGGTATCACTGATAGAGGGAATGTAAAAACCGTTACACTTGAACTGAATTACAAAACAGAACAGAGTCACACATGCAGAAAACACACTATGGCTGCTTAACGGGAAAGGTGAGGTGGGGTGATACATAAAACAAGGGTTTCAAATTAGCTCAGATACCGTTCCATAAACCCAATATGTAATAGACAAGACCTACTCCTTGCTCAGAGAACTGGACTCAACACGCCCTATTCACCGCACAAGAATATATCTGACTAGTAATAATCTTAAAACCTATGTATTGATATCTCTCTGTTAGTGTGTCAAGTGGGTAAAAAGCGGCATAAACACAGCAGTGAAAAGCAGCTAAACCCCATTATAAAAATAAATTACTTTGAAAAACCCATGAAACAAAGACAGTGAAAGAGAGAGAAATTCTTACACAATGCGTTCAGAGGCTGTGATGCAACCTGGATTGACCATATCTAGACCCACAGCTGGATGAGACATAAGGGTGGACACTGTTGCGGCTGAGAGGTTTGGTGAGGTTGGGTGAGCAAACACAGACCCTTTAAAGTAATACTGCGTGGTACCCATCGCATGGGTCCCAAATCTCCAGGTTCAAGGGCATCTTCCTACATCGTAAACATGCATGAGATACCCAGAAGATGGTACACCGTGTGATGGGGAAAGGTTTCTAAAACGCACCTCATTTCTCATCTGCCTGTGCCCGGGTTTGCCATTCCAGCCACTTTACTAGCAATCTCCCTCCTTGGAGCATCATCACCTTTAACCTCCTGTTCCGTACAGGTTGCAATTTGTCCTGAGGATGAACGGGAAGACGTGGAACCAATGAGAGACTAGCTCTTGGTGTTGGGACAGGCACAGGTCACTCTATTTTCCCATCAGGAAGAAGAATTAACCACAGGCTCAGCCTGCCCCCCGGATCAAGAACAGGGCCTGAAGCCATCCTGCGCTTTTGCGGCCATCTCCCAAAAACGCGAGTTGTAAAATGGAGGTTCAGGGCACTGCAATTCACAAACCTGCAGACTTATAAATGATAACTCTCGTCCACAAATATATTGAGGGAAGGCAAAGAAGAGGATTTGAAATCAAGGCAGAATTGCAGGAAACAGATTTCAGGAGGTAGATTCGAATCGCCTTTAAAGCACATGAAAAGCGGAAAAACGTTGACAATGATGCCCTTGGCCAAAAAGGGCGTATGCGTTTTTTCCTGAATATATTCAGGAAAAAACGCATACGCCCTTTTTGGCCAACCAAGCAACCTGGAAAGGCAAATCAGCGCTACAAAGATGTCTCGCTTCCCATCGGTTAAAAAGGCCATGCTGAAAAAAGTGTCAAAACCAGAAATGCAGGACAGGCCATGGAGAAATGGGAGCCTTCCTACACTGATGGGCGGGATGTAAATTGCCAACAGCCACTCTGGAGAAGCGTACGGTGAGTCCTGAAACATCTAAAAAACACAGCTTAGAGAGCATAGGGCACTTCCACTCATGGGGTTATAAATTGGGAAAATTAAAAATCAGCAAGACACAAGCACCCCAAAGTTTAGGGCTGCTCTGTTGACAAGGACCTCCACTTCATTCCACCTTCAATATCCCAGGAAAGAGAAAAATGGATAAAGAAGTTGTGGTCCTTATGTACAATGGAATATCACTCAGCCATGAAATCAATGTCATAAGGCTAGTAGCAGCATGATGAGTGGATTTAGGTACGACGACTCTAAGTGAAATAAGTCACACAGAAAAGGACACTTCTCATAAGGTATCACTTATAGAGGGAATGTAAAAACCGTTACACTTGAACTGAATTACAAAACAGAACAGAGTCACACATGCAGAAAACACACTATGGTTGCTTAATGGGAAAGGTGAGGTGGGGTGATACATAAAACAAGGGTTTCAAATTAGCTCAGATACCGTTCCATAAACCCAATATGTAATAGACAAGACCTACTCCTTGCTCAGAGAACTGGACTCAACACGCCCTATTCACCGCACAAGAATATATCTGACTAGTAATAATCTTAAAACCTATGTATTGATATCTCTCTGTTAGTGTGTCAAGTGGGTAAAAAGCGACATAAACACAGCAGTGAAAAGCAGCTAAACCCCATTATAAAAATAAATTACTTTGAAAAACCCATGAAACAAAGACAGTGAAAGAGAGAGAAATTCTTACACAATGCGTTCAGGGGCTGTGATGCAACCTGGATTGACCATATCTAGACCCACAGCTGGATGAGACATAAGGGTGGACACTGTTGCGGCTGAGAGGTTTGGTGAGGTTGGGTGAGCAAACGCAGACCCTTTAAAGTAATACTGCGTGGTACCCATCGCATGGGTCCCAAATCTCCAGGTTGAAGGGCATCTTCCTACATCGTAAACATGCATGAGATACCCAGAAGATGGTACACCGTGTGATGGGGAAAGGTTTCTAAAACGCACCTCATTTCTCATCTGCCTGTGCCCGGGTTTGCCATTCCAGCCACTTTACTAGCAATCTCCCTCCTTGGAGCATCATCACCTTTAACCTCCTGTTCCGTACAGGTTGCAATTTGTCCTGAGGATGAACGGGAAGACGTGGAACCAATGAGAGACTAGCTCTTGGTGTTGGGACAGGCACAGGTCACTCTATTTTCCCATCAGGAAGAAGAATTAACCACAGGCTCAGCCTGCCCCCCGGATCAAGAACAGGGCCTGAAGCCATCCTGCGCTTTTGCGGCCATCTCCCAAAAACGCGAGTTGTAAAACGGAGGTTCAGGGCACTGCAATTCACAAACCTGCAGAGTTATAAATGATAACTCTCGTCCACAAATATATTGAGGGAAGGCAAAGAAGAGGATTTGAAATCAAGGCAGAATTGCAGGAAACAGATTTCAGGAGGTAGATTCGAATCGCCTTCAAAGCGCATGAAAAGCGGCAAAACGTTGACAATGATGCCCTTGGCCAAAAAGGGCGTATGCGTTTTTTCCGGAATATATTCAGGAAAAAACGCATACGCCCTTTTTGGCCAACCAAGCAACCTGGAAAGGCAAATCAGCGCTACAAAGAAGTCTCGCTTCCCATCGGTTAAAAGGGCCATGCTGAAAAAAGTGTCAAAACCAGAAATGCAGGACAGGCCATGGAGAAATGGGAGCCTTGCTACACTGATGGGCGGGATGTAAATTGCCAACAGCCACTCTGGAGAAGAGTACGGTGTGTCCTGAAACATCTAAAAAACACAGCTTAGAGAGCATAGGGCACTTCCACTCATGGGGGTATAAATTGGGAAAATGAAAAATCAGCAAGACACAAGCACCCCAAAGTTTAGGGCTGCTCTGTTGACAAGGACCTCCACTTCATTCCACCTTCAATATCCCAGGAAAGAGAAAAATGGATAAAGAAGTTGTGGTCCTTATGTACAATGGAATATCACTCAGCCATGAAATCAATGTCATAAGGCTGGTAGCAGCATGATGAGTGGATTTAGGTACGACGATTCTAAGTGAAATAAGTCACACAGAAAAGGACACTTCTCATAAGGTATCACTGATAGAGGGAATGTAAAAACCGTTACACTTGAACTGAATTACAAAACAGAACAGAGTCACACATGCAGAAAACACACTATGGCTGCTTAACGGGAAAGGTGAGGTGGGGTGATACATAAAACAAGGGTTTCAAATTAGCTCAGATACCGTTCCATAAACCCAATATGTAATAGACAAGACCTACTCCTTGCTCAGAGAACTGGACTCAACACGCCCTATTCACCGCACAAGAATATATCTGACTAGTAATAATCTTAAAACCTATGTATTGATATCTCTCTGTTAGTGTGTCAAGTGGGTGTAAAGCGGCATAAACACAGCAGTGAAAAGCAGCTAAACCCCATTATAAAAATAAATTACTTTGAAAAACCCATGAAACAAAGACAGTGAAAGAGAGCGAAATTCTTACACAATGCGTTCACGGGCTGTGATGCAACCTGGATTGACCATATCTAGACCCACAGCTGGATGAGACATAAGGGTAGACACTCTTGGGGCTGAGAGGTTTGGTGAGGTTGGGTGAGCAAACGCAGACCCTTTAAAGTAATACTGCGTGGTACCCATCGCATGGGTCCCAAATCTCCAGGTTCAAGGGCATCTTCCTCCATCGAAAACATGCATGAGAAACCCAGAAGATGGTACACCGTGTGATGGGGAAAGGTTTCTAAAACGCACCTCATTTCTCATCTCCTTGTGCTCGGGTTCGCCATTCCAGCCACTTTACTAGCAATCTCCCTCCTTGGAGCATCAGCACCTTTAACCTCCTGTTCCGTACAGGTTGCAATTTGTCCTGAGGATGAACGGGTAGACGGGGAACCAGTGAGAGACTAGCTCTTGGTGTTGGAACACGCAGAGGTCACTCTATTTTCCCATCAGGAAGAAGAATTAACCACAGGCTCAGCCTGCCCCCCGGAACCAGAACAGGGCCTGAAGCCATCCTGCGCTTTTGCGGCCATCTCCCAAAAACGCGAGTTGTAAAATGGAGGTTCAGGGCACTGCAATTCAAAAACCTGCAGAGTTATAAATGATACCTCTCGTCCACAAATATATTGAGGGAAGGCAAAGAAGAGGATTTGAAATCAAGGCAGAATTGCAGGAAACAGATTTCAGGAGGTAGATTCGAATCGCCTTTAAAGCACATGAAAAGCGGCAAAACGTTGACAATGATGCCCTTGGCCAAAAAGGGCGTATGCGTTTTTTCCTGAATATATTCAGGAAAAAACGCATACGCCCTTTTTGGCCAACCAAGCAACCTGGAAAGGCAAATCAGCGCTACAAAGAAGTCTCGCTTCCCATCGGTCAAAAGGGCCATGCTGAAAAAAGTGTCAAAACCAGAAATGCAGGACAGGCCATGGAGAAATGGGAGCCTTGCTACACTGATGGGCGGGATGTAAATTGCCAACAGCCACTCTGGAGAAGAGTACGGTGTGTCCTGAAACATCTAAAAAACACAGCTTAGAGAGCATAGGGCACTTCCACTCATGGGGGTATAAATTGGGAAAATGAAAAATCAGCAAGACACAAGCACCCCAAAGTTTAGGGCTGCTCTGTTGACAAGGACCTCCACTTCATTCCACCTTCAATATCCCAGGAAAGAGAAAAATGGATAAAGAAGTTGTGGTCCTTATGTACAATGGAATATCACTCAGCCATGAAATCAATGTCATAAGGCTAGTAGCAGCATGATGAGTGGATTTAGGTACGACGATTCTAAGTGAAATAAGTCACACAGAAAAGGACACTTCTCATAAGGTATCACTGATAGAGGGAATGTAAAAACCGTTACACTTGAACTGAATTACAAAACAGAACAGAGTCACACATGCAGAAAACACACTATGGCTGCTTAACGGGAAAGGTGAGGTGGGGTGATACATAAAACAAGGGTTTCAAATTAGCTCAGATACCGTTCCATAAACCCAATATGTAATAGACAAGACCTACTCCTTGCTCAGAGAACTGGACTCAACACGCCCTATTCACCGCACAAGAATATATCTGACTAGTAATAATCTTAAAACCTATGTATTGATATCTCTCTGTTAGTGTGTCAAGTGGGTAAAAAGCGGCATAAACACAGCAGTGAAAAGCAGCTAAACCCCATTATAAAAATAAATTACTTTGAAAAACCCATGAAACAAAGACAGTGAAAGAGAGCGAAATTCTTACACAATGCGTTCACGGGCTGTGATGCAACCTGGATTGACCATATCTAGACCCACAGCAAGATGAGACATAAGGGTGGACACTGTTGCGGCTGAGAGGTTTGGTGAGGTTGGGTGAGCAAACGCAGACCCTTTAAAGTAATACTGCGTGGTACCCATCGCATGGGTCCCAAATCTCCAGGTTCAAGGGCATCTTCCTACATCGTAAACATGCATGAGATACCCAGAAGATGGTACACCGTGTGATGGGGAAAGGTTTCTAAAACGCACCTCATTTCTCATCTGCCTGTGCCCGGGTTTGCCATTCCAGCCAATTTACTAGCAATCTCCCTCCTTGGAGCATCATCACCTTTAACTTCCTGTTCCATACAGGTTGCAATTTGTCCTGAGGATGAACGGGAAGACGTGGAACCAATGAGAGACTAGCTCTTGGTGTTTGGACAGGCACAGGTCACTCTATTTTCCCATACGGAAGAAGAATTAACCACAGGCTCAGCCTGCCCCCCGGATCAAGAACAGGGCCTGAAGCCATCCTGCGCTTTTGCGGCCATCTCCCAAAAACGCGAGTTGTAAAACGGAGGTTCAGGGCACTGCAATTCACAAACCTGCAGAGTTATAAATGATAACTCTCGTCCACAAATATATTGAGGGAAGGCAAAGAAGAGGATTTGAAATCAAGGCAGAATTGCAGGAAACAGATTTCAGGAGGTAGATTCGAATCGCCTTCAAAGCGCATGAAAAGCGGCAAAACGTTGACAATGATGCCCTTGGCCAAAAAGGGCGTATGCGTTTTTTCCGGAATATATTCAGGAAAAAACGCATACGCCCTTTTTGGCCAACCAAGCAACCTGGAAAGGCAAATCAGCGCTACAAAGAAGTCTCGCTTCCCATCGGTTAAAAGGGCCATGCTGAAAAAAGTGTCAAAACCAGAAATGCAGGACAGGCCATGGAGAAATGGGAGCCTTGCTACACTGATGGGCGGGATGTAAATTGCCAACAGCCACTCTGGAGAAGAGTACGGTGTGTCCTGAAACATCTAAAAAACACAGCTTAGAGAGCATAGGGCACTTCCACTCATGGGGGTATAAATTGGGAAAATGAAAAATCAGCAAGACACAAGCACCCCAAAGTTTAGGGCTGCTCTGTTGACAAGGACCTCCACTTCATTCCACCTTCAATATCCCAGGAAAGAGAAAAATGGATAAAGAAGTTGTGGTCCTTATGTACAATGGAATATCACTCAGCCATGAAATCAATGTCATAAGGCTGGTAGCAGCATGATGAGTGGATTTAGGTACGACGATTCTAAGTGAAATAAGTCACACAGAAAAGGACACTTCTCATAAGGTATCACTGATAGAGGGAATGTAAAAACCGTTACACTTGAACTGAATTACAAAACAGAACAGAGTCACACATGCAGAAAACACACTATGGCTGCTTAACGGGAAAGGTGAGGTGGGGTGATACATAAAACAAGGGTTTCAAATTAGCTCAGATACCGTTCCATAAACCCAATATGTAATAGACAAGACCTACTCCTTGCTCAGAGAACTGGACTCAACACGCCCTATTCACCGCACAAGAATATATCTGACTAGTAATAATCTTAAAACCTATGTATTGATATCTCTCTGTTAGTGTGTCAAGTGGGTGTAAAGCGGCATAAACACAGCAGTGAAAAGCAGCTAAACCCCATTATAAAAATAAATTACTTTGAAAAACCCATGAAACAAAGACAGTGAAAGAGAGCGAAATTCTTACACAATGCGTTCACGGGCTGTGATGCAACCTGGATTGACCATATCTAGACCCACAGCTGGATGAGACATAAGGGTAGACACTCTTGGGGCTGAGAGGTTTGGTGAGGTTGGGTGAGCAAACGCAGACCCTTTAAAGTAATACTGCGTGGTACCCATCGCATGGGTCCCAAATCTCCAGGTTCAAGGGCATCTTCCTCCATCGAAAACATGCATGAGAAACCCAGAAGATGGTACACCGTGTGATGGGGAAAGGTTTCTAAAACGCACCTCATTTCTCATCTCCTTGTGCTCGGGTTCGCCATTCCAGCCACTTTACTAGCAATCTCCCTCCTTGGAGCATCAGCACCTTTAACCTCCTGTTCCGTACAGGTTGCAATTTGTCCTGAGGATGAACGGGTAGACGGGGAACCAGTGAGAGACTAGCTCTTGGTGTTGGAACACGCAGAGGTCACTCTATTTTCCCATCAGGAAGAAGAATTAACCACAGGCTCAGCCTGCCCCCCGGAACCAGAACAGGGCCTGAAGCCATCCTGCGCTTTTGCGGCCATCTCCCAAAAACGCGAGTTGTAAAATGGAGGTTCAGGGCACTGCAATTCAAAAACCTGCAGAGTTATAAATGATACCTCTCGTCCACAAATATATTGAGGGAAGGCAAAGAAGAGGATTTGAAATCAAGGCAGAATTGCAGGAAACAGATTTCAGGAGGTAGATTCGAATCGCCTTTAAAGCACATGAAAAGCGGCAAAACGTTGACAATGATGCCCTTGGCCAAAAAGGGCGTATGCGTTTTTTCCTGAATATATTCAGGAAAAAACGCATACGCCCTTTTTGGCCAACCAAGCAACCTGGAAAGGCAAATCAGCGCTACAAAGAAGTCTCGCTTCCCATCGGTCAAAAGGGCCATGCTGAAAAAAGTGTCAAAACCAGAAATGCAGGACAGGCCATGGAGAAATGGGAGCCTTGCTACACTGATGGGCGGGATGTAAATTGCCAACAGCCACTCTGGAGAAGAGTACGGTGTGTCCTGAAACATCTAAAAAACACAGCTTAGAGAGCATAGGGCACTTCCACTCATGGGGGTATAAATTGGGAAAATGAAAAATCAGCAAGACACAAGCACCCCAAAGTTTAGGGCTGCTCTGTTGACAAGGACCTCCACTTCATTCCACCTTCAATATCCCAGGAAAGAGAAAAATGGATAAAGAAGTTGTGGTCCTTATGTACAATGGAATATCACTCAGCCATGAAATCAATGTCATAAGGCTAGTAGCAGCATGATGAGTGGATTTAGGTACGACGATTCTAAGTGAAATAAGTCACACAGAAAAGGACACTTCTCATAAGGTATCACTGATAGAGGGAATGTAAAAACCGTTACACTTGAACTGAATTACAAAACAGAACAGAGTCACACATGCAGAAAACACACTATGGCTGCTTAACGGGAAAGGTGAGGTGGGGTGATACATAAAACAAGGGTTTCAAATTAGCTCAGATACCGTTCCATAAACCCAATATGTAATAGACAAGACCTACTCCTTGCTCAGAGAACTGGACTCAACACGCCCTATTCACCGCACAAGAATATATCTGACTAGTAATAATCTTAAAACCTATGTATTGATATCTCTCTGTTAGTGTGTCAAGTGGGTAAAAAGCGGCATAAACACAGCAGTGAAAAGCAGCTAAACCCCATTATAAAAATAAATTACTTTGAAAAACCCATGAAACAAAGACAGTGAAAGAGAGCGAAATTCTTACACAATGCGTTCACGGGCTGTGATGCAACCTGGATTGACCATATCTAGACCCACAGCAAGATGAGACATAAGGGTGGACACTGTTGCGGCTGAGAGGTTTGGTGAGGTTGGGTGAGCAAACGCAGACCCTTTAAAGTAATACTGCGTGGTACCCATCGCATGGGTCCCAAATCTCCAGGTTCAAGGGCATCTTCCTACATCGTAAACATGCATGAGATACCCAGAAGATGGTACACCGTGTGATGGGGAAAGGTTTCTAAAACGCACCTCATTTCTCATCTGCCTGTGCCCGGGTTTGCCATTCCAGCCAATTTACTAGCAATCTCCCTCCTTGGAGCATCATCACCTTTAACTTCCTGTTCCATACAGGTTGCAATTTGTCCTGAGGATGAACGGGAAGACGTGGAACCAATGAGAGACTAGCTCTTGGTGTTTGGACAGGCACAGGTCACTCTATTTTCCCATACGGAAGAAGAATTAACCACAGGCTCAGCCTGCCCCCCGGATCAAGAACAGGGCCTGAAGCCATCCTGTGCTTTTGCGGCCATCTCCCAAAAACGCGAGTTGTAAAATGGAGGTTCAGGGCACTGCAATTCACAAACCTGCAGAGTTATGAATGATAACTCTCGTCCACAAATATATTGAGGGAAGGCAAAGAAGAGGATTTGAAATCAAGGCAGAATTGCAGGAAACAGATTTCAGGAGGTAGATTCGAATCGCCTTTAAAGCACATGAAAAGCGGCAAAACGTTGACAATGATGCCCTTGGCCAAAAAGGGCGTATGCGTTTTTTCCGGAATATATTCAGGAAAAAACGCATAGGCCCTTTTTGGCCAACCAAGCAACCTGGAAAGGCAAATCAGCGCTACAAAGAAGTCTCGCTTCCCATCGGTTAAAAGGGCCATGCTGAAAAAAGTGTCAAAACCAGAAATGCAGGACAGGCCATGGAGAAATGGGAGCCTTGCTACACTGATGGGCGGGATGTAAATTGCCAACAGCCACTCTGGAGAAGAGTACGGTGTGTCCTGAAACATCTAAAAAACACAGCTTAGAGAGCATAGGGCACTTCCACTCATGGGGGTATAAATTGGGAAAATGAAAAATCAGCAAGACACAAGCACCCCAAAGTTTAGGGCTGCTCTGTTGACAAGGACCTCCACTTCATTCCACCTTCAATATCCCAGGAAAGAGAAAAATGGATAAAGAAGTTGTGGTCCTTATGTACAATGGAATATCACTCAGCCATGAAATCAATGTCATAAGGCTAGTAGCAGCATGATGAGTGGATTTAGGTACGACGATTCTAAGTGAAATAAGTCACACAGAAAAGGACACTTCTCATAAGGTATCACTGATAGAGGGAATGTAAAAACCGTTACACTTGAACTGAATTACAAAACAGAACAGAGTCACACATGCAGAAAACACACTATGGCTGCTTAACGGGAAAGGTGAGGTGGGGTGATACATAAAACAAGGGTTTCAAATTAGCTCAGATACCGTTCCATAAACCCAATATGTAATAGACAAGACCTACTCCTTGCTCAGAGAACTGGACTCAACACGCCCTATTCACCGCACAAGAATATATCTGACTAGTAATAATCTTAAAACCTATGTATTGATATCTCTCTGTTAGTGTGTCAAGTGGGTAAAAAGCGGCATAAACACAGCAGTGAAAAGCAGCTAAACCCCATTATAAAAATAAATTACTTTGAAAAACCCATGAAACAAAGACAGTGAAAGAGAGAGAAATTCTTACACAATGCGTTCAGGGGCTGTGATGCAACCTTGATTGACCATATCTAGACCCACAGCTGGATGAGACATAAGGGTGGACACTCTTGGGGCTGAGAGGTTTGGTGAGGTTGGGTGAGCAAACGCAGACCCTTTAAAGTAATACTGCATGGTACCCATCGCATGGGTCCCAAATCTCCAGGTTCAAGGGCATCTTCCTACATCGAAAACATGCATGAGAAACCCAGAAGATGGTACACCGTGTGATGGGGAAAGGTTTCTAAAACGCACCTCATTTCTCATCTCCTTGTGCCCGGGTTCGCTATTCCAGCCGCTTTACTAGCAATCTCCCTACTTGGAGCATCAGCACCTTTAACCTCCTGTTCCGTACAGGTTGCAATTTGTCCTGAGGATGAACGGGAAGACGTGGAACCAATGAGAGACTAGTTCTTGGTGTTGGGACAGGCACAGGTCACTCTATTTTCCCATCAGGAAGAAGAATTAACCACAGGCTCAGCCTGCCCCCCGGATCAAGAACAGGGCCTGAAGCCATCCTGCGCTTTTGCGGCCATCTCCCAAAAACGCGAGTTGTAAAACGGAGGTTCAGGGCACTGCAATTCACAAACCTGCAGAGTTATAAATGATAACTCTCGTCCACAAATATATTGAGGGAAGGCAAAGAAGAGGATTTGAAATCAAGGCAGAATTGCAGGAAACAGATTTCAGGAGGTAGATTCGAATCGCCTTCAAAGCGCATGAAAAGCGGCAAAACGTTGACAATGATGCCCTTGGCCAAAAAGGGCGTATGCGTTTTTTCCGGAATATATTCAGGAAAAAACGCATACGCCCTTTTTGGCCAACCAAGCAACCTGGAAAGGCAAATCAGCGCTACAAAGAAGTCTCGCTTCCCATCGGTTAAAAGGGCCATGCTGAAAAAAGTGTCAAAACCAGAAATGCAGGACAGGCCATGGAGAAATGGGAGCCTTGCTACACTGATGGGCGGGATGTAAATTGCCAACAGCCACTCTGGAGAAGAGTACGGTGTGTCCTGAAACATCTAAAAAACACAGCTTAGAGAGCATAGGGCACTTCCACTCATGGGGGTATAAATTGGGAAAATGAAAAATCAGCAAGACACAAGCACCCCAAAGTTTAGGGCTGCTCTGTTGACAAGGACCTCCACTTCATTCCACCTTCAATATCCCAGGAAAGAGAAAAATGGATAAAGAAGTTGTGGTCCTTATGTACAATGGAATATCACTCAGCCATGAAATCAATGTCATAAGGCTGGTAGCAGCATGATGAGTGGATTTAGGTACGACGATTCTAAGTGAAATAAGTCACACAGAAAAGGACACTTCTCATAAGGTATCACTGATAGAGGGAATGTAAAAACCGTTACACTTGAACTGAATTACAAAACAGAACAGAGTCACACATGCAGAAAACACACTATGGCTGCTTAACGGGAAAGGTGAGGTGGGGTGATACATAAAACAAGGGTTTCAAATTAGCTCAGATACCGTTCCATAAACCCAATATGTAATAGACAAGACCTACTCCTTGCTCAGAGAACTGGACTCAACACGCCCTATTCACCGCACAAGAATATATCTGACTAGTAATAATCTTAAAACCTATGTATTGATATCTCTCTGTTAGTGTGTCAAGTGGGTGTAAAGCGGCATAAACACAGCAGTGAAAAGCAGCTAAACCCCATTATAAAAATAAATTACTTTGAAAAACCCATGAAACAAAGACAGTGAAAGAGATAGAAATTCTTACACAATGCGTTCACGGGCTGTGATGCAACCTGGATTGACCATATCTAGACCCACAGCTGGATGAGACATAAGGGTAGACACTCTTGGGGCTGAGAGGTTTGGTGAGGTTGGGTGAGCAAACGCAGACCCTTTAAAGTAATACTGCGTGGTACCCATCGCATGGGTCCCATATCTCCAGGTTCAAGGGTATCTTCCTACATCGAAAACATGCATGAGAAACCCAGAAGATGGTACACCGTGTGATGTGGAAAGGTTTCTAAAACGCACCTCATTTCTCATCTCCTTGTGCCCGGATTCGCTATTCCAGCCCTTTACTAGCAATCTCCCTACTTGGAGCATCATCACCTTTAACCTCCTGTTCCGTACAGGTTGCAATTTGTCCTGAGGATGAACGGGAAGACGTGGAACCAATGAGAGACTAGCTCTTGGTGTTGGGACAGGCACAGGTCACTCTATTTTCCCATCAGGAAGAAGAATTAACCACAGGCTCAGCCTGCCCCCCGGAACCAGAACAGGGCCTGAAGCCATCCTGCGCTATTGCAGCCAGCTCCCTAAAAAGCGAGTTGTAAAATGGAGGTTCAGGGCACTGCAATTCACAAACCTGCAGAGTTATAAATGATAACTCTCGTCCACAAATATATTGAGGGAAGGCAAAGAAGAGGATTTGAAATCAAGGCAGAATTGCAGGAAACAGATTTCAGGAGGTAGATTCGAATCGCCTTTAAAGCACATGAAAAGCGGCAAAACGTTGACAATGATGCCCTTGGCCAAAAAGGGCGTATGCGTTTTTTCCTGAATATATTCAGGAAAAAACGCATACGCCCTTTTTGGCCAACCAAGCAACCTGGAAAGGCAAATCAGCGCTACAAAGATGTCTCGCTTCCCTTCGGTTAAAAAGGCCATGCTGAAAAAAGTGTCAAAACCAGAAATGCAGGACAGGCCATGGAGAAATGGGAGCCTTGCTACACTGATGGGCGGGATGTAAATTGCCAACAGCCACTCTGGAGAAGCGTACGGTGAGTCCTGAAACATCTAAAAAACAAAGCTTAGAGAGCATAGGGCACTTCCACTCATGGGGGTATAAATTGGGAAAATTAAAAATCAGCAAGACACAAGCACCCCAAAGTTTAGGGCTGCTCTGTTGACAAGGACCTCCACTTCATTCCACCTTCAATATCCCAGGAAAGAGAAAAATGGATAAAGAAGTTGTGGTCCTTATGTACAATGGAATATCACTCAGCCATGAAATCAATGTCATAAGGCTAGTAGCAGCATGATGAGTGGATTTAGGTACGACGATTCTAAGTGAAATAAGTCACACAGAAAAGGACACTTCTCATAAGGTATCACTGATAGAGGGAATGTAAAAACCGTTACACTTGAACTGAATTACAAAACAGAACAGAGTCACACATGCAGAAAACACACTATGGCTGCTTAACGGGAAAGGTGAGGTGGGGTGATACATAAAACAAGGGTTTCAAATTAGCTCAGATACCGTTCCATAAACCCAATATGTAATAGACAAGACCTACTCCTTGCTCAGAGAACTGGACTCAACACGCCCTATTCACCGCACAAGAATATATCTGACTAGTAATAATCTTAAAACCTATGTATTGATATCTCTCTGTTAGTGTGTCAAGTGGGTAAAAAGCGGCATAAACACAGCAGTGAAAAGCAGCTAAACCCCATTATAAAAATAAATTACTTTGAAAAACCCATGAAACAAAGACAGTGAAAGAGAGAGAAATTCTTACACAATGCGTTCAGGGGCTGTGATGCAACCTGGATTGACCATATCTAGACCCACAGCTGGATGAGACATAAGGGTGGACACTCTTGGGGCTGAGAGGTTTGGTGAGGTTGGGTGAGCAAACGCAGACCCTTTAAAGTAATACTGCATGGTACCCATCGCATGGGTCCCAAATCTCCAGGTTGAAGGGCATCTTCCTACATCGTAAACATGCATGAGATACCCAGAAGATGGTACACCGTGTGATGGGGAAAGGTTTCTAAAACGCACCTCATTTCTCATCTGCCTGTGCCCGGGTTTGCCATTCCAGCCACTTTAGTAGCAATCTACCTCCTTGGAGCATCATCACCTTTAACCTCCTGTTCCGTACAGGTTGCAATTTGTCCTGAGGATGAACGGGAAGACGTGGAACCAATGAGAGACTAGCTCTTGGTGTTGGGACAGGCACAGGTCACTCTATTTTCCCATCAGGAAGAAGAATTAACCACAGGCTCAGCCTGCCCCCCGGATCAAGAACAGGGACTGAAGCCATCCTGCGCTTTTGCGGCCAGCTCCCAAAAACGCGAGTTGTAAAATGGAGGTTCAGGGCACTGCAATTCACAAACCTGCAGAGTTATAAATGATAACTCTCGTCCACAAATATATTGAGGGAAGGCAAAGAAGAGGATTTGAAATCAAGGCAGAATTGCAGGAAACAGATTTCAGGAGGTAGATTCGAATCGCCTTTAAAGCACATGAAAAGCGGCAAAACGTTGACAATGATGCCCTTGGCCAAAAAGGGCGTATGCGTTTTTTCCGGAATATATTCAGGAAAAAACGCATACGCCCTTTTTGGCCAACCAAGCAACCTGGAAAGGCAAATCAGCGCTACAAAGAAGTCTCGCTTCCCATCGGTTAAAAGGGCCATGCTGAAAAAAGTGTCAAAACCAGAAATGCAGGACAGGCCATGGAGAAATGGGAGCCTTGCTACACTGATGGGCGGGATGTAAATTGCCAACAGCCACTCTGGAGAAGCGTACGGTGAGTCCTGAAACATCTAAAAAACACAGCTTAGAGAGCATAGGGCACTTCTACTCATGGGGGTATAAATTGGGAAAATGAAAAATCAGCAAGACACAAGCACCCCAAAGTTTAGGGCTGCTCTGTTGACAAGGACCTCCACTTCATTCCACCTTCAATATCCCAGGAAAGAGAAAAATGGATAAAAGAGTTGTGGTCCTTATGTACAAAGGAATATCACTCAGCCATGAAATCAATGTCCTAAGGCTAGTAGCAGCATGATGAGTGGATTTAGGTACGACGATTCTAAGTGAAGTAAGTCACACAGAAAAGGACACTTCTCATAAGGTATCACTGATAGAGGGAATGTAAAAACCGTTACACTTGAACTGAATTACAAAACAGAACAGAGTCACACATGCAGAAAACACACTATGGCTGCTTAACGGGAAAGGTGAGGTGGGGTGATACATAAAACAAGGGTTTCAAATTAGCTCAGATACCGTTCCATAAACCCAATATGTAATAGACAAGACCTACTCCTTGCTCAGAGAACTGGACTCAACACGCCCTATTCACCGCACAAGAATATATCTGACTAGTAATAATCTTAAAACCTATGTATTCATATCTCTCTGTTAGTGTGTCAAGTGGGTGTAAAGCGGCATAAACACAGCAGTGAAAAGCAGCTAAACCCCATTATAAGAATAAATTACTTTTTCAAACCCATGAAACAAAGACAGTGAAAGAGAGCGAAATTCTTACACAATGCGTTCAGGGGCTGTGATCCAACCTGGATTGACCATATCTAGACCCACAGCTGGATGAGACATAAGGGTGGACACTCTTGAGGCTGAGAGGTTTGGTGAGGTTGGGTGAGCAAACGCAGACCCTTTAAAGTAATACTGCGTGGTACCCATCGCATGGGTCCCAAATCTCCAGGTTCAAGGGCATCTTCCTCCATCGAAAACATGCATGAGAAACCCAGAAGATGGTACACCGTGTGATGGGGAAAGGTTTCTAAAACGCACCTCATTTCTCATCTCCTTGTGCTCGGGTTCGCCATTCCAGCCACTTTACTAGCAATCTCCCTCCTTGGAGCATCAGCACCTTTAACCTCCTGTTCCGTACAGGTTGCAATTTGTCCTGAGGATGAACGGGTAGACGGGGAACCAGTGAGAGACTAGCTCTTGGTGTTGGAACACGCAGAGGTCACTCTATTTTCCCATCAGGAAGAAGAATTAACCACAGGCTCAGCCTGCCCCCCGGAACCAGAACAGGGCCTGAAGCCATCCTGCGCTTTTGCGGCCATCTCCCAAAAACGCGAGTTGTAAAATGGAGGTTCAGGGCACTGCAATTCAAAAACCTGCAGAGTTATAAATGATACCTCTCGTCCACAAATATATTGAGGGAAGGCAAAGAAGAGGATTTGAAATCAAGGCAGAATTGCAGGAAACAGATTTCAGGAGGTAGATTCGAATCGCCTTTAAAGCACATGAAAAGCGGCAAAACGTTGACAATGATGCCCTTGGCCAAAAAGGGCGTATGCGTTTTTTCCTGAATATATTCAGGAAAAAACGCATACGCCCTTTTTGGCCAACCAAGCAACCTGGAAAGGCAAATCAGCGCGACAAAGAAGTCTCGCTTCCCATCGGTCAAAAGGGCCATGCTGAAAAAAGTGTCAAAACCAGAAATGCAGGACAGGCCATGGAGAAATGGGAGCCTTGCTACACTGATGGGCGGGATGTAAATTGCCAACAGCCACTCTGGAGAAGAGTACGGTGTGTCCTGAAACATCTAAAAAACACAGCTTAGAGAGCATAGGGCACTTCCACTCATGGGGGTATAAATTGGGAAAATGAAAAATCAGCAAGACACAAGCACCCCAAAGTTTAGGGCTGCTCTGTTGACAAGGACCTCCACTTCATTCCACCTTCAATATCCCAGGAAAGAGAAAAATGGATAAAGAAGTTGTGGTCCTTATGTACAATGGAATATCACTCAGCCATGAAATCAATGTCATAAGGCTAGTAGCAGCATGATGAGTGGATTTAGGTACGACGATTCTAAGTGAAATAAGTCACACAGAAAAGGACACTTCTCATAAGGTATCACTGATAGAGGGAATGTAAAAACCGTTACACTTGAACTGAATTACAAAACAGAACAGAGTCACACATGCAGAAAACACACTATGGCTGCTTAACGGGAAAGGTGAGGTGGGGTGATACATAAAACAAGGGTTTCAAATTAGCTCAGATACCGTTCCATAAACCCAATATGTAATAGACAAGACCTACTCCTTGCTCAGAGAACTGGACTCAACACGCCCTATTCACCGCACAAGAATATATCTGACTAGTAATAATCTTAAAACCTATGTATTGATATCTCTCTGTTAGTGTGTCAAGTGGGTAAAAAGCGGCATAAACACAGCAGTGAAAAGCAGCTAAACCCCATTATAAAAATAAATTACTTTGAAAAACCCATGAAACAAAGACAGTGAAAGAGAGCGAAATTCTTACACAATGCGTTCACGGGCTGTGATGCAACCTGGATTGACCATATCTAGACCCACAGCAAGATGAGACATAAGGGTGGACACTGTTGCGGCTGAGAGGTTTGGTGAGGTTGGGTGAGCAAACGCAGACCCTTTAAAGTAATACTGCGTGGTACCCATCGCATGGGTCCCAAATCTCCAGGTTCAAGGGCATCTTCCTACATCGTAAACATGCATGAGATACCCAGAAGATGGTACACCATGTGATGGGGAAAGGTTTCTAAAACGCACCTCATTTCTCATCTGCCTGTGCCCGGGTTTGCCATTCCAGCCAATTTACTAGCAATCTCCCTCCTTGGAGCATCATCACCTTTAAACTCCTGGTCCGTACAGGTTGCAATTTGTCCTGAGGATGAACGGGAAGACGTGGAACCAATGAGAGACTAGCTCTTGGTGTTTGGACAGGCACAGGTCACTCTATTTTCCCATACGGAAGAAGAATTAACCACAGGCTCAGCCTGCCCCCCCGGATCAAGAACAGGGCCTGAAGCCATCCTGTGCTTTTGCGGCCATCTCCCAAAAACGCGAGTTGTAAAATGGAGGTTCAGGGCACTGCAATTCACAAACCTGCAGAGTTATAAATGATAACTCTCGTCCACAAATATATTGAGGGAAGGCAAAGAAGAGGATTTGAAATCAAGGCAGAATTGCAGGAAACAGATTTCAGGAGGTAGATTCGAATCGCCTTTAAAGCACATGAAAAGCGGCAAAACGTTGACAATGATGCCCTTGGCCAAAAAGGGCGTATGCGTTTTTTCCGGAATATATTCAGGAAAAAACGCATAGGCCCTTTTTGGCCAACCAAGCAACCTGGAAAGGCAAATCAGCGCTACAAAGAAGTCTCGCTTCCCATCGGTTAAAAGGGCCATGCTGAAAAAAGTGTCAAAACCAGAAATGCAGGACAGGCCATGGAGAAATGGGAGCCTTGCTACACTGATGGGCGGGATGTAAATTGCCAACAGCCACTCTGGAGAAGAGTACGGTGTGTCCTGAAACATCTAAAAAACACAGCTTAGAGAGCATAGGGCACTTCCACTCATGGGGGTATAAATTGGGAAAATGAAAAATCAGCAAGACACAAGCACCCCAAAGTTTAGGGCTGCTCTGTTGACAAGGACCTCCACTTCATTCCACCTTCAATATCCCAGGAAAGAGAAAAATGGATAAAGAAGTTGTGGTCCTTATGTACAATGGAATATCACTCAGCCATGAAATCAATGTCATAAGGCTAGTAGCAGCATGATGAGTGGATTTAGGTACGACGATTCTAAGTGAAATAAGTCACACAGAAAAGGACACTTCTCATAAGGTATCACTGATAGAGGGAATGTAAAAACCGTTACACTTGAACTGAATTACAAAACAGAACAGAGTCACACATGCAGAAAACACACTATGGCTGCTTAACGGGAAAGGTGAGGTGGGGTGATACATAAAACAAGGGTTTCAAATTAGGTCAGATACCGTTCCATAAACCCAATATGTAATAGACAAGACCTACTCCTTGCTCAGAGAACTGGACTCAACACGCCCTATTCACCGCACAAGAATATATCTGACTAGTAATAATCTTAAAACCTATGTATTGATATCTCTCTGTTAGTGTGTCAAGTGGGTAAAAAGCGGCATAAACACAGCAGTGAAAAGCAGCTAAACCCCATTATAAAAATAAATTACTTTGAAAAACCCATGAAACAAAGACAGTGAAAGAGAGCGAAATTCTTACACAATGCGTTCAGGGGCTGTGATGCAACCTGGATTGACCATATCTAGACCCACAGCTGGATGAGACATAAGGGTGGACACTCTTGGGGCTGAGAGGTTTGGTGAGGTTGGGTGAGCAAACGCAGGCCCTTTAAAGTAATACTGCATGGTACCCATCGCATGGGTCACAAATCTCCAGGTTCAAGGGCATCTTCCTACATCGAAAACATGCATGAGAAACCCAGAAGATGGTACACCGTGTGATGGGGAAAGGTTTCTAAAACGCACCTCATTTCTCATCTCCTTGTGCCCGGGTTCGCTATTCCAGCCGCTTTACTAGCAATCTCCCTACTTGGAGCATCAGCACCTTTAACCTCCTGTTCCGTACAGGTTGCAATTTGTCCTGAGGATGAACGGGAAGACGTGGAACCAATGAGAGACTAGTTCTTGGTGTTGGGACAGGCACAGGTCACTCTATTTTCCCATCAGGAAGAAGAATTAACCACAGGCTCAGCCTGCCACCCGGAACCAAAACAGGGCCTGAAGCCATCCTGCGCTATTGCGGCCAGCTCCCTAAAAATCGAGTTGTAAAATGGAGGTTCAGGGCACTGCAATTCACAAACCTGCAGACTTATAAATGATAACTCTCGTCCACAAATATATTGAGGGAAGGCAAAGAAGAGGATTTGAAATCAAGGCAGAATTGCAGGAAACAGATTTCAGGAGGTAGATTCGAATCGCCTTTAAAGCACATGAAAAGCGGCAAAACGTTGACAATGATGCCCTTGGCCAAAAAGGGTGTATGCGTTTTTTCCTGAATATATTCAGGAAAAAACGCATACGCCCTTTTTGGCCAACCAAGCAACCTGGAAAGGCAAATCAGCGCTACAAAGATGTCTCGCTTCCCATCGGTTAAAAAGGCCATGCTGAAAAAAGTGTCAAAACCAGAAATGCAGGACAGGCCATGGAGAAATGGGAGCCTTCCTACACTGATGGGCGGGATGTAAATTGCCAACAGCCACTCTGGAGAAGCGTACGGTGAGTCCTGAAACATCTAAAAAACAAAGCTTAGAGAGCATAGGGCACTTCCACTCATGGGGTTATAAATTGGGAAAATTAAAAATCAGCAAGACACAAGCACCCCAAAGTTTAGGGCTGCTCTGTTGACAAGGACCTCCACTTCATTCCACCTTCAATATCCCAGGAAAGAGAAAAATGGATAAAGAAGTTGTGGTCCTTATGTACAATGGAATATCACTCAGCCATGAAATCAATGTCATAAGGCTAGTAGCAGCATGATGAGTGGATTTAGGTACGATGATTCTAAGTGAAATAAGTCACACAGAAAAGGACACTTCTCATAAGGTATCACTTATAGAGGGAATGTAAAAACCGTTACACTTGAACTGAATTACAAAACAGAACAGAGTCACACATGCAGAAAACACACTATGGTTGCTTAATGGGAAAGGTGAGGTGGGGTGATACATAAAACAAGGGTTTCAAATTAGCTCAGATACCGTTCCATAAACCCAATATGTAATAGACAAGACCTACTCCTTGCTCAGAGAACTGGACTCAACACGCCCTATTCACCGCACAAGAATATATCTGACTAGTAATAATCTTAAAAGCTATGTATTGATATCTCTCTGTTAGTGTGTCAAGTGGGTGTAAAGCGGCATAAACACAGCAGTGAAAAGCAGCTAAACCCCATTATAAAAATAAATTACTTTGAAAAACCCATGAAACAAAGACAGTGAAAGAGAGAGAAATTCTTACACAATGCGTTCAGGGGCTGTGATGCAACCTGGATTGACCATATCTAGACCCACAGCTGGATGAGACATAAGGGTGGACACTGTTGCGGCTGAGAGGTTTGGTGAGGTTGGGTGAGCAAACGCAGACCCTTTAAAGTAATACTGCGTGGTACCCATCGCATGGGTCCCAAATCTCCAGGTTCAAGGGCATCTTCCTACATCGTAAACATGCATGAGATACCCAGAAGATGGTACACCGTGTGATGGGGAAAGGTTTCTAAAACGCACCTCATTTCTCATCTCCTTGTGCTCGGGTTCGCCATTCCAGCCACTTTACTAGCAATCTCCCTCCTTGGAGCATCAGCACCTTTAACCTCCTGTTCCGTACAGGTTGCAATTTGTCCTGAGGATGAACGGGTAGACGGGGAACCAGTGAGAGACTAGCTCTTGGTGTTGGAACACGCAGAGGTCACTCTATTTTCCCATCAGGAAGAAGAATTAACCACAGGCTCAGCCTGCCCCCCGGAACCAGAACAGGGCCTGAAGCCATCCTGCGCTTTTGCGGCCATCTCCCAAAAACGCGAGTTGTAAAATGGAGGTTCAGGGCACTGCAATTCACAAACCTGCAGAGTTATAAATGATACCTCTCGTCCACAAATATATTGAGGGAAGGCAAAGAAGAGGATTTGAAATCAAGGCAGAATTGCAGGAAACAGATTTCAGGAGGTAGATTCGAATCGCCTTTAAAGCACATGAAAAGCGGCAAAACGTTGACAATGATGCCCTTGGCCAAAAAGGGCGTATGCGTTTTTTCCTGAATATATTCAGGAAAAAACGCATACGCCCTTTTTGGCCAACCAAGCAACCTGGAAAGGCAAATCAGCGCTACAAAGAAGTCTCGCTTCCCATCGGTCAAAAGGGCCATGCTGAAAAAAGTGTCAAAACCAGAAATGCAGGACAGGCCATGGAGAAATGGGAGCCTTGCTACACTGATGGGCGGGATGTAAATTGCCAACAGCCACTCTGGAGAAGAGTACGGTGTGTCCTGAAACATCTAAAAAACACAGCTTAGAGAGCATAGGGCACTTCCACTCATGGGGGTATAAATTGGGAAAATGAAAAATCAGCAAGACACAAGCACCACAAAGTTTAGGGCTGCTCTGTTGACAAGGACCTCCACTTCATTCCACCTTCAATATCCCAGGAAAGAGAAAAATGGATAAAGAAGTTGTGGTCCTTATGTACAATGGAATATCACTCAGCCATGAAATCAATGTCATAAGGCTAGTAGCAGCATGATGAGTGGATTTAGGTACGACGATTCTAAGTGAAATAAGTCACACAGAAAAGGACACTTCTCATAAGGTATCACTGATAGAGGGAATGTAAAAACCGTTACACTTGAACTGAATTACAAAACAGAACAGAGTCACACATGCAGAAAACACACTATGGCTGCTTAACGGGAAAGGTGAGGTGGGGTGATACATAAAACAAGGGTTTCAAATTAGCTCAGATACCGTTCCATAAACCCAATATGTAATAGACAAGACCTACTCCTTGCTCAGAGAACTGGACTCAACACGCCCTATTCACCGCACAAGAATATATCTGACTAGTAATAATCTTAAAACCTATGTATACATATCTCTCTGTTAGTGTGTCAAGTGGGTGTAAAGCGGCATAAACACAACAGTGAAAAGCAGCTAAACCCCATTATAAAAATAAATTACTTTGAAAAACCCATGAAACAAAGACAGTGAAAGAGATAGAAATTCTTACACAATGCGTTCACGGGCTGTGATGCAACCTGGATTGACCATATCTAGACCCACAGCTGGATGAGACATAAGGGTGGACACTGTTGCGGCTGAGAGGTTTGGTGAGGTTGGGTGAGCAAACGCAGACCCTTTAAAGTAATACTGCATGGTACCCATCGCATGGGTCCCATATCTCCAGGTTCAAGGGCATCTTCCTACATCGAAAACATGCATGAGAAACCCAGAAGATGGTACACCGTGTGATGGGGAAAGGTTTCTAAAACGCACCTCATTTCTCATCTCCTTGTGCCCGGATTCGCTATTCCAGCCCTTTACTAGCAATCTCCCTACTTGGAGCATCATCACCTTTAACCTTCTGTTCCGTACAGGTTGCAATTTGTCCTGAGGATGAACGGGAAGACGTGGAACCAATGAGAGACTAGCTCTTGGTGTTGGGACAGGCACAGGTCACTCTATTTTCCCATCAGGAAGAAGAATTAACCACAGGCTCAGCATGCCCCCCGGATCAAGAACAGGGCCTGAAGCCATCCTGCGCTTTTGCGGCCAGCTCCCAAAAACGCGAGTTGTAAAATGGAGGTTCAGGGCACTGCAATTCACAAACCTGCAGAGTTATAAATGATAACTCTCGTCCACAAATATATTGAGGGAAGGCAAAGAAGAGGATTTGAAATCAAGGCAGAATTGCAGGAAACAGATTTCAGGAGGTAGATTCGAATCGCCTTTAAAGCACATGAAAAGCGGCAAAACGTTGACAATGATGCCCTTGGCCAAAAAGGGCGTATGCGTTTTTTCCTGAATATATTCAGGAAAAAACGCATACGCCCTTTTTGGCCAACCAAGCAACCTGGAAAGGCAAATCAGCGCTACAAAGAAGTCTCGCTTCCCATCGGTTAAAAGGGCCATGCTGAAAAAAGTGTCAAAACCAGAAATGCAGGACAGGCCATGGAGAAATGGGAGCCTTGCTACACTGATGGGCGGGATGTAAATTGCCAACAGCCACTCTGGAGAAGAGTACGGTGTGTCCTGAAACATCTAAAAAACACAGCTTAGAGAGCATAGGGCATTTCCACTCATGGGGGTATAAATTGGGAAAATGAAAAATCAGCAAGACACAAGCACCCCAAAGTTTAGGGCTGCTCTGTTGACAAGGACCTCCACTTCATTCCACCTTCAATATCCCAGGAAAGAGAAAAATGGATAAAGAAGTTGTGGTCCTTATGTACAATGGAATATCACTCAGCCATGAAATCAATGTCATAAGGCTAGTAGCAGCATGATGAGTGGATTTAGGTACGACGATTCTAAGTGAAATAAGTCACACAGAAAAGGACACTTCTCATAAGGTATCACTGATAGAGGGAATGTAAAAACCGTTACACTTGAACTGAATTACAAAACAGAACAGAGTCACACATGCAGAAAACACACTATGGCTGCTTAACGGGAAAGGTGAGGTGGGGTGATACATAAAACAAGGGTTTCAAATTAGCTCAGATACCGTTCCATAAACCCAATATGTAATAGACAAGACCTACTCCTTGCTCAGAGAACTGGACTCAACACGCCCTATTCACCGCACAAGAATATATCTGACTAGTAATAATCTTAAAACCTATGTATTGATATCTCTCTGTTAGTGTGTCAAGTGGGTGTAAAGCGGCATAAACACAGCAGTGAAAAGCAGCTAAACCCCATTATAAAAATAAGTTACTTAGAAAAACCCATGAAACAAAGACAGTGAAAGAGAGCGAAATTCTTACACAATGCGTTCAGGGGCTGTGATGCAACCTGGATTGACCATATCTAGACCCACAGCTGGATGAGACATAAGGGTGGACACTCTTGGGGCTGAGAGGTTTGGTGAGGTTGGGTGAGCAAACGCAGACCCTTTAAAGTAATACTGCGTGGTACCCATCGCATGGGTCCCAAATCTCCAGGTTCAAGGGCATCTTCCTACATCGAAAACATGCATGAGAAACCCAGAAGATGGTACACCGTGTGATGGGGAAAGGTTTCTAAAACGCACCTCATTTCTCATCTCCTTGTGCCCGGGTTCGGTATTCCAGCCGCTTTACTAGCAATCTCCCTACTTGGAGCATCAGCACCTTTAACCTCCTGTTCCGTACAGGTTGCAATTTGTCCTGAGGGTGAACGGGAAGACATGGAACCAATGAGAGACTAGCTCTTGGTGTTGGGACAGGCACAGGTCACTCTATTTTCCCATCAGGAAGAAGAATTAACCACAGGCTCAGCCTGCCACCCGGAACCAGAACAGGGCCTGAAGCCATCCTGCGCTATTGCGGCCAGCTCCCTAAAAAGCGAGTTGTAAAATGGAGGTTCAGGGCACTGCATTTCACAAACCTGCAGACTTATAAATGATAACTCTCGTCCACAAATATATTGAGGGAAGGCAAAGAAGAGGATTTGAAATCAAGGCAGAATTGCAGGAAACAGATTTCAGGAGGTAGATTCGAATCTCCTTTAAAGCACATGAAAAGCGGAAAAACTTTGACAATGATGCCCTTGGCCAAAAAGGGCGTATGCGTTTTTTCCTGAATATATTCAGGAAAAAACGCATACGCCCTTTTTGGCCAACCAAGCAACCTGGAAAGGCAAATCAGCGCTACAAAGAAGTCTCGCTTCCCATCGGTTAAAAGGGCCATGCTGAAAAAAGTGTCAAAACCAGAAATGCAGGACAGGCCATGGAGAAATGGGAGCCTTGCTACACTGATGGGCGGGATGTAAATTGCCAACAGCCACACTGGAGAAGAGTACGGTGTGTCCTGAAACATCTAAAATACACAGCTTAGAGAGCATAGGGCACTTCCACTCATGGGGTTATAAATTGGGAAAATTAAAAATCAGCAAGACACAAGCACCCCAAAGTTTAGGGCTGCTCTGTTGACAAGGACCTCCACTTCATTCCACCTTAAATATGCCAGGAAAGAGAAAAATGGATAAAAGAGTTGTGGTCCTTATGTACAAAGGAATATCACTCAGCCATGAAATTAATGTCATAAGGCTAGTAGCAGCATGATGAGTGGATTTAGGTACGACGATTCTAAGTGAAGTAAGTTACACAGAAAAGGACACTTCTCATAAGGTATCAGTGATAGAGGGAATGTAAAAACCGTTACACTTGAACTGAATTATAAAACAGAACGGAGTCACACATGCAGAAAACACACTATGGCTGCTTAACGGGAAAGGTGAGGTGGGGTGATACATAAAACAAGGGTTTCAAATTAGCTCAGATACCGTTCCATAAACCCAATATGTAATAGACAAGACCTACTCCTTGCTCAGAGAACTGGACTCAACACGCCCTATTCACCGCACAAGAATATATCTGACTAGTAATAATCTTAAAACCTATGTATTCATATCTCTCTGTTAGTGTGTCAAGTGGGTGTAAAGCGGCATAAACACAGCAGTGAAAAGCAGCTAAACCCCATTATAAGAATAAATTACTTTTTGAAACCCATGAAACAAAGACAGTGAAAGAGAGCGAAATTCTTACACAATGCGTTCAGGGGCTGTGATCCAACCTGGATTGACCATATCTAGACCCACAGCTGGATGAGACATAAGGGTGGACACTCTTGAGGCTGAGAGGTTTGGTGAGGTTGGGTGAGCAAACGCAGACCCTTTAAAGTAATACTGCGTGGTACCCATCGCATGGGTCCCAAATCTCCAGGTTCAAGGGCATCTTCCTCCATCAAAAACATGCATGAGAAACCCAGAAGATGGTACACCGTGTGATGGGGAAAGGTTTCTAAAACGCACCTCATTTCTCATCTCCTTGTGCTCGGGTTCGCCATTCCAGCCACTTTACTAGCAATCTCCCTCCTTGGAGCATCAGCACCTTTAACCTCCTGTTCCGTACAGGTTGCAATTTGTCCTGAGGATGAACGGGAAGACGTGGAACCAATGAGAGACTAGCTCTTGGTGTTGGGACACGCAGAGGTCACTCTATTTTCCCATCAGGAAGAAGAATTAACCACAGGCTCAGCCTGCCCCCCGGAACAAGAACAGGGCCTGAAGCCATCCTGAGCTTTTGCGGCCATCTCCCAAAAACGCGAGTTGTAAAATGGAGGTTCAGGGCACTGCAATTCACAAACCTGCAGACTTATAAATGATACCTCTCGTCCACAAATATATTGAGGGAAGGCAAAGAAGAGGATTTGAAATCAAGGCAGAATTGCAGGAAACAGATTTCAGGAGGTAGATTCGAATCGCCTTTAAAGCACATGAAAAGCGGCAAAACGTTGACAATGATGCCCTTGGCCAAAAAGGGCGTATGCGTTTTTTCCTGAATATATTCAGGAAAAAACGCATACGCCCTTTTTGGCCAACCAAGCAACCTGGAAAGGCAAATCAGCGCTACAAAGAAGTCTCGCTTCCCATCGGTTAAAAGGGCCATGCTGAAAAAAGTGTCAAAACCAGAAATGCAGGACAGGCCATGGAGAAATGGGAGCCTTGCTACACTGATGGGCGGGATGTAAATTGCCAACAGCCACTCTGGAGAAGAGTACGGTGTGTCCTGAAACATCTAAAAAACACAGCTTAGAGAGCATAGGGCACTTCCACTCATGGGGGTATAAATTGGGAAAATGAAAAATCAGCAAGACACAAGCACCCCAAAGTTTAGGGCTGCTCTGTTGACAAGGACCTCCACTTCATTCCACCTTCAATATCCCAGGAAAGAGAAAAATGGATAAAGAAGTTGTGGTCCTTATGTACAATGGAATATCACTCAGCCATGAAATCAATGTCATAAGGCTAGTAGCAGCATGATGAGTGGATTTAGGTACGACGATTCTAAGTGAAATAAGTCACACAGAAAAGGACACTTCTCATAAGGTATCACCGATAGAGGGAATGTAAAAACCGTTACACTTGAACTGAATTACAAAACAGAACAGAGTCACACATGCAGAAAACACACTATGGCTGCTTAACGGGAAAGGTGAGGTGGGGTGATACATAAAACAAGGGTTTCAAATTAGCTCAGATACCGTTCCATAAACCCAATATGTAATAGACAAGACCTACTCCTTGCTCAGAGAACTGGACTCAACATGCCCTATTCACCGCACAAGAATATATCTGACTAGTAATAATCTTAAAACCTATGTATTGATATCTCTCTGTTAGTGTGTCAAGTGGGTGTAAAGCGGCATAAACACAGCAGTGAAAAGCAGCTAAACCCCATTATAAAAATAAGTTACTTAGAAAAACCCATGAAACAAAGACAGTGAAAGAGAGCGAAATTCTTACACAATGCGTTCAGGGGCTGTGATGCAACCTGGATTGACCATATCTAGACCCACAGATGGATGAGACATAAGGGTGGACACTCTTGGGGCTGAGAGGTTTGGTGAGGTTGGGTGAGCAAACGCAGACCCTTTAAAGTAATACTGCGTGGTACCCATCGCATGGGTCCCAAATCTCCAGGTTCAAGGGCATCTTCCTACAATCGAAAACATGCATGAGAAACCCAGAAGATGGTACACCGTGTGATGGGGAAAGGTTTCTAAAACGCACCTCATTTCTCATCTCCTTGTGCCCGGGTTCGGTATTCCAGCCGCTTTACTAGCAATCTCCCTACTTGGAGCATCAACACCTTTAACCTCCTGTTCCGTACAGGTTGCAATTTGTCCTGAGGGTGAACGGGAAGACGTGGAACCAATGAGAGACTAGCTCTTGGTGTTGGGACAGGCACAGGTCACTCTATTTTCCCATCAGGAAGAAGAATTAACCACAGGCTCAGCCTGCCACCCGGAACCAGAACAGGGCCTGAAGCCATCCTGCGCTATTGCGGCCAGCTCCCTAAAAAGCGAGTTGTAAAATGGAGGTTCAGGGCACTGCATTTCACAAACCTGCAGACTTATAAATGATAACTCTCGTCCACAAATATATTGAGGGAAGGCAAAGAAGAGGATTTGAAATCAAGGCAGAATTGCAGGAAACAGATTTCAGGAGGTAGATTCGAATCTCCTTTAAAGCACATGAAAAGCGGAAAAACTTTGACAATGATGCCCTTGGCCAAAAAGGGCGTATGCGTTTTTTCCTGAATATATTCAGGAAAAAACGCATACGCCCTTTTTGGCCAACCAAGCAACCTGGAAAGGCAAATCAGCGCTACAAAGAAGTCTCGCTTCCCATCGGTTAAAAGGGCCATGCTGAAAAAAGTGTCAAAACCAGAAATGCAGGACAGGCCATGGAGAAATGGGAGCCTTGCTACACTGATGGGCGGGATGTAAATTGCCAACAGCCACACTGGAGAAGAGTACGGTGTGTCCTGAAACATCTAAAAAACACAGCTTAGAGAGCATAGGGCACTTCCACTCATGGGGGTATAAATTGGGAAAATGAAAAATCAGCAAGACACAAGCACCCCAAAGTTTAGGGTTGCTCTGTTGACAAGGACCTCCACTTCATTCCACCTTAAATATGCCAGGAAAGAGAAAAATGGATAAAAGAGTTGTGGTCCTTATGTACAAAGGAATATCACTCAGCCATGAAATTAATGTCATAAGGCTAGTAGCAGCATGATGAGTGGATTTAGGTACGACGATTCTAAGTGAAGTAAGTTACACAGAAAAGGACACTTCTCATAAGGTATCAGTGATAGAGGGAATGTAAAAACCGTTACACTTGAACTGAATTATAAAACAGAACGGAGTCACACTTGCAGAAAACACACTATGGCTGCTTAACGGGAAAGGTGAGGTGGGGTGATACATAAAACAAGGGTTTCAAATTAGCTCAGATACCGTTCCATAAACCCAATATGTAATAGACAAGACCTACTCCTTGCTCAGAGAACTGGACTCAACACGCCCTATTCACCGCACAAGAATATATCTGACTAGTAATAATCTTAAAACCTATGTATTCATATCTCTCTGTTAGTGTGTCAAGTGGGTGTAAAGCGGCATAAACACAGCAGTGAAAAGCAGCTAAACCCCATTATAAGAATAAATTACTTTTTCAAACCCATGAAACAAAGACAGTGAAAGAGAGCGAAATTCTTACACAATGCGTTCAGGGGCTGTGATCCAACCTGGATTGACCATATCTAGACCCACAGCTGGATGAGACATAAGGGTGGACACTCTTGAGGCTGAGAGGTTTGGTGAGGTTGGGTGAGCAAACGCAGACCCTTTAAAGTAATACTGCGTGGTACCCATCGCATGGGTCCCAAATCTCCAGGTTCAAGGGCATCTTCCTCCATCGAAAACATGCATGAGAAACCCAGAAGATGGTACACCGTGTGATGGGGAAAGGTTTCTAAAACGCACCTCATTTCTCATCTCCTTGTGCCCGGGTTCGGTATTCCAGCCGCTTTACTAGCAATCTCCCTACTTGGAGCATCAGCACCTTTAACCTCCTGTTCCGTACAGGTTGCAATTTGTCCTGAGGGTGAACGGGAAGACATGGAACCAATGAGAGACTAGCTCTTGGTGTTGGGACAGGCACAGGTCACTCTATTTTCCCATACGGAAGAAGAATTAACCACAGGCTCAGCCTGCCACCCGGAACCAGAACAGGGCCTGAAGCCATCCTGCGCTATTGCGGCCAGCTCCCTAAAAAGCGAGTTGTAAAATGGAGGTTCAGGGCACTGCATTTCACAAACCTGCAGACTTATAAATGATAACTCTCGTCCACAAATATATTGAGGGAAGGCAAAGAAGAGGATTTGAAATCAAGGCAGAATTGCAGGAAACAGATTTCAGGAGGTAGATTCGAATCTCCTTTAAAGCACATGAAAAGCGGAAAAACTTTGACAATGATGCCCTTGGCCAAAAAGGGCGTATGCGTTTTTTCCTGAATATATTCAGGAAAAAACGCATACGCCCTTTTTGGCCAACCAAGCAACCTGGAAAGGCAAATCAGCGCTACAAAGAAGTCTCGCTTCCCATCGGTTAAAAGGGCCATGCTGAAAAAAGTGTCAAAACCAGAAATGCAGGACAGGCCATGGAGAAATGGGAGCCTTGCTACACTGATGGGCGGGATGTAAATTGCCAACAGCCACACTGGAGAAGAGTACGGTGTGTCCTGAAACATCTAAAATACACAGCTTAGAGAGCATAGGGCACTTCCACTCATGGGGTTATAAATTGGGAAAATTAAAAATCAGCAAGACACAAGCACCCCAAAGTTTAGGGCTGCTCTGTTGACAAGGACCTCCACTTCATTCCACCTTAAATATGCCAGGAAAGAGAAAAATGGATAAAAGAGTTGTGGTCCTTATGTACAAAGGAATATCACTCAGCCATGAAATTAATGTCATAAGGCTAGTAGCAGCATGATGAGTGGATTTAGGTACGACGATTCTAAGTGAAGTAAGTTACACAGAAAAGGACACTTCTCATAAGGTATCAGTGATAGAGGGAATGTAAAAACCGTTACACTTGAACTGAATTATAAAACAGAACGGAGTCACACATGCAGAAAACACACTATGGCTGCTTAACGGGAAAGGTGAGGTGGGGTGATACATAAAACAAGGGTTTCAAATTAGCTCAGATACCGTTCCATAAACCCAATATGTAATAGACAAGACCTACTCCTTGCTCAGAGAACTGGACTCAACACGCCCTATTCACCGCACAAGAATATATCTGACTAGTAATAATCTTAAAACCTATGTATTCATATCTCTCTGTTAGTGTGTCAAGTGGGTGTAAAGCGGCATAAACACAGCAGTGAAAAGCAGCTAAACCCCATTATAAGAATAAATTACTTTTTGAAACCCATGAAACAAAGACAGTGAAAGAGAGCGAAATTCTTACACAATGCGTTCAGGGGCTGTGATCCAACCTGGATTGACCATATCTAGACCCACAGCTGGATGAGACATAAGGGTGGACACTCTTGAGGCTGAGAGGTTTGGTGAGGTTGGGTGAGCAAACGCAGACCCTTTAAAGTAATACTGCGTGGTACCCATCGCATGGGTCCCAAATCTCCAGGTTCAAGGGCATCTTCCTCCATCGAAAACATGCATGAGAAACCCAGAAGATGGTACACCGTGTGATGGGGAAAGGTTTCTAAAACGCACCTCATTTCTCATCTCCTTGTGCTCGGGTTCGCCATTCCAGCCACTTTACTAGCAATCTCCCTCCTTGGAGCATCAGCACCTTTAACCTCCTGTTCCGTACAGGTTGCAATTTGTCCTGAGGATGAACGGGAAGACGTGGAACCAATGAGAGACTAGCTCTTGGTGTTGGGACACGCAGAGGTCACTCTATTTTCCCATCAGGAAGAAGAATTAACCACAGGCTCAGCCTGCCCCCCGGAACAAGAACAGGGCCTGAAGCCATCCTGAGCTTTTGCGGCCATCTCCCAAAAACGCGAGTTGTAAAATGGAGGTTCAGGGCACTGCAATTCACAAACCTGCAGAGTTATAAATGATACCTCTCGTCCACAAATATATTGAGGGAAGGCAAAGAAGAGGATTTGAAATCAAGGCAGAATTGCAGGAAACAGATTTCAGGAGGTAGATTCGAATCGCCTTTAAAGCACATGAAAAGCGGCAAAACGTTGACAATGATGCCCTTGGCCAAAAAGGGCGTATGCGTTTTTTCCTGAATATATTCAGGAAAAAACGCATACGCCCTTTTTGGCCAACCAAGCAACCTGGAAAGGCAAATCAGCGCTACAAAGATGTCTCGCTTCCCATCGGTCAAAAGGGCCATGCTGAAAAAAGTCTCAAAACCAAAAATGCAGGACAGGCCATGGAGAAATGGGAGCCTTGCTACACTGATGGGCGGGATGTAAATTGTCAACAGCCACTCTGGAGAAGTGTACGGTGAGTCCTGAAACGTCTAAAAAGCAAAGCTTAGAGAGCATAGGGCACTTCCACTCATGGGGGTATAAATTGGGAAAATGAAAAATCAGCAAGACACAAGCACCCCAAAGTTTAGGGCTGCTCTGTTGACAAGGACCTCCACTTCATTCCACCTTCAATATCCCAGGAAAGAGAAAAATGGATAAAGAAGTTGTGGTCCTTATGTACAATGGAATATCACTCAGCCATGAAATCAATGTCTTAAGGCTAGTAGCAGCATGATAAGTGGATTTAGGTACGACGATTCTAAGTGAAATAAGTCACACAGAAAAGGACACTTCTCATAAGGTATCACTTATAGAGGGAATGTAAAAACCGTTACACTTGAACTGAATTACAAAACAGAACAGAGTCACACATGCAGAAAACACACTATGGCTGCTTAACGGGAAAGGTGAGGTGGGGTGATACATAAAACAAGGGTTTCAAATTAGCTCAGATACCGTTCCATAAACCCAATATGTAATAGACAAGACCTACTCCTTGCTCAGAGAACTGGACTCAACACGCCCTATTCACCGCACAAGAATATATCTGAGTAGTAATAATCTTAAAACCTATGTATTGATATCTCTCTGTTAGTGTGTCAAGTGGGTGTAAAGGGGCATAAACACAGCAGTGAAAAGCAGCTAAACCCCATTATAAAAATAAATTACTTTGAAAAACCCATGAAACAAAGACAGTGAAAGAGAGCGAAATTCTTACACAATGCGTTCAGGGGCTGTGATGCAACCTGGATTGACCATATCTAGACCCACAGCTGGATGAGACATAAGGGTGGACACTCTTGGGGCTGAGAGGTTTGGTGAGGTTGGGTGAGCAAATGCAGACCCTTTAAAGTAATACTGCGTGGTACCCATCGCATGGGTCCCAAATCTCCAGGTTCAAGGGCATCTTCCTACATCGAAAACATGCATGAGAAACCCAGAAGATGGTACACCGTGTGATGGGGAAAGGTTTCTAAAACGCACCTCATTTCTCATCTCCTTGTGCCCGGGTTCGGTATTCCAGCCGCTTTACTAGCAATCTCCCTACTTGGAGCATCAGCACCTTTAACCTCCTGTTCCGTACAGGTTGCAATTTGTCCTGAGGGTGAACGGGAAGACGTGGAACCAATGAGAGACTAGCTCTTGGTGTTGGGACAGGCACAGGTCACTCTATTTTCCCATCAGGAAGAAGAATTAACCACATGATCAGCCTGCCCCCTGGAACCAGAACAGGGCCTGAAGCCATCCTGCGCTATTGCGGCCAGCTCCCAAAAAAGCGAGTTGTAAAATGGAGGTTCAGGGCACTGCAATTCACAAACCTGCAGAGTTATAAATGATAACTCTCGTCCACAAATATATTGAGGGAAGGCAAAGAAGAGGATTTGAAATCAAGGCAGAATTGCAGGAAACAGATTTCAGGAGGTAGATTCGAATCGCCTTAAAGCACATGAAAAGCGGAAAAACTTTGACAATGATGCCCTTGGCCAAAAAGGGCGTATGCGTTTTTTCCTGAATATATTCAGGAAAAAACGCATACGCCCTTTTTGGCCAACCAAGCAACCTGGAAAGGCAAATCAGCGCTACAAAGAAGTCTCGCTTCCCATCGGTTAAAAGGGCCATGCTGAAAAAAGTGTCAAAACCAGAAATGCAGGACAGGCCATGGAGAAATGGGAGCCTTGCTACACTGATGGGCGGGATGTAAATTGCCAACAGCCACACTGGAGAAGAGTACGGTGTGTCCTGAAACATCTAAAAAACACAGCTTAGAGAGCATAGGGCACTTCCACTCATGGGGGTATAAATTGGGAAAATGAAAAATCAGCAAGACACAAGCACCCCAAAGTTTAGGGTTGCTCTGTTGACAAGGACCTCCACTTCATTCCACCTTCAATATCCCAGGAAAGAGAAAAATGGATAAAAGAGTTGTGGTCCTTATGTACAAAGGAATATCACTCAGCCATGAAATCAATGTCATAAGGCTAGTAGCAGCATGATGAGTGGATTTAGGTACGACGATTCTAAGTGAAGTAAGTTACACAGAAAAGGACACTTCTCATAAGGTATCAGTGATAGAGGGAATGTAAAAACCGTTACACTTGAACTGAATTACAAAACAGAACGGAGTCACACATGCAGAAAACACACTATGGCTGCTTAACGGGAAAGGTGAGGTGGGGTGATACATAAAACAAGGGTTTCAAATTAGCTCAGATACCGTTCCATAAACCCAATATGTAATAGACAAGACCTACTCCTTGCTCAGAGAACTGGACTCAACACGCCCTATTCACCGCACAAGAATATATCTGACTAGTAATAATCTTAAAACCTATGTATTCATATCTCTCTTTTTGTGTGTCAAGTGGGTGTAAAGCGGCATAAACACAGCAGTGAAAAGCAGCTAAACCCCATTATAAAAATAAATTACTTTGAAAAACCCATGAAACAAAGACAGTGAAAGAGAGCGAAATTCTTACACAATGCGTTCAGGGGCTGTGATGCAACCTGGATTGACCATATCTAGACCCACAGCTGGATGAGACATAAGGGTGGACACTCTTGGGGCTGAGAGGTTTGGTGAGGTTGGGTGAGCAAACGCAGACCCTTTAAAGTAATACTGCGTGGTACCCATCGCATGGGTCCCAAATCTCCAGGTTCAAGGGCATCTTCCTACATCGAAAACATGCATGAGAAACCCAGAAGATGGTACACCGTGTGATGGGGAAAGGTTTCTAAAACGCACCTCATTTCTCATCTCCTTGTGCTCGGGTTCGGTATTCCAGCCGCTTTACTAGCAATCTCCCTCCTTGGAGCATCAGCACCTTTAACCTCCTGTTCCGTACAGGTTGCAATTTGTCCTGAGTGTGAACGGGAAGACGTGGAACCAATGAGAGACTAGCTCTTGGTGTTGGGACAGGCACAGGTCACTCTATTTTCCCATCAGGAAGAAGAATTAACCACAGGCTCAGCCTGCCACCCGGAACAAGAACAGGGCCTGAAGCCATCCTGCGCTATTGCGGCCAGCTCCCTAAAAAGCGAGTTGTAAAATGGAGGTTCAGGGCACTGCATTTCACAAACCTGCAGACTTATAAATGACAACTCTCGTCCACAAATATATTGAGGGAAGGCAAAGAAGAGGATTTGAAATCAAGGCAGAATTGCAGGAAACAGATTTCAGGAGGTAGATTCGAATCGCCTTTAAAGCACATGAAAAGCGGCAAAACGTTGACAATGATGCCCTTGGCCAAAAAGGGCGTATGCGTTTTTTCCTGAATATATTCAGGAAAAAACGCATACGCCCTTTTTGGCCAACCAAGCAACCTGGAAAGGCAAATCAGCGCTACAAAGAAGTCTCGCTTCCCATCGGTCAAAAGGGCCATGCTGAAAAAAGTGGCAAAACCAGAAATGCAGGACAGGCCATGGAGAAATGGGAGCCTTGCTACACTGATGGGCGGGATGTAAATTGTCAACAGCCACTCTGGAGAAGTGTACGGTGAGTCCTGAAACGTCTAAAAAGCAAAGCTTAGAGAGCATAGGGCACTTCCACTCATGGGGGTATAAATTGGGAAAATGAAAAATCAGCAAGACACAAGCACCCCAAAGTTTAGGGCTGCTCTGTTGACAAGGACCTCCACTTCATTCCACCTTCAATATCCCAGGAAAGAGAAAAATGGATAAAGAAGTTGTGGTCCTTATGTACAATGGAATATCACTCAGCCATGAAATCAATGTCTTAAGGCTAGTAGCAGCATGATAAGTGGATTTAGGTACGACGATTCTAAGTGAAATAAGTCACACAGAAAAGGACACTTCTCATAAGGTATCACTTATAGAGGGAATGTAAAAACCGTTACACTTGAACTGAATTACAAAACAGAACAGAGTCACACATGCAGAAAACACACTATGGCTGCTTAACGGGAAAGGTGAGGTGGGGTGATACATAAAACAAGGGTTTCAAATTAGCTCAGATACCGTTCCATAAAACCAATATGTAATAGACAAGACCTACTCCTTGCTCAGAGAACTGGACTCAACACGCCCTATTCACCGCACAGGAATATATCTGAGTAGTAATAATCTTAAAACCTATGTATTGATATCTCTCTGTTAGTGTGTCAAGTGGGTGTAAAGCGGCATAAACACAGCAGTGAAAAGCAGCTAAACCCCATTATAAAAATAAATTTCTTTGAAAAACCCATGAAACAAAGTCAGTGAAAGAGAGCGAAATTCTTACACAATGCGTTCAGGGGCTGTGATCCAACCTGGATTGACCATATCTAGACCCACAGCTGGATGAGACATAAGGGTGGACACTCTTGGGGCTGAGAGGTTTGGTGAGGTTGGGTGAGCAAACGCAGACCCTTTAAAGTAATACTGCGTGGTACCCATCGCATGGGTCCCAAATCTCCAGGTTCAAGGGCATCTTCCTACATCGAAAACATGCATGAGAAACCCAGAAGATGGTACACCGTGTGATGGGGAAAGGTTTCTAAAACGCACCTCATTTCTCATCTCCTTGTGCCCGGGTTCGGTATTCCAGCCGCTTTACTAGCAATCTCCCTCCTTGGAGCATCAGCACCTTTAACCTCCTGTTCCGTACAGGTTGCAATTTGTCCTGAGGGTGAACGGGAAGACGTGGAACCAATGAGAGCCTAGCTCTTGGTGTTGGCACAGGCACAGGTCACTCTATTTTCCCATCAGGAAGAAGAATTAACCACAGGCTCAGCCTGCCCCCCGGAACCAGAACAGGGCCTGAAGCCATCCTGCGCTATTGCGGCCAGCTCCCTAAAAAGCGATTTGTAAAATGGAGGTTCAGGGCACAGCAATTCACAAACCTGCAGACTTATAAATGATAACTCTCGTCCACAAATATATTGAGGGAAGGCAAAGAAGAGGATTTGAAATCAAGGCAGAATTGCAGGAAACAGATTTCAGGAGGTAGATTCGAATCGCCTTAAAGCACATGAAAAGCGGCAAAACGTTGACAATGATGCCCTTGGCCAAAAAGGGCCTATGCGTTTTTTCCTGAATATATTCAGGAAAAAACGCATACGCCCTTTTTGGCCAACCAAGCAACCTGGAAAGGCAAATCAGCGATACAAAGAAGACTCGCTTCCCATCGGTCAAAAGGGCCATGCTGAAAAAAGTGTCAAAACCAGAAATGCAGGACATGCCATGGAGAAATGGGAGCCTTGCTACACTGATGGGCGGGATGTAAATTGCCAACAGCCACTCTGGAGAAGTGTACCGTGTGTCCTGAAACATCTAAAAAACACAGCTTAGAGAGCATAGGGCACTTCCACTCATGGGGGTATAAATTGGGAAAATTAAAAATCAGCAAGACACAAGCACCCCAAAGTTTAGGGCTGCTCTGTTGACAAGGACCTCCACTTCATTCCACCTTAAATATCCCAGGAAAGAGAAAAATGGATAAAGAAGTTGTGGTCCTTATGTACAATGGAATATCACTCAGCCATGAAATCAATGTCATAAGGCTAGTAGCAGCATGATGAGTGGATTTAGGTACGACGATTCCAAGTGAAATAAGTCACACAGAAAAGGACATTTCTCATAAGGTATCACTTATAGAGGGAATGTAAAAACCATTACACTTGAAGTGAATTACAAAACAGAACAGAGTCACACATTTAGAAAACACACTATGGCTGCTTAACGGGAAAGGTGAAGTGGGGTGATGCATAAAACAAGGGTTTCATATTAGCTCAAATACCGATCCATATACCCAATATGTAATAGACAAGACCTATTCCTTGCTCAGTGAAGTGGATGCAACACCCCCTATTCAACGAACAAGAATATATCTGACTAGTAAAAATCTTAAATCCTATGTATTGATGTCTCTCTGTTAGTGTGTCAATTGGGTGTAAAGGGGCATAAACACAGCAGTGAAAATCAGGTAAACCCCATTATAAAAATAAATTACTTTGAAAAACCCATGAAACAAAGACAGTGAAAGAGAGAGAAATTCTTACACAATTCTTTCAGGGGCTGTGATGCAACCTGGTGTGACCATATCTAGATCCACAGCCTGATGAGAAATAAAGCTGGACACTCTTGGGGCTGAAGGTCTCTTTCCCTATTTACCAGATTAGGAACGTAGAAAGGATGCCACCCTCTGGCCGTTACCTGCAAACGCAGCTTTAAAACATGTGCTAATGGTCACTTCATATGAACAAGTACTTCAGGGCTGTAAATGAAACGTGCCCTCAAAATGTCTTGAGGGAGGTAATGGCCAAAAATTTTCAAAATGTGACACTTACTTTAAGAAAACACTTTGAAGAACTGAGCTGTAATCACAGTTTGATAAATAAAAAGGGCATGCTTTAAAGCTCAATTTCAACAGATTATGGGACACATGCAAATTCAACCACAGATAGGCATCAGCTCGCACCGGTTAGAATAACCATCAGCAAGAAAACTACAAACAATAAATATTGAAGGTGTTTTGGAGAAATGCATACTCTCAATTTTAAGTGGGACGTAACCTGGAAAGAGCCACTAATGAGAACTGAATGGTGGTGCCTTTAAAACATACACACTGAGCTACCATATGATACAGCAAGCCCACTCCTTGGCCTATAACATAAGAAGATATAACTGGATAGACACAGGCAAACAAATGTGCATTGCAGCAGTATTACAATAGCCAAGACATGGAGGCAACCAGAAAGTCCATCAAGAGGTGCGTGGCCAAAGAAGAACTGGTACACGTACAGATGGAATATTAGCCAGGGAAAAAAATGAAACAATGCCATTTGCAGCACCATGTATGATTCTTGAGGTAATCAGGCAAATTGTACTAAGTCAGAAAGCAAAAGACACATATCCTATAATATCACTTATAGGTCTTAGCTAAAAATTGATACCAATGAAAATATTTCCACAGAGAAATGCAATCACAGATTCATTAAACAAACTTATGGTTCACCAAATGGAAAGGTGTGAGGATTGGATACATTAGGATATTGGGGTTAAGATAGATATAGAAACACATGTGAAATATGTAATCACCAAAGACCTACGTAATACCAAGACAAGACTACTCAACATTGTGTCATAACCTACATGGGAAAATGATCCAAAGAAGAATAGATATATGTATATGTTTAAAAGAACCACATCTTTCACACCTAGAAGAAACAAAACATTTTAATTAAATTTGCTCTGACAAAAAATAAAAATTAAATTAAAAAAAGAACAAGAAGTAATGAGACATAAACTTAAGGGGCTATTTGCTGGCACATTGCATTCTAATTTACAACCAGAACATGACTTCCATTAAGGCTCTGTCATCACTAATAAAGCAGCTTTATAAGCAATGTTGAAGGTAGCTTAAAAGAAGTCTCACTAATTATTGATAGTAACAAGGAAACAAAGAAAAGTAAAAATCTCACTGCAAAAAGTATACATAGGGTAAGGATAGTAGATCAAACACTTATTAAACTTCTGTAAAGAATAAAAGACAACAGTAGTATGTTTTTTTAAAAAGAGAGGGCCCAAATAAATCTGAAATGAAAGAGATGATGTTACAACAGACACCACAGAAATACAAAGTATCCTAAGATACACACAGGGTAACTCAGGGCTCAGACTGGACAGAGCCCACTCTCCAGTCCCCTGTACATGACTTACAGGAGCCTCAGGAACTGAGGAGGGGGTCCCTGAGGAGAGGCTCAAGATAGAATATGGTAGGCATTAACATGACTGCATTCATCTTAAACATGCCTGAACTACATTCACACGAGATGATTTTGTCCTGTATGTACATCGGCACCTCTAGTTGGAACTGCAAATCTTTGGCTTCAACACCTCTACTGACAACATTAGCGTCACCTGCTGTGGACCGTCTCCTATAGGATTTCTAGAATCACAAAACATCGAAGCTTCACAGGACCCAGAGTCTGTGCAACTCCACACAGAGTCTCAGAGTCTCAACTCCACTCAGATACTCCACTCTTGGAGGGCACACACAAAGTAGTGTGCACATCAGGACCCAGGGGAAGGAGCAGTGACCCTGTAGGAGAATGACCAGAACTACCTGCTACTTTTAGAGGGTCTCCTGCAGAGGCAGGTGGTGGCTGTGGCTGTGGCTCACCGTGAGGACAACGACACTGGCAGCAGAAGTTCTGGGAAATACTCCTTGGTGTGAGCCCTCCCAGAGTCCGCCATTAGCCCCACCAAGAGCAAGGTAGGCTCCAGGGCTGGGTCGCCTCAGGCCAAACAACCAACAGGGAGGGAACCCAGCCCCATGCATCAGCAGACAAGCGGATTAAACTTTTTATTAAAGTTTTATTTAATCCGAAGACAAGCGGATTAAAGTTCTGCCCACCAAAGCAACACCCAGCTCTACCCACCACCAGTCCCTCCCATCAGGAAGCTTGCACAAGCCTCTAAGATAGACTCATCCACCGGAGAGCAGACAGCAGAAGCAAGAAGAACTACAATTCTGCAGCCTGTGGAAGGAAAACCACATTCACAGAAAGATAGACAAAATGAAAAGGCAGAGGACTTTATACCAGATCAAGGAACAAGATAAAACCCCAGAAAAAAAATGAAATGAGGTGGAGATAGGGAACCTTCCAGAAAAAGAATTCAGAATAATGATAGTGAAGTTGAGCCAAGACCTTGGAAAAAGAAAGGAGGCAAAGATCGAGAAGATGCAAGAAATGTTTAACAAAGACCTAGAAGAATTAAGGAACAAACACCTAGAAGAATTAAAGAACAAACAAACAGAGGTGAACAATGGAATAACTGAAATGAAAAATACACTAGAAGGAATCAGTAGCAGAATAACTGTGGCAGAAGAACGGATAAGTGACCTGGAAGACAGAAAGGTGGAAATCACTGCCATGGAACAGAATAAAGAAAAAGAATGAAAATAAACGAAGATACCCCAAGAGTCCTCTGGGACAACTTTAAACGCAACAACATTCGCATTATAGGGGTCCCAGAAGGAGAAGAGAGAGAGAAAGGACCCAAGAATATATTTGAAGAGATTATGGTCAAAAACTTCCCTAGCATGGGAAAAGAAATAGCCACCCAAGTCCAGAAGCACAGAGTGTCCCAGGCAGGATAAACCAAAGGAGAAAAATGACAAGACACATAGTAATCAAATTGACAAAAATTAACGACAAAGAAAAATGATTGAAACCAGCAAGGGAAAAATGACAAATAACATACAAGGGAACTCCCATAAGGATAACAACTGATTTCTCAGCAGAAAATCTACAAGCCAGAAGGAAGTGGCATGATAAATTTAAAGTGATGAAAGGGAAGAACCTACAACCAAGAGTACTCCACCCTGCAAAGAGCTCATTCAGATTTGATGGAGAAATCAAAAGCCTTACAGACAAGCAAAAGCTAAGAGAATTCAGCACCATGAAACCAGCTCTACACCAAATGCTAAAGGAACTTCTCTAAGTGGGAAACACAAGAGAAGAAAAGGACCCACCAAGACAAACCCATAACAATTAAGAAAATAGTAGTAGGAACATACATATCGATAATTACCTTAAACGTGAATGCACTACATGTTCCAACCAAAAGACACAGGCTCGCTGAATGGATACAAAAACAAGACCCATATATATGCTGTCTACAAGAGATCCATTTCAGACCTAGGGACACATACAGACTCAAAGTGAGGCGATGGCAAAATATATTCTATGCAAATGAAAATCAAAAGAAAGCTGGAGTAGCAATACTCATATCAGATAAAATAGACTTTAAAATAAAGAATGTTACAAGAGACGAGGAAAGGCACTACATAATGGTCAGGGGATCAATCCAAGAAGAAGATATAACAATTATAAATATATATGTACCCAAAATAGGAGCAGCTCAATGTATAAGGCAACTGCTAACAGCTATAAAAGAGGAAATCGACAGTAACACAATAATAGCGGGGGACTTTAACAGCTCACTTACACCAGTGGAGATCAGCCAGACAGACAATTAATAAGGAAACACAAGCTTTAAATGACACAATAGACCAGATAGAGTTAATTGATATTTATAGGACATTCCATCCAAAAACAGCAGATTACACGTTCTTCTCAACTGCACACGGAACATTCTCCAGGATAGATCACAACTTGGGTCACAGATAAAGCCTCAGTAAATTTAAGAAAACTGAAATCATATCAAGCAGCTGTTCCGACCACAATGCTATGAGATTAGAAATCAATTACACGGAAAAAACCGTAAAAAACACAAACACATGGAAGCTAAACAATACGTTACTAAATAACCAAGAGATCACTGAAGAAATCAAAGAGGAAATCAAAAACTACCTAGAGACAAATGACAACAAAAACACGATGATCCAAAACCTATGGGATGCAGCAAAAGGAGTTCTAAGAGGGAAGTTTATAGCAATACAAGCCTACCTCAAGAAACAAGAAAAATCTCAAATAAACAATCTAACCTTACACCTAGAGGAACTAGAGAAAGAAGAACAAAACCCAAAGTTAGTAGAAGGAAAGAAATCATAAAGATCAGAGCAGAAATAAATGAAATAGAAACAAAGAAAACGAAAGCAAAGATCAATAAAACTAAAAGCTGGTTCTTTGAGAAGATAAGCAAAAATGATCAACCTTTAGCCAGACTCCAGAAAAAGAGGGAGAGGACGCAAATCAACAAAATTAGAAGTGAAAAAGCAGAAGTTACAACAGACACCACAGGAATACAAAGCATCCTAAGAGACTACTACAAGCAACTCTAGGCCAATAAAATGGACAATCTGGAAGAAATGGACAAATTCTTAGAAAGGGATAACCTTCTAAGACTGAACCAGGAAGAAATAGAAAATATGAACAAACCTATCACAAGCAATGAAATTGAAACTGTGATTAAAAATCTTCCAACAAACAAAAGTCCAGAACCAGATGGCATCACAGGTGAATTCTATCAAACATTTAGAGAAGAGCTAACACCCAACCTTCTCAAATTCTTCAAAACAATTGCAGCGGAAGGAACACTCCCAAACTCATTCTATGAGACCACCATCACCCTGATACCAAAATCAGACAGAGATACTACAAGGAAAGAAAATTATAGACCAATATCACTGATGAATATAGATGTAAAAATCCTCAACAAAATACTAGCAAACAGAATCGAACAACACATGAAAAGGATCATACACCATGATCAAGTGGGGTTTATCCCAGGGATGCGAGGATTCTTCAATATACACAAATCAATGTGATACACCATATTAACAAATTGTAGAATAAAACCATATGATCATCTCAATAGCTGAAGGAAAAGATTTTGAGAAAATTCAACACTCATTTACGATAAAAACTCTGCAGAGTGTGGGCATAGAGGGAAACTACCTCAACATAATAAAGGCCATATATGACAAACCCACAGCAAACAGCATTCTCAATGGTGAAAAACTGAAAGCGTTTCCTCTAAGATCAGGAACAAGACGAGGATGTCCACTCTCACCACTGCTATTCAACATAGTTTTGGAAGTCCTAGCCATGGCAATCAGAGAAGAAAAAGAAATAAAAGGAATACAAAAAGGAAAAGAAGAAGTAAAATTGTCACTGTTTGCAGATGACATGATATCATAGATAGAGAATCCTAAAGATGCCACCAGAAAACCACTGGAGCTAATCAATGAATTTGGTAAAGTTGCAGGATACAAAATTAATGCACAGAAATTGCTTGCATTCCTATACACTAACAATGAAAGATCAGAAAGAGAAATTAAGGAAACAATCCCATTACCACTGCAACAAAAAGAATAAAATACCTAGGAATAAACCTACCTAAGGAAGTAAAAGACCTGTACTCAGAAAACTATAAGACACTGATGAAAGAAATCAAAGATGATATAAACAGATGGAGACATATACCATGTTCTCGGATTAGAAGAATCAATATTGTGAAAATGACTATACTACCCAAAGCAATCTACAGATTCAATGCAATCCCGATCAAAATACCTTTGGCATTTTCTACAGAACAAGAAAAAAAAATCTTAAAATTTGTAGGGAGACACAAAAGACCCTGGATAGCCAAAGCAGTCTTGAGGGGGGAAAAAAAAGAGCTGGAGGAATCAGACTTCCAGACTTCAGACTATATTGCAAAGCTACAGTAATCAAGATAATATGGTACTGACACAAAAACAGAAATATAGGTCAATAGAACAGGATAGAAAGCACAGAGATAAACCCACGTACCTATGGTTCACTAATCTATGACAAAGGAGGCAAGGGTATACAATGGAGAAAAGACAGTGTCTTCAGCAAGTGGTGCTGGGAAAACTGGACAGTTACATGTAAAAGAATGAAATTAGTACACTCCCTAACACCATACACAAAAATAAACTCAAAATGGATTAGAGACCTAAATATAAGACCAGCCACTATAAAACTCTTAGAGGAAAACATAAGCAGAACAGTCTATGACATAAATCACAGCAAGATCCTTTTTGACCCACCTCCTAGAGAAATGGAAATAAAAACAAAAATAAAAAAATGGGACCGAATGAAACATAAATTCTTTTGCACAGCAAAGGAAAACATAAGCAAGATGAAAAGACAACCATCAGAATGGGAGAAAATATTTTCAAATGAAGCAAATGGCAAAGGATTAATCTCCAAAAAGCAGCTCATGTAGTTCAATATCACAAAACCAAACAACCCAATCCAAAAATGGGCAGAAGACCTAAATAGACATTTCTCCAAAGAAGATATACAGGTTGCCAACAAACACATGAAAGGATGCTGAACATCACTAATCATTAGAGAAATGCAAATCAAAACTACAGTGAGGTATCACCTCACACCAGTCAGAATGGCCATCATCAAAAAATCTACCAACAATAAATGCTGGAGAGGCATTTATTGGAGCAAAGGGAACCCTCTTGCACTGTTGGTGGGAATGTAAATTGATATAGCCACTAGGGAGAACGGTATGGGGGTTCCTTAAAAACTAAAAATAGAACTACCATACAACCCAGCAAACCCACTCCTGGACATTTACCCTGAGAAAACCATAATTCAAAAAGAGTCATGTACCACAATGTTCACTGTAGCTCTATTTACAATAGCCAGGACATGGAAGCAACCTAAGTGTCCATCAACAGATAAATGGATAAGGAAGATGTGGCACAAATATACAATGGAACATTATTCAGCCATAAAAAGAAACGAAATTGAGTTACTTTTAGTGAGGTGGATGGATCTAGAGTCTGTCCTACAGAGTGAAGTAAGTCAGAAAGAGAAAAACAAATACCGTATGCTAACACATATATATGGAATCTTAAAAAAAAAAGTTTATGAAGAACCTAGGGGCAGGAAAGGATTAAGGACACAGACGTAGAGAAAGGACTTGAGGACATGGGGAGAGGGAAGGGTAAGCTGGGACAAAGTGAGAGAGTGGTATGGACATATATACACTACCAAATGTAAAATTGATAGCTACTGGGAAGCAGCCACATAGCACAGGGAGATCAGCTCTGTGCTTTGTGACCACCTAAAAGGGTGGGATAAGGGAGTGAGAGGGAGGTGCAAGAGGGAGGGGATATGGTGTTATATGTATACGCACAGCTGATTCACTTTTTTATACAGCAGAAACTAACACACAATTGTAAAGCAATTATACTCCAATAAAGATGTAAAAGAAAAAAAAAAGCCCAGAGATAAACCTACACACCTATGGCCCACTAATCTATGACAAAGGAGGCAAGGGTATACAAAGGAGAAAAGACAGTCTCTTCAATAAGTGGTGCTGGGAAAAATGGACAGCTACATGTAAAAGAATGAAATTAGAACACTCCCTAACACCATACACAAAAAATAAACTCAAAATGGATTAGAGACCGAAATGTAAGACCGGACACTATAAAACTCTTAGAGGAAAACATAGGAAGAATACTCTTTGACATAAATCACAGCAAGATCTTTTTTGATCCACCTCCTAGAGTAATGGAATAAAAAAAAATAAACATATGGGAGCAAATGAAACCTAAAAGCTTTTGCAAAGCAAAGGAAACTACAAACAAGACGAAAAGACAACCCTCACAATGGGAGAAAATATTTGCAAACGAATCAATGGACAAAGGATTAATCTCCAATGTATATAAACAGCTCATGCAGCTCAACAGTAAAAAAACAAACAACCCAATCCAAAAATGGGCAGATGACGTAAATAGACATTTGTCCCAAGAAGACATACAGATGACCAAGAAGCACATGAAAAGCTGCTCAACATCACTAATTATTAGAGAAATATAAACCAAAACTACAATGAGGTATCGCCTCACACGAGTTAGAATGGGCATCATCAGAAAATCTACAAGCAACAAATGCTGGAGAGGGTGTGGAGAAAAGGGAACCCTCTTACACTATTTGTGGGAATGTAAATTGATACAGTCACGATGGAGAACAGTATGGAGGTTCCTTAAGAAACTAAAAATAGAATTACCATATGACCCAGCAATCCCACTACTGGCCATATACCCAGAGAAAACCATAATTCAAAAAGACATATTCACCACAATATTCATTGCAGCACTATTTACAATAGCCAGGTCATGGAAGCAACCTAAATGCCCATAGACAGACGAACAGAAAAGATGTGCTACATATATAAAATGGAATATTACTCAGCCATAAAAAGGAATGAAATTGGGTCATTTGTAGAGACGTGGATAGATCTAGAGACTGTCATACAGAGTGAAGTAAGTCAGAAAGAGAAAAACAAATATCGTATATTAACGCATACATGTGGAACCTAGAAAAATGGTAAAGATGAACCGGTTTGCAAGGCAGAAATAGAGACACAGATGTAGAGAACAAATGTATGGACACCAAGGGGGGAAAGTGGCAGGGTGGTGGTGGTGGGATGAATTGCGAGCCTGGGATTGACATATATACACTTATATGTATAAAATAGGTTACCAATAAGAGCCTGCTGTATAAAAAAATGAATAAAATAAATTCAAAAATTAAAAAATAAGTAATACTTAAAAAAATAAAACAGAAAAAAAGTTCTGTCCTTCCCATAGACGTATTTATATGAATGAATTATTTCCATGCTTATATCCATAAATACAAAAAGAGGAATAAAACTTACCTTGAACCAAAAAAGAAAAAAAAAAAAAAACAGAACCCACTGGTCATACAGAGGAAAACCCTATCAGGGCACTTGCTCCAGGGGTAAACAATTCTGAAGTTGGTCACAGGTGGGGAATCATCTCCCATGCAGCCAGCAGCCCCCACACGAGGAGCGTCCTCATTGCAAAGCTGGGGGACCGTGAGGAGGCGTCTCTGAGTAAACGTGAGCTGAGCCCCAGGCCAGCTGCTGCTGAACTTTTCCCACCCTTCCCAGGTAAAACACCTGAATGTGTGCAAAGACTTTAAAAACTAGAGGAAGGGGCTTGGAGTCACACCAGCGACAGCACGCAGGCCGACTTGGTGCCTGCAGGCCAGCCAGGATGGTCCTGGCCCCGGGCGCTCGTCTGGAAGCTTTCCATTTCCCTGCCTGAGGTACCCCTCCTGTCCCGGCCCCCACTGCTTTTTTCCTTCCTCACCTCTGCCCGGGGAGAAATTCCAGCAGCAAGTATGGGTGACACATCCTCTTCTTTAGCAGGTGGCAGCCCGGCAACTCCTGCAGAAAGTCCAGCAGAGCCCCAGTCACACTGGGCCACTCATAGAGCCGTGGGCCCTACTCCCTCCCACCAGCCCAACCCCGAGACTGCTGACGGGGCAGAGAATATGGCGTCAGGCACAGCTGCAGAGGCTTTTGCTGCCTGGAGGGGTGTTTATATTGACCTCAACCCAGGCACACCTGGGAAGGGCTGGCCGGCCGGGTCAGGCTGCCCAGGTCAGCCAATCCTCGCCCCTCAGGGGCTCAGAGTTGCAGAAAATGGGCCTTGCTGCACCGGCCAGATCCAAGGAACAGGTGTAGGGTCCCGAGAGTCAGGATAGATAAGGGGCGGCAGCCCTGGCTTGTTTTCGAATCATTTTATCTGGTCCATGAGTGGGAGACAACTTCAAGAAGACCCTCTGCTAATGAGAGGAACCCAGGAGTCAGGGAGAGGAGGGGTGGTGGGTGGAGACAGAGGCCTGGTGCCCCGGCTGCAGTGGAAGCCCCTGGAAGACCAGGCAGAGGGAGGCCGCACAGAGTGAAGCCTAGGGTCACAGACCTGTTGGAGCTGCTGTTTGTTAGTTCAAGCTCTGCTCTGAGGTGCTCTGTGTCAGCTCTGAGTGACAGGGGTGCTGGGGGTGCTCTGCAATGAGGGCTACGTGCACGGTTCCTGTGTGCCCAGCCCTGCCGGGGTACCTGTCCACGGGAGCTCCATATCCAGGGAGGGGCCTGCCCACGAGAGCCCCGTGGGCTGCTGCGTACCTGCCCAGGTGAGCTCCATATCCTGGGAGGGGCCTGACCACAAGAGCCCCGTGGGCTGCTGGGGACCTGGTAGAGGACGCCAGGACAGTCAGTGAAGCCACAGAGGATATACATCTAGTAGTTCCTAATTCCTACACCCTGCTGGTCATTCTACCATCCACCAGGACATGGCATTCTGTATTAGACTTCAATGATGCCTTCTTCTGTATTCCATTAGTCCCAGAGTCACAAGAAATTTTGGCTGTGAGTGGCAGGACTCAACCTACAACAAAAACAATACTGCTGGGCCGTCCTGCCCCAGGGGTTCAAAAATTCCCACACCATCTTTGGGGAAACGTTAGCTAAAGACCTAAAAGATCTACCTCTGGAGAAGGGAACCCTCCTTCAATATGCAGATGACATTCTGATCACCAGCCCGACTAAGGAGGCCTCTGAACTACCTAGCCAATAAAAGATAGAAGGTGTCCAAGGAAAAGGCTCAAATATCACAAACTAAGGTGGCCTTCCTGGGCTTCATTCGCACAGAAGGTCGGAGAAGCCCACCCCAGGAAAGGGAAGAAGCCATTTGCAGCCTCACCTTTCCTGAAACTAGAAGACAGCTTAGGGGTTCCTGGGGAGACCGGGGTTTGCTGCATCTGGATCCCTAACTACAGTCTAATAGCTGGGCCTCTATATGAAACACTGAAAGGAAAAGATGATGATCCTTTTGAATAGAATCCAGAAGCGGCCTTTCAAGAATGGAAAGAGCAGTCAATTCAGACCCTGGCCCTGGACCTCCCTAAGTTAGCTAAACCCTTTGACCTTTACATTCCTGGTCCAAGGCGAATCGCCCTTGGAGTATTAGTGCAAAAACTGGGACCACTTGAAATGGAACAATGTAAGAATGCCCTCCAGGCATTGGCCAGCCACCCCATCCGACCAGGATACTGGGGGTATCTAAAAACCTGGAAATCAGCAGCCCGCAAGGCCAGCTCCCTCCTAAGGGAAAAGGACGCCACTTGGTGATCCTAACCACCCACCATGCCCTGAAGTTGCAGGGATTGCTCTGTGGGCACAATGACCTCGAGTGAGGAGGCCCTCCAACACCAACCTCCAGAGAGACAACCTGGGGCAATGGGCCCCCATGACGACTCGTGTGACCATCACTTGACCTGGAGCTTCTCTCAGAAAACAACAAGAGTGTGCCCCAAAAGAGCAGACTATTGCTTACAGGACTTACTGCACCCAGAGTGGAGCTAATAAACTTGGCAGGGGAACCGTAAATTACGCTGCCACCATAGAAAAGCCTACAGACACCGCAGTGACGGTGGCCAATGAGACCGGCTGTACTCCTGGCTACTTCAAAAGGCCGTTGACTGAGTGGCCGTCATGGTCCTGGATCACCACCGGCCCTGGACTGTCTGGGAGTTGAGCAAGCAGGGCTCTGACACCTGGTGCTGTTTGTACGTTAATTCAGTGGCCTAACTGAAGAAAGCACAGACTACTGGTCAGAGCATCTAGGCTGGCAGAAACCATCAGCCTAAGGGGGCCGAACCAATGTGGAGCAGGGTAAAACCGCCCACCCCCCCAGCGTCTCTGCACATCTCTTTCCTGGACCCTTAAAGGTCATTAGAATCTATAAAACTTCCAATGCTGGTGCTCAGGCAGACGAGCAGTGAGGGAGGAGGCCTGCGGACAATCAACCTCACCTGGAGGCTGCTGGGGAGAAGTCCTGCCCCTCCCCCCGGGTATGAGGACACCCAACTCAGCATGAAGCATTTACAGAAGACGTGTCTGCACCCTCAGCGCCCCAAGAATGAGGAATGGGACAAAAGGCAGAGGAGGGCTTTGTCACTGGCAAAGCCCATTAAAAATTCCTGGGAGATAAAAATAGAATCTGGGCAATAAAATAAAGTCTAACCATTTTTTCCTTTGTGCTTTGTCTAATTTCACTTGCTCCTAGGTTTCCACATGCAGAGGTCCCACACCCGACACTTCAGACCCGATTTCCTCGTGCAAAATGGCTGGGCCGACACCTCAGCTCGTGGGGCCCCGTGCAGACTCTGCGACATAGAGCCTGAGCTCCAGCCAACCTGGCCCTCGAGAGCTCCGCCCCCTCCCTCCCGCTGATGCTGACAGGATCCCTACACAGCAGCCCGGCCCACAACCCGCAGGGGAGCACACACTCTCACCTCTCCATTCTCTGATCAAAATATAAAGTTTTCCTTTGCTTCTGAACCAAAGTCAGTCTCGATCTGTTGGCTCCAATGACACTGGGCAGGGAGACCCTTGTTGGGGCCCACTCTGCAGGATCAGTAACAGAATTTGAGAACATTGTAACTTCAATGCACAGATGTGTGAGCCAAACTGTAATTAACATAGAGCAGTGTATAAGGCTCGTGTAAAATAAGATGTTTCTAACACTTCCATTTGATATTTCCATCACTTTATTATAAGCAAGTTCAGTGGAGGGGATTGTCTTATTTGGCAGGTCAAGAGTAGAGAAATGCAGGGATTTCTTTCCAAGGATGTACATCTAATAATCTTGGTTGAAGTTTCAACCTTGTTTTGAATGATTTTCCATTGAAAATGATACCTCTCTTTCAGCTCCTAGATTTCTGAGAAGTATAAAATCTTATATTTTTTATTACCAAAGGGGAAAGGTGGGAGGAGGGATAAATTAACAGTTTCAGATTAACATATACACACTGCTATGTATAAAATATATCATCAACAGGGAACTACTGTATAGCACAGGGAACTATACTCAATATTTTGTAATGACCCCTGAGGGGAAATAATCTGAAAAACAATAGATATCTATATCGACATCATCTATCAACTACAGATAAAATGGAAACTAAAGGAGGCCGATGGTGAGCGTTTCTGAACCTGAAGACTTCAATCATCTAAAGTTCGGACTCTGCCTACGGCCCAAGTCCCTTAATGAACACACATGTACCAGTAGCTTAAAAATTCCCCAGATTGGAGTTCGGGGAGACACTGATTTGGAAAAATCCCTTGTGTTCTCCTTACATACACGGGACCTTTCCTACAGCTAAAACATGCCTGTGACACCCAGAAGATGGAACACGGTTGGATCAGGAAGATTTTTGGAAAAGGCACCAAAACGCCTAATTTCCTGGTTGTTGGGTTCACCCCTCCAGCCTTTTTCCTTAAAATCTCCCCACTAGAGGATGTCAGCACCTTCAACATCCAGTTGCACAGAAATCGGAATTTGTCCAAAGGAAGAAGGGGAAGGAGGAGAAACAAGGGGAGCCAAGCCCTAGATGTTCGGAGAGGCACATGTCACTCTACTTTCCAGTCAGGAAGAAGAATTAAGCAAAGGCTTAGCCTGCCACCGGGAACCAGAGTAGGGACAGAAGCAAACGAGCGGTTCTGCGGAAAGCTCCCAAAAAAGCGAGTTGAAAAATGGAGCTCAGGGGCACTGCAATTCACAAACCTGCAGAGTTATAAATGATAACTCTCGTCCACAAATATATTGAGGGAAGGCAACGAAGAGGATTTGAAATTAAGGCAGAATTGCAGGAAACAGATTTCAGGAGATAGATTCGAATCACCACTAAAGCACATGAAAAGCGGCAAAACGTCGACAATGATGCACTTGGCCAAAAAGAGCATATGCGTTTTGTTCTGAATGAATTCAGGAAAAAACCCATAGGCCCTTTTTGGCCAACCAAACAAGCAGGAAATGCAATTCAGCGCTACAAAGAAGTCTGACTTCCCATCGGTCAAAATGGCCTTCCTAAAAAAGTGTAAAACAAGAAAAGCAGGAGAGGCCAGGGAGGAAAGAGAGCCTTGCTACACTGATGGGCGGGATGTAAATGGCCAACAGCCACTCTGGAGAAGTGTACGGTGTGTCCTGAAACATCTAAAAAACACAGCTTAGAGAGAATAGGGCACTTCCACTCATGGGGGTATAAATTGGGAAAATGAAAAATCAGCAAGACACAAGCACCCCAAAGTTTAGGGCTGCTCTCTTGACAAGGACCTCCACTTCATTCCACCTTAAATATCCCAGGAAAGAGAAAAATGGATAAAGAAGTTGTGGTCCTTATGTACAATGGAATATCACTCAGCCATGAAATCAATGTCATAAGGCTAGTAGCAGCATGATGAGTGGATTTAGGTACGACGATTCTAAGTGAAATAAGTCACACAGAAAAGGACACTTCTCATAAGGTCTCACTGATAGAGGGAATGTAAAAACCGTTACACTTGAACTGAATTACAAAAGAGAACAGAGTCACACATGCAGAAAACACACTATGGGTGCTAACGGGAAAGGTGAGGTGGGGTGATACATAAAACAAGGGTTTCAAATTAGCTCAGATACCGTTGCATAAACCCAATATGTAATAGACAAGACCTACTCCTTGCTCAGAGAACTGGACTCAACACGCCCTGTTCACCGCACAACATTATATCTGACTAGTAATAATCTTAAAACCTATATATTGATATCTCTCTGTTAGTGTGTCAAGTGGATGTAAAGCGGCATAAACACAACAGTGAAAAGCAGCTAAAACCCATTATAAAAATAAATAACTTTGAAAAACCGATGAAACAAAGACAGTGAAAGAGAGCGAAATTCTTACACAATGCGTTCAGGAGCTGTGATGAAACTTGGATTGACCATATCTAGACCCACAGCTGGATGAGACATAAGGGTGGACACTCTTGCGGCTGAGAGGTTTGGTGAGGTTGGGTGAGCAAATGCAGAACCTTTAAAGTACTATTGCGTGGTACCCATCCCATGGGTCCCAAATCTCCAGGTTCAAGGGCATCTTCCTACATCGAAAACATGCATGAGAAACCCAGAAGATGGTACACCGTGTGATGGGGAAAGGTTTCTAAAACGCACCTCATTTCTCATCTCCTTGTGCCCAGGTTCGCCATTCCAGCCGCTTTTCTAGCAAGCTCCCTACTTGGAGCATCAGCACCTTTAACCTCCTGTTCCATACAGGTTGCAATTTGTCCTGAGGATGAACGGGTAGATGGGGAACCAATGAGAGACTAGTTCTTGGTGTTGGGACAGGCAAAGGTCACTCTATTGTCCCATCAGGAAGAAGAATTTACCACAGACTCAGCCTGCCCCCCGGAACCAGAACAGGGCCTGAAGCCATCCTGCGCTTTTGCGGCCATCTCCAAAAAAGCGAGTTGTAAAATGGAGCTACAGGGCACTGCAATTCACAAACCTGCAGAATTATAAATGATAACTCTCGTCCACAAATATATTGAGGGAAGGCAAAGAAGAGGATTTGAAATCAAGGCAGAATTGCAGGAAACAGATTTCACGAGGTAGATTCGAATCGCCTTTAAAGCACATGAAAAGCGGCAAAACGTTGACAATGATGCCCTTGGCCAAAAAGGGCGTATGCGTTTTTTCCTGAATATATTCAGGAAAAAACGCATACGCCCTTTTTGGCCAACCAAGCAACCTGGAAAGGCAAATCAGCGCTACAAAGAAGTCTCGCTTCCCATCGGTTAAAAGGGCCATGCTGAAAAAAGTGTCAAAACCAGAAATGCAGGACAGGCCATGGAGAAATGGGAGCCTTGCTACACTGATGGGCGGGATGTAAATTGCCAACAGCCACACTGGAGAAGAGTACGGTGTGTCCTGAAACATCTAAAATACACAGCTTAGAGAGCATAGGGCACTTCCACTCATGGGGTTATAAATTGGGAAAATTAAAAATCAGCAAGACACAAGCACCCCAAAGTTTAGGGCTGCTCTGTTGACAAGGACCTCCACTTCATTCCACCTTAAATATGCCAGGAAAGAGAAAAATGGATAAAAGAGTTGTGGTCCTTATGTACAAAGGAATATCACTCAGCCATGAAATTAATGTCATAAGGCTAGTAGCAGCATGATGAGTGGATTTAGGTACGACGATTCTAAGTGAAGTAAGTTACACAGAAAAGGACACTTCTCATAAGGTATCAGTGATAGAGGGAATGTAAAAACCGTTACACTTGAACTGAATTATAAAACAGAACGGAGTCACACATGCAGAAAACACACTATGGCTGCTTAACGGGAAAGGTGAGGTGGGGTGATACATAAAACAAGGGTTTCAAATTAGCTCAGATACCGTTCCATAAACCCAATATGTAATAGACAAGACCTACTCCTTGCTCAGAGAACTGGACTCAACACGCCCTATTCCCCGCACAAGAATATATCTGACTAGTAATAATCTTAAAACCTATGTATTCATATCTCTCTGTTAGTGTGTCAAGTGGGTGTAAAGCGGCATAAACACAGCAGTGAAAAGCAGCTAAACCCCATTATAAGAATAAATTACTTTTTGAAACCCATGAAACAAAGACAGTGAAAGAGAGCGAAATTCTTACACAATGCGTTCAGGGGCTGTGATCCAACCTGGATTGACCATATCTAGACCCACAGCTGGATGAGACATAAGGGTGGACACTCTTGAGGCTGAGAGGTTTGGTGAGGTTGGGTGAGCAAACGCAGACCCTTTAAAGTAATACTGCGTGGTACCCATCGCATGGGTCCCAAATCTCCAGGTTCAAGGGCATCTTCCTCCATCGAAAACATGCATGAGAAACCCAGAAGATGGTACACCGTGTGATGGGGAAAGGTTTCTAAAACGCACCTCATTTCTCATCTCCTTGTGCTCGGGTTCGCCATTCCAGCCACTTTACTAGCAATCTCCCTCCTTGGAGCATCAGCACCTTTAACCTCCTGTTCCGTACAGGTTGCAATTTGTCCTGAGGATGAACGGGAAGACGTGGAACCAATGAGAGACTAGCTCTTGGTGTTGGGACACGCAGAGGTCACTCTATTTTCCCATCAGGAAGAAGAATTAACCACAGGCTCAGCCTGCCCCCCGGAACAAGAACAGGGCCTGAAGCCATCCTGAGCTTTTGCGGCCATCTCCCAAAAACGCGAGTTGTAAAATGGAGGTTCAGGGCACTGCAATTCACAAACCTGCAGACTTATAAATGATACCTCTCGTCCACAAATATATTGAGGGAAGGCAAAGAAGAGGATTTGAAATCAAGGCAGAATTGCAGGAAACAGATTTCAGGAGGTAGATTCGAATCGCCTTTAAAGCACATGAAAAGCGGCAAAACGTTGACAATGATGCCCTTGGCCAAAAAGGGCGTATGCGTTTTTTCCTGAATATATTCAGGAAAAAACGCATACGCCCTTTTTGGCCAACCAAGCAACCTGGAAAGGCAAATCAGCGCTACAAAGAAGTCTCGCTTCCCATCGGTTAAAAGGGCCATGCTGAAAAAAGTGTCAAAACCAGAAATGCAGGACAGGCCATGGAGAAATGGGAGCCTTGCTACACTGATGGGCGGGATGTAAATTGCCAACAGCCACTCTGGAGAAGAGTACGGTGTGTCCTGAAACATCTAAAAAACACAGCTTAGAGAGCATAGGGCACTTCCACTCATGGGGGTATAAATTGGGAAAATGAAAAATCAGCAAGACACAAGCACCCCAAAGTTTAGGGCTGCTCTGTTGACAAGGACCTCCACTTCATTCCACCTTCAATATCCCAGGAAAGAGAAAAATGGATAAAGAAGTTGTGGTCCTTATGTACAATGGAATATCACTCAGCCATGAAATCAATGTCATAAGGCTAGTAGCAGCATGATGAGTGGATTTAGGTACGACGATTCTAAGTGAAATAAGTCACACAGAAAAGGACACTTCTCATAAGGTATCACTGATAGAGGGAATGTAAAAACCGTTACACTTGAACTGAATTACAAAACAGAACAGAGTCACACATGCAGAAAACACACTATGGCTGCTTCACGGGAAAGGTGAGGTGGGGTGATACATAAAACAAGGGTTTCAAATTAGCTCAGATACCGTTCCATAAACCCAATATGTAATAGACAAGACCTACTCCTTGCTCAGAGAACTGGACTCAACATGCCCTATTCACCGCACAAGAATATATCTGACTAGTAATAATCTTAAAACCTATGTATTGATATCTCTCTGTTAGTGTGTCAAGTGGGTGTAAAGCGGCATAAACACAGCAGTGAAAAGCAGCTAAACCCCATTATAAAAATAAGTTACTTAGAAAAACCCATGAAACAAAGACAGTGAAAGAGAGCGAAATTCTTACACAATGCGTTCAGGGGCTGTGATGCAACCTGGATTGACCATATCTAGACCCACAGCTGGATGAGACATAAGGGTGGACACTCTTGGGGCTGAGAGGTTTGGTGAGGTTGGGTGAGCAAACGCAGACCCTTTAAAGTAATACTGCGTGGTACCCATCGCATGGGTCCCAAATCTCCAGGTTCAAGGGCATCTTCCTACAATCGAAAACATGCATGAGAAACCCAGAAGATGGTACACCGTGTGATGGGGAAAGGTTTCTAAAACGCACCTCATTTCTCATCTCCTTGTGCCCGGGTTCGGTATTCCAGCCGCTTTACTAGCAATCTCCCTACTTGGAGCATCAACACCTTTAACCTCCTGTTCCGTACAGGTTGCAATTTGTCCTGAGGGTGAACGGGAAGACGTGGAACCAATGAGAGACTAGCTCTTGGTGTTGGGACAGGCACAGGTCACTCTATTTTCCCATCAGGAAGAAGAATTAACCACAGGCTCAGCCTGCCACCCGGAACCAGAACAGGGCCTGAAGCCATCCTGCGCTATTGCGGCCAGCTCCCTAAAAAGCGAGTTGTAAAATGGAGGTTCAGGGCACTGCATTTCACAAACCTGCAGACTTATAAATGATAACTCTCGTCCACAAATATATTGAGGGAAGGCAAAGAAGAGGATTTGAAATCAAGGCAGAATTGCAGGAAACAGATTTCAGGAGGTAGATTCGAATCTCCTTTAAAGCACATGAAAAGCGGAAAAACTTTGACAATGATGCCCTTGGCCAAAAAGGGCGTATGCGTTTTTTCCTGAATATATTCAGGAAAAAACGCATACGCCCTTTTTGGCCAACCAAGCAACCTGGAAAGGCAAATCAGCGCTACAAAGAAGTCTCGCTTCCCATCGGTTAAAAGGGCCATGCTGAAAAAAGTGTCAAAACCAGAAATGCAGGACAGGCCATGGAGAAATGGGAGCCTTGCTACACTGATGGGCGGGATGTAAATTGCCAACAGCCACACTGGAGAAGAGTACGGTGTGTCCTGAAACATCTAAAAAACACAGCTTAGAGAGCATAGGGCACTTCCACTCATGGGGGTATAAATTGGGAAAATGAAAAATCAGCAAGACACAAGGACCCCAAAGTTTAGGGTTGCTCTGTTGACAAGGACCTCCACTTCATTCCACCTTAAATATGCCAGGAAAGAGAAAAATGGATAAAAGAGTTGTGGTCCTTATGTACAAAGGAATATCACTCAGCCATGAAATTAATGTCATAAGGCTAGTAGCAGCATGATGAGTGGATTTAGGTACGACGATTCTAAGTGAAGTAAGTTACACAGAAAAGGACACTTCTCATAAGGTATCAGTGATAGAGGGAATGTAAAAACCGTTACACTTGAACTGAATTATAAAACAGAACGGAGTCACACTTGCAGAAAACACACTATGGCTGCTTAACGGGAAAGGTGAGGTGGGGTGATACATAAAACAAGGGTTTCAAATTAGCTCAGATACCGTTCCATAAACCCAATATGTAATAGACAAGACCTACTCCTTGCTCAGAGAACTGGACTCAACACGCCCTATTCACCGCACAAGAATATATCTGACTAGTAATAATCTTAAAACCTATGTATTCATATCTCTCTGTTAGTGTGTCAAGTGGGTGTAAAGCGGCATAAACACAGCAGTGAAAAGCAGCTAAACCCCATTATAAGAATAAATTACTTTTTCAAACCCATGAAACAAAGACAGTGAAAGAGAGCGAAATTCTTACACAATGCGTTCAGGGGCTGTGATCCAACCTGGATTGACCATATCTAGACCCACAGCTGGATGAGACATAAGGGTGGACACTCTTGAGGCTGAGAGGTTTGGTGAGGTTGGGTGAGCAAACGCAGACCCTTTAAAGTAATACTGCGTGGTACCCATCGCATGGGTCCCAAATCTCCAGGTTCAAGGGCATCTTCCTCCATCGAAAACATGCATGAGAAACCCAGAAGATGGTACACCGTGTGATGGGGAAAGGTTTCTAAAACGCACCTCATTTCTCATCTCCTTGTGCTCGGGTTCGCCATTCCAGCCACTTTACTAGCAATCTCCCTCCTTGGAGCATCAGCACCTTTAACCTCCTGTTCCGTACAGGTTGCAATTTGTCCTGAGGATGAACGGGAAGACGTGGAACCAATGAGAGACTAGCTCTTGGTGTTGGGACACGCAGAGGTCACTCTATTTTCCCATCAGGAAGAAGAATTAACCACAGGCTCAGCCTGCCCCCCGGAACAAGAACAGGGCCTGAAGCCATCCTGAGCTTTTGCGGCCATCTCCCAAAAACGCGAGTTGTAAAATGGAGGTTCAGGGCACTGCAATTCACAAACCTGCAGAGTTATAAATGATACCTCTCGTCCACAAATATATTGAGGGAAGGCAAAGAAGAGGATTTGAAATCAAGGCAGAATTGCAGGAAACAGATTTCAGGAGGTAGATTCGAATCGCCTTTAAAGCACATGAAAAGCGGCAAAACGTTGACAATGATGCCCTTGGCCAAAAAGGGCGTATGCGTTTTTTCCTGAATATATTCAGGAAAAAACGCATACGCCCTTTTTGGCCAACCAAGCAACCTGGAAAGGCAAATCAGCGCTACAAAGATGTCTCGCTTCCCATCGGTCAAAAGGGCCATGCTGAAAAAAGTCTCAAAACCAAAAATGCAGGACAGGCCATGGAGAAATGGGAGCCTTGCTACACTGATGGGCGGGATGTAAATTGTCAACAGCCACTCTGGAGAAGTGTACGGTGAGTCCTGAAACGTCTAAAAAGCAAAGCTTAGAGAGCATAGGGCACTTCCACTCATGGGGGTATAAATTGGGAAAATGAAAAATCAGCAAGACACAAGCACCCCAAAGTTTAGGGCTGCTCTGTTGACAAGGACCTCCACTTCATTCCACCTTCAATATCCCAGGAAAGAGAAAAATGGATAAAGAAGTTGTGGTCCTTATGTACAATGGAATATCACTCAGCCATGAAATCAATGTCTTAAGGCTAGTAGCAGCATGATAAGTGGATTTAGGTACGACGATTCTAAGTGAAATAAGTCACACAGAAAAGGACACTTCTCATAAGGTATCACTTATAGAGGGAATGTAAAAACCGTTACACTTGAACTGAATTACAAAACAGAACAGAGTCACACATGCAGAAAACACACTATGGCTGCTTAACGGGAAAGGTGAGGTGGGGTGATACATAAAACAAGGGTTTCAAATTAGCTCAGATACCGTTCCATAAACCCAATATGTAATAGACAAGACCTACTCCTTGCTCAGAGAACTGGACTCAACACGCCCTATTCACCGCACAAGAATATATCTGAGTAGTAATAATCTTAAAACCTATGTATTGATATCTCTCTGTTAGTGTGTCAAGTGGGTGTAAAGGGGCATAAACACAGCAGTGAAAAGCAGCTAAACCCCATTATAAAAATAAATTACTTTGAAAAACCCATGAAACAAAGACAGTGAAAGAGAGCGAAATTCTTACACAATGCGTTCAGGGGCTGTGATGCAACCTGGATTGACCATATCTAGACCCACAGCTGGATGAGACATAAGGGTGGACACTCTTGGGGCTGAGAGGTTTGGTGAGGTTGGGTGAGCAAATGCAGACCCTTTAAAGTAATACTGCGTGGTACCCATCGCATGGGTCCCAAATCTCCAGGTTCAAGGGCATCTTCCTACATCGAAAACATGCATGAGAAACCCAGAAGATGGTACACCGTGTGATGGGGAAAGGTTTCTAAAACGCACCTCATTTCTCATCTCCTTGTGCCCGGGTTCGGTATTCCAGCCGCTTTACTAGCAATCTCCCTACTTGGAGCATCAGCACCTTTAACCTCCTGTTCCGTACAGGTTGCAATTTGTCCTGAGGGTGAACGGGAAGACGTGGAACCAATGAGAGACTAGCTCTTGGTGTTGGGACAGGCACAGGTCACTCTATTTTCCCATCAGGAAGAAGAATTAACCACATGATCAGCCTGCCCCCTGGAACCAGAACAGGGCCTGAAGCCATCCTGCGCTATTGCGGCCAGCTCCCAAAAAAGCGAGTTGTAAAATGGAGGTTCAGGGCACTGCAATTCACAAACCTGCAGAGTTATAAATGATAACTCTCGTCCACAAATATATTGAGGGAAGGCAAAGAAGAGGATTTGAAATCAAGGCAGAATTGCAGGAAACAGATTTCAGGAGGTAGATTCGAATCGCCTTAAAGCACATGAAAAGCGGAAAAACTTTGACAATGATGCCCTTGGCCAAAAAGGGCGTATGCGTTTTTTCCTGAATATATTCAGGAAAAAACGCATACGCCCTTTTTGGCCAACCAAGCAACCTGGAAAGGCAAATCAGCGCTACAAAGAAGTCTCGCTTCCCATCGGTTAAAAGGGCCATGCTGAAAAAAGTGTCAAAACCAGAAATGCAGGACAGGCCATGGAGAAATGGGAGCCTTGCTACACTGATGGGCGGGATGTAAATTGCCAACAGCCACACTGGAGAAGAGTACGGTGTGTCCTGAAACATCTAAAAAACACAGCTTAGAGAGCATAGGGCACTTCCACTCATGGGGGTATAAATTGGGAAAATGAAAAATCAGCAAGACACAAGCACCCCAAAGTTTAGGGTTGCTCTGTTGACAAGGACCTCCACTTCATTCTACCTTAAATATGCCAGGAAAGAGAAAAATGGATAAAAGAGTTGTGGTCCTTATGTACAAAGGAATATCACTCAGCCATGAAATCAATGTCATAAGGCTAGTAGCAGCATGATGAGTGGATTTAGGTACGACGATTCTAAGTGAAGTAAGTTACACAGAAAAGGACACTTCTCATAAGGTATCAGTGATAGAGGGAATGTAAAAACCGTTACACTTGAACTGAATTACAAAACAGAACGGAGTCACACATGCAGAAAACACACTATGGCTGCTTAACGGGAAAGGTGAGGTGGGGTGATACATAAAACAAGGGTTTCAAATTAGCTCAGATACCGTTCCATAAACCCAATATGTAATAGACAAGACCTACTCCTTGCTCAGAGAACTGGACTCAACACGCCCTATTCACCGCACAAGAATATATCTGACTAGAAATAATCTTAAAACCTATGTATTCATATCTCTCTGTTAGTGTGTCAAGTGGGTGTAAAGCGGCATAAACACAGCAGTGAAAAGCAGCTAAACCCCATTATAAGAATAAATTACTTTTTCAAACCCATGAAACAAAGACAGTGAAAGAGAGCGAAATTCTTACACAATGCGTTCAGGGGCTATGATCCAACCTGGATTGACCATATCTAGACCCACAGCTGGATGAGACATAAGGGTGGACACTCTTGAGGCTGAGAGGTTTGGTGAGGTTGGGTGAGCAAACGCAGACCCTTTAAAGTAATACTGCGTGGTACCCATCGCATGGGTCCCAAATCTCCAGGTTCAAGGGCATCTTCCTACATCGAAAACATGCATGAGAAACCCAGAAGATGGTACACCGTGTGATGGGGAAAGGTTTCTAAAACGCACCTCATTTCTCATCTCCTTGTGCTCGGGTTCGCCATTCCAGCCACTTTACTAGCAATCTCCCTCCTTGGAGCATCAGCACCTTTAACCTCCTGTTCCGTACAGGTTGCAATTTGTCCTGAGGATGAACGGGAAGACGTGGAACCAATGAGAGACTAGCTCTTGGTGTTGGGACAGGCACAGGTCACTCTATTTTCCCATCAGGAAGAAGAATTAACCACAGGCTCAGCCTGCCCCCCGGAACCAGAACAGGGCCTGAAGCCATCCTGAGCTTTTGCGGCCATCTCCCAAAAACGCGAGTTGTAAAATGGAGGTTCAGGGCACTGCAATTCACAAACCTGCAGAGTTATAAATGATACCTCTCGTCCACAAATATATTGAGGGAAGGCAAAGAAGAGGATTTGAAATCAAGGCAGAATTGCAGGAAACAGATTTCAGGAGGTAGATTCGAATCGCCTTTAAAGCACATGAAAAGCGGCAAAACGTTGACAATGATGCCCTTGGCCAAAAAGGGCGTATGCGTTTTTTCCTGAATATATTCAGGAAAAAACGCATACGCCCTTTTTGGCCAACCAAGCAACCTGGAAAGGCAAATCAGCGCTACAAAGAAGTCTCGCTTCCCATCGGTCAAAAGGGCCATGCTGAAAAAAGTGGCAAAACCAGAAATGCAGGACAGGCCATGGAGAAATGGGAGCCTTGCTACACTGATGGGCGGGATGTAAATTGTCAACAGCCACTCTGGAGAAGTGTACGGTGAGTCCTGAAACGTCTAAAAAGCAAAGCTTAGAGAGCATAGGGCACTTCCACTCATGGGGGTATAAATTGGGAAAATGAAAAATCAGCAAGACACAAGCACCCCAAAGTTTAGGGCTGCTCTGTTGACAAGGACCTCCACTTCATTCCACCTTCAATATCCCAGGAAAGAGAAAAATGGATAAAGAAGTTGTGGTCCTTATGTACAATGGAATATCACTCAGCCATGAAATCAATGTCTTAAGGCTAGTAGCAGCATGATAAGTGGATTTAGGTACGACGATTCTAAGTGAAATAAGTCACACAGAAAAGGACACTTCTCATAAGGTATCACTTATAGAGGGAATGTAAAAACCGTTACACTTGAACTGAATTACAAAACAGAACAGAGTCACACATGCAGAAAACACACTATGGCTGCTTAACGGGAAAGGTGAGGTGGGGTGATACATAAAACAAGGGTTTCAAATTAGCTCAGATACCGTTCCATAAACCCAATATGTAATAGACAAGACCTACTCCTTGCTCAGAGAACTGGACTCAACACGCCCTATTCACCGCACAGGAATATATCTGAGTAGTAATAATCTTAAAACCTATGTATTGATATCTCTCTGTTAGTGTGTCAAGTGGGTGTAAAGCGGCATAAACACAGCAGTGAAAAGCAGCTAAACCCCATTATAAAAATAAATTTCTTTGAAAAACCCATGAAACAAAGTCAGTGAAAGAGAGCGAAATTCTTACACAATGCGTTCAGGGGCTGTGATCCAACCTGGATTGACCATATCTAGACCCACAGCTGGATGAGACATAAGGGTGGACACTGTTGCGGCTGAGAGGTTTGGTGAGGTTGGGTGAGCAAACGCAGACCCTTTAAAGTAATACTGCGTGGTACCCATCGCATGGGTCCCAAATCTCCAGGTTCAAGGGCATCTTCCTACATCGAAAACATGCATGAGAAACCCAGAAGATGGTACACCGTGTGATGGGGAAAGGTTTCTAAAACGCACCTCATTTCTCATCTCCTTGTGCCCGGGTTCGGTATTCCAGCCGCTTTACTAGCAATCTCCCTCCTTGGAGCATCAGCACCTTTAACCTCCTGTTCCGTACAGGTTGCAATTTGTCCTGAGGGTGAACGGGAAGACGTGGAACCAATGAGAGCCTAGCTCTTGGTTTTGGCACAGGCACAGGTCACTCTATTTTCCCATCAGGAAGAAGAATTAACCACAGTCTCAGCCTGCCCCCCGGAACCAGAACAGGGCCTGAAGCCATCCTGCGCTATTGCGGCCAGCTCCCTAAAAAGCGATTTGTAAAATGGAAGTTCAGGGCACAGCAATTCACAAACCTGCAGACTTATAAATGATAACTCTCGTCCACAAATATATTGAGGGAAGGCAAAGAAGAGGATTTGAAATCAAGGCAGAATTGCAGGAAACAGATTTCAGGAGGTAGATTCGAATCGCCTTAAAGCACATGAAAAGCGGCAAAACGTTGACAATGATGCCCTTGGCCAAAAAGGGCGTATGCGTTTTTTCCTGAATATATTCAGGAAAAAACGCATACGCCCTTTTTGGCCAACCAAGCAACCTGGAAAGGCAAATCAGCGATACAAAGAAGACTCGCTTCCCATCGGTCAAAAGGGCCATGCTGAAAAAAGTGTCAAAACCAGAAATGCAGGACATGCCATGGAGAAATGGGAGCCTTGCTACACTGATGGGCGGGATGTAAATTGCCAACAGCCACTCTGGAGAAGTGTACCGTGTGTCCTGAAACATCTAAAAAACACAGCTTAGAGAGCATAGGGCACTTCCACTCATGGGGGTATAAATTGGGAAAATTAAAAATCAGCAAGACACAAGCACCCCAAAGTTTAGGGCTGCTCTGTTGACAAGGACCTCCACTTCATTCCACCTTAAATATCCCAGGAAAGAGAAAAATGGATAAAGAAGTTGTGGTCCTTATGTACAATGGAATATCACTCAGCCATGAAATCAATGTCATAAGGCTAGTAGCAGCATGATGAGTGGATTTAGGTACGACGATTCCAAGTGAAATATGTCACACAGAAAAGGACATTTCTCATAAGGTATCACTTATAGAGGGAATGTAAAAACCATTACACTTGAAGTGAATTACAAAACAGAACAGAGTCACACATTTAGAAAACACACTATGGCTGCTTAACGGGAAAGGTGAAGTGGGGTGATGCATAAAACAAGGGTTTCATATTAGCTCAAATACCGATCCATATACCCAATATGTAATAGACAAGACCTATTCCTTGCTCAGTGAAGTGGATGCAACACCCCCTATTCAACGAACAAGAATATATCTGACTAGTAAAAATCTTAAATCCTATGTATTGATGTCTCTCTGTTAGTGTGTCAATTGGGTGTAAAGGGGCATAAACACAGCAGTGAAAATCAGGTAAACCCCATTATAAAAATAAATTACTTTGAAAAACCCATGAAACAAAGACAGTGAAAGAGAGAGAAATTCTTACACAATTCTTTCAGGGGCTGTGATGCAACCTGGTGTGACCATATCTAGATCCACAGCCTGATGAGAAATAAAGCTGGACACTCTTGGGGCTGAAGGTCTCTTTCCCTATTTACCAGATTAGGAACGTAGAAAGGATGCCACCCTCTGGCCGTTACCTGCAAACGCAGCTTTAAAACATGTGCTAATGGTCACTTCATATGAACAAGTACTTCAGGGCTGTAAATGAAACGTGCCCTCAAAATGTCTTGAGGGAGGTAATGGCCAAAAATTTTCAAAATGTGACACTTACTTTAAGAAAACACTTTGAAGAACTGAGCTGTAATCACAGTTTGATAAATAAAAAGGGCATGCTTTAAAGCTCAATTTCAACAGATTATGGGACACATGCAAATTCAACCACAGATAGGCATCAGCTCGCACCGGTTAGAATAACCATCAGCAAGAAAACTACAAACAATAAATATTGAAGGTGTTTTGGAGAAATGCATACCCTCAATTTTAAGTGGGACGTAACCTGGAAAGAGCCACTAATGAGAACTGAATGGTGGTGCCTTTAAAACATACACACTGAGCTACCATATGATACAGCAAGCCCACTCCTTGGCCTATAACATAAGAAGATATAACTGGATAGACACAGGCAAACAAATGTGCATTGCAGCAGTATTACAATAGCCAAGACATGGAGGCAACCAGAAAGTCCATCAAGAGGTGCGTGGCCAAAGAAGAACTGGTACACGTACAGATGGAATATTAGCCAGGGAAAAAAATGAAACAATGCCATTTGCAGCACCATGTATGATTCTTGAGGTAATCAGGCAAATTGTACTAAGTCAGAAAGCAAAAGACACATATCCTATAATATCACTTATAGGTCTTAGCTAAAAATTGATACCAATGAAAATATTTCCACAGAGAAATGCAATCACAGATTCATTAAACAAACTTATGGTTCACCAAATGGAAAGGTGTGAGGATTGGATACATTAGGATATTGGGGTTAAGATAGATATAGAAACACATGTGAAATATGTAATCACCAAAGACCTACGTAATACCAAGACAAGACTACTCAACATTGTGTCATAACCTACATGGGAAAATGATCCAAAGAAGAATAGATATATGTATATGTTTAAAAGAACCACATCTTTCACACCTAGAAGAAACAAAACATTTTAATTAAATTTGCTCTGACAAAAAATAAAAATTAAATTAAAAAAAGAACAAGAAGTAATGAGACATAAACTTAAGGGGCTATTTGCTGGCACATTGCATTCTAATTTACAACCAGAACATGACTTCCATTAAGGCTCTGTCATCACTAATAAAGCAGCTTTATAAGCAATGTTGAAGGTAGCTTAAAAGAAGTCTCACTAATTATTGATAGTAACAAGGAAACAAAGAAAAGTAAAAATCTCACTGCAAAAAGTATACCTAGGGTAAGGATAGTAGATCAAACACTTATTAAACTTCTGTAAAGAATAAAAGACAACAGTAGTATGTTTTTTTAAAAAGAGAGGGCCCAAATAAATCTGAAATGAAAGAGATGATGTTACAACAGACACCACAGAAATACAAAGTATCCTAAGATACACACAGGGTAACTCAGGGCTCAGACTGGACAGAGCCCACTCTCCAGTCCCCTGTACATGACTTACAGGAGCCTCAGGAACTGAGGAGGGGGTCCCTGAGGAGAGGCTCAAGATAGAATATGGTAGGCATTAACATGACTGCATTCATCTTAAACATGCCTGAACTACATTCACACGAGATGATTTTGTCCTGTATGTACATCGGCACCTCTAGTTGGAACTGCAAATCTTTGGCTTCAACACCTCTACTGACAACATTAGCGTCACCTGCTGTGGACCGTCTCCTATAGGATTTCTAGAATCACAAAACATCGAAGCTTCACAGGACCCAGAGTCTGTGCAACTCCACACAGAGTCTCAGAGTCTCAACTCCACTCAGATACTCCACTCTTGGAGGGCACACACAAAGTAGTGTGCACATCAGGACCCAGGGGAAGGAGCAGTGACCCTGTAGGAGAATGACCAGAACTACCTGCTACTTTTAGAGGGTCTCCTGCAGAGGCAGGTGGTGGCTGTGGCTGTGGCTCACCGTGAGGACAACGACACTGGCAGCAGAAGTTCTGGGAAATACTCCTTGGTGTGAGCCCTCCCAGAGTCCGCCATTAGCCCCACCAAGAGCAAGGTAGGCTCCAGGGCTGGGTCGCCTCAGGCCAAACAACCAACAGGGAGGGAACCCAGCCCCATGCATCAGCAGACAAGCGGATTAAACTTTTTATTAAAGTTTTATTTAATCCGAAGACAAGCGGATTAAAGCTCTGCCCACCAAAGCAACACCCAGCTCTACCCACCACCAGTCCCTCCCATCAGGAAGCTTGCACAAGCCTCTAAGATAGACTCATCCACCGGAGAGCAGACAGCAGAAGCAAGAAGAACTACAATTCTGCAGCCTGTGGAAGGAAAACCACATTCACAGAAAGATAGACAAAATGAAAAGGCAGAGGACTTTATACCAGATCAAGGAACAAGATAAAACCCCAGAAAAAAAATGAAATGAGGTGGAGATAGGGAACCTTCCAGAAAAAGAATTCAGAATAATGATAGTGAAGTTGAGCCAAGACCTTGGAAAAAGAAAGGAGGCAAAGATCGAGAAGATGCAAGAAATGTTTAACAAAGACCTAGAAGAATTAAGGAACAAACACCTAGAAGAATTAAAGAACAAACAAACAGAGGTGAACAATGGAATAACTGAAATGAAAAATACACTAGAAGGAATCAGTAGCAGAATAACTGTGGCAGAAGAACGGATAAGTGACCTGGAAGACAGAAAGGTGGAAATCACTGCCATGGAACAGAATAAAGAAAAAGAATGAAAATAAACGAAGATACCCCAAGAGTCCTCTGGGACAACTTTAAACGCAACAACATTCGCATTATAGGGGTCCCAGAAGGAGAAGAGAGAGAGAAAGGACCCAAGAATATATTTGAAGAGATTATGGTCAAAAACTTCCCTAGCATGGGAAAAGAAATAGCCACCCAAGTCCAGAAGCACAGAGTGTCCCAGGCAGGATAAACCAAAGGAGAAAAATGACAAGACACATAGTAATCAAATTGACAAAAATTAACGACAAAGAAAAATGATTGAAACCAGCAAGGGAAAAATGACAAATAACATACAAGGGAACTCCCATAAGGATAACAACTGATTTCTCAGCAGAAAATCTACAAGCCAGAAGGAAGTGGCATGATAAATTTAAAGTGATGAAAGGGAAGAACCTACAACCAAGAGTACTCCACCCTGCAAAGAGCTCATTCAGATTTGATGGAGAAATCAAAAGCCTTACAGACAAGCAAAAGCTAAGAGAATTCAGCACCATGAAACCAGCTCTACACCAAATGCTAAAGGAACTTCTCTAAGTGGGAAACACAAGAGAAGAAAAGGACCCACCAAGACAAACCCATAACAATTAAGAAAATAGTAGTAGGAACATACATATCGATAATTACCTTAAACGTGAATGCACTACATGTTCCAACCAAAAGACACAGGCTCGCTGAATGGATACAAAAACAAGACCCATATATATGCTGTCTACAAGAGATCCATTTCAGACCTAGGGACACATACAGACTCAAAGTGAGGCGATGGCAAAATATATTCTATGCAAATGAAAATCAAAAGAAAGCTGGAGTAGCAATACTCATATCAGATAAAATAGACTTTAAAATAAAGAATGTTACAAGAGACGAGGAAAGGCACTACATAATGGTCAGGGGATCAATCCAAGAAGAAGATATAACAATTATAAATATATATGTACCCAAAATAGGAGCAGCTCAATGTATAAGGCAACTGCTAACAGCTATAAAAGAGGAAATCGACAGTAACACAATAATAGCGGGGGACTTTAACAGCTCACTTACACCAGTGGAGATCAGCCAGACAGACAATTAATAAGGAAACACAAGCTTTAAATGACACAATAGACCAGATAGAGTTAATTGATATTTATAGGACATTCCATCCAAAAACAGCAGATTACACGTTCTTCTCAACTGCACACGGAACATTCTCCAGGATAGATCACAACTTGGGTCACAGATAAAGCCTCAGTAAATTTAAGAAAACTGAAATCATATCAAGCAGCTGTTCCGACCACAATGCTATGAGATTAGAAATCAATTACACGGAAAAAACCGTAAAAAACACAAACACATGGAAGCTAAACAATACGTTACTAAATAACCAAGAGATCACTGAAGAAATCAAAGAGGAAATCAAAAACTACCTAGAGACAAATGACAACAAAAACACGATGATCCAAAACCTATGGGATGCAGCAAAAGGAGTTCTAAGAGGGAAGTTTATAGCAATACAAGCCTACCTCAAGAAACAAGAAAAATCTCAAATAAACAATCTAACCTTACACCTAGAGGAACTAGAGAAAGAAGAACAAAACCCAAAGTTAGTAGAAGGAAAGAAATCATAAAGATCAGAGCAGAAATAAATGAAATAGAAACAAAGAAAACGAAAGCAAAGATCAATAAAACTAAAAGCTGGTTCTTTGAGAAGATAAGCAAAAATGATCAACCTTTAGCCAGACTCCAGAAAAAGAGGGAGAGGACGCAAATCAACAAAATTAGAAGTGAAAAAGCAGAAGTTACAACAGACACCACAGGAATACAAAGCATCCTAAGAGACTACTACAAGCAACTCTAGGCCAATAAAATGGACAATCTGGAAGAAATGGACAAATTCTTAGAAAGGGATAACCTTCTAAGACTGAACCAGGAAGAAATAGAAAATATGAACAAACCTATCACAAGCAATGAAATTGAAACTGTGATTAAAAATCTTCCAACAAACAAAAGTCCAGAACCAGATGGCATCACAGGTGAATTCTATCAAACATTTAGAGAAGAGCTAACACCCAACCTTCTCAAATTCTTCAAAACAATTGCAGCGGAAGGAACACTCCCAAACTCATTCTATGAGACCACCATCACCCTGATACCAAAATCAGACAGAGATACTACAAGGAAAGAAAATTATAGACCAATATCACTGATGAATATAGATGTAAAAATCCTCAACAAAATACTAGCAAACAGAATCGAACAACACATGAAAAGGATCATACACCATGATCAAGTGGGGTTTATCCCAGGGATGCGAGGATTCTTCAATATACACAAATCAATGTGATACACCATATTAACAAATTGTAGAATAAAACCATATGATCATCTCAATAGCTGAAGGAAAAGATTTTGAGAAAATTCAACACTCATTTACGATAAAAACTCTGCAGAGTGTGGGCATAGAGGGAAACTACCTCAACATAATAAAGGCCATATATGACAAACCCACAGCAAACAGCATTCTCAATGGTGAAAAACTGAAAGCGTTTCCTCTAAGATCAGGAACAAGACGAGGATGTCCACTCTCACCACTGCTATTCAACATAGTTTTGGAAGTCCTAGCCATGGCAATCAGAGAAGAAAAAGAAATAAAAGGAATACAAAAAGGAAAAGAAGAAGTAAAATTGTCACTGTTTGCAGATGACATGATATCATAGATAGAGAATCCTAAAGATGCCACCAGAAAACCACTGGAGCTAATCAATGAATTTGGTAAAGTTGCAGGATACAAAATTAATGCACAGAAATTGCTTGCATTCCTATACACTAACAATGAAAGATCAGAAAGAGAAATTAAGGAAACAATCCCATTACCACTGCAACAAAAAGAATAAAATACCTAGGAATAAACCTACCTAAGGAAGTAAAAGACCTGTACTCAGAAAACTATAAGACACTGATGAAAGAAATCAAAGATGATATAAACAGATGGAGACATATACCATGTTCTCGGATTAGAAGAATCAATATTGTGAAAATGACTATACTACCCAAAGCAATCTACAGATTCAATGCAATCCCGATCAAAATACCTTTGGCATTTTCTACAGAACAAGAAAAAAAAATCTTAAAATTTGTAGGGAGACACAAAAGACCCTGGATAGCCAAAGCAGTCTTGAGGGGGGAAAAAAAAGAGCTGGAGGAATCAGACTTCCAGACTTCAGACTATATTGCAAAGCTACAGTAATCAAGATAATATGGTACTGACACAAAAACAGAAATATAGGTCAATAGAACAGGATAGAAAGCACAGAGATAAACCCACGTACCTATGGTTCACTAATCTATGACAAAGGAGGCAAGGGTATACAATGGAGAAAAGACAGTGTCTTCAGCAAGTGGTGCTGGGAAAACTGGACAGTTACATGTAAAAGAATGAAATTAGTACACTCCCTAACACCATACACAAAAATAAACTCAAAATGGATTAGAGACCTAAATATAAGACCAGCCACTATAAAACTCTTAGAGGAAAACATAAGCAGAACAGTCTATGACATAAATCACAGCAAGATCCTTTTTGACCCACCTCCTAGAGAAATGGAAATAAAAACAAAAATAAAAAAATGGGACCGAATGAAACATAAATTCTTTTGCACAGCAAAGGAAAACATAAGCAAGATGAAAAGACAACCATCAGAATGGGAGAAAATATTTTCAAATGAAGCAAATGGCAAAGGATTAATCTCCAAAAAGCAGCTCATGTAGTTCAATATCACAAAACCAAACAACCCAATCCAAAAATGGGCAGAAGACCTAAATAGACATTTCTCCAAAGAAGATATACAGGTTGCCAACAAACACATGAAAGGATGCTGAACATCACTAATCATTAGAGAAATGCAAATCAAAACTACAGTGAGGTATCACCTCACACCAGTCAGAATGGCCATCATCAAAAAATCTACCAACAATAAATGCTGGAGAGGCATTTATTGGAGCAAAGGGAACCCTCTTGCACTGTTGGTGGGAATGTAAATTGATATAGCCACTAGGGAGAACGGTATGGGGGTTCCTTAAAAACTAAAAATAGAACTACCATACAACCCAGCAAACCCACTCCTGGACATTTACCCTGAGAAAACCATAATTCAAAAAGAGTCATGTACCACAATGTTCACTGTAGCTCTATTTACAATAGCCAGGACATGGAAGCAACCTAAGTGTCCATCAACAGATAAATGGATAAGGAAGATGTGGCACAAATATACAATGGAACATTATTCAGCCATAAAAAGAAACGAAATTGAGTTACTTTTAGTGAGGTGGATGGATCTAGAGTCTGTCCTACAGAGTGAAGTAAGTCAGAAAGAGAAAAACAAATACCGTATGCTAACACATATATATGGAATCTTAAAAAAAAAAGTTTATGAAGAACCTAGGGGCAGGAAAGGATTAAGGACACAGACGTAGAGAAAGGACTTGAGGACATGGGGAGAGGGAAGGGTAAGCTGGGACAAAGTGAGAGAGTGGTATGGACATATATACACTACCAAATGTAAAATTGATAGCTACTGGGAAGCAGCCACATAGCACAGGGAGATCAGCTCTGTGCTTTGTGACCACCTAAAAGGGTGGGATAAGGGAGTGAGAGGGAGGTGCAAGAGGGAGGGGATATGGTGTTATATGTATACGCACAGCTGATTCACTTTTTTATACAGCAGAAACTAACACACAATTGTAAAGCAATTATACTCCAATAAAGATGTAAAAGAAAAAAAAAAGCCCAGAGATAAACCTACACACCTATGGCCCACTAATCTATGACAAAGGAGGCAAGGGTATACAAAGGAGAAAAGACAGTCTCTTCAATAAGTGGTGCTGGGAAAAATGGACAGCTACATGTAAAAGAATGAAATTAGAACACTCCCTAACATCATACACAAAAAATAAACTCAAAATGGATTAGAGACCGAAATGTAAGACCGGACACTATAAAACTCTTAGAGGAAAACATAGGAAGAATACTCTTTGACATAAATCACAGCAAGATCTTTTTTGATCCACCTCCTAGAGTAATGGAATAAAAAAAAATAAACATATGGGAGCAAATGAAACCTAAAAGCTTTTGCAAAGCAAAGGAAACTACAAACAAGACGAAAAGACAACCCTCACAATGGGAGAAAATATTTGCAAACGAATCAATGGACAAAGGATTAATCTCCAATGTATATAAACAGCTCATGCAGCTCAACAGTAAAAAAACAAACAACCCAATCCAAAAATGGGCAGATGACGTAAATAGACATTTGTCCCAAGAAGACATACAGATGACCAAGAAGCACATGAAAAGCTGCTCAACATCACTAATTATTAGAGAAATATAAACCAAAACTACAATGAGGTATCGCCTCACACGAGTTAGAATGGGCATCATCAGAAAATCTACAAGCAACAAATGCTGGAGAGGGTGTGGAGAAAAGGGAACCCTCTTACACTATTTGTGGGAATGTAAATTGATACAGTCACGATGGAGAACAGTATGGAGGTTCCTTAAGAAACTAAAAATAGAATTACCATATGACCCAGCAATCCCACTACTGGCCATATACCCAGAGAAAACCATAATTCAAAAAGACATATTCACCACAATATTCATTGCAGCACTATTTACAATAGCCAGGTCATGGAAGCAACCTAAATGCCCATAGACAGACGAACAGAAAAGATGTGCTACATATATAAAATGGAATATTACTCAGCCATAAAAAGGAATGAAATTGGGTCATTTGTAGAGACGTGGATAGATCTAGAGACTGTCATACAGAGTGAAGTAAGTCAGAAAGAGAAAAACAAATATCGTATATTAACGCATACATGTGGAACCTAGAAAAATGGTAAAGATGAACCGGTTTGCAAGGCAGAAATAGAGACACAGATGTAGAGAACAAATGTATGGACACCAAGGGGGGAAAGTGGCAGGGTGGTGGTGGTGGGATGAATTGCGAGCCTGGGATTGACATATATACACTTATATGTATAAAATAGGTTACCAATAAGAGCCTGCTGTATAAAAAAATGAATAAAATAAATTCAAAAATTAAAAAATAAGTAATACTTAAAAAAATAAAACAGAAAAAAAGTTCTGTCCTTCCCATAGACGTATTTATATGAATGAATTATTTCCATGCTTATATCCATAAATACAAAAAGAGGAATAAAACTTACCTTGAACCAAAAAAGAAAAAAAAAAAAAAACAGAACCCACTGGTCATACAGAGGAAAACCCTATCAGGGCACTTGCTCCAGGGGTAAACAATTCTGAAGTTGGTCACAGGTGGGGAATCATCTCCCATGCAGCCAGCAGCCCCCACACGAGGAGCGTCCTCATTGCAAAGCTGGGGGACCGTGAGGAGGCGTCTCTGAGTAAACGTGAGCTGAGCCCCAGGCCAGCTGCTGCTGAACTTTTCCCACCCTTCCCAGGTAAAACACCTGAATGTGTGCAAAGACTTTAAAAACTAGAGGAAGGGGCTTGGAGTCACACCAGCGACAGCACGCAGGCCGACTTGGTGCCTGCAGGCCAGCCAGGATGGTCCTGGCCCCGGGCGCTCGTCTGGAAGCTTTCCATTTCCCTGCCTGAGGTACCCCTCCTGTCCCGGCCCCCACTGCTTTTTTCCTTCCTCACCTCTGCCCGGGGAGAAATTCCAGCAGCAAGTATGGGTGACACATCCTCTTCTTTAGCAGGTGGCAGCCCGGCAACTCCTGCAGAAAGTCCAGCAGAGCCCCAGTCACACTGGGCCACTCATAGAGCCGTGGGCCCTACTCCCTCCCACCAGCCCAACCCCGAGACTGCTGACGGGGCAGAGAATATGGCGTCAGGCACAGCTGCAGAGGCTTTTGCTGCCTGGAGGGGTGTTTATATTGACCTCAACCCAGGCACACCTGGGAAGGGCTGGCCGGCCGGGTCAGGCTGCCCAGGTCAGCCAATCCTCGCCCCTCAGGGGCTCAGAGTTGCAGAAAATGGGCCTTGCTGCACCGGCCAGATCCAAGGAACAGGTGTAGGGTCCCGAGAGTCAGGATAGATAAGGGGCGGCAGCCCTGGCTTGTTTTCGAATCATTTTATCTGGTCCATGAGTGGGAGACAACTTCAAGAAGACCCTCTGCTAATGAGAGGAACCCAGGAGTCAGGGAGAGGAGGGGTGGTGGGTGGAGACAGAGGCCTGGTGCCCCGGCTGCAGTGGAAGCCCCTGGAAGACCAGGCAGAGGGAGGCCGCACAGAGTGAAGCCTAGGGTCACAGACCTGTTGGAGCTGCTGTTTGTTAGTTCAAGCTCTGCTCTGAGGTGCTCTGTGTCAGCTCTGAGTGACAGGGGTGCTGGGGGTGCTCTGCAATGAGGGCTACGTGCACGGTTCCTGTGTGCCCAGCCCTGCCGGGGTACCTGTCCACGGGAGCTCCATATCCAGGGAGGGGCCTGCCCACGAGAGCCCCGTGGGCTGCTGCGTACCTGCCCAGGTGAGCTCCATATCCTGGGAGGGGCCTGACCACAAGAGCCCCGTGGGCTGCTGGGGACCTGGTAGAGGACGCCAGGACAGTCAGTGAAGCCACAGAGGATATACATCTAGTAGTTCCTAATTCCTACACCCTGCTGGTCATTCTACCATCCACCAGGACATGGCATTCTGTATTAGACTTCAATGATGCCTTCTTCTGTATTCCATTAGTCCCAGAGTCACAAGAAATTTTGGCTGTGAGTGGCAGGACTCAACCTACAACAAAAACAATACTGCTGGGCCGTCCTGCCCCAGGGGTTCAAAAATTCCCACACCATCTTTGGGGAAACGTTAGCTAAAGACCTAAAAGATCTACCTCTGGAGAAGGGAACCCTCCTTCAATATGCAGATGACATTCTGATCACCAGCCCGACTAAGGAGGCCTCTGAACTACCTAGCCAATAAAAGATAGAAGGTGTCCAAGGAAAAGGCTCAAATATCACAAACTAAGGTGGCCTTCCTGGGCTTCATTCGCACAGAAGGTCGGAGAAGCCCACCCCAGGAAAGGGAAGAAGCCATTTGCAGCCTCACCTTTCCTGAAACTAGAAGACAGCTTAGGGGTTCCTGGGGAGACCGGGGTTTGCTGCATCTGGATCCCTAACTACAGTCTAATAGCTGGGCCTCTATATGAAACACTGAAAGGAAAAGATGATGATCCTTTTGAATAGAATCCAGAAGCGGCCTTTCAAGAATGGAAAGAGCAGTCAATTCAGACCCTGGCCCTGGACCTCCCTAAGTTAGCTAAACCCTTTGACCTTTACATTCCTGGTCCAAGGCGAATCGCCCTTGGAGTATTAGTGCAAAAACTGGGACCACTTGAAATGGAACAATGTAAGAATGCCCTCCAGGCATTGGCCAGCCACCCCATCCGACCAGGATACTGGGGGTATCTAAAAACCTGGAAATCAGCAGCCCGCAAGGCCAGCTCCCTCCTAAGGGAAAAGGACGCCACTTGGTGATCCTAACCACCCACCATGCCCTGAAGTTGCAGGGATTGCTCTGTGGGCACAATGACCTCGAGTGAGGAGGCCCTCCAACACCAACCTCCAGAGAGACAACCTGGGGCAATGGGCCCCCATGACGACTCGTGTGACCATCACTTGACCTGGAGCTTCTCTCAGAAAACAACAAGAGTGTGCCCCAAAAGAGCAGACTATTGCTTACAGGACTTACTGCACCCAGAGTGGAGCTAATAAACTTGGCAGGGGAACCGTAAATAACGCTGCCACCATAGAAAAGCCTACAGACACCGCAGTGACGGTGGCCAATGAGACCGGCTGTACTCCTGGCTACTTCAAAAGGCCGTTGACTGAGTGGCCGTCATGGTCCTGGATCACCACCGGCCCTGGACTGTCTGGGAGTTGAGCAAGCAGGGCTCTGACACCTGGTGCTGTTTGTACGTTAATTCAGTGGCCTAACTGAAGAAAGCACAGACTACTGGTCAGAGCATCTAGGCTGGCAGAAACCATCAGCCTAAGGGGGCCGAACCAATGTGGAGCAGGGTAAAACCGCCCACCCCCCCAGCGTCTCTGCACATCTCTTTCCTGGACCCTTAAAGGTCATTAGAATCTATAAAACTTCCAATGCTGGTGCTCAGGCAGACGAGCAGTGAGGGAGGAGGCCTGCGGACAATCAACCTCACCTGGAGGCTGCTGGGGAGAAGTCCTGCCCCTCCCCCCGGGTATGAGGACACCCAACTCAGCATGAAGCATTTACAGAAGACGTGTCTGCACCCTCAGCGCCCCAAGAATGAGGAATGGGACAAAAGGCAGAGGAGGGCTTTGTCACTGGCAAAGCCCATTAAAAATTCCTGGGAGATAAAAATAGAATCTGGGCAATAAAATAAAGTCTAACCATTTTTTCCTTTGTGCTTTGTCTAATTTCACTTGCTCCTAGGTTTCCACATGCAGAGGTCCCACACCCGACACTTCAGACCCGATTTCCTCGTGCAAAATGGCTGGGCCGACACCTCAGCTCGTGGGGCCCCGTGCAGACTCTGCGACATAGAGCCTGAGCTCCAGCCAACCTGGCCCTCGAGAGCTCCGCCCCCTCCCTCCCGCTGATGCTGACAGGATCCCTACACAGCAGCCCGGCCCACAACCCGCAGGGGAGCACACACTCTCACCTCTCCATTCTCTGATCAAAATATAAAGTTTTCCTTTGCTTCTGAACCAAAGTCAGTCTCGATCTGTTGGCTCCAATGACACTGGGCAGGGAGACCCTTGTTGGGGCCCACTCTGCAGGATCAGTAACAGAATTTGAGAACATTGTAACTTCAATGCACAGATGTGTGAGCCAAACTGTAATTAACATAGAGCAGTGTATAAGGCTCGTGTAAAATAAGATGTTTCTAACACTTCCATTTGATATTTCCATCACTTTATTATAAGCAAGTTCAGTGGAGGGGATTGTCTTATTTGGCAGGTCAAGAGTAGAGAAATGCAGGGATTTCTTTCCAAGGATGTACATCTAATAATCTTGGTTGAAGTTTCAACCTTGTTTTGAATGATTTTCCATTGAAAATGATACCTCTCTTTCAGCTCCTAGATTTCTGAGAAGTATAAAATCTTATATTTTTTATTACCAAAGGGGAAAGGTGGGAGGAGGGATAAATTAACAGTTTCAGATTAACATATACACACTGCTATGTATAAAATATATCATCAACAGGGAACTACTGTATAGCACAGGGAACTATACTCAATATTTTGTAATGACCCCTGAGGGGAAATAATCTGAAAAACAATAGATATCTATATCGACATCATCTATCAACTACAGATAAAATGGAAACTAAAGGAGGCCGATGGTGAGCGTTTCTGAACCTGAAGACTTCAATCATCTAAAGTTCGGACTCTGCCTACGGCCCAAGTCCCTTAATGAACACACATGTACCAGTAGCTTAAAAATTCCCCAGATTGGAGTTCGGGGAGACACTGATTTGGAAAAATCCCTTGTGTTCTCCTTACATACACGGGACCTTTCCTACAGCTAAAACATGCCTGTGACACCCAGAAGATGGAACACGGTTGGATCAGGAAGATTTTTGGAAAAGGCACCAAAACGCCTAATTTCCTGGTTGTTGGGTTCACCCCTCCAGCCTTTTTCCTTAAAATCTCCCCACTAGAGGATGTCAGCACCTTCAACATCCAGTTGCACAGAAATCGGAATTTGTCCAAAGGAAGAAGGGGAAGGAGGAGAAACAAGGGGAGCCAAGCCCTAGATGTTCGGAGAGGCACATGTCACTCTACTTTCCAGTCAGGAAGAAGAATTAAGCAAAGGCTTAGCCTGCCACCGGGAACCAGAGTAGGGACAGAAGCAAACGAGCGGTTCTGCGGAAAGCTCCCAAAAAAGCGAGTTGAAAAATGGAGCTCAGGGGCACTGCAATTCACAAACCTGCAGAGTTATAAATGATAACTCTCGTCCACAAATATATTGAGGGAAGGCAACGAAGAGGATTTGAAATTAAGGCAGAATTGCAGGAAACAGATTTCAGGAGATAGATTCGAATCACCACTAAAGCACATGAAAAGCGGCAAAACGTCGACAATGATGCACTTGGCCAAAAAGAGCATATGCGTTTTGTTCTGAATGAATTCAGGAAAAAACCCATAGGCCCTTTTTGGCCAACCAAACAAGCCGGAAATGCAATTCAGCGCTACAAAGAAGTCTGACTTCCCATCGGTCAAAATGGCCTTCCTAAAAAAGTGTAAAACAAGAAAAGCAGGAGAGGCCAGGGAGGAAAGAGAGCCTTGCTACACTGATGGGCGGGATGTAAATGGCCAACAGCCACTCTGGAGAAGTGTACGGTGTGTCCTGAAACATCTAAAAAACACAGCTTAGAGAGAATAGGGCACTTCCACTCATGGGGGTATAAATTGGGAAAATGAAAAATCAGCAAGACACAAGCACACCAAAGTTTAGGGCTGCTCTCTTGACAAGGACCTCCACTTCATTCCACCTTAAATATCCCAGGAAAGAGAAAAATGGATAAAGAAGTTGTGGTCCTTATGTACAATGGAATATCACTCAGCCATGAAATCAATGTCATAAGGCTAGTAGCAGCATGATGAGTGGATTTAGGTACGACGATTCTAAGTGAAATAAGTCACACAGAAAAGGACACTTCTCATAAGGTCTCACTGATAGAGGGAATGTAAAAACCGTTACACTTGAACTGAATTACAAAAGAGAACAGAGTCACACATGCAGAAAACACACTATGGGTGCTAACGGGAAAGGTGAGGTGGGGTGATACATAAAACAAGGGTTTCAAATTAGCTCAGATACCGTTGCATAAACCCAATATGTAATAGACAAGACCTACTCCTTGCTCAGAGAACTGGACTCAACACGCCCTGTTCACCGCACAACATTATATCTGACTAGTAATAATCTTAAAACCTATATATTGATATCTCTCTGTTAGTGTGTCAAGTGGATGTAAAGCGGCATAAACACAACAGTGAAAAGCAGCAAAAACCCATTATAAAAATAAATAACTTTGAAAAACCGATGAAACAAAGACAGTGAAAGAGAGCGAAATTCTTACACAATGCGTTCAGGGGCTGTGATGAAACTTGGATTGACCATATCTAGACCCACAGCTGGATGAGACATAAGGGTGGACACTCTTGCGGCTGAGAGGTTTGGTGAGGTTGGGTGAGCAAATGCAGACCCTTTAAAGTACTATTGCGTGGTACCCATCCCATGGGTCCCAAATCTCCAGGTTCAAGGGCATCTTCCTACATCGAAAACATGCATGAGAAACCCAGAAGATGGTACACCGTGTGATGGGGAAAGGTTTCTAAAACGCACCTCATTTCTCATCTCCTTGTGCCCAGGTTCGCCATTCCAGCCGCTTTTCTAGCAAGCTCCCTACTTGGAGCATCAGCACCTTTAACCTACTGTTCCATACAGGTTGCAATTTGTCCTGAGGATGAACGGGTAGATGGGGAACCAATGAGAGACTAGTTCTTGGTGTTGGGACAGGCAAAGGTCACTCTATTGTCCCATCAGGAAGAAGAATTTACCACAGACTCAGCCTGCCCCCCGGAACCAGAACAGGGCCTGAAGCCATCCTGCGCTTTTGCGGCCATCTCCAAAAAAGCGAGTTGTAAAATGGAGCTACAGGGCACTGCAATTCACAAACCTGCAGAATTATAAATGATAACTCTCGTCCACAAATATATTGAGGGAAGGCAAAGAAGAGGATTTGAAATCAAGGCAGAATTGCAGGAAACAGATTTCACGAGGTAGATTCGAATCGCCTTTAAAGCACATGAAAAGCGGCAAAACGTTGACAATGATGCCCTTGGCCAAAAAGGGCGTATGCGTTTTTTCCTGAATATATTCAGGAAAAAACGCATACGCCCTTTTTGGCCAACCAAGCAACCTGGAAAGGCAAATCAGCGCTACAAAGAAGACTCGCTACCCATCGCTCAAAAGGGCCATGCTGAAAAAAGTGTCAAAACCAGAAATGCAGGACAGGCCATGGAGAAATGGGTGCCTTGCTACACTGATGGGCGGGATGTAAATTGCCAACAGCCACTCTGGAGAAGTGTACGGTGTGTCCTGAAACATCTAAAAAACACAGCTTAGAGAGCATAGGGCACTTCCACGCATGGGGGTATAAATTGGGAAAATGAAAAATCAGCAAGACACAAGCACCCCAAAGTTTAGGGCTGCTCTGTTGACAAGGACCTCCACTTCATTCCACCTTCAATATCCCAGGAAAGAGAAAAATGGATAAAGAAGTTGTGGTCCTTATGTACAATGGAATATCACTCAGCCGTGAAATCAATGTCATAAGGCTAGTAGCAGCATGATGAGTGGATTTAGGTAGGACGACTCTAAGTGAAATAAGTCACACAGAAAAGGACACTTCTCATAAGGTATCACTTATAGAGGGAATGTAAAAACCGTTACACTTGAACTGAATTACAAAACAGAACAGAGTCACACATGCAGAAAACACACTATAGTTGCTTAACGGGAAAGGTGAGGTGGGGTGATACATAAAACAAGGGTTTCAAATTAGCTCAGATACCGTTCCATAAACCCAATATGTAATAGACAAGACCTACTCCTTGCTCAGAGAACTAGACTCAACACGCCCTATTCACCGCACAAGAATATATCTGACTAGTAATAATCTTAAAACCTATGTATTGATATCTCTCTGTTAGTGTGTCAAGTGGGTGTAAAGCGGCATAAACACAGCGGTGAAAAGCAGCTAAACCCCATTATGAAAATAAATTACTTTGAAAAACCCATGAAACAAAGACAGTGAAAGAGAGAGAAATTCTTACACAATGCGTTCAGGGGCTGTGATGCAACCTGGATTGACCATATCTAGACCCACAGCTGGATGAGATCTAAGGGTGGACACTCCTGGGGCTGAGAGGTTTGGTGAGGTTGGGTGAGCAAACGCAGACCCTTTAAAGTAATACTGCGTGGTACCCATCGCATGGGTCCCAAATCACCAGGTTCAAGGGCATCTTCCTACATCGAAAACATGCATGAGAAACCCAGAAGATGGTACACCGTGTGATGCGGAAAGGTTTCTAAAACGCACCTCATTTCTAATCTCCTTGTGCCCGGGTTCGCCATTCCAGCCGCTTTACTAGCAATCTCCCTACTTGGAGCATCAGCACCTTTAACCTCCTGCTCCGTACAGGTTGCAATTTGTCCTGAGTGTGAACGGGAAGACGTGGAACCAATGAGAGACTAGCTCTTGGTGTTGGGACAGGCACAGGTCACTCTATTTTCCCATCAGGAAGAAGAATTAACCACAGGCTCAGCCTGCCCCCGGAACCAGAACAGGGCCTGAAGGCATCCTGCGCTTTTGTGGCCAGCTCCCTAAAAAGCGAGTTGTAAAATGGAGGTTCAGGGCACTGCAATTCACAAACCTGCAGAGTTATAAATGATAACTCTCGTCCACAAATATATTGAGGGAAGGCAAAGAAGAGGATTTGAAATCAAGGCAGAATTGCAGGAAACAGATTTCAGGAGGTAGATTCGAATCGCCTTTAAAGCACATGAAAAGCGGCAAAACGTTGACAATGATGCCCTTGGCCAAAAAGGGCGTATGCGTTTTTTCCTGAATATATTCAGGAAAAAACGCATACGCCCTTTTTGGCCAACCAAGCAACCTGGAAAGGCAAATCAGCGCTACAAAGATGTCTCGCTTCCCATCGGTTAAAAAGGCCATGCTGAAAAAAGTGTCAAAACCAGAAATGCAGGACAGGCCATGGAGAAATGGGAGCCTTGCTACACTGATGGGCGGGATGTAAATTGCCAACAGCCACTCTGGAGAAGCGTACGGTGAGTCCTGAAAAATCTAAAAAACAAAGCTTAGAGAGCATAGGGCACTTCCACTCATGGGGTTATAAATTGGGAAAATTAAAAATCAGCAAGACACAAGCACCCCAAAGTTTAGGGCTGCTCTGTTGACAAGGACCTCCACTTCATTCCACCTTCAATATCCCAGGAAAGAGAAAAATGGATAAAGAAGTTGTGGTCCTTATGTACAATGGAATATCATTCAGCCATGAAAGCAATGTCATAAGGCTAGTAGCAGCATGATGAGTGGATTTAGGTACGACGATTCTAAGTGAAATAAGTCACACAGAAAAGGACACTTCTCATAAGGTATCACTTATAGAGGGAATGTAAAAACCGTTACACTTGAACTGAATTACAAAACAGAACAGAGTCACACATGCAGAAAACACACTATGGCTGCTTAACGGGAAAGGTGAGGTGGGGTGATACATAAAACAAGGTTTTCAAATTAGCTCAGATACCATTCCATAAACCCAATATGTAATAGACAAGACCTACTCCTTGCTCAGAGAACTGGACTCAACACGCCCTATTCACCGCACAAGAATATATTTGACTAGTAATACTCTTAAAACCTATGTATTGATATCTCTCTGTTAGTGTGTCAAGTGGGTGTAAAGCGGCATAAACACAGCAGTGAAAAGCAGCTAAACCCCATTATAAAAATAAATTACTTTGAAAAACCCATGAAACAAAGACAGTGAAAGAGAGCGAAATTCTTACACAATGCGTTCAGGGGCTGTGATGCAACCTGGATTGACCATATCTAGACCCACAGCTGGATGAGACATAAGGGTGGACACTCTTGGGGCTGAGAGGTTTGGTGAGGTTGGGTGAGCAAACGCAGACCCTTTAAAGTAATACTGCGTGGTACCCATCGCATGGGTCCCAAATCTCCAGGTTCAAGGGCACCTTCCTACATCGAAAACATGCATGAGATACCCAGAAGATGGTACACCGTGTGATGGGGAAAGGTTTCTAAAACGCACCTCATTTCTCATCTCCTTGTGCTCGGGTTCGCCATTCCAGCCACTTTACTAGCAATCTCCCTCCTTGGAGCATCATCACCTTTAACCTCCTGTTCCGTACAGGTTGCAATTTGTCCTGAGGATGAACGGGAAGACGTGGAACCAATGAGAGACTAGCTCTTGGTGTTGGGACAGGCACAGGTCACTCTATTTTCCTATCAGGAAGAAGAATTAACCACAGGCTCAGCCTGCCACCCGGAACCAGAACAGGGCCTGAAGCCATCCTGCGCTATTGCGGCCAGCTCCCTAAAAAGCGAGTTGTAAAATGGAGGTTCAGGGCACTGCAATTCACAAAACTGCAGACTTATAAATGATAACTCTCGTCCACAAATATATTGTGGGAAGGCAAAGAAGAGGATTTGAAATCAAGGCAGAATTGCAGGAAACAGATTTCAGGAGGTAGATTCGAATCGCCTTTAAAGCACATGAAAAGCGGCAAAACGTTGACAATGATGCCCTTGGCCAAAAAGGGCGTATGCGTTTTTTCCTGAATATATTCAGGAAAAAACGCATACGCCCTTTTTGGCCAACCAAGCAACCTGGAAAGGCAAATCAGTGCTACAAAGAAGTCTCGCTTCCCATCGGTCAAAAGGCCCATGCTGAAAAAACTGTCAAAACCAGAAATGCAGGACATGCCATGGAGAAATGGGAGCCTTGCTACACTGATGGGCGGGATGTAAATTGCCAACAGCCACTCTGGAGAAGCGTACGGTGTGTCCTGAAACATCTAAAAAACACAGCTTAGAGAGCATAGGGCACTTCCACTCATGGGGGTATAAATTGGGAAAATTAAAAATCAGCAAGACACAAGCACCCCAAAGTTTAGGGCTGCTCTGTTGACAAGGACCTCCACTTCATTCCACCTTAAATATCCCAGGAAAGAGAAAAATGGATAAAGAAGTTGTGGTCCTTATGTACAATGGAATATCACTCAGCCATGAAATCAATGTCATAAGGCTAGTAGCAGCATGATGAGTGGATTTAGGTACGACGATTCTAAGTGAAATAAGTCACACAGAAAAGGACACTTCTCATACGGTATCACTTATAGAGGGAATGTAAAAACCGTTACACTTGAACTGAATTACAAAACAGAACAGAGTCACACATGCAGAAAACACACTATGGCTGCTTAACGGGAAAGGTGAGGTGGGGTGATACATAAAACAAGGGTTTCAAATTAGCTCAGATACCGTTCCATAAATCCAATATGTAATAGACAAGACCTACTCCTTGCTCAGAGAACTGGACTCAACACGCCCTATTCACCGCACAAGAATATATCTGACTAGTAATAATCTTAAAACCTATGTATTGATATCTCTCTGTTAGTGTGTCAAGTGGGTGTAAAGTGGCATAAACACAGCAGTGAAAAGCAGCTAAACCCCATTATAAAAATAAATTACTTTGAAAAACCCATGAAACAAAGACAGTGAAAGAGATAGAAATTCTTACACAATGCGTTCACGGGCTGTGATGCAACCTGGATTGACCATATCTAGACCCACAGCTGGATGAGACATAAGGGTGGACACTCTTGGGGCTGAGAGGTTTGGTGAGGTTGGGTGAGCAAACGCAGACCCTTTCAACTAATACTGCGTGGTACCCATCGCATGGGTCCCAAATCTCCAGGTTCAAGGGCATCTTCCTACATCGAAAACATGCATGAGAAACCCAGAAGATGGTACACCGTGTGATGTGGAAAGGTTTCTAAAACGCACCTCATTTCTCATCTCCTTGCGCCCGGGTTCGCTATTCCAGCCGCTTTACTAGCAATCTCCCTACTTGGAGCATCAGCACCTTTAAGCTCCTGCTCCGTGCAGGTTGCAATTTGTCCTGAGGGTGAACGGGAAGACGTGGAACCAATGAGAGACTAGCTCTTGGTGTTGGGACAGGCACAGGTCACTCTATTTTCCCATCAGGAAGAAGAATTAACCACAGGCTCAGCCTGCCCCCGGAACCAGAACAGGGCCTGAAGGCATCCTGCGCTTTTGCGGCCAGCTCCCTAAAAAGCGAGTTGTAAAATGGAGGTTCAGGGCACTGCAATTCACAAACCTGCAGAGTTATAAATGATAACTCTCGTCCACCAATATATTGAGGGAAGGCAAAGAAGAGGATTTGAAATCAAGGCAGAATTGCAGGAAACAGATTTCAGGAGGTAGATTCGAATCGCCTTTAAAGCACATGAAAAGCGGCAAAACGTTGACAATGATGCCCTTGGCCAAAAAGGGCGTATGCGTTTTTTCCTGAATATATTCAGGAAAAAACGCATACGCCCTTTTTGGCCAACCAAGCAACCTGGAAAGGCAAATCAGCGCTACAAAGATGTCTCGCTTCCCATCGGTCAAAAGGGCCATGCTGAAAAAAGTCTCAAAACCAAAAATGCAGGACAGGCCATGGAGAAATGGGAGCCTTGCTACACTGATGGGCGGGATGTAAATTGTCAACAGCCACTCTGGAGAAGTGTTCGGTGAGTCCTGAAACGTCTAAAAAGCAAAGCTTAGAGAGCATAGGGCACTTCCACTCATGGGGGTATAAATTGGGAAAATTAAAAATCAGCAAGACACAAGCACCCCAAAGTTTAGGGCTGCTCTGTTGACAAGGACCTCCACTTCATTCCACCTTCAATATCCCAGGAAAGAGAAAAATGGATAAAGAAGTTGTGGTCCTTATGTACAATGGAATATCACTCAGCCGTGAAATCAATGTCATAAGGCTAGTAGCAGCATGATGAGTGGATTTAGGTACGACGATTCTAAGTGAAATAAGTCACACAGAAAAGGACACTTCTCATAAGGTATCACTGATAGAGGGAATGTAAAAACCGTTACACTTGAACTGAATTACAAAACAGAACAGAGTCACACATGCAGAAAACACACTATGGCTGCTTAACGGGAAAGGTGAGGTGGGGTGATACATAAAACAAGGGTTTCAAATTAGCTCAGATACCGTTCCATAAAACCAATATGTAATAGACAAGACCTACTCCTTGCTCAGAGAACTGGACTCAACACGCCCTATTCACCGCACAAGAATATATCTGACTAGTAATAATCTTAAAACCTATGTATAGATATCTCTCTGTTAGTGTGTCAAGTGGGTGTAAAGCTGCATAAACACAGAAGTGAAAAGCAGCTAAACCCCATTATAAAAATAAATTACTTTGAATAACCCATGAAACAAAGACAGTGAAAGAGAGCGAAATTCTTACACAATTCGTTCAGGGGCTGTGATGCAACCTGGATTGACCATATCTAGACCCACAGCTGGATGAGACATAAGGGTGGACACTCTTGGGGCTGAGAGGTTTGGTGAGGTTGGGTGAGCAAACGCAGACCCTTTACAGTAATACTGCATGGTACCCATCGCATGGGTCACAAATCTCCAGGTTCAAGGGCATCTTCCTACATCGAAAACATGCATGAGAAACCCAGAAGATGGTACACCGTGTGATGTGGAAAAGTTTCTAAAACGCACCTCATTTCTCATCTCCTGGTGGCCGGGTTCGCTATTCAAGCCGCTTTACTAGCAATCTCCCTACTTGGAGCATCAGCACCTTTAACCTCCTGTTCCATACAGGTTGCAATTTGTCCTGAGGATGAACTGGAAGACGTGGAACCAATGAGAGACTAGCTCTTGGTGTTGGGACAGGCACAGGTCACTCTATTTTCCCATCAGGAAGAAGAATTAACCACAGGCTCAGCCTGCCCCCGGAACCAGAACAGGGCCTGAAGGCATCCTGCGCTTTTGCGGCCAGCTCCCTAAAAAGCGAGTTGTAAAATGGAGGTTCAGGGCACTGCAATTCACAAACCTGCAGAGTTATAAATGATAACTCTCGTCCACAAATATATTGAGGGAAGGCAAAGAAGAGGATTTGAAATCAAGGCAGAATTGCAGGAAACAGATTTCAGGAGGTAGATTCGAATCGCCTTTAAAGCACATGAAAAGCGGCAAAACGTTGACAATGATGCCCTTGGCCAAAAAGGGCGTATGCGTTTTTTCCTGAATATATTCAGGAAAAAACGCATACGCCCTTTTTGGCCAACCAAGCAACCTGGAAAGGCAAATCAGCGCTACAAAGATGTCTCGCTTCCCATCGGTCAAAAGGGCCATGCTGAAAAAAGTCTCAAAACCAAAAATGCAGGACAGGCCATGGAGAAATGGGAGCCTTGCTACACTGATGGGCGGGATGTAAATTGTCAACAGCCACTCTGGAGAAGTGTACGGTGAGTCCTGAAACGTCTAAAAAGCAAAGCTTAGAGAGCATAGGGCACTTCCACTCATGGGGGTATAAATTGGGAAAATGAAAAATCAGCAAGACACAAGCACCCCAAAGTTTAGGGCTGCTCTGTTGACAAGGACCTCCACTTCATTCCACCTTCAATATCCCAGGAAAGAGAAAAATGGATAAAGAAGTTGTGGTCCTTATGTACAATGGAATATCACTCAGCCATGAAATCAATGTCATAAGGCTAGTAGCAGCATGATGAGTGGATTTAGGTACGACGATTCTAAGTGAAATAAGTCATACAGAAAAGGACACTTCTCATAAGGTATCACTTATAGAGGGAATGTAAAAACCGTTACACTTGAACTGTATTACAAAACAGAACAGAGTCACACATGCAGAAAACACACTATGGCTGCTTAACGGGAAAGGTGAGGTGGGGTGATACATAAAACAAGGGTTTCAAATTAGCTCAGATACCGTTCCATAAACCCAATATGTAATAGACAAGACCTACTCCTTGCTCAGAGAACTGGACTCAACACGCCCTATTCACCGCACAAGAATATATCTGACTAGTAATAATCTTAAAACCTATGTATTGATATCTCTCTGTTAGTGTGTCAAGTGGGTGTAAAGCGGCATAAACATAGCAGTGAAAAGCAGCTAAACCCCATTATAAAAATAAATTACTTTGAAAAACCCATGAAACAAAGACAGTGAAAGAGAGCGAAATTCTTACACAATGCGTTCAGGGGCTGTGATGCAACCTGGATTGACCATATCTAGACCCACAGCTGGATGAGACATAAGGGTGGACACTGTTGCGGCTGAGAGGTTTGGTGAGGTTGGGTGAGCAAACGCAGCCCCTTTAAAGTAATATTGTGTGGTACCCATCGCATGGGTCCCAAATCTCCAGGTTCAAGGGCATCTTCCTACATCGGAAACATGCATGAGAAACCCAGAAGATGGTACACCGTGTGATGGGGAAAGGTTTCTAAAACGCAATTCATTTCTCATCTCCTTGTGCTCGGGTTCGCCATTCCAGCCACTTTACTAGCAATCTCCCTCCTTGGAGCATCATCACCTTTAACCTCCTGTTCCGTACAGGTTGCAATTTGTCCTGAGGATGAACGGGAAGACGTGAAACCAATGAGAGACTATCTCTTGCTGTTGGGACAGGCACAGGTCACTCTATTTTCCCATCAGGAAGAAGAATTAACCACAGGCTCAGCCTGCCCCCCGGAACAAGAACAGGGCCTGAAGCCATCCTGCGCTTTTGCGGCCATCTCCCAAAAACGCGAGTTGTAAAATGGAGGTTCAGGGCACTGCAATTCACAAACCTGCAGAGTTATAAATGATAACTCTCGTCCACAAATATATTGAGGGAAGGCAAAGAAGAGGATTTGAAATCAAGGCAGAATTGCAGGAAACAGATTTCAGGAGGTAGATTCGAATCGCCTTTAAAGCACATGAAAAGCGGCAAAACGTTGACAATGATGCCCTTGGCCAAAAAGGGCGTTTGCGTTTTTTCTTGAATATATTCAGGAAAAAACGCATACGCCCTTTTTGGCCAACCAAGCAACCTGGAAAGGCAAATCAGCGCTACAAAGATGTCTCGCTTCCCATCGGTCAAAAGGGCCATGCTGAAAAAAGTGTCAAAACCAGAAATGCAGGACAGGCCATGGAGAAATGGGAGCCTTGCTACACTGATGGGCGGGATGTAAATTGTCAACAGCCACTCTGGAGAAGCGTACGGTGAGTCCTGAAACGTCTAAAAAGCAAAGCTTAGAGAGCATAGGGCACTTCCACTCATGGGGGTATAAATTGGGAAAATGAAAAATCAGCAAGACACAAGCACCCCAAAGTTTAGGGCTGCTCTGTTGACAAGGACCTCCACTTCATTCCACCTTCAATATCCCAGGAAAGAGAAAAATGGATAAAGAAGTTGTGGTCCTTATGTACAATGGAATATCACTCAGCCATGAAATCAATGTCATAAGGCTAGTAGCAGCATGATGAGTGGATTTAGGTACGATGATTCTAAGTGAAATAAGTCACACAGAAAAGGACACTTCTCATAAGGTATCACTGATAGAGGGAATGTAAAAACCGTTACACTTGAACTGAATTACAAAACAGAACAGAGTCACACATGCAGAAAACACACTATGGCTGCTTCACGGGAAAGGTGAGGTGGGGTGATACATAAAACAAGGGTTTCAAATTAGCTCAGATACCGTTCCATAAAACCAATATGTAATAGACAAGACCTACTCCTTGCTCAGAGAACTGGACTCAACACGCCCTATTCACCGCACAAGAATATATCTGACTAGTAATAATCTTAAAACCTATGTATAGATATCTCTCTGTTAGTGTGTCAAGTGGGTGTAAAGCGGCATAAACACAGAAGTGAAAAGCAGCTAAACCCCATTATAAAAATAAATTTCTTTGAATAACCCATGAAACAAAGACAGTGAAAGAGAGCGAAATTCTTACACAATTCGTTCAGGGGCTGTGATGCAACCTGGATTGACCATATCTAGACCCACAGCTGGATGAGACATAAGGGTGGACACTCTTGGGGCTGAGAGGTTTGGTGAGGTTGGGTGAGCAAACGCAGACCCTTTACAGTAATACTGCATGGTACCCATCGCATGGGTCACAAATCTCCAGGTTCAAGGGCATCTTCCTACATCGAAAACATGCATGAGATACCCAGAAGATGGTACACTGTGTGATGGGGAAAGGTTTCTAAAACGCACCTCATTTCTCATCTCCTTGTGGCCGGGTTCGCTATTCCAGCCGCTTTACTAGCAATCTCCCTACTTGGAGCATCAGCACCTTTAACCTCCTGTTCCGTACAGGTTGCAATTTGTCCTGAGGATGAACTGGAAGACGTGGAACCAATGAGAGACTAGCTCTTGGTGTTGGGACAGGCACAGGTCACTCTATTTTCCCATCAGGAAGAAGAATTAACCACAGGCTCAGCCTGCCCCCGGAACCAGAACAGGGCCTGAGGGCATCCTGCGCTTTTGCGGCCAGCTCCCTAAAAAGCGAGTTGTAAAATGGAGGTTCAGGGCACTGCAACTCACAAACCTGCAGAGTTATAAATGATAACTCTCGTCCACAAATATATTGAGGGAAGGCAAAGAAGAGGATTTGAAATCAAGGCAGAATTGCAGGAAACAGATTTCAGGAGGTAGATACGAAGCTCCTTTAAAGCACATGAAAAGCGGCAAAACGTTGACAATGATGCCCTTGGCCAAAAAGGGCGTATGCGTTTTTTCCTGAATATATTCAGGAAAAAACGCATACGCCCTTTTTGGCCAACCAAGCAACCTGGAAAGGCAAATCAGCGCTACAAAGATGTCTCGCTTCCCATCGGTCAAAAGGGCCATGCTGAAAAAAGTCTCAAAACCAAAAATGCAGGACAGGCCATGGAGAAATGGGAGCCTTGCTACACTGATGGGCGGGATGTAAATTGTCAACAGCCACTCTGGAGAAGTGTACGGTGAGTCCTGAAACGTCTAAAAAGCAAAGCTTAGAGAGCATAGGGCACTTCCACTCATGGGGGTATAAATTGGGAAAATTAAAAATCAGCAAGACACAAGCACCCCAAAGTTTAGGGCTGCTCTGTTGACAAGGACCTCCACTTCATTCCACCTTCAATATCCCAGGAAAGAGAAAAATGGATAAAGAAGTTGTGGTCCTTATGTACAATGGAATATCACTCAGCCGTGAAATCAATGTCATAAGGCTAGTAGCAGCATGATGAGTGGATTTAGGTACGACGATTCTAAGTGAAATAAGTCACACAGAAAAGGACACTTCTCAGAAGGTATCACTGATAGAGGGAATGTAAAAACCGTTACACTTGAACTGAATTACAAAACAGAACAGAGTCACACATGCAGAAAACACACTATGGCTGCTTCACGGGAAAGGTGAGGTGGGGTGATACATAAAACAAGGGTTTCAAATTAGCTCAGATACCGTTCCATAAAACCAATATGTAATAGACAAGACCTACTCCTTGCTCAGAGAACTGGACTCAACACGCCCTATTCACCGCACAAGAATATATCTGACTAGTAATAATCTTAAAAGCTATGTATTGATATCTCTCTGTTAGTGTGTCAAGTGGGTGTAAAGCGGCATAAACACAGCAGTGAAAAGCAGCTAAACCCCATTATAAAAATAAATTACTTTGAAAAACCCATGAAACAAAGACAGTGAAAGAGAGCGAAATTCTTACACAATTCGTTCAGGGGCTGTGATGCAACCTGGATTGACCATATCTAGACCCACAGCTGGATGAGACATAAGGGTGAACACTGTTGCGGCTGAGAGGTTTGGTGAGGTTGGGTGAGCAAACGCAGACCCTTTACAGTAATACTGCATGGTACCCATCGCATGGGTCACAAATCTCCAGGTTCAAGGGAATCTTCCTACATCGAAAACATGCATGAGAAACCCAGAAGATGGTACACCGTGTGATGGGGAAAGGTTTCTAAAACGCACCTCATTTCTCATCTCCTTGTGCTCGGGTTCGCCATTCCAGCCACTTTACTAGCAATCTCCCTCCTTGGAGCATCATCACCTTTAACCTCCTGTTCCGTACAGGTTGCAATTTGTCCTGAGGATGAACGGGAAGACGTGGAACCAATGAGAGACTAGCTCTTGGTGTTGGGACAGGCACAGGTCACTCTATTTTCCTATCAGGAAGAAGAATTAACCACAGGCTCAGCCTGCCACCCGGAACCAGAACAGGGTCTGAAGCCATCCTGCGCTATTGCGGCCAGCTCCCTAAAAAGCGAGTTGTAAAATGGAGGTTCAGGGCACTGCAATTCACAAAACTGCAGACTTATAAATGATAACTCTCGTCCACAAATATATTGAGGGAAGGCAAAGAAGAGAATTTGAAATCAAGGCAGAATTGCAGGAAACAGATTTCAGGAGGTAGATTCGAATCGCCTTTAAAGCACATGAAAAGCGGCAAAACGTTGACAATGATGCCCTTGGCCAAAAAGGGCGTATGCGTTTTTTCCTGAATATATTCAGGAAAAAACGCATACGCCCTTTTTGGCCAACCAAGCAACCTGGAAAGGCAAATCAGCGCTACAAAGATGTCTCGCTTCCCATCGGTCAAAAGGGCCATGCTGAAAAAAGTGTCAAAACCAGAAATGCAGGACAGGCCATGGAGAAATGGGAGCCTTGCTACACTGATGGGCGGGATGTAAATTGTCAACAGCCACTCTGGAGAAGCGTACGGTGAGTCCTGAAACGTCTAAAAAGCAAAGCTTAGAGAGCATAGGGCACTTCCACTCATGGGGGTATAAATTGGGAAAATTAAAAATCAGCAAGACACAAGCACCCCAAAGTTTAGGGCTGCTCTGTTGACAAGGACCTCCACTTCATTCCACCTTCAATATCCCAGGAAAGAGAAAAATGGATAAAGAAGTTGTGGTCCTTATGTACAATGGAATATCACTCAGCCATGAAATCAATGTCATAAGGCTAGTAGCAGCATGATGAGTGGATTTAGGTTCGACGATTCTAAGTGAAATAAGTCACACAGAAAAGGACACTTCTCATAAGGTATCACTGATAGAGGGAATGTAAAAACCGTTACACTTGAACTGAATTACAAAACAGAACAGAGTCACACATGCAGAAAACACACTATGGCTGCTTAACGGGAAAGGTGAGGTGGGGTGATACATAAAACAAGGGTTTCAAATTAGCTCAGATACCGTTCCATAAAACCAATATGTAATAGACAAGACCTACTCCTTGCTCAGAGAACTGGACTCAACACGCCCTATTCACCGCACAAGAATATATCTGACTAGTAATAATCTTAAAACCTATGTATAGATATCTCTCTGTTAGTGTGTCAAGTGGGTGTAAAGCGGCATAAACACAGAAGTGAAAAGCAGCTAAACCCCATTATAAAAATAAATTACTTTGAATAACCCATGAAACAAAGACAGTGAAAGAGAGCGAAATTCTTACACAATTCGTTCAGGGGCTGTGATGCAACCTGGATTGACCATATCTAGACCCACAGCTGGATGAGACATAAGGGTGGACACTCTTGGGGCTGAGAGGTTTGGTGAGGTTGGGTGAGCAAACGCAGACCCTTTACAGTAATACTGCGTTGTACCCATCGCATGGGTCCCAAATCTCCAGGTTCAAGGGCATCTTCCTACATCGAAAACATGCATGAGAAACCCAGAAGATGGTACACCGTGTGATGTGGAAAGGTTTCTAAAACGCACCTCATTTCTCATCTCCTTGCGCCCGGGTTCGCTATTCCAGCCGCTTTACTAGCAATCTCCCTACTTGGAGCATCAGCACCTTTAACCTCCTGCTCCGTACAGGTTGCAATTTGTCCTGAGGGTGAACGGGAAGACGTGGAACCAATGAGAGACTAGCTCTTGGTGTTGGGACAGGCACAGGTCACTCTATTTTCCCATCAGGAAGAAGAATTAACCACAGGCTCAGCCTGCCCCCGGAACCAGAACAGGGCCTGAAGGCATCCTGCGCTTTTGCGGCCAGCTCCCTAAAAAGCGAGTTGTAAAATGGAGGTTCAGGGCACTGCAATTCACAAACCTGCAGAGTTATAAATGATAACTCTCGTCCACCAATATATTGAGGGAAGGCAAAGAAGAGGATTTGAAATCAAGGCAGAATTGCAGGAAACAGATTTCAGGAGGTAGATTCGAATCGCCTTTAAAGCACATGAAAAGCGGCAAAACGTTGACAATGATGCCCTTGGCCAAAAAGGGCGTATGCGTTTTTTCCTGAATATATTCAGGAAAAAACGCATACGCCCTTTTTGGCCAACCAAGCAACCTGGAAAGGCAAATCAGCGCTACAAAGATGTCTCGCTTCCCATCGGTCAAAAGGGCCATGCTGAAAAAAGTCTCAAAACCAGAAATGCAGGACAGGCCATGGAGAAATGGGAGCCTTGCTACACTGATGGGCGGGATGTAAATTGTCAACAGCCACTCTGGAGAAGCGTACGGTGAGTCCTGAAACGTCTAAAAAGCAAAGCTTAGAGAGCATAGGGCACTTCCACTCATGGGGGTATAAATTGGGAAAATTAAAAATCAGCAAGACACAAGCACCCCAAAGTTTAGGGCTGCTCTGTTGACAAGGACCTCCACTTCATTCCACCTTCAATATCCCAGGAAAGAGAAAAATGGATAAAGAAGTTGTGGTCCTTATGTACAATGGAATATCACTCAGCCGTGAAATCAATGTCATAAGGCTAGTAGCAGCATGATGAGTGGATTTAGGTACGACGATTCTAAGTGAAATAAGTCACACAGAAAAGGACACTTCTCATAAGGTATCACTTATAGAGGGAATGTAAAAACCGTTACACTTGAACTGAATTACACAACAGAACAGAGTCACACATGCAGAAAACACACTATGGCTGCTTCACGGGAAAGGTGAGGTGGGGTGATACATAAAACAAGGGTTTCAAATTAGCTCAGATACCGTTCCATAAACCCAATATGTAATAGACAAGACCTACTCCTTGCTCAGAGAACTGGACTCAACACGCCCTATTCACCGCACAAGAATATATCTGACTAGTAATAATCTTAAAAGCTATGTATTGATATCTCTCTGTTAGTGTGTCAAGTGGGTGTAAAGCGGCATAAACACAGCAGTGAAAAGCAGCTAAACCCCATTATAAAAATAAATTACTTTGAAAAACCCATGAAACAAAGACAGTGAAAGAGAGCGAAATTCTTACACAATGCGTTCAGGGGCTGTGATGCAACCTGGATTGACCATATCTAGACCCACAGCTGGATGAGACATAAGGGTGAACACTCTTGCGGCTGAGAGGTTTGGTGAGGTTGGGTGAGCAAACGCAGACCCTATAAAGTAATACTGCGTGGTACCCATCGCATGGGTCCCAAATCTCTAGGTTCAAGGGAATCTTCCTACATCGAAAACATGCATGAGAAACCCAGAAGATGGTACACCGTGTGATGGGGAAAGGTTTCTAAAACGCACCTCATTTCTCATCTCCTTGTGCTCGGGTTCGCCATTCCAGCCACTTTACTAGCAATCTCCCTCCTTGGAGCATCATCACCTTTAACCTCCTGTTCCGTACAGGTTGCAATTTGTCCTGAGGATGAACGGGAAGACGTGAAACCAATGAGAGACTATCTCTTGGTGTTGGGACAGGCACAGGTCACTCTATTTTCCCATCAGGAAGAAGAATTAACCACAGGCTCAGCCTGCCCCCGGAACCAGAACAGGGCCTGAAGGCATCCTGCGCTTTTGCGGCCAGCTCCCTAAAAAGCGAGTTGTAAAATGGAGGTTCAGGGCACTGCAATTCACAAACCTGCAGAGTTATAAATGATAACTCTCGTCCACAAATATATTGAGGGAAGGCAAAGAAGAGGATTTGAAATCAAGGCAGAATTGCAGGAAACAGATTTCAGGAGGTAGATTCGAATCGCCTTTAAAGCACATGAAAAGCGGCAAAACGTTGACAATGATGCCCTTGGCCAAAAAGGGCGTATGCGTTTTTTCCTGAATATATTCAGGAAAAAACGCATACGCCCTTTTTGGCCAACCAAGCAACCTGGAAAGGCAAATCAGCGCTACAAAGATGTCTCGCTTCCCATCGGTCAAAAGGGCCATGCTGAAAAAAGTCTCAAAACCAAAAATGCAGGACAGGCCATGGAGAAATGGGAGCCTTGCTACACTGATGGGCGGGATGTAAATTGTCAACAGCCACTCTGGAGAAGTGTACGGTGAGTCCTGAAACGTCTAAAAAGCAAAGCTTAGAGAGCATAGGGCACTTCCACTCATGGGGGTATAAATTGGGAAAATTAAAAATCAGCAAGACACAAGCACCCCAAAGTTTAGGGCTGCTCTGTTGACAAGGACCTCCACTTCATTCCACCTTCAATATCCCAGGAAAGAGAAAAATGGATAAAGAAGTTGTGGTCCTTATGTACAATGGAATATCACTCAGCCGTGAAATCAATGTCATAAGGCTAGTAGCAGCATGATGAGTGGATTTAGGTACGACGACTCCAAGTGAAATAAGTCACACAGAAAAGGACACTTCTCAGAAGGTATCACTTATAGAGGGAATGTAAAAACCGTTACACTTGAACTGAATTACAAAACAGAACAGAGTCACACATGCAGAAAACACACTATGGCTGCTTAACGGGAAAGGTGAGGTGGGGTGATACATAAAACAAGGGTTTCAAATTAGCTCAGATACCGTTCCATAAACCCAATATGTAATAGACAAGACCTACTCCTTGCTCAGAGAACTGGACTCAACACGCCCTATTCACCGCACAAGAATATATCTGACTAGTAATAATCTTAAAAGCTATGTATTGATATCTCTCTGTTAGTGTGTCAAGTGGGTGTAAAGCGGCATAAACACAGCAGTGAAAAGCAGCTAAACCCCATTATAAAAATAAATTACTTTGAAAAACCCATGAAACAAAGACAGTGAAAGAGAGCGAAATTCTTACACAATGCGTTCAGGGGCTGTGATGCAACCTGGATTGACCATATCTAGACCCACAGCTGGATGAGACATAAGGGTGAACACTGTTGCGGCTGAGAGGTTTGGTGAGGTTGGGTGAGCAAACGCAGACCCTTTAAAGTAATACTGCGTGGTACCCATCGCATGGGTCCCAAATCTCCAGGTTCAAGGGAATCTTCCTACATCGAAAACATGCATGAGAAACCCAGAAGATGGTACACCGTGTGATGGGGAAAGGTTTCTAAAACGCACCTCATTTCTCATCTCCTTGTGCTCGGGTTCGCCATTCCAGCCACTTTACTAGCAATCTCCCTCCTTGGAGCATCATCACCTTTAACCTCCTGTTCCGTACAGGTTGCAATTTGTCCTGAGGATGAACGGGAAGACGTGGAACCAATGAGAGACTAGCTCTTGGTGTTGGGACAGGCACAGGTCACTCTATTTTCCTATCAGGAAGAAGAATTAACCACAGGCTCAGCCTGCCACCCGGAACCAGAACAGGGTCTGAAGCCATCCTGCGCTATTGCGGCCAGCTCCCTAAAAAGCGAGTTGTAAAATGGAGGTTCAGGGCACTGCAATTCACAAAACTGCAGACTTATAAATGATAACTCTCGTCCACAAATATATTGAGGGAAGGCAAAGAAGAGAATTTGAAATCAAGGCAGAATTGCAGGAAACAGATTTCAGGAGGTAGATTCGAATCGCCTTTAAAGCACATGAAAAGCGGCAAAACGTTGACAATGATGCCCTTGGCCAAAAAGGGCGTATGCGTTTTTTCCTGAATATATTCAGGAAAAAACGCATACGCCCTTTTTGGCCAACCAAGCAACCTGGAAAGGCAAATCAGCGCTACAAAGATGTCTCGCTTCCCATCGGTCAAAAGGGCCATGCTGAAAAAAGTCTCAAAACCAGAAATGCAGGACAGGCCATGGAGAAATGGGAGCCTTGCTACACTGATGGGCGGGATGTAAATTGTCAACAGCCACTCTGGAGAAGCGTACGGTGAGTCCTGAAACGTCTAAAAAGCAAAGCTTAGAGAGCATAGGGCACTTCCACTCATGGGGGTATAAATTGGGAAAATTAAAAATCAGCAAGACACAAGCACCCCAAAGTTTAGGGCTGCTCTGTTGACAAGGACCTCCACTTCATTCCACCTTCAATATCCCAGGAAAGAGAAAAATGGATAAAGAAGTTGTGGTCCTTATGTACAATGGAATATCACTCAGCCATGAAATCAATGTCATAAGGCTAGTAGCAGCATGATGAGTGGATTTAGGTACGACGACTCTAAGTGAAATAAGTCACACAGAAAAGGACACTTCTCATAAGGTATCACTGATAGAGGGAATGTAAAAACCGTTACACTTGAACTGAATTACAAAACAGAACAGAGTCACACATGCAGAAAACACACTATGGCTGCTTAACGGGAAAGGTGAGGTGGGGTGATACATAAAACAAGGGTTTCAAATTAGCTCAGATACCGTTCCATAAAACCAATATGTAATAGACAAGACCTACTCCTTGCTCAGAGAACTGGACTCAACACGCCCTATTCACCGCACAAGAATATATCTGACTAGTAATAATCTTAAAACCTATGTATAGATATCTCTCTGTTAGTGTGTCAAGTGGGTGTAAAGCGGCATAAACACAGAAGTGAAAAGCAGCTAAACCCCATTATAAAAATAAATTACTTTGAATAACCCATGAAACAAAGACAGTGAAAGAGAGCGAAATTCTTACACAATTCGTTCAGGGGCTGTGATGCAACCTGGATTGACCATATCTAGACACACAGCTGGATGAGACATAAGGGTGGACACTCTTGGGGCTGAGAGGTTTGGTGAGGTTGGGTGAGCAAACGCAGACCCTTTACAGTAATACTGCGTTGTACCCATCGCATGGGTCCCAAATCTCCAGGTTCAAGGGCATCTTCCTACATCGAAAACATGCATGAGAAACCCAGAAGATGGTACACCGTGTGATGTGGAAAGGTTTCTAAAACGCACCTCATTTCTCATCTCCTTGCGCCCGGGTTCGCTATTCCAGCCGCTTTACTAGCAATCTCCCTACTTGGAGCATCAGCACCTTTAACCTCCTGCTCCGTACAGGTTGCAATTTGTCCTGAGGGTGAACGGGAAGACGTGGAACCAATGAGAGACTAGCTCTTGGTGTTGGGACAGGCACAGGTCACTCTATTTTCCCATCAGGAAGAAGAATTAACCACAGGCTCAGCCTGCCCCCGGAACCAGAACAGGGCCTGAAGCCATCCTGCGCTTTTGCGGCCAGCTCCCTAAAAAGCGAGTTGTAAAATGGAGGTTCAGGGCACTGCAATTCACAAACCTGCAGAGTTATAAATGATAACTCTCGTCCACCAATATATTGAGGGAAGGCAAAGAAGAGGATTTGAAATCAAGGCAGAATTGCAGGAAACAGATTTCAGGAGGTAGATTCGAATCGCCTTTAAAGCACATGAAAAGCGGCAAAACGTTGACAATGATGCCCTTGGCCAAAAAGGGCGTATGCGTTTTTTCCTGAATATATTCAGGAAAAAACGCATACGCCCTTTTTGGCCAACCAAGCAACCTGGAAAGGCAAATCAGCGCTACAAAGATGTCTCGCTTCCCATCGGTCAAAAGGGCCATGCTGAAAAAAGTCTCAAAACCAGAAATGCAGGACAGGCCATGGAGAAATGGGAGCCTTGCTACACTGATGGGCGGGATGTAAATTGTCAACAGCCACTCTGGAGAAGCGTACGGTGAGTCCTGAAACGTCTAAAAAGCAAAGCTTAGAGAGCATAGGGCACTTCCACTCATGGGGGTATAAATTGGGAAAATTAAAAATCAGCAAGACACAAGCACCCCAAAGTTTAGGGCTGCTCTGTTGACAAGGACCTCCACTTCATTCCACCTTCAATATCCCAGGAAAGAGAAAAATGGATAAAGAAGTTGTGGTCCTTATGTACAATGGAATATCACTCAGCCGTGAAATCAATGTCATAAGGCTAGTAGCAGCATGATGAGTGGATTTAGGTACGACGATTCTAAGTGAAATAAGTCACACAGAAAAGGACACTTCTCATAAGGTATCACTTATAGAGGGAATGTAAAAACCGTTACACTTGAACTGAATTACACAACAGAACAGAGTCACACATGCAGAAAACACACTATGGCTGCTTCACGGGAAAGGTGAGGTGGGGTGATACATAAAACAAGGGTTTCAAATTAGCTCAGATACCGTTCCATAAACCCAATATGTAATAGACAAGACCTACTCCTTGCTCAGAGAACTGGACTCAACACGCCCTATTCACCGCACAAGAATATATCTGACTAGTAATAATCTTAAAAGCTATGTATTGATATCTCTCTGTTAGTGTGTCAAGTGGGTGTAAAGCGGCATAAACACAGCAGTGAAAAGCAGCTAAACCCCATTATAAAAATAAATTACTTTGAAAAACCCATGAAACAAAGACAGTGAAAGAGAGCGAAATTCTTACACAATGCGTTCAGGGGCTGTGATGCAACCTGGATTGACCATATCTAGACCCACAGCTGGATGAGACATAAGGGTGAACACTGTTGCGGCTGAGAGGTTTGGTGAGGTTGGGTGAGCAAACGCAGACCCTTTAAAGTAATACTGCGTGGTACCCATCGCATGGGTCCCAAATCTCTAGGTTCAAGGGAATCTTCCTACATCGAAAACATGCATGAGAAACCCAGAAGATGGTACACCGTGTGATGGGGAAAGGTTTCTAAAACGCACCTCATTTCTCATCTCCTTGTGCTCGGGTTCGCCATTCCAGCCACTTTACTAGCAATCTCCCTCCTTGGAGCATCATCACCTTTAACCTCCTGTTCCGTACAGGTTGCAATTTGTCCTGAGGATGAACGGGAAGACGTGAAACCAATGAGAGACTAGCTCTTGGTGTTGGGACAGGCACAGGTCACTCTATTTTCCCATCAGGAAGAAGAATTAACCACAGGCTCAGCCTGCCCCCGGAACAAGTACAGGGCCTGAAGCCATCGTGCGCTTTTGCGGCCATCTCCCAAAAACGCGAGTTGTAAAATGGAGGTTCAGGGCACTGCAATTCACAAACCTGCAGAGTTATAAATGATAACTCTCGTCCACAAATATATTGAGGGAAGGCAAAGAAGAGGATTTGAAATCAAGGCAGAATTGCAGGAAACAGATTTCAGGAGGTAGATTCGAATCGCCTTTAAAGCACATGAAAAGCGGCAAAACGTTGACAATGATGCCCTTGGCCAAAAAGGGCGTATGCGTTTTTTCCTGAATATATTCAGGAAAAAACGCATACGCCCTTTTTGGCCAACCAAGCAACCTGGAAAGGCAAATCAGCGCTACAAAGATGTCTCGCTTCCCATCGGTCAAAAGGGCCATGCTGAAAAAAGTCTCAAAACCAAAAATGCAGGACAGGCCATGGAGAAATGGGAGCCTTGCTACACTGATGGGCGGGATGTAAATTGTCAACAGCCACTCTGGAGAAGTGTACGGTGAGTCCTGAAACGTCTAAAAAGCAAAGCTTAGAGAGCATAGGGCACTTCCACTCATGGGGGTATAAATTGGGAAAATTAAAAATCAGCAAGACACAAGCACCCCAAAGTTTAGGGCTGCTCTGTTGACAAGGACCTCCACTTCATTCCACCTTCAATATCCCAGGAAAGAGAAAAATGGATAAAGAAGTTGTGGTCCTTATGTACAATGGAATATCACTCAGCCATGAAATCAATGTCATAAGGCTAGTAGCAGCATGATGAGTGGATTTAGGTACGACGATTCTAAGTGAAATAAGTCACACAGAAAAGGACACTTCTCATAAGGTATCACTTATAGAGGGAATGTAAAAACCGTTACACTTGAACTGTATTACAAAACAGAACAGAGTCACACATGCAGAAAACACACTATGGCTGCTTAACGGGAAAGGTGAGGTGGGGTGATACATAAAACAAGGGTTTCAAATTAGCTCAGATACCGTTCCATAAACCCAATATGTAATAGACAAGACCTACTCCTTGCTCAGAGAACTGGACTCAACACGCCCTATTCACCGCACAAGAATATATCTGACTAGTAATAATCTTAAAACCTATGTATTGATATCTCTCTGTTAGTGTGTCAAGTGGGTGTAAAGCGGCATAAACACAGCAGTGAAAAGCAGCTAAACCCCATTATAAAAATAAATTACTTTGAAAAACCCATGAAACAAAGACAGTGAAAGAGAGAGAAATTCTTACACAATGCGTTCAGGGGCTGTGATGCAACCTGGATTGACCATATCTAGACCCACAGCTGGATGAGACATAAGGGTGGACACTGTTGCGGCTGAGAGGTTTGGTGAGGTTGGGTGAGCAAACGCAGACCCTTTAAAGTAATACTGTGTGGTACCCATCGCATGGGTCCCAAATCTCCAGGTTCAAGGGCATCTTCCTACATCGGAAACATGCATGAGAAACCCAGAAGATGGTACACCGTGTGATGGGGAAAGGTTTCTAAAACGCAATTCATTTCTCATCTCCTTGTGCTCGGGTTCGCCATTCCAGCCACTTTACTAGCAATCTCCCTCCTTGGAGCATCATCACCTTTAACCTCCTGTTCCGTACAGGTTGCAATTTGTCCTGAGGATGAACGGGAAGACGTGAAACCAATGAGAGACTATCTCTTGCTGTTGGGACAGGCACAGGTCACTCTATTTTCCCATCAGGAAGAAGAATTAACCACAGGCTCAGCCTGCCCCCCGGAACAAGAACAGGGCCTGAAGCCATCCTGCGCTTTTGCGGCCATCTCCCAAAAACGCGAGTTGTAAAATGGAGGTTCAGGGCACTGCAATTCACAAACCTGCAGAGTTATAAATGATAACTCTCGTCCACAAATATATTGAGGGAAGGCAAAGAAGAGGATTTGAAATCAAGGCAGAATTGCAGGAAACAGATTTCAGGAGGTAGATTCGAATCGCCTTTAAAGCACATGAAAAGCGGCAAAACGTTGACAATGATGCCCTTGGCCAAAAAGGGCGTATGCGTTTTTTCCTGAATATATTCAGGAAAAAACGCATACGCCCTTTTTGGCCAACCAAGCAACCTGGAAAGGCAAATCAGCGCTACAAAGATGTCTCGCTTCCCATCGGTCAAAAGGGCCATGCTGAAAAAAGTGTCAAAACCAGAAATGCAGGACAGGCCATGGAGAAATGGGAGCCTTGCTACACTGATGGGCGGGATGTAAATTGTCAACAGCCACTCTGGAGAAGCGTACGGTGAGTCCTGAAACGTCTAAAAAGCAAAGCTTAGAGAGCATAGGGCACTTCCACTCATGGGGGTATAAATTGGGAAAATTAAAAATCAGCAAGACACAAGCACCCCAAAGTTTAGGGCTGCTCTGTTGACAAGGACCTCCACTTCATTCCACCTTCAATATCCCAGGAAAGAGAAAAATGGATAAAGAAGTTGTGGTCCTTATGTACAATGGAATATCACTCAGCCATGAAATCAATGTCATAAAGCTAGTAGCAGCATGATGAGTGGATTTAGGTACGACGATTCTAAGTGAAATAAGTCACACAGAAAAGGACACTTCTCATAAGGTATCACTGATAGAGGGAATGTAAAAACCGTTACACTTGAACTGAATTACAAAACAGAACAGAGTCACACATGCAGAAAACACACTATGGCTGCTTCACGGGAAAGGTGAGGTGGGGTGATACATAAAACAAGGGTTTCAAATTAGCTCAGATACCGTTCCATAAACCCAATATGTAATAGACAAGACCTACTCCTTGCTCAGAGAACTGGACTCAACACGCCCTATTCACCGCACAAGAATATATCTGACTAGTAATAATCTTAAAACCTATGTATAGATATCTCTCTGTTAGTGTGTCAAGTGGGTGTAAAGCGGCATAAACACAGAAGTGAAAAGCAGCTAAACCCCATTATAAAAATAAATTACTTTGAATAACCCATGAAACAAAGACAGTGAAAGAGAGCGAAATTCTTACACAATTCGTTCAGGGGCTGTGATGCAACCTGGATTGACCATATCTAGACCCACAGCTGGATGAGACATAAGGGTGGACACTCTTGGGGCTGAGAGGTTTGGTGAGGTTGGGTGAGCAAACGCAGACCCTTTACAGTAATACTGCATGGTACCCATCGCATGGGTCCCAAATCTCCAGGTTCAAGGGCATCTTCCTACATCGAAAACATGCATGAGAAACCCAGAAGATGGTACACCGTGTGATGTGGAAAGGTTTCTAAAACGCACCTCATTTCTCATCTCCTTGTGGCCGGGTTCGCTATTCCAGCCGCTTTACTAGCAATCTCCCTACTTGGAGCATCAGCACCTTTAACCTCCTGTTCCGTACAGGTTGCAATTTGTCCTGAGGATGAACTGGAAGACGTGGAACCAATGAGAGACTAGCTCTTGGTGTTGGGACAGGCACAGGTCACTCTATTTTCCCATCAGGAAGAAGAATTAACCACAGGCTCAGCCTGCCCCCGGAACCAGAACAGGGCCTGAAGGCATCCTGCGCTTTTGCGGCCAGCTCCCTAAAAAGCGAGTTGTAAAATGGAGGTTCAGGGCACTGCAATTCACAAACCTGCAGAGTTATAAATGATAACTCTCGTCCACCAATATATTGAGGGAAGGCAAAGAAGAGGATTTGAAATCAAGGCAGAATTGCAGGAAACAGATTTCAGGAGGTAGATTCGAATCGCCTTTAAAGCACATGAAAAGCGGCAAAACGTTGACAATGATGCCCTTGGCCAAAAAGGGCGTATGCGTTTTTTCCTGAATATATTCAGGAAAAAACGCATACGCCCTTTTTGGCCAACCAAGCAACCTGGAAAGGCAAATCAGCGCTACAAAGATGTCTCGCTTCCCATCGGTCAAAAGGGCCATGCTGAAAAAAGTCTCAAAACCAAAAATGCAGGACAGGCCATGGAGAAATGGGAGCCTTGCTACACTGATGGGCGGGATGTAAATTGTCAACAGCCACTCTGGAGAAGTGTACGGTGAGTCCTGAAACGTCTAAAAAGCAAAGCTTAGAGAGCATAGGGCACTTCCACTCATGGGGGTATAAATTGGGAAAATTAAAAATCAGCAAGACACAAGCACCCCAAAGTTTAGGGCTGCTCTGTTGACAAGGACCTCCACTTCATTCCACCTTCAATATCCCAGGAAAGAGAAAAATGGATAAAGAAGTTGTGGTCCTTATGTACAATGGAATATCACTCAGCCATGAAATCAATGTCATAAGGCTAGTAGCAGCATGATGAGTGGATTTAGGTACGACGATTCTAGGTGAAATAAGTCACACAGAAAAGGACACTTCTCATAAGGTATCACTTATAGAGGGAATGTAAAAACCGTTACACTTGAACTGTATTACAAAACAGAACAGAGTCACACATGCAGAAAACACACTATGGCTGCTTAACGGGAAAGGTGAGGTGGGGTGATACATAAAACAAGGGTTTCAAATTAGCTCAGATACCGTTCCATAAACCCAATATGTAATAGACAAGACCTACTCCTTGCTCAGAGAACTGGACTCAACACGCCCTATTCACCGCACAAGAATATATCTGACTAGTAATAATCTTAAAACCTATGTATTGATATCTCTCTGTTAGTGTGTCAAGTGGGTGTAAAGCGGCATAAACACAGCAGTGAAAAGCAGCTAAACCCCATTATAAAAATAAATTACTTTGAAAAACCCATGAAACAAAGACAGTGAAAGAGAGCGAAATTCTTACACAATGCGTTCAGGGGCTGTGATGCAACCTGGATTGACCATATCTAGACCCACAGCTGGATGAGACATAAGGGTGGACACTGTTGCGGCTGAGAGGTTTGGTGAGGTTGGGTGAGCAAACGCAGACCCTTTAAAGTAATACTGTGTGGTACCCATCGCATGGGTCCCAAATCTCCAGGTTCAAGGGCATCTTCCTACATCGGAAACATGCATGAGAAACCCAGAAGATGGTACACCGTGTGATGGGGAAAGGTTTCTAAAACGCAATTCATTTCTCATCTCCTTGTGCTCGGGTTCGCCATTCCAGCCACTTTACTAGCAATCTCCCTCCTTGGAGCATCATCACCTTTAACCTCCTGTTCCGTACAGGTTGCAATTTGTCCTGAGGATGAACGGGAAGACGTGAAACCAATGAGAGACTATCTCTTGCTGTTGGGACAGGCACAGGTCACTCTATTTTCCCATCAGGAAGAAGAATTAACCACAGGCTCAGCCTGCCCCCCGGAACAAGAACAGGGCCTGAAGCCATCCTGCGCTTTTGCGGCCATCTCCCAAAAACGCGAGTTGTAAAATGGAGGTTCAGGGCACTGCAATTCACAAACCTGCAGAGTTATAAATGATAACTCTCGTCCACAAATATATTGAGGGAAGGCAAAGAAGAGGATTTGAAATCAAGGCAGAATTGCAGGAAACAGATTTCAGGAGGTAGATTCGAATCGCCTTTAAAGCACATGAAAAGCGGCAAAACGTTGACAATGATGCCCTTGGCCAAAAAGGGCGTATGCGTTTTTTCCTGAATATATTCAGGAAAAAACGCATACGCCCTTTTTGGCCAACCAAGCAACCTGGAAAGGCAAATCAGCGCTACAAAGATGTCTCGCTTCCCATCGGTCAAAAGGGCCATGCTGAAAAAAGTCTCAAAACCAGAAATGCAGGACAGGCCATGGAGAAATGGGAGCCTTGCTACACTGATGGGCGGGATGTAAATTGTCAACAGCCACTCTGGAGAAGCGTACGGTGAGTCCTGAAACGTCTAAAAAGCAAAGCTTAGAGAGCATAGGGCACTTCCACTCATGGGGGTATAAATTGGGAAAATTAAAAATCAGCAAGACACAAGCACCCCAAAGTTTAGGGCTGCTCTGTTGACAAGGACCTCCACTTCATTCCACCTTCAATATCCCAGGAAAGAGAAAAATGGATAAAGAAGTTGTGGTCCTTATGTACAATGGAATATCACTCAGCCATGAAATCAATGTCATAAAGCTAGTAGCAGCATGATGAGTGGATTTAGGTACGACGATTCTAAGTGAAATAAGTCACACAGAAAAGGACACTTCTCATAAGGTATCACTGATAGAGGGAATGTAAAAACCGTTACACTTGAACTGAATTACAAAACAGAACAGAGTCACACATGCAGAAAACACACTATGGCTGCTTCACGGGAAAGGTGAGGTGGGGTGATACATAAAACAAGGGTTTCAAATTAGCTCAGATACCGTTCCATAAAACCAATATGTAATAGACAAGACCTACTCCTTGCTCAGAGAACTGGACTCAACACGCCCTATTCACCGCACAAGAATATATCTGACTAGTAATAATCTTAAAACCTATGTATAGATATCTCTCTGTTAGTGTGTCAAGTGGGTGTAAAGCGGCATAAACACAGAAGTGAAAAGCAGCTAAACCCCATTATAAAAATAAATTACTTTGAATAACCCATGAAACAAAGACAGTGAAAGAGAGCGAAATTCTTACACAATTCGTTCAGGGGCTGTGATGCAACCTGGATTGACCATATCTAGACCCACAGCTGGATGAGACATAAGGGTGGACACTCTTGGGGCTGAGAGGTTTGGTGAGGTTGGGTGAGCAAACGCAGACCCTTTACAGTAATACTGCATGGTACCCATCGCATGGGTCCCAAATCTCCAGGTTCAAGGGCATCTTCCTACATCGAAAACATGCATGAGAAACCCAGAAGATGGTACACCGTGTGATGTGGAAAGGTTTCTAAAACGCACCTCATTTCTCATCTCCTTGTGGCCGGGTTCGCTATTCCAGCCGCTTTACTAGCAATCTCCCTACTTGGAGCATCAGCACCTTTAACCTCCTGTTCCGTACAGGTTGCAATTTGTCCTGAGGATGAACTGGAAGACGTGGAACCAATGAGAGACTAGCTCTTGGTGTTGGGACAGGCACAGGTCACTCTATTTTCCCATCAGGAAGAAGAATTAACCACAGGCTCAGCCTGCCCCCGGAACCAGAACAGGGCCTGAAGGCATCCTGCGCTTTTGCGGCCAGCTCCCTAAAAAGCGAGTTGTAAAATGGAGGTTCAGGGCACTGCAATTCACAAACCTGCAGAGTTATAAATGATAACTCTCGTCCACAAATATATTGAGGGAAGGCAAAGAAGAGGATTTGAAATCAAGGCAGAATTGCAGGAAACAGATTTCAGGAGGTAGATTCGAATCGCCTTTAAAGCACATGAAAAGCGGCAAAACGTTGACAATGATGCCCTTGGCCAAAAAGGGCGTATGCGTTTTTTCCTGAATATATTCAGGAAAAAACGCATACGCCCTTTTTGGCCAACCAAGCAACCTGGAAAGGCAAATCAGCGCTACAAAGATGTCTCGCTTCCCATCGGTCAAAAGGGCCATGCTGAAAAAAGTCTCAAAACCAAAAATGCAGGACAGGCCATGGAGAAATGGGAGCCTTGCTACACTGATGGGCGGGATGTAAATTGTCAACAGCCACTCTGGAGAAGTGTACGGTGAGTCCTGAAACGTCTAAAAAGCAAAGCTTAGAGAGCATAGGGCACTTCCACTCATGGGGGTATAAATTGGGAAAATTAAAAATCAGCAAGACACAAGCACCCCAAAGTTTAGGGCTGCTCTGTTGACAAGGACCTCCACTTCATTCCACCTTCAATATCCCAGGAAAGAGAAAAATGGATAAAGAAGTTGTGGTCCTTATGTACAATGGAATATCACTCAGCCGTGAAATCAATGTCATAAGGCTAGTAGCAGCATGATGAGTGGATTTAGGTACGACGACTCCAAGTGAAATAAGTCACACAGAAAAGGACACTTCTCAGAAGGTATCACTTATAGAGGGAATGTAAAAACCGTTACACTTGAACTGAATTACAAAACAGAACAGAGTCACACATGCAGAAAACACACTATGGCTGCTTAACGGGAAAGGTGAGGTGGGGTGATACATAAAACAAGGGTTTCAAATTAGCTCAGATACCGTTCCATAAACCCAATATGTAATAGACAAGACCTACTCCTTGCTCAGAGAACTGGACTCAACACGCCCTATTCACCGCACAAGAATATATCTGACTAGTAATAATCTTAAAAGCTATGTATTGATATCTCTCTGTTAGTGTGTCAAGTGGGTGTAAAGCGGCATAAACACAGCAGTGAAAAGCAGCTAAACCCCATTATAAAAATAAATTACTTTGAAAAACCCATGAAACAAAGACAGTGAAAGAGAGCGAAATTCTTACACAATGCGTTCAGGGGCTGTGATGCAACCTGGATTGACCATATCTAGACCCACAGCTGGATGAGACATAAGGGTGAACACTGTTGCGGCTGAGAGGTTTGGTGAGGTTGGGTGAGCAAACACAGACCCTTTAAAGTAATACTGCGTGGTACCCATCGCATGGGTCCCAAATCTCCAGGTTCAAGGGAATCTTCCTACATCGAAAACATGCATGAGAAACCCAGAAGATGGTACACCGTGTGATGGGGAAAGGTTTCTAAAACGCACCTCATTTCTCATCTCCTTGTGCTCGGGTTCGCCATTCCAGCCACTTTACTAGCAATCTCCCTCCTTGGAGCATCATCACCTTTAACCTCCTGTTCCGTACAGGTTGCAATTTGTCCTGAGGATGAACGGGAAGACGTGGAACCAATGAGAGACTAGCTCTTGGTGTTGGGACAGGCACAGGTCACTCTATTTTCCTATCAGGAAGAAGAATTAACCACAGGCTCAGCCTGCCACCCGGAACCAGAACAGGGTCTGAAGCCATCCTGCGCTATTGCGGCCAGCTCCCTAAAAAGCGAGTTGTAAAATGGAGGTTCAGGGCACTGCAATTCACAAAACTGCAGACTTATAAATGATAACTCTCGTCCACAAATATATTGAGGGAAGGCAAAGAAGAGAATTTGAAATCAAGGCAGAATTGCAGGAAACAGATTTCAGGAGGTAGATTCGAATCGCCTTTAAAGCACATGAAAAGCGGCAAAATGTTGACAATGATGCCCTTGGCCAAAAAGGGCGTATGCGTTTTTTCCTGAATATATTCAGGAAAAAACGCATACGCCCTTTTTGGCCAACCAAGCAACCTGGAAAGGCAAATCAGCGCTACAAAGATGTCTCGCTTCCCATCGGTCAAAAGGGCCATGCTGAAAAAAGTGTCAAAACCAGAAATGCAGGACAGGCCATGGAGAAATGGGAGCCTTGCTACACTGATGGGCGGGATGTAAATTGTCAACAGCCACTCTGGAGAAGCGTACGGTGAGTCCTGAAACGTCTAAAAAGCAAAGCTTAGAGAGCATAGGGTACTTCCACTCATGGGGGTATAAATTGGGAAAATTAAAAATCAGCAAGACACAAGCACCCCAAAGTTTAGGGCTGCTCTGTTGACAAGGACCTCCACTTCATTCCACCTTCAATATCCCAGGAAAGAGAAAAATGGATAAAGAAGTTGTGGTCCTTATGTACAATGGAATATCACTCAGCCATGAAATCAATGTCATAAGGCTAGTAGCAGCATGATGAGTGGATTTAGGTACGACGATTCTAAGTGAAATAAGTCACACAGAAAAGGACACTTCTCATAAGGTATCACTGATAGAGGGAATGTAAAAACCGTTACACTTGAACTGAATTACAAAACAGAACAGAGTCACACATGCAGAAAACACACTATGGCTGCTTCACGGGAAAGGTGAGGTGGGGTGATACATAAAACAAGGGTTTCAAATTAGCTCAGATACCGTTCCATAAAACCAATATGTAATAGACAAGACCTACTCCTTGCTCAGAGAACTGGACTCAACACGCCCTACTCACCGCACAAGAATATATCTGACTAGTAATAATCTTAAAACCTATGTATAGATATCTCTCTGTTAGTGTGTCAAGTGGGTGTAAAGCGGCATAAACACAGAAGTGAAAAGCAGCTAAACCCCATTATAAAAATAAATTACTTTGAAAAACCCATGAAACAAAGACAGTGAAAGAGAGCGAAATTCTTACACAATTCGTTCAGGGGCTGTGATGCAACCTGGATTGACCATATCTAGACCCACAGCTGGATGAGACATAAGGGTGGACACTGTTGCGGCTGAGAGGTTTGGTGAGGTTGGGTGAGCAAACGCAGACCCTTTACAGTAATACTGCATGGTATCCATCGCATGGGTCACAAATCTCCAGGTTCAAGGGCATCTTCCTACATCGAAAACATGCATGAGATACCCAGAAGATGGTACACCGTGTGATGGGGAAAGGTTTCTAAAACGCACCTCATTTCTCATCTCCTTGTGGCCGGGTTCGCTATTCCAGCCGCTTTACTAGCAATCTCCCTACTTGGAGCATCAGCACCTTTAACCTCCTGTTCCGTACAGGTTGCAATTTGTCCTGAGGATGAACGGGAAGACGTGGAACCAATGAGAGACTAGCTCTTGGTGTTGGGACAGGCACAGGTCAATCTATTTTCCCATCAGGAAGAAGAATTAACCACAGGCTCATCCTGCCCCCGGAACCAGAACAGGGCCTGAAGGCATCCTGCGCTTTTGCGGCCAGCTCCCTAAAAAGCGAGTTGTAAAATGGAGGTTCAGGGCACTGCAATTCACAAACCTGCAGAGTTATAAATGATAACTCTCGTCCACAAATATATTGAGGGAAGGCAAAGAAGAGGATTTGAAATCAAGGCAGAATTGCAGGAAACAGATTTCAGGAGGTAGATACGAAGCTCCTTTAAAGCACATGAAAAGCGGCAAAACGTTGACAATGATGCCCTTGGCCAAAAAGGGCGTATGCGTTTTTTCCTGAATATATTCAGGAAAAAACGCATACGCCCTTTTTGGCCAACCAAGCAACCTGGAAAGGCAAATCAGCGCTACAAAGATGTCTCGCTTCCCATCGGTCAAAAGGGCCATGCTGAAAAAAGTCTCAAAACCAAAAATGCAGGACAGGCCATAGAGAAATGGGAGCCTTGCTACACTGATGGGCGGGATGTAAATTGTCAACAGCCACTCTGGAGAAGCGTACGGTGAGTCCTGAAACGTCTAAAAAGCAAAGCTTAGAGAGCATAGGGCACTTCCACTCATGGGGGTATAAATTGGGAAAATGAAAAATCAGCAAGACACAAGTACCCCAAAGTTTAGGGCTGCTCTGTTGACAAGGACCTCCACTTCATTCCACCTTCAATATCCCAGGAAAGAGAAAAATGGATAAAGAAGTTGTGGTCCTTATGTACAATGGAATATCACTCAGCCATGAAATCAATGTCATAAGGCTAGTAGCAGCATGATGAGTGGATTTAGGTTCGACAATTCTAAGTGAAATAAGTCACACAGAAAAGGACACTTCTCATAAGGTATCACTGATAGAGGGAATGTAAAAACCGTTACACTTGAACTGAATTACAAAACAGAACAGAGTCACACATGCAGAAAACACACTATGGCTGCTTAACGGGAAAGGTGAGGTGGGGTGATACATAAAACAAGGGTTTCAAATTAGCTCAGATACCGTTCCATAAAACCAATATGTAATAGACAAGACCTACTCCTTGCTCAGAGAACTGGACTCAACACGCCCTATTCACCGCACAAGAATATATCTGACTAGTAATAATCTTAAAACCTATGTATAGATATCTCTCTGTTAGTGTGTCAAGTGGGTGTAAAGCGGCATAAACACAGAAGTGAAAAGCAGCTAAACCCCATTATAAAAATAAATTACTTTGAATAACCCATGAAACAAAGACAGTGAAAGAGAGCGAAATTCTTACACAATTCGTTCAGGGGCTGTGATGCAACCTGGATTGACCATATCTAGACACACAGCTGGATGAGACATAAGGGTGGACACTCTTGGGGCTGAGAGGTTTGGTGAGGTTGGGTGAGCAAACGCAGACCCTTTACAGTAATACTGCGTTGTACCCATCGCATGGGTCACAAATCTCCAGGTTCAAGGGCATCTTCCTACATCGAAAACATGCATGAGAAACCCAGAAGATGGTACACCGTGTGATGTGGAAAGGTTTCTAAAACACACCTCATTTCTCATCTCCTTGTGGCCGGGTTCGCTATTCCAGCCGCTTTACTAGCAATCTCCCTACTTGGAGCATCAGCACCTTTAACCTCCTGTTCTGTACAGGTTGCAATTTGTCCTGAGGATGAACGGGAAGACGTGGAACCAATGAGAGACTAGCTCTTGGTGTTGGGACAGGCACAGGTCACTCTATTTTCCTATCAGGAAGAAGAATTAACCACAGGCTCAGCCTGCCACCCGGAACCAGAACAGGGCCTGAAGCCATCCTGCGCTATTGCGGCCAGCTCCCTAAAAAGCGAGTTATAAAATGGAGGTTCAGGGCACTGCAATTCACAAACCTGCAGACTTATAAATGATAACTCTCATCCACAAATATATTGAGGGAAGGCAAAGAAGAGGATTTGAAATCAAGGCAGAATTGCAGGAAACAGATTTCAGGAGGTAGATTCGAATCGCCTTTAAAGCACATGAAAAGCGGCAAAACGTTGACAATGATGCCCTTGGCCAAAAAGGGCGTATGCGTTTTTTCCTGAATATATTCAGGAAAAAACGCATACGCCCTTTTTGGCCAACCAAGCAACCTGGAAAGGCAAATCAGCGCTACAAAGATGTCTCGCTTCCCATCGGTCAAAAGGGCCATGCTGAAAAAAGTGTCAAAACCAGAAACGCAGGACAGGCCATGGAGAAATGGGAGCCTTGCTACACTGATGGGCGGGATGTAAATTGTCAACAGCCACTCTGGAGAAGTGTACGGTGAATCCTGAAACGTCTAAAAAGCAAAGCTTAGAGAGCATAGGGCACTTCCACTCATGGGGGTATAAATTGGGAAAATGAAAAATCAGCAAGACACAAGCACCCCAAAGTTTAGGGCTGCTCTGTTGACAAGGACCTCCACTTCATTCCACCTTCAATATCCCAGGAAAGAGAAAAATGGATAAAGAAGTTGTGGTCCTTATGTACAATGGAATATCACTCAGCCGTGAAATCAATGTCATAAGGCTAGTAGCAGGATGATGAGTGGATTTAGGTACGACGACTCTAAGTGAAATAAGTCACACAGAAAAGGACACTTCTCAGAAGGTATCACTTATAGAGGGAATGTAAAAACCGTTACACTTGAACTGAATTACAAAACAGAACAGAGTCACACATGCAGAAAACACACTATGGCTGCTTCACGGGAAAGGTGAGGTGGGGTGATACATAAAACAAGGGTTTCAAATTAGCTCAGATACCGTTCCATAAAACCAATATGTAATAGACAAGACCTACTCCTTGCTCAGAGAACTGGACTCAACACGCCCTATTCACCGCACAAGAATATATCTGACTAGTAATAATCTTAAAACCTATGTATAGATATCTCTCTGTTAGTGTGTCAAGTGGGTGTAAAGCGGCATAAACACAGAAGTGAAAAGCAGCTAAACCCCATTATAAAAATAAATTACTTTGAATAACCCATGAAACAAAGACAGTGAAAGAGAGCGAAATTCTTACACAATTCGTTCAGGGGCTGTGATGCAACCTGGATTGACCATATCTAGACACACAGCTGGATGAGACATAAGGGTGGACACTCTTGGGGCTGAGAGGTTTGGTGAGGTTGGGTGAGCAAACGCAGACCCTTTACAGTAATACTGCGTTGTACCCATCGCATGGGTCACAAATCTCCAGGTTCAAGGGCATCTTCCTACATCGAAAACATGCATGAGAAACCCAGAAGATGGTACACCGTGTGATGTGGAAAGGTTTCTAAAACGCACCTCATTTCTCATCTCCTTGTGGCCGGGTTCGCTATTCCAGCCGCTTTACTAGCAATCTCCCTACTTGGAGCATCAGCACCTTTAACCTCCTGTTCTGTACAGGTTGCAATTTGTCCTGAGGATGAACGGGAAGACGTGGAACCAATGAGAGACTAGCTCTTGGTGTTGGGACAGGCACAGGTCACTCTATTTTCCTATCAGGAAGAAGAATTAACCACAGGCTCAGCCTGCCACCCGGAACCAGAACAGGGCCTGAAGCCATCCTGCGCTATTGCGGCCAGCTCCCTAAAAAGCGAGTTATAAAATGGAGGTTCAGGGCACTGCAATTCACAAACCTGCAGACTTATAAATGATAACTCTCATCCACAAATATATTGAGGGAAGGCAAAGAAGAGGATTTGAAATCAAGGCAGAATTGCAGGAAACAGATTTCAGGAGGTAGATTCGAATCGCCTTTAAAGCACATGAAAAGCGGCAAAACGTTGACAATGATGCCCTTGGCCAAAAAGGGCGTATGCGTTTTTTCCTGAATATATTCAGGAAAAAACGCATACGCCCTTTTTGGCCAACCAAGCAACCTGGAAAGGCAAATCAGCGCTACAAAGATGTCTCGCTTCCCATCGGTCAAAAGGGCCATGCTGAAAAAAGTGTCAAAACCAGAAACGCAGGACAGGCCATGGAGAAATGGGAGCCTTGCTACACTGATGGGCGGGATGTAAATTGTCAACAGCCACTCTGGAGAAGTGTACGGTGAATCCTGAAACGTCTAAAAAGCAAAGCTTAGAGAGCATAGGGCACTTCCACTCATGGGGGTATAAATTGGGAAAATGAAAAATCAGCAAGACACAAGCACCCCAAAGTTTAGGGCTGCTCTGTTGACAAGGACCTCCACTTCATTCCACCTTCAATATCCCAGGAAAGAGAAAAATGGATAAAGAAGTTGTGGTCCTTATGTACAATGGAATATCACTCAGCCGTGAAATCAATGTCATAAGGCTAGTAGCAGGATGATGAGTGGATTTAGGTACGACGACTCTAAGTGAAATAAGTCACACAGAAAAGGACACTTCTCAGAAGGTATCACTTATAGAGGGAATGTAAAAACCGTTACACTTGAACTGAATTACAAAACAGAACAGAGTCACACATGCAGAAAACACACTATGGCTGCTTAACGGGAAAGGTGAGGTGGGGTGATACATAAAACAAGGGTTTCAAATTAGCTCAGATACCGTTCCATAAACCCAATATGTAATAGACAAGACCTACTCCTTGCTCAGAGAACTGGACTCAACACGCCCTATTCACCGCACAAGAATATATCTGACTAGTAATAATCTTAAAAGCTATGTATTGATATCTCTCTGTTAGTGTGTCAAGTGGGTGTAAAGCGGCATAAACACAGAAGTGAAAAGCAGCTAAACCCCATTATAAAAATAAATTACTTTGAATAACCCATGAAACAAAGACAGTGAAAGAGAGCGAAATTCTTACACAATTCGTTCAGGGGCTGTGATGCAACCTGGATTGACCATATCTAGACCCACAGCTGGATGAGACATAAGGGTGAACACTGTTGCGGCTGAGAGGTTTGGTGAGGTTGGGTGAGCAAACGCAGACCCTTTAAAGTAATACTGCGTGGTACCCATCGCATGGGTCCCAAATCTCTAGGTTCAAGGGAATCTTCCTACATCGAAAACATGCATGAGAAACCCAGAAGATGGTACACCGTGTGATGGGGAAAGGTTTCTAAAACGCACCTCATTTCTCATCTCCTTGTGCTCGGGTTCGCCATTCCAGCCACTTTACTAGCAATCTCCCTCCTTGGAGCATCATCACCTTTAACCTCCTGTTCCGTACAGGTTGCAATTTGTCCTGAGGATGAACGGGAAGACGTGAAACCAATGAGAGACTATCTCTTGGTGTTGGGACAGGCACAGGTCACTCTATTTTCCCATCAGGAAGAAGAATTAACCACAGGCTCAGCCTGCCCCCGGAACAAGTACAGGGCCTGAAGCCATCGTGCGCTTTTGCGGCCATCTCCCAAAAACGCGAGTTGTAAAATGGAGGTTCAGGGCACTGCAATTCACAAACCTGCAGAGTTATAAATGACAACTCTCGTCCACAAATATCTTGAGGGAAGGCAAAGAAGAGGATTTGAAATCAAGGCAGAATTGCAGGAAACAGATTTCAGGAGGTAGATTCGAATCGCCTTTAAAGCACATGAAAAGCGGCAAAACGTTGACAATGATGCCCTTGGCCAAAAAGGGCGTATGCGTTTTTTCCTGAATATATTCAGGAAAAAACGCATACGCCCTTTTTGGCCAACCAAGCAACCTGGAAAGGCAAATCAGCGCTACAAAGATGTCTCGCTTCCCATCGGTCAAAAGGGCCATGCTGAAAAAAGTGTCAAAACCAGAAATGCAGGACAGGCCATGGAGAAATGGGAGCCTTGCTACACTGATGGGCGGGATGTAAATTGTCAACAGCCACTCTGGAGAAGCGTACGGTGAGTCCTGAAACGTCTAAAAAGCAAAGCTTAGAGAGCATAGGGCACTTCCACTCATGGGGGTATAAATTGGGAAAATTAAAAATCAGCAAGACACAAGCACCCCAAAGTTTAGGGCTGCTCTGTTGACAAGGACCTCCACTTCATTCCACCTTCAATATCCCAGGAAAGAGAAAAATGGATAAAGAAGTTGTGGTCCTTATGTACAATGGAATATCACTCAGCCATGAAATCAATGTCATAAGGCTAGTAGCAGCATGATGAGTGGATTTAGGTACGACGATTCTAAGTGAAATAAGTCACACAGAAAAGGACACTTCTCATAAGGTATCACTGATAGAGGGAATGTAAAAACCGTTACACTTGAACTGAATTACAAAACAGAACAGAGTCACACATGCAGAAAACACACTATGGCTGCTTAACGGGAAAGGTGAGGTGGGGTGATACATAAAACAAGGGTTTCAAATTAGCTCAGATACCGTTCCATAAAACCAATATGTAATAGACAAGACCTACTCCTTGCTCAGAGAACTGGACTCAACACGCCCTATTCACCGCACAAGAATATATCTGACTAGTAATAATCTTAAAACCTATGTATAGATATCTCTCTGTTAGTGTGTCAAGTGGGTGTAAAGCGGCATAAACACAGAAGTGAAAAGCAGCTAAACCCCATTATAAAAATAAATTACTTTGAATAACCCATGAAACAAAGACAGTGAAAGAGAGCGAAATTCTTACACAATTCGTTCAGGGGCTGTGATGCAACCTGGATTGACCATATCTAGACCCACAGCTGGATGAGACATAAGGGTGGACACTCTTGGGGCTGAGAGGTTTGGTGAGGTTGGGTGAGCAAACGCAGACCCTTTAAAGTAATACTGTGTGGTACCCATCGCATGGGTCACAAATCTCCAGGTTCAAGGGCATCTTCCTACATCGAAAACATGCATGAGAAACCCAGAAGATGGTACACCGTGTGATGGGGAAAGGTTTCTAAAACGCAATTCATTTCTCATCTCCTTGTGCTCGGGTTCGCCATTCCAGCCACTTTACTAGCAATCTCCCTCCTTGGAGCATCATCACCTTTAACCTCCTGTTCCGTACAGGTTGCAATTTGTCCTGAGGATGAACGGGAAGACGTGAAACCAATGAGAGACTATCTCTTGGTGTTGGGACAGGCACAGGTCACTCTATTTTCCCATCAGGAAGAAGAATTAACCACAGGCTCAGCCTGCCCCGGAACAAGTACAGGGCCTGAAGCCATCGTGCGCTTTTGCGGCCATCTCCCAAAAACGCGAGTTGTAAAATGGAGGTTCAGGGCACTGCAATTCACAAACCTGCAGAGTTATAAATGATAACTCTCGTCCACAAATATATTGAGGGAAGGCAAAGAAGAGGATTTGAAATCAAGGCAGAATTGCAGGAAACAGATTTCAGGAGGTAGATTCGAATCGCCTTTAAAGCACATGAAAAGCGGCAAAACGTTGACAATGATGCCCTTGGCCAAAAAGGGCGTATGCGTTTTTTCCTGAATATATTCAGGAAAAAACGCATACGCCCTTTTTGGCCAACCAAGCAACCTGGAAAGGCAAATCAGCGCTACAAAGATGTCTCGCTTCCCATCGGTCAAAAGGGCCATGCTGAAAAAAGTCTCAAAACCAGAAATGCAGGTCAGGCCATGGAGAAATGGGAGCCTTGCTACACTGATGGGCGGGATGTAAATTGTCAACAGCCACTCTGGAGAAGCGTACGGTGAGTCCTGAAACGTCTAAAAAGCAAAGCTTAGAGAGCATAGGGCACTTCCACTCATGGGGGTATAAATTGGGAAAATTAAAAATCAGCAAGACACAAGCACCCCAAAGTTTAGGGCTGCTCTGTTGACAAGGACCTCCACTTCATTCCACCTTCAATATCCCAGGAAAGAGAAAAATGGATAAAGAAGTTGTGGTCCTTATGTACAATGGAATATCACTCAGCCATGAAATCACTGTCATAAGGCTAGTAGCAGCATGATGAGTGGATTTAGGTACGACGATTCTAAGTGAAATAAGTCACACAGAAAAGGACACTTCTCATAAGGTATCACTGATAGAGGGAATGTAAAAACCGTTACACTTGAACTGAATTACAAAACAGAACAGAGTCACACATGCAGAAAACACACTATGGCTGCTTAACGGGAAAGGTGAGGTGGGGTGATACATAAAACAAGGGTTTCAAATTAGCTCAGATACCGTTCCATAAACCCAATATGTAATAGACAAGACCTACTCCTTGCTCAGAGAACTGGACTCAACACGCCCTATTCACCGCACAAGAATATATCTGACTAGTAATAATCTTAAAACCTATGTATAGATATCTCTCTGTTAGTGTGTCAAGTGGGTGTAAAGCGGCATAAACACAGAAGTGAAAAGCAGCTAAACCCCATTATAAAAATAAATTACTTTGAATAACCCATGAAACAAAGACAGTGAAAGAGAGCGAAATTCTTACACAATTCGTTCAGGGGCTGTGATGCAACCTGGATTGACCATATCTAGACACACAGCTGGATGAGACATAAGGGTGGACACTCTTGGGGCTGAGAGGTTTGGTGAGGTTGGGTGAGCAAACGCAGACCCTTTAAAGTAATACTGTGTGGTACCCATCGCATGGGTCCCAAATCTCCAGGTTCAAGGGCATCTTCCTACATCGAAAACATGCATGAGAAACCCAGAAGATGGTACACCGTGTGATGGGGAAAGGTTTCTAAAACGCACCTCATTTCTCATCTCCTTGTGCTCGGGTTCGCCATTCCAGCCACTTTACTAGCAATCTCCCTCCTTGGAGCATCATCACCTTTAACCTCCTGTTCCGTACAGGTTGCAATTTGTCCTGAGGATGAACGGGAAGACGTGGAACCAATGAGAGACTAGCTCTTGGTGTTGGCACAGGCACAGGTCACTCTATTTTCCCATCAGGAAGAAGAATTAACCACAGGCTCAGCCTGTCCCCCGGAACAAGAACAGGGCCTGAAGCCATCCTGCGCTTTTGCGGCCATCTCCCAAAAACGCGAGTTGTAAAATGGAGGTTCAGGGCACTGCAATTCACAAACCTGCAGAGTTATTAATGATAAGTCTCGTCCACAAATATATTGAGGGAAGGCAACGAAGAGGATTTGAAATCAAGGCAGAATTGCAGGAAACAGATTTCAGGAGGTAGATTCGAATCGCCTTTAAAGCACATGAAAAGCGGCAAAACGTTGACAATGATGCCCTTGGCCAAAAAGGGCGTATGCGTTTTTTCCTGAATATATTCAGGAAAAAACGCATACGCCCTTTTTGGCCAACCAAGCAACCTGGAAAGGCAAATCAGCGCTACAAAGATGTCTCGCTTCCCATCGGTCAAAAGGGCCATGCTGAAAAAAGTGTCAAAACCAGAAATGCAGGACAGGCCATGGAGAAATGGGAGCCTTGCTACACTGATGGGTGGGATGTAAATTGTCAACAGCCACTCTGGAGAAGCGTACGGTGAGTCCTGAAACGTCTAAAAAGCAAAGCTTAGAGAGCATAGGGCACTTCCACTCATGGGGGTATAAATTGGGAAAATTAAAAATCAGCAAGACACAAGCACCCCAAAGTTTAGGGCTGCTCTGTTGACAAGGACCTCCACTTCATTCCACCTTCAATATCCCAGGAAAGAGAAAAATGGATAAAGAAGTTGTGGTCCTTATGTACAATGGAATATCACTCAGCCGTGAAATCAATGTCATAAGGCTAGTAGCAGCATGATGAGTGGATTTAGGTACGACGACTCTAAGTGAAATAAGTCACACAGAAAAGGACACTTCTCATAAGGTATCACTTATAGAGGGAATGTAAAAACCGTTACACTTGAACTGAATTACAAAACAGAACAGAGTCACACATGCAGAAAACACACTATGGCTGCTTAACGGGAAAGGTGAGGTGGGGTGATACATAAAACAAGGGTTTCAAATTAGCTCAGATACCGTTCCATAAACCCAATATGTAATAGACAAGACCTACTCCTTGCTCAGAGAACTGGACTCAACACGCCCTATTCACCGCACAAGAATATATCTGACTAGTAATAATCTTAAAACCTATGTATTGATATCTCTCTGTTAGTGTGTCAAGTGTGTAAAAAGCGGCATAAACACAGCAGTGAAAAGCAGCTAAACCCCATTATAAAAATAAATTACTTTGAAAAACCCATGAAACAAAGACAGTGAAAGAGAGAGAAATTCTTACACAATGCGTTCAGGGGCTGTGATGCAACCTGGATTGACCATATCTAGACCCACAGCTGGATGAGACATAAGGGTGGACACTGTTGCGGCTGAGAGGTTTGGTGAGGTTGGGTGAGCAAACGCAGACCCTTTAAAGTAATACTGCGTGGTACCCATCGCATGGGTCCCAAATCTCCAGGTTCCAGGGCATCTTCCTACATCGAAAACATGCATGAGATACCCAGAAGATGGTACACCGTGTGATGGGGAAAGGTTTCTAAAACGCACCTCATTTCTCATCTGCTTGTGCCCGGGTTCGCCATTCCAGCCACTTAACTAGCAATCTCCCTCCTTGGAGCATCAGCACCTTTAATCTCCTGTTCCGTACAGGTTGCAATTTGTACTGAGGATGAACGGGAAGACGTGGAACCAATGAAAGACTAGCTCTTGGTGTTGGGACAGGCACAGGTCACTCTATTTTCCCATCAGGAAGAAGAATTAACCACAGGCTCAGCCTGCCCCCCGGAACCAGAACAGGGCCTGAAGCCATCCTGCGCTTTTGCGGCCAGCTCCCTAAAAAGCGAGTTGTAAAATGGAGGTTCAGGGCACTGCAATTCACAAACCTGCAGAGTTATAAATGATAACTCTCATCCACAAATATATTGAGGGAAGGCAAAGAAGAGGATTTGAAATCAAGGCAGAATTGCAGGAAACAGATTTCAGGAGGTAGGTTCGAATCGCCTTTAAAGCACATGAAAAGCGGCAAAACGTTGACAATGATGCCCTTGGCCAAAAAGGGCGTATGCGTTTTTTCCTGAATATATTCAGGAAAAAACGCATACGCCCTTTTTGGCCAACCAAGCAACCTGGAAAGGCAAATCAGCGCTACAAAGATGTCTCGCTTCCCATCGGTCAAAAGGGCCATGCTGAAAAAAGTGTCAAAACCAGAAATGCAGGACAGGCCATGGAGAAATGGGAGCCTTGCTACACTGATGGGCGGGATGTAAATTGTCAACAGCCACTCTGGAGAAGTGTACGGTGAGTCCTGAAACGTCTAAAAAGCAAAGCTTAGGGAGCATAGGGCACTTCCACTCATGGGGGTATAAATTGGGAAAATTAAAAATCAGCAAGACACAAGCACCCCAAAGTTTAGGGCTGCTCTGTTGACAAGGACCTCCACTTCATTCCACCTTCAATATCCCAGGAAAGAGAAAAATGGATAAAGAAGTTGTGGTCCTTATGTACAATGGAATATCACTCAGCCATGAAATCAATGTCATAAGGCTAGTAGCAGCATGATGAGTGGATTTAGGTACGACGATTCTAAGTGAAATAAGTCACACAGAAAAGGACACTTCTCAAAAGGTATCACTGATAGAGGGAATGTAAAAACCGTTACACTTGAACTGAATTACAAAACAGAACAGAGTCACACATGCAGAAAACACACTATGGCTGCTTAACGGGAAAGGTGAGGTGGGGTGATACATAAAACAAGGGTTTCAAATTAGCCCAGATACCGTTCCATAAAACCAATATGTAATAGACAAGACCTACTCCTTGCTCAGAGAACTGGACTCAACACACCCTATTCACCGCACAAGAATATATCTGACTAGTAATAATCTTAAAACCTATGTATTGATATCTCTCTGTTAGTGTGTCAAGTGGGTAAAAAGCGGCATAAACACAGCAGTGAAAAGCAGCTAAACCCCATTATAAAAATAAATTACTTTGAAAAACCCATGAAACAAAGACAGTGAAAGAGAGAGAAATTCTTACACAATGCGTTCAGGGGCTGTGATGCAACCTGGATTGACCATATCTAGACCCACAGCTGGATGAGACATAAGGGTGGACACTGTTGCGGCTGAGAGGTTTGGTGAGGTTGGGTGAGCAAACGCAGACCCTTTAAAGTAATACTGCGTGGTACCCATCGCATGGGTCCCAAATCTCCAGGTTCCAGGGCATCTTCCTACATCGAAAACATGCATGAGATACCCAGAAGATGGTACACCGTGTGATGGGGAAAGGTTTCTAAAACGCACCTCATTTCTCATCTGCTTGTGCCCGGGTTCGCCATTCCAGCCACTTTAGTAGCAATCTCCCTCCTTGGAGCATCAGCACCTTTTACCTCCTGTTCCGTACAGGTTGCAATTTGTCCTGAGGATGAACGGGAAGACGTGGAACCAATGAAAGACTAGCTCTTGGTGTTGGGACAGGTACAGGTCACTCTATTTTCCCATCAGGAAGAAGAATTAACCACAGGCTCATCCTGCCCCCGGAACCAGAACAGGGCCTGAAGGCATCTTGCGCTTTTGCGGCCAGCTCCCTAAAAAGCGAGTTGTAAAATGGAGGTTCAGGGCACTGCAATTCACAAACCTGCAGAGTTATAAATGATAACTCTCGTCCACAAATATATTGAGGGAAGGCAAAGAAGAGGATTTGAAATCAAGGCAGAATTGCAGGAAACAGATTTCAGGAGGTAGATTCGAAGCTCCTTTAAAACACATGAAAAGCGGCAAAACGTTGACAATGATGCCCTTGGCCAAAAAGGGCGTATGCGTTTTTTCCTGAATATATTCAGGAAAAAACGCATACGCCCTTTTTGGCCAACCAAGCAACCTGGAAAGGCAAATCAGCGCTACAAAGATGTCTCGCTTCCCATCGGTCAAAAGGGCCATGCTGAAAAAAGTCTCAAAACCAAAAATGCAGGACAGGCCATGGAGAAATGGGAGCCTTGCTACACTGATGGGCGGGATGTAAATTGTCAACAGCCACTCTGGAGAAGTGTACGGTGAGTCCTGAAACGTCTAAAAAGCAAAGCTTAGAGAGCATAGGGCACTTCCACTCATGGGGGTATAAATTGGGAAAATTAAAAATCAGCAAGACACAAGCACCCCAAAGTTTAGGGCTGCTCTGTTGACAAGGACCTCCACTTCATTCCACCTTCAATATCCCAGGAAAGAGAAAAATGGATAAAGAAGTTGTGGTCCTTATGTACAATGGAATATCACTCAGCCGTGAAATCAATGTCATAAGGCTAGTAGCAGGATGATGAGTGGATTTAGGTACGACGACTCTAAGTGAAATAAGTCACACAGAAAAGGACACTTCTCAGAAGGTATCACTTATAGAGGGAATGTAAAAACCGTTACACTTGAACTGAATTACAAAACAGAACAGAGTCACACATGCAGAAAACACACTATGGCTGCTTAACGGGAAAGGTGAGGTGGGGTGATACATAAAACAAGGGTTTCAAATTAGCTCAGATACCGTTCCATAAACCCAATATGTAATAGACAAGACCTACTCCTTGCTCAGAGAACTGGACTCAACACGCCCTATTCACCGCACAAGAATATATCTGACTAGTAATAATCTTAAAAGCTATGTATTGATATCTCTCTGTTAGTGTGTCAAGTGGGTGTAAAGCGGCATAAACACAGCAGTGAAAAGCAGCTAAACCCCATTATAAAAATAAATTACTTTGAAAAACCCATGAAACAAAGACAGTGAAAGAGAGCGAAATTCTTACACAATGCGTTCAGGGGCTGTGATGCAACCTGGATTGACCATATCTAGACCCACAGCTGGATGAGACATAAGGGTGAACACTGTTGCGGCTGAGAGGTTTGGTGAGGTTGGGTGAGCAAACGCAGACCCTTTAAAGTAATACTGCGTGGTACCCATCGCATGGGTCTCAAATCTCTAGGTTCAAGGGAATCTTCCTACATCGAAAACATGCATGAGAAACCCAGAAGATGGTACACCGTGTGATGGGGAAAGGTTTCTAAAACGCACCTCATTTCTCATCTCCTTGTGCTCGGGTTCGCCATTCCAGCCACTTTACTAGCAATCTCCCTCCTTGGAGCATCATCACCTTTAACCTCCTGTTCCGTACAGGTTGCAATTTGTCCTGAGGATGAACGGGAAGACGTGAAACCAATGAGAGACTATCTCTTGGTGTTGGGACAGGCACAGGTCACTCTATTTTCCCATCAGGAAGAAGAATTAACCACAGGCTCAGCCTGCCCCCGGAACAAGAACAGGGCCTGAAGCCATCGTGCGCTTTTGCGGCCATCTCCCAAAAACGCGAGTTGTAAAATGGAGGTTCAGGGCACTGCAATTCACAAACCTGCAGAGTTATAAATGATAACTCTCGTCCACAAATATATTGAGGGAAGGCAAAGAAGAGGATTTGAAATCAAGGCAGAATTGCAGGAAACAGATTTCAGGAGGTAGATTCGAATCGCCTTTAAAGCACATGAAAAGCGGCAAAACGTTGACAATGATGCCCTTGGCCAAAAAGGGCGTATGCGTTTTTTCCTGAATATATTCAGGAAAAAACGCATACGCCCTTTTTGGCCAACCAAGCAACCTGGAAAGGCAAATCAGCGCTACAAAGATGTCTCGCTTCCCATCGGTCAAAAGGGCCATGCTGAAAAAAGTGTCAAAACCAGAAATGCAGGACAGGCCATGGAGAAATGGGAGCCTTGCTACACTGATGGGCGGGATGTAAATTGTCAACAGCCACTCTGGAGAAGCGTACGGTGAGTCCTGAAACGTCTAAAAAGCAAAGCTTAGAGAGCATAGGGCACTTCCACTCATGGGGGTATAAATTGGGAAAATTAAAAATCAGCAAGACACAAGCACCCCAAAGTTTAGGGCTGCTCTGTTGACAAGGACCTCCACTTCATTCCACCTTCAATATCCCAGGAAAGAGAAAAATGGATAAAGAAGTTGTGGTCCTTATGTACAATGGAATATCACTCAGCCATGAAATCAATGTCATAAGGCTAGTAGCAGCATGATGAGTGGATTTAGGTACGACGATTCTAAGTGAAATAAGTCACACAGAAAAGGACACTTCTCATAAGGTATCACTGATAGAGGGAATGTAAAAACCGTTACACTTGAACTGAATTACAAAACAGAACAGAGTCACACATGCAGAAAACACACTATGGCTGCTTAACGGGAAAGGTGAGGTGGGGTGATACATAAAACAAGGGTTTCAAATTAGCTCAGATACCGTTCCATAAAACCAATATGTAATAGACAAGACCTACTCCTTGCTCAGAGAACTGGACTCAACACGCCCTATTCACCGCACAAGAATATATCTGACTAGTAATAATCTTAAAACCTATGTATAGATATCTCTCTCTTGGTGTGTCAAGTGGGTGTAAAGCGGCATAAACACAGAAGTGAAAAGCAGCTAAACCCCATTATAAAAATAAATTACTTTGAATAACCCATGAAACAAAGACAGTGAAAGAGAGCGAAATTCTTACACAATTCGTTCAGGGGCTGTGATGCAACCTGGATTGACCATATCTAGACACACAGCTGCATGAGACATAAGGGTGGACACTCTTGGGGCTGAGAGGTTTGGTGAGGTTGGGTGAGCAAACGCAGACCCTTTAAAGTAATACTGTGTGGTACCCATCGCATGGGTCCCAAATCTCCAGGTTCAAGGGCATCTTCCTACATCGAAAACATGCATGAGAAACCCAGAAGATGGTACACCGTGTGATGGGGAAAGGTTTCTAAAACGCACCTCATTTCTCATCTCCTTGTGCTCGGGTTCGCCATTCCAGCCACTTTACTAGCAATCTCCCTCCTTGGAGCATCATCACCTTTAACCTCCTGTTCCGTACAGGTTGCAATTTGTCCTGAGGATGAACGGGAAGACGTGGAACCAATGAGAGACTAGCTCTTGGTGTTGGCACAGGCACAGGTCACTCTATTTTCCCATCAGGAAGAAGAATTAACCACAGGCTCAGCCTGTCCCCCGGAACAAGAACAGGGCCTGAAGCCATCCTGCGCTTTTGCGGCCATCTCCCAAAAACGCGAGTTGTAAAATGGAGGTTCAGGGCACTGCAATTCACAAACCTGCAGAGTTATTAATGATAACTCTCGTCCACAAATATATTGAGGGAAGGCAACGAAGAGGATTTGAAATCAAGGCAGAATTGCAGGAAACAGATTTCAGGAGGTAGATTCGAAGCTCCTTTAAAGCACATGAAAAGCGGCAAAACGTTGACAATGATGCCCTTGGCCAAAAAGGGCGTATGCGTTTTTTCCTGAATATATTCAGGGAAAAACGCATACGCCCTTTTTGGCCAACCAAGCAACCTGGAAAGGCAAATCAGCGCTACAAAGATGTCTCGCTTCCCATCGGTTAAAAAGGCCATGCTGAAAAAAGTGTCAAAACCAGAAATGCAGGACAGGCCATGGAGAAATGGGAGCCTTGCTACACTGATGGGCGGGATGTAAATTGCCAACAGCCACTCTGGAGAAGTGTACGGTGAGTCCTGAAACATCTAAAAAACAAAGCTTAGAGAGCATAGGGCACTTCCACTCATGGGGTTATAAATTGGGAAAATTAAAAATCAGCAAGACACAATCACCCCAAAGTTTAGGGCTGCTCTGTTTACAAGGACCTCCACTTCATTCCACCTTCAATATCCCAGGAAAGAGAAAAATGGATAAAGAAGTTGTGGTCCTTATGTACAATGGAATATCACTCAGCCGTGAAATCAATGTCATAAGGCTAGTAGCAGCATGATGAGTGGATTTAGGTACGACGACTCTAAGTGAAATAAGTCACACAGAAAAGGACACTTCTCATAAGGTATCACTTATAGAGGGAATGTAAAAACCGTTACACTTGAACTGAATTACAAAACAGAACAGAGGCACACATGCAGAAAACACACTATGGCTGCTTAACGGGAAAGGTGAGGTGGGGTGATACATAAAACAAGGGTTTCAAATTAGCTCAGATACCCTTCCATAAACCCAATATGTAATAGACAAGACCTACTCCTTGCTCAGAGAACTGGACTCAACACGCCCTATTCACCGCACAAGAATATATCTGACTAGTAATAATCTTAAAACCTATGTATTGATATCTCTCTATTAGTGTGTCAAGTGGGTAAAAAGCGGCATAAACACAGCAGTGAAAAGCAGCTAAACCCCATTATAAAAATAAATTACTTTGAAAAACCCATGAAACAAAGACAGTGAAAGAGAGAGAAATTCTTACACAATGCGTTCAGGGGCTGTGATGCAACCTGGATTGACCATATCTAGACCCACAGCTGGATGAGACATAAGGGTGGACACTGTTGCGGCTGAGAGGTTTGGTGAGGTTGGGTGAGCAAACGCAGACCCTTTAAAGTAATACTGCGTGGTACCCATCGCATGGGTCCCAAATCTCCAGGTTCCAGGGCATCTTCCTACATCGAAAACATGCATGAGATACCCAGAAGATGGTACACCGTGTGATGGGGAAAGGTTTCTAAAACGCACCTCATTTCTCATCTGCTTGTGCCCGGGTTCGCCATTCCAGCCACTTAACTAGCAATCTCCCTCCTTGGAGCATCAGCACCTTTAATCTCCTGTTCCGTACAGGTTGCAATTTGTACTGAGGATGAACGGGAAGACGTGGAACCAATGAAAGACTAGCTCTTGGTGTTGGGACAGGCACAGGTCACTCTATTTTCCCATCAGGAAGAAGAATTAACCACAGGCTCAGCCTGCCCCCCGGAACCAGAACAGGGCCTGAAGCCATCCTGCGCTTTTGCGGCCAGCTCCCTAAAAAGCGAGTTGTAAAATGGAGGTTCAGGGCACTGCAATTCACAAACCTGCAGAGTTATAAATGATAACTCTCATCCACAAATATATTGAGGGAAGGCAAAGAAGAGGATTTGAAATCAAGGCAGAATTGCAGGAAACAGATTTCAGGAGGTAGGTTCGAATCGCCTTTAAAGCACATGAAAAGCGGCAAAACGTTGACAATGATGCCCTTGGCCAAAAAGGGCGTATGCGTTTTTTCCTGAATATATTCAGGAAAAAACGCATACGCCCTTTTTGGCCAACCAAGCAACCTGGAAAGGCAAATCAGCGCTACAAAGATGTCTCGCTTCCCATCGGTCAAAAGGGCCATGCTGAAAAAAGTGTCAAAACCAGAAATGCAGGACAGGCCATGGAGAAATGGGAGCCTTGCTACACTGATGGGCGGGATGTAAATTGTCAACAGCCACTCTGGAGAAGTGTACGGTGAGTCCTGAAACGTCTAAAAAGCAAAGCTTAGGGAGCATAGGGCACTTCCACTCATGGGGGTATAAATTGGGAAAATTAAAAATCAGCAAGACACAAGCACCCCAAAGTTTAGGGCTGCTCTGTTGACAAGGACCTCCACTTCATTCCACCTTCAATATCCCAGGAAAGAGAAAAATGGATAAAGAAGTTGTGGTCCTTATGTACAATGGAATATCACTCAGCCATGAAATCAATGTCATAAGGCTAGTAGCAGCATGATGAGTGGATTTAGGTACGACGATTCTAAGTGAAATAAGTCACACAGAAAAGGACACTTCTCAAAAGGTATCACTGATAGAGGGAATGTAAAAACCGTTACACTTGAACTGAATTACAAAACAGAACAGAGTCACACATGCAGAAAACACACTATGGCTGCTTAACGGGAAAGGTGAGGTGGGGTGATACATAAAACAAGGGTTTCAAATTAGCCCAGATACCGTTCCATAAAACCAATATGTAATAGACAAGACCTACTCCTTGCTCAGAGAACTGGACTCAACACACCCTATTCACCGCACAAGAATATATCTGACTAGTAATAATCTTAAAACCTATGTATTGATATCTCTCTGTTAGTGTGTCAAGTGGGTAAAAAGCGGCATAAACACAGCAGTGAAAAGCAGCTAAACCCCATTATAAAAATAAATTACTTTGAAAAACCCATGAAACAAAGACAGTGAAAGAGAGAGAAATTCTTACACAATGCGTTCAGGGGCTGTGATGCAACCTGGATTGACCATATCTAGACCCACAGCTGGATGAGACATAAGGGTGGACACTGTTGCGGCTGAGAGGTTTGGTGAGGTTGGGTGAGCAAACGCAGACCCTTTAAAGTAATACTGCGTGGTACCCATCGCATGGGTCCCAAATCTCCAGGTTCCAGGGCATCTTCCTACATCGAAAACATGCATGAGATACCCAGAAGATGGTACACCGTGTGATGGGGAAAGGTTTCTAAAACGCACCTCATTTCTCATCTGCTTGTGCCCGGGTTCGCCATTCCAGCCACTTTAGTAGCAATCTCCCTCCTTGGAGCATCAGCACCTTTTACCTCCTGTTCCGTACAGGTTGCAATTTGTCCTGAGGATGAACGGGAAGACGTGGAACCAATGAAAGACTAGCTCTTGGTGTTGGGACAGGTACAGGTCACTCTATTTTCCCATCAGGAAGAAGAATTAACCACAGGCTCATCCTGCCCCCGGAACCAGAACAGGGCCTGAAGGCATCTTGCGCTTTTGCGGCCAGCTCCCTAAAAAGCGAGTTGTAAAATGGAGGTTCAGGGCACTGCAATTCACAAACCTGCAGAGTTATAAATGATAACTCTCGTCCACAAATATATTGAGGGAAGGCAAAGAAGAGGATTTGAAATCAAGGCAGAATTGCAGGAAACAGATTTCAGGAGGTAGATTCGAAGCTCCTTTAAAACACATGAAAAGCGGCAAAACGTTGACAATGATGCCCTTGGCCAAAAAGGGCGTATGCGTTTTTTCCTGAATATATTCAGGAAAAAACGCATACGCCCTTTTTGGCCAACCAAGCAACCTGGAAAGGCAAATCAGCGCTACAAAGATGTCTCGCTTCCCATCGGTCAAAAGGGCCATGCTGAAAAAAGTCTCAAAACCAAAAATGCAGGACAGGCCATGGAGAAATGGGAGCCTTGCTACACTGATGGGCGGGATGTAAATTGTCAACAGCCACTCTGGAGAAGTGTACGGTGAGTCCTGAAACGTCTAAAAAGCAAAGCTTAGAGAGCATAGGGCACTTCCACTCATGGGGGTATAAATTGGGAAAATTAAAAATCAGCAAGACACAAGCACCCCAAAGTTTAGGGCTGCTCTGTTGACAAGGACCTCCACTTCATTCCACCTTCAATATCCCAGGAAAGAGAAAAATGGATAAAGAAGTTGTGGTCCTTATGTACAATGGAATATCACTCAGCCGTGAAATCAATGTCATAAGGCTAGTAGCAGGATGATGAGTGGATTTAGGTACGACGACTCTAAGTGAAATAAGTCACACAGAAAAGGACACTTCTCAGAAGGTATCACTTATAGAGGGAATGTAAAAACCGTTACACTTGAACTGAATTACAAAACAGAACAGAGTCACACATGCAGAAAACACACTATGGCTGCTTAACGGGAAAGGTGAGGTGGGGTGATACATAAAACAAGGGTTTCAAATTAGCTCAGATACCGTTCCATAAACCCAATATGTAATAGACAAGACCTACTCCTTGCTCAGAGAACTGGACTCAACACGCCCTATTCACCGCACAAGAATATATCTGACTAGTAATAATCTTAAAAGCTATGTATTGATATCTCTCTGTTAGTGTGTCAAGTGGGTGTAAAGCGGCATAAACACAGCAGTGAAAAGCAGCTAAACCCCATTATAAAAATAAATTACTTTGAAAAACCCATGAAACAAAGACAGTGAAAGAGAGCGAAATTCTTACACAATGCGTTCAGGGGCTGTGATGCAACCTGGATTGACCATATCTAGACCCACAGCTGGATGAGACATAAGGGTGAACACTGTTGCGGCTGAGAGGTTTGGTGAGGTTGGGTGAGCAAACGCAGACCCTTTAAAGTAATACTGCGTGGTACCCATCGCATGGGTCTCAAATCTCTAGGTTCAAGGGAATCTTCCTACATCGAAAACATGCATGAGAAACCCAGAAGATGGTACACCGTGTGATGGGGAAAGGTTTCTAAAACGCACCTCATTTCTCATCTCCTTGTGCTCGGGTTCGCCATTCCAGCCACTTTACTAGCAATCTCCCTCCTTGGAGCATCATCACCTTTAACCTCCTGTTCCGTACAGGTTGCAATTTGTCCTGAGGATGAACGGGAAGACGTGAAACCAATGAGAGACTATCTCTTGGTGTTGGGACAGGCACAGGTCACTCTATTTTCCCATCAGGAAGAAGAATTAACCACAGGCTCAGCCTGCCCCCGGAACAAGAACAGGGCCTGAAGCCATCGTGCGCTTTTGCGGCCATCTCCCAAAAACGCGAGTTGTAAAATGGAGGTTCAGGGCACTGCAATTCACAAACCTGCAGAGTTATAAATGATAACTCTCGTCCACAAATATATTGAGGGAAGGCAAAGAAGAGGATTTGAAATCAAGGCAGAATTGCAGGAAACAGATTTCAGGAGGTAGATTCGAATCGCCTTTAAAGCACATGAAAAGCGGCAAAACGTTGACAATGATGCCCTTGGCCAAAAAGGGCGTATGCGTTTTTTCCTGAATATATTCAGGAAAAAACGCATACGCCCTTTTTGGCCAACCAAGCAACCTGGAAAGGCAAATCAGCGCTACAAAGATGTCTCGCTTCCCATCGGTCAAAAGGGCCATGCTGAAAAAAGTGTCAAAACCAGAAATGCAGGACAGGCCATGGAGAAATGGGAGCCTTGCTACACTGATGGGCGGGATGTAAATTGTCAACAGCCACTCTGGAGAAGCGTACGGTGAGTCCTGAAACGTCTAAAAAGCAAAGCTTAGAGAGCATAGGGCACTTCCACTCATGGGGGTATAAATTGGGAAAATTAAAAATCAGCAAGACACAAGCACCCCAAAGTTTAGGGCTGCTCTGTTGACAAGGACCTCCACTTCATTCCACCTTCAATATCCCAGGAAAGAGAAAAATGGATAAAGAAGTTGTGGTCCTTATGTACAATGGAATATCACTCAGCCATGAAATCAATGTCATAAGGCTAGTAGCAGCATGATGAGTGGATTTAGGTACGACGATTCTAAGTGAAATAAGTCACACAGAAAAGGACACTTCTCATAAGGTATCACTGATAGAGGGAATGTAAAAACCGTTACACTTGAACTGAATTACAAAACAGAACAGAGTCACACATGCAGAAAACACACTATGGCTGCTTAACGGGAAAGGTGAGGTGGGGTGATACATAAAACAAGGGTTTCAAATTAGCTCAGATACCGTTCCATAAAACCAATATGTAATAGACAAGACCTACTCCTTGCTCAGAGAACTGGACTCAACACGCCCTATTCACCGCACAAGAATATATCTGACTAGTAATAATCTTAAAACCTATGTATAGATATCTCTCTCTTGGTGTGTCAAGTGGGTGTAAAGCGGCATAAACACAGAAGTGAAAAGCAGCTAAACCCCATTATAAAAATAAATTACTTTGAATAACCCATGAAACAAAGACAGTGAAAGAGAGCGAAATTCTTACACAATTCGTTCAGGGGCTGTGATGCAACCTGGATTGACCATATCTAGACACACAGCTGCATGAGACATAAGGGTGGACACTCTTGGGGCTGAGAGGTTTGGTGAGGTTGGGTGAGCAAACGCAGACCCTTTAAAGTAATACTGTGTGGTACCCATCGCATGGGTCCCAAATCTCCAGGTTCAAGGGCATCTTCCTACATCGAAAACATGCATGAGAAACCCAGAAGATGGTACACCGTGTGATGGGGAAAGGTTTCTAAAACGCACCTCATTTCTCATCTCCTTGTGCTCGGGTTCGCCATTCCAGCCACTTTACTAGCAATCTCCCTCCTTGGAGCATCATCACCTTTAACCTCCTGTTCCGTACAGGTTGCAATTTGTCCTGAGGATGAACGGGAAGACGTGGAACCAATGAGAGACTAGCTCTTGGTGTTGGCACAGGCACAGGTCACTCTATTTTCCCATCAGGAAGAAGAATTAACCACAGGCTCAGCCTGTCCCCCGGAACAAGAACAGGGCCTGAAGCCATCCTGCGCTTTTGCGGCCATCTCCCAAAAACGCGAGTTGTAAAATGGAGGTTCAGGGCACTGCAATTCACAAACCTGCAGAGTTATTAATGATAACTCTCGTCCACAAATATATTGAGGGAAGGCAACGAAGAGGATTTGAAATCAAGGCAGAATTGCAGGAAACAGATTTCAGGAGGTAGATTCGAAGCTCCTTTAAAGCACATGAAAAGCGGCAAAACGTTGACAATGATGCCCTTGGCCAAAAAGGGCGTATGCGTTTTTTCCTGAATATATTCAGGGAAAAACGCATACGCCCTTTTTGGCCAACCAAGCAACCTGGAAAGGCAAATCAGCGCTACAAAGATGTCTCGCTTCCCATCGGTTAAAAAGGCCATGCTGAAAAAAGTGTCAAAACCAGAAATGCAGGACAGGCCATGGAGAAATGGGAGCCTTGCTACACTGATGGGCGGGATGTAAATTGCCAACAGCCACTCTGGAGAAGTGTACGGTGAGTCCTGAAACATCTAAAAAACAAAGCTTAGAGAGCATAGGGCACTTCCACTCATGGGGTTATAAATTGGGAAAATTAAAAATCAGCAAGACACAATCACCCCAAAGTTTAGGGCTGCTCTGTTTACAAGGACCTCCACTTCATTCCACCTTCAATATCCCAGGAAAGAGAAAAATGGATAAAGAAGTTGTGGTCCTTATGTACAATGGAATATCACTCAGCCGTGAAATCAATGTCATAAGGCTAGTAGCAGCATGATGAGTGGATTTAGGTACGACGACTCTAAGTGAAATAAGTCACACAGAAAAGGACACTTCTCATAAGGTATCACTTATAGAGGGAATGTAAAAACCGTTACACTTGAACTGAATTACAAAACAGAACAGAGGCACACATGCAGAAAACACACTATGGCTGCTTAACGGGAAAGGTGAGGTGGGGTGATACATAAAACAAGGGTTTCAAATTAGCTCAGATACCCTTCCATAAACCCAATATGTAATAGACAAGACCTACTCCTTGCTCAGAGAACTGGACTCAACACGCCCTATTCACCGCACAAGAATATATCTGACTAGTAATAATCTTAAAACCTATGTATTGATATCTCTCTATTAGTGTGTCAAGTGGGTAAAAAGCGGCATAAACACAGCAGTGAAAAGCAGCTAAACCCCATTATAAAAATAAATTACTTTGAAAAACCCATGAAACAAAGACAGTGAAAGAGAGAGAAATTCTTACACAATGCGTTCAGGGGCTGTGATGCAACCTGGATTGACCATATCTAGACCCACAGCTGGATGAGACATAAGGGTGGACACTGTTGCGGCTGAGAGGTTTGGTGAGGTTGGGTGAGCAAACGCAGACCCTTTAAAGTAATACTGCGTGGTACCCATCGCATGGGTCCCAAATCTCCAGGTTCCAGGGCATCTTCCTACATCGAAAACATGCATGAGATACCCAGAAGATGGTACACCGTGTGATGGGGAAAGGTTTCTAAAACGCACCTCATTTCTCATCTGCTTGTGCCCGGGTTCGCCATTCCAGCCACTTAACTAGCAATCTCCCTCCTTGGAGCATCAGCACCTTTAATCTCCTGTTCCGTACAGGTTGCAATTTGTACTGAGGATGAACGGGAAGACGTGGAACCAATGAAAGACTAGCTCTTGGTGTTGGGACAGGCACAGGTCACTCTATTTTCCCATCAGGAAGAAGAATTAACCACAGGCTCAGCCTGCCCCCCGGAACCAGAACAGGGCCTGAAGCCATCCTGCGCTTTTGCGGCCAGCTCCCTAAAAAGCGAGTTGTAAAATGGAGGTTCAGGGCACTGCAATTCACAAACCTGCAGAGTTATAAATGATAACTCTCATCCACAAATATATTGAGGGAAGGCAAAGAAGAGGATTTGAAATCAAGGCAGAATTGCAGGAAACAGATTTCAGGAGGTAGGTTCGAATCGCCTTTAAAGCACATGAAAAGCGGCAAAACGTTGACAATGATGCCCTTGGCCAAAAAGGGCGTATGCGTTTTTTCCTGAATATATTCAGGAAAAAACGCATACGCCCTTTTTGGCCAACCAAGCAACCTGGAAAGGCAAATCAGCGCTACAAAGATGTCTCGCTTCCCATCAGTCAAAAGGGCCATGCTGAAAAAAGTGTCAAAACCAGAAATGCAGGACAGGCCATGGAGAAATGGGAGCCTTGCTACACTGATGGGCCAGATGTAAATTGTCAACAGCCACTCTGGAGAAGTGTACGGTGAGTCCTGAAACGTCTAAAAAGCAAAGCTTAGGGAGCATAGGGCACTTCCACTCATGGGGGTATAAATTGGGAAAATTAAAAATCAGCAAGACACAAGCACCCCAAAGTTTAGGGCTGCTCTGTTGACAAGGACCTCCACTTCATTCCACCTTCAATATCCCAGGAAAGAGAAAAATGGATAAAGAAGTTGTGGTCCTTATGTACAATGGAATATCACTCAGCCATGAAATCAATGTCATAAGGCTAGTAGCAGCATGATGAGTGGATTTAGGTACGACGATTCTAAGTGAAATAAGTCACACAGAAAAGGACACTTCTCAAAAGGTATCACTGATAGAGGGAATGTAAAAACCGTTACACTTGAACTGAATTACAAAACAGAACAGAGTCACACATGCAGAAAACACACTATGGCTGCTTAACGGGAAAGGTGAGGTGGGGTGATACATAAAACAAGGGTTTCAAATTAGCTCAGATAACGTTCCATAAAACCAATATGTAATAGACAAGACCTACTCCTTGCTCAGAGAACTGGACTCAACACACCCTATTCACCGCACAAGAATATATCTGACTAGTAATAATCTTAAAACCTATGTATTGATATCTCTCTGTTAGTGTGTCAAGTGGGTAAAAAGCGGCATAAACACAGCAGTGAAAAGCAGCTAAACCCCATTATAAAAATAAATTACTTTGAAAAACCCATGAAACAAAGACAGTGAAAGAGAGAGAAATTCTTACACAATGCGTTCAGGGGCTGTGATGCAACCTGGATTGACCATATCTAGACCCACAGCTGGATGAGACATAAGGGTGGACACTGTTGCGGCTGAGAGGTTTGGTGAGGTTGGGTGAGCAAACGCAGACCCTTTAAAGTAATACTGCGTGGTACCCATCGCATGGGTCCCAAATCTCCAGGTTCCAGGGCATCTTCCTACATCGAAAACATGCATGAGATACCCAGAAGATGGTACACCGTGTGATGGGGAAAGGTTTCTAAAACGCACCTCATTTCTCATCTGCTTGTGCCCGGGTTCGCCATTCCAGCCACTTTACTAGCAATCTCCCTCCTTGGAGCATCAGCACCTTTAACCTCCTGTTCCGTACAGGTTGCAATTTGTCCTGAGGATGAACGGGAAGACGTGTAACCAATGAGAGACTAGCTCTTGGTGTTGGGACAGGCACAGGTCACTCTATTTTCCCATCAGGAAGAAGAATTAACCACAGGCTCAGCCTGCCCCCGGAACCAGAACAGGGCCTGAAGGCATCCTGCGCTTTTGCGGCCAGCTCCCTAAAAAGCGAGTTGCAAAATGGAGGTTCAGGGCACTGCAATTCACAAACCTGCAGAGTTATAAATGATAACTCTCGTCCACAAATATATTGAGGGAAGGCAAAGAAGAGGATTTGAAATCAAGGCAGAATTGCAGGAAACAGATTTCAGGAGGTAGATTCGAATCGCCTTTAAAGCACATGAAAAGCGGCAAAACGTTGACAATGATGCCCTTGGCCAAAAAGGGCGTATGCGTTTTTTCCTGAATATATTCAGGAAAAAACGCATACGCCCTTTTTGGCCAACCAAGCAACCTGGAAAGGCAAATCAGCGCTACAAAGATGTCTCGCTTCCCATCGGTCAAAAGGGCCATGCTGAAAAAAGTGTCAAAACCAGAAATGCAGGACAGGCCATGGAGAAATGGGAGCCTTGCTACACTGATGGGCGGGATGTAAATTGTCAACAGCCACTCTGGAGAAGTGTACGGTGAGTCCTGAAACGTCTGAAAAGCAAAGCTTAGAGAGCATAGGGCACTTCCACTCATGGGGGTATAAATTGGGAAAATTAAAATTCAGCAAGACACAAGCACCCCAAAGTTTAGGACTGCTCTATTGACAAGGACCTCCACTTCATTCCACCTTCAATATCCCAGGAAAGAGAAAAATGGATAAAGAAGTTGTGGTCCTTATGTACAATGGAATATCACTCAGCCATGAAATCAATGTCATAAGGCTAGTAGCAGCATGATGAGTGGATTTAGGTACGACGATTCTAAGTGAAATAAGTCACACAGAAAAGGACACTTCTCATAAGGTATCACTGATAGAGGGAATGTAAAAACCGTTACACTTGAACTGAATTACAAAACAGAACAGAGTCACACATGCAGAAAACACACTATGGCTGCTTCACGGGAAAGGTGAGGTGGGGTGATACATAAAACAAGGGTTTCAAATTAGCTCAGATACCGTTCCATAAACCCAATATGTAATAGACAAGACCTACTCCTTGCTCAGAGAACTGGACTCAACACGCCCTATTCACCGCACAAGAATATATCTGACTAGTAATAATCTTAAAACCTATGTATTGATATCTCTCTGTTAGTGTGTCAAGTGGGTGTAAAGCGGCATAAACACAGCAGTGAAAAGCAGCTAAACCCCATTATAAAAATAAATTACTTTGAAAAACCCATGAAACAAAGACAGTGAAAGAGAGCGAAATTCTTACACAATGCGTTCAGGGGCTGTGATGCAACCTGGATTGACCATATCTAGACCCACAGCTGGATGAGACATAAGGGTGGACACTGTTGCGGCTGAGAGGTTTGGTGAGGTTGGGTGAGCAAACGCAGACCCTTTAAAGTAATACTGTGTGGTACCCATCGCATGGGTCCCAAATCTCCAGGTTCAAGGGCATCTTCCTACATCGAAAACATGCATGAGAAACCCAGAAGATGGTACACCGTGTGATGGGGAAAGGTTTCTAAAACGCACCTCATTTCTCATCTCCTTGTGCTCGGGTTCGCCATTCCAGCCACTTTACTAGCAATCTCCCTCCTTGGAGCATCATCACCTTTAACCTCCTGTTCCGTACAGGTTGCAATTTGTCCTGAGGATGAACGGGAAGACGTGGAACCAATGAGAGACTAGCTCTTGGTGTTGGCACAGGCACAGGTCACTCTATTTTCCCATCAGGAAGAAGAATTAACCACAGGCTCAGCCTCCCCCCCGGAACAAGAACAGGGCCTGAAGCCATCCTGCGCTTTTGCGGCCATCTCCCAAAAACGCGAGTTGTAAAATGGAGGTTCAGGGCACTGCAATTCACAAACCTGCAGAGTTATAAATGATAACTCTCGTCCACAAATATATTGAGGGAAGGCAAAGAAGAGGATTTGAAATCAAGGCAGAATTGCAGGAAACAGATTTCAGGAGGTAGATTCGAATCGCCTTTAAAGCACATGAAAAGCGGCAAAACGTTGACAATGATGCCCTTGGCCAAAAAGGGCGTATGCGTTTTTTCCTGAATATATTCAGGAAAAAACGCATACGCCCTTTTTGGCCAACCAAGCAACCTGGAAAGGCAAATCAGCGCTACAAAGATGTCTCGCTTCCCATCGGTCAAAAGGGCCATGCTGAAAAAAGTCTCAAAACCAAAAATGCAGGACAGGCCATGGAGAAATGGGAGCCTTGCTACACTGATGGGCGGGATGTAAATTGTCAACAGCCACTCTGGAGAAGTGTACGGTGAGTCCTGAAACGTCTAAAAAGCAAAGCTTAGAGAGCATAGGGCACTTCCACTCATGGGGGTATAAATTGGGAAAATGAAAAATCAGCAAGACACAAGCACCCCAAAGTTTAGGGCTGCTCTGTTGACAAGGACCTCCACTTCATTCCACCTTTAATATCCCAGGAAAGAGAAAAATGGATAAAGAAGTTGTGGTCCTTATGTACAATGGAATATCACTCAGCCGTGAAATCAATGTCATAAGGCTAGTAGCAGCATGATGAGTGGATTTAGGTACGACGACTCCAAGTGAAATAAGTCACACAGAAAAGGACACTTCTCATAAGGTATCACTGATAGAGGGAATGTAAAAACCGTTACACTTGAACTGAATTACAAAACAGAACAGAGTCACACATGCAGAAAACACACTATGGCTGCTTAACGGGAAAGGTGAGGTGGGGTGATACATAAAACAAGGGTTTCAAATTAGCTCAGATACCGTTCCATAAACCCAATATGTAATAGACAAGACCTACTCCTTGCTCAGAGAACTGGACTCAACACGCCCTATTCACCGCACAAGAATATATCTGACTAGTAATAATCTTAAAAGCTATGTATTGATATCTCTCTGTTAGTGTGTCAAGTGGGTGTAAAGCGGCATAAACACAGCAGTGAAAAGCAGCTAAACCCCATTATAAAAATAAATTACTTTGAAAAACCCATGAAACAAAGACAGTGAAAGAGAGAGAAATTCTTACACAATGCGTTCAGGGGCTGTGATGCAACCTGGATTGACCATATCTAGACCCACAGCTGGATGAGACATAAGGGTGGACACTGTTGCGGCTGAGAGGTTTGGTGAGGTTGGGTGAGCAAACGCAGACCCTTTAAAGTAATACTGCGTGGTACCCATCGCATGGGTCCCAAATCTCCAGGTTCCAGGGCATCTTCCTACATCGAAAACATGCATGAGAAACCCAGAAGATGGTACACCGTCTGATGGGGAAAGGTTTCTAAAACGCACCTCATTTCTCATCTCATTGTGCTCGGGTTCGCCATTCCAGCCACTTTACTAGCAATCTCCCTCCTTGGAGCATCATCACCTTTAACCTCCTGTTCCGTACAGGTTGCAATTTGTCCTGAGGATGAACGGGAAGACGTGGAACCAATGAGAGACTAGCTCTTGGTGTTGGGACAGGCACAGTTCACTCTATTTTCCTATCAGGAAGAAGAATTAACCACAGGCTCAGCCTGCCACCCGGAACCAGAACAGGGTCTGAAGCCATCCTGTGCTATTGCGGCCAGCTCCCTAAAAAGCGAGTTGTAAAATGGAGGTTCAGGGCACTGCAATTCACAAAACTGAAGACTTATAAATGATAACTCTCGTCCACAAATATATTGAGGGAAGGCAAAGAAGAGAATTTGAAATCAAGGCAGAATTGCAGGAAACAGATTTCAGGAGGTAGATTCGAATCGCCTTTAAAGCACATGAAAAGCGGCAAAACGTTGACAATGATGCCCATGGCCAAAAAGGGCGTATGCGTTTTTTCCTGAATATTTTCAGGAAAAAACGCATACGCCCTTTTTGGCCAAGCAAGCAACCTGGAAAGGTAAATCAGTGCTACAAAGAAGTCTCGCTTCCCATCGGTCAAAAGGGCCATGCTGAAAAAAGTGTCAAAACCAGAAATGCAGGACATGCCATGGAGAAATGGGAGCCTTGCTACACTGATGGGCGGGATGTAAATTGCCAACAGCCACTCTGGAGAAGCGTACGGTGTGTCCTGAAACATCTAAAAAACACAGCTTAGAGAGCATAGGGCACTTCCACTCATGGGGGTATAAATTGGGAAAATGAAAAATCAGCAAGACACAAGCACCCCAAAGTTTAGGGCTGCTCTGTTGACAAGGACCTCCACTTCATTCCACCTTCAATATCCCAGGAAAGAGAAAAATGGATAAAGAAGTTGTGGTCCATATGTACAATGGAATATCACTCAGCCATGAAATCAATGTCATAAGGCTAGTAGCAGCATGATGAGTGGATTTAGGTACGACGATTCTAAGTGAAATAAGTCACACAGAAAAGGACACTTCTCATAAGGTATCACTTATAGAGGGAATGTAAAAACCGTTACACTTGAACTGAATTACAAAACAGAACAGAGTCACACATGCAGAAAACACACTATGGCTGCTTAACGGGAAAGGGGAGGTGGGGTGATACATAAAACAAGGGTTTCAAATTAGCTCAGATACCGTTCCATAAACCCAATATGTAATAGACAAGACCTACTCCTTGCTCAGAGAACTGGACTCAACACGCCCTATTCACCGCACAAGAATATATCTGACTAGTAATAATCTTAAAAGCTATGTATTGATATCTCTCTGTTAGTGTGTCAAGTGGGTGTAAAGCGGCATAAACACAGCAGTGAAAAGCAGCTAAACCCCATTATAAAAATAAATTACTTTGAAAAACCCATGAAACAAAGACAGTGAAAGAGAGCGAAATTCTTACACAATGCGTTCAGGGGCTGTGATGCAACCTGGATTGACCATATCTAGACCCACAGCTGGATGAGACATAAGGGTGGACACTGTTGCGGCTGAGAGGTTTGGTGAGGTTGGGTGAGCAAACGCAGCCCCTTTAAAGTAATACTGCGTGGTACCCATCGCATGGGTCCCAAATCTCCAGGTTCAAGGGCATCTTCCTACATCGAAAACATGCATGAGAAACCCAGAAGATGGTACACCGTGTGATGGGGAAAGGTTTCTAAAACGCACCTCATTTCTCATCTCCTTGTGCCCGGGTTCGCTATTCCAGCCGCTTTACTAACAATCTCCCTACTTGGAGAATCAGCACCTTTAACCTCCTTCTCCGTACAGGTTGCAATTTGTCCTGAGGGTGAACGGGAAGACGTGGAACCAATGAGAGACTAGCTCTTGGTGTTGGGACAGGCACAGGTCACTCTATTTTCCCATCAGGAAGAAGAATTAACCACAGGCTCAGCCTGCCCCCGGAACCAGAACAGGGCCTGAAGGCATCCTGCGCATTTGCGGCCAGCTCCCTAAAAAGCGAGTTGCAAAATGGAGGTTCAGGGCACTGCAATTCACAAACCTGCAGAGTTATAAATGATAACTCTCGTCCACAAATATATTGAGGGAAGGCAAAGAAGAGGATTTGAAATCAAGGCAGAATTGCAGGAAACAGATTTCAGGAGGTAGATTCGAATCGCCTTTAAAGCACATGAAAAGCGGCAAAACGTTGACAATGATGCCCTTGGCCAAAAAGGGCGTATGCGTTTTTTCCTGAATATATTCAGGAAAAAACGCATACGCCCTTTTTGGCCAACCAAGCAACCTGGAAAGGCAAATCAGCGCTACAAAGATGTCTCGCTTCCCATCGGTCAAAAGGGCCATGCTGAAAAAAGTGTCAAAACCAGAAATGCAGGACAGGCCATGGAGAACTGGGAGCCTTGCTACACTGATGGGCGGGATGTAAATTGTCAACAGCCACTCTGAAGAAGTGTACGGTGAGTCCTGAAACGTCTGAAAAGCAAAGCTTAGAGAGCATAGGGCACTTCCACTCATGTGGGTATAAATTGGGAAAATTAAAATTCAGCAAGACACAAGCACCCCAAAGTTTAGGACTGCTCTGTTGACAAGGACCTCCACTTCATTCCACCTTCAATATCCCAGGAAAGAGAAAAATGGATAAAGAAGTTGTGGTCCTTATGTACAATGGAATATCACTCAGCCATGAAATCAATGTCATAAGGCTAGTAGCAGCATGATGAGTGGATTTAGGTACGACGATTCTAAGTGAAATAAGTCACACAGAAAAGGACACTTCTCATAAGGTATCACTTATAGAGGGAATGTAAAAACCGTTACACTTGAACTGAATTACAAAACAGAACAGAGTCACACATGCAGAAAACACACTATGGCTGCTTAACGGGAAAGGTGAGGTGGGGTGATACATAAAACAAGTGTTTCAAATTAGCTCAGATACCGTTCCATAAACCCAATATGTAATAGACAAGACCTACTCCTTGCTCAGAGAACTGGACTCAACACGCCCTATTCACCGCACAAGAATATATCTGACTAGTAATAATCTTAAAACCTATGTATTGATATCTCTCTGTTAGTGTGTCAAGTGGGTGAAAAGCGGCATAAACACAGCAGTGAAAAGCAGCTAAACCCATTTATAAAAATAAATTACTTTGAAAAACCCATGAAACAAAGACAGTGAAAGAGATAGAAATTCTTACACAATGCGTTCACGGGCTGTGATGCAACCTGGATTGACCATATCTAGACCCACAGCTGGATGAGACATAAGGGTGGACACTCTTGGGGCTGAGAGGTTTGGTGAGGTTAGGTGAGCAAACGCAAACCCTTTTAAGTAACACTGCGTGGTACCCATCGCATGGGTCCCAAATCTCCAGGTTCAAGGGCATCTTCCTACATCGAAAACATGCATGAGATACCCAGAAGATGGTACACCGTGTGATGGGGAAAGGTTTCTAAAACGCACCTCATTTCTCATCTCCTTGTGCTCGGGTTCGCCATTCCAGCCACTTTACTAGCAATCTCCCTCCTTGGAGCATCATCACGTTTAACCTCCTGTTCCGTACAGGTTGATATTTGTCCTGAGGATGAACGGGAAGACGTGGAACCAATGAGAGACTAGCTCTTGGTGTTGGGACAGGCACAGGTCACTCTATTTTCCCATCAGGAAGAAGAATTAACCACAGGCTCAGCCTGCCACTCGGAACCAGAACAGGGCCTGAAGCCAGCCGGTGCTATTGCGGCCAGCTCCCTAAAAAGCGAGTTGTAAAATGGAGGTTCAGGGCACTGCAATTCACAAACCTGCAGACTTATAAATGATAACTCTCGTCCACAAATATATTGAGGGAAGGCAAAGAAGAGGATTTGAAATCAAGGCAGAATTGCAGGAAACAGATTTCAGGAGGTAGATTCGAATCGCCTTTAAAGCACATGAAATGCGGCAAAACGTTGGCAATGATGCCCTTGGCCAAAAAGGGCGTATGCGTTTTTTCCTGAATATATTCAGGAAAAAACGCATACGCCCTTTTTGGCCAACCAAGCAACCTGGAAAGGCAAATCAGCGCTACAAAGATGTCTCGCTTCCCATCGGTCAAAAGGGCCATGCTGAAAAAAGTCTCAAAACCAAAAATGCAGGACAGGCCATGGAGAAATGGGAGCCTTGCTACACTGATGGGCGGGATGTAAATTGTCAACAGCCACTCTGGAGAAGTGTACGGTGAGTCCTGAAACGTCTAAAAAGCAAAGCTTAGAGAGCATAGGGCACTTCCACTCATGGGGGTATAAATTGGGAAAATGAAAAATCAGCAAGACACAAGCACCCCAAAGTTTAGGGCTGCTCTGTTGACAAGGACCTCCACTTCATTCCACCTTTAATATCCCAGGAAAGAGAAAAATGGATAAAGAAGTTGTGGTCCTTATGTACAATGGAATATCACTCAGCCGTGAAATCAATGTCATAAGGCTAGTAGCAGCATGATGAGTGGATTTAGGTACGACGACTCCAAGTGAAATAAGTCACACAGAAAAGGACACTTCTCATAAGGTATCACTGATAGAGGGAATGTAAAAACCGTTACACTTGAACTGAATTACAAAACAGAACAGAGTCACACATGCAGAAAACACACTATGGCTGCTTAACGGGAAAGGTGAGGTGGGGTGATACATAAAACAAGGGTTTCAAATTAGCTCAGATACCGTTCCATAAACCCAATATGTAATAGACAAGACCTACTCCTTGCTCAGAGAACTGGACTCAACACGCCCTATTCACCGCACAAGAATATATCTGACTAGTAATAATCTTAAAAGCTATGTATTGATATCTCTCTGTTAGTGTGTCAAGTGGGTGTAAAGCGGCATAAACACAGCAGTGAAAAGCAGCTAAACCCCATTATAAAAATAAATTACTTTGAAAAACCCATGAAACAAAGACAGTGAAAGAGAGAGAAATTCTTACACAATGCGTTCACGGGCTGTGATGCAACCTGGATTGACCATATCTAGACCCACAGCTGGATGAGACATAAGGGTGGACACTGTTGCGGCTGAGAGTTTTGGTGAGGTTGGGTGAGCAAACGCAGACCCTTTAAAGTAATACTGCGTGGTACCCATCGCATGGGTCCCAAATCTCCAGGTTCAAGGGCATCTTCCTACATCGAAAACATGCATGAGAAACCCAGAAGATGGTACACCGTCTGATGGGGAAAGGTTTCTAAAACGCACCTCATTTCTCATCTCATTGTGCTCGGGTTCGCCATTCCAGCCACTTTACTAGCAATCTCCCTCCTTGGAGCATCATCACCTTTAACCTCCTGTTCCGTACAGGTTGCAATTTGTCCTGAGGATGAACGGGAAGACGTGGAACCAATGAGAGACTAGCTCTTGGTGTTGGGACAGGCACAGGTCACTCTATTTTCCTATCAGGAAGAAGAATTAACCACAGGCTCAGCCTGCCACCCGGAACCAGAACAGGGTCTGAAGCCATCCTGTGCTATTGCGGCCAGCTCCCTAAAAAGCGAGTTGTAAAATGGAGGTTCAGGGCACTGCAATTCACAAAACTGAAGACTTATAAATGATAACTCTCGTCCACAAATATATTGAGGGAAGGCAAAGAAGAGAATTTGAAATCAAGGCAGAATTGCAGGAAACAGATTTCAGGAGGTAGATTCGAATCGCCTTTAAAGCACATGAAAAGCGGCAAAACGTTGACAATGATGCCCATGGCCAAAAAGGGCGTATGCGTTTTTTCCTGAATATTTTCAGGAAAAAACGCATACGCCCTTTTTGGCCAAGCAAGCAACCTGGAAAGGTAAATCAGTGCTACAAAGAAGTCTCGCTTCCCATCGGTCAAAAGGGCCATGCTGAAAAAAGTGTCAAAACCAGAAATGCAGGACATGCCATGGAGAAATGGGAGCCTTGCTACACTGATGGGCGGGATGTAAATTGCCAACAGCCACTCTGGAGAAGCGTACGGTGTGTCCTGAAACATCTAAAAAACACAGCTTAGAGAGCATAGGGCACTTCCACTCATGGGGGTATAAATTGGGAAAATGAAAAATCAGCAAGACACAAGCACCCCAAAGTTTAGGGCTGCTCTGTTGACAAGGACCTCCACTTCATTCCACCTTCAATATCCCAGGAAAGAGAAAAATGGATAAAGAAGTTGTGGTCCATATGTACAATGGAATATCACTCAGCCATGAAATCAATGTCATAAGGCTAGTAGCAGCATGATGAGTGGATTTAGGTACGACGATTCTAAGTGAAATAAGTCACACAGAAAAGGACACTTCTCATAAGGTATCACTTATAGAGGGAATGTAAAAACCGTTACACTTGAACTGAATTACAAAACAGAACAGAGTCACACATGCAGAAAACACACTATGGCTGCTTAACGGGAAAGGGGAGGTGGGGTGATACATAAAACAAGGGTTTCAAATTAGCTCAGATACCGTTCCATAAACCCAATATGTAATAGACAAGACCTACTCCTTGCTCAGAGAACTGGACTCAACACGCCCTATTCACCGCACAAGAATATATCTGACTAGTAATAATCTTAAAAGCTATGTATTGATATCTCTCTGTTAGTGTGTCAAGTGGGTGTAAAGCGGCATAAACACAGCAGTGAAAAGCAGCTAAACCCCATTATAAAAATAAATTACTTTGAAAAACCCATGAAACAAAGACAGTGAAAGAGAGCGAAATTCTTACACAATGCGTTCAGGGGCTGTGATGCAACCTGGATTGACCATATCTAGACCCACAGCTGGATGAGACATAAGGGTGGACACTGTTGCGGCTGAGAGGTTTGGTGAGGTTGGGTGAGCAAACACAGCCCCTTTAAAGTAATACTGCGTGGTACCCATCACATGGGTCCCAAATCTCCAGGTTCAAGGGCATCTTCCTACATCGAAAACATGCATGAGAAACCCAGAAGATGGTACACCGTGTGATGGGGAAAGGTTTCTAAAACGCACCTCATTTCTCATCTCCTTGTGCCCGGGTTCGCTATTCCAGCCGCTTTACTAACAATCTCCCTACTTGGAGAATCAGCACCTTTAACCTCCTTCTCCGTACAGGTTGCAATTTGTCCTGAGGGTGAACGGGAAGACGTGGAACCAATGAGAGACTAGCTCTTGGTGTTGGGACAGGCACAGGTCACTCTATTTTCCCATCAGGAAGAAGAATTAACCACAGGCTCAGCCTGCCCCCGGAACCAGAACAGGGCCTGAAGGCATCCTGCGCATTTGCGGCCAGCTCCCTAAAAAGCGAGTTGCAAAATGGAGGTTCAGGGCACTGCAATTCACAAACCTGCAGAGTTATAAATGATAACTCTCGTCCACAAATATATTGAGGGAAGGCAAAGAAGAGGATTTGAAATCAAGGCAGAATTGCAGGAAACAGATTTCAGGAGGTAGATTCGAATCGCCTTTAAAGCACATGAAAAGCGGCAAAACGTTGACAATGATGCCCTTGGCCAAAAAGGGCGTATGCGTTTTTTCCTGAATATATTCAGGAAAAAACGCATACGCCCTTTTTGGCCAACCAAGCAACCTGGAAAGGCAAATCAGCGCTACAAAGATGTCTCGCTTCCCATCGGTCAAAAGGGCCATGCTGAAAAAAGTGTCAAAACCAGAAATGCAGGACAGGCCATGGAGAACTGGGAGCCTTGCTACACTGATGGGCGGGATGTAAATTGTCAACAGCCACTCTGAAGAAGTGTACGGTGAGTCCTGAAACGTCTGAAAAGCAAAGCTTAGAGAGCATAGGGCACTTCCACTCATGTGGGTATAAATTGGGAAAATTAAAATTCAGCAAGACACAAGCACCCCAAAGTTTAGGACTGCTCTGTTGACAAGGACCTCCACTTCATTCCACCTTCAATATCCCAGGAAAGAGAAAAATGGATAAAGAAGTTGTGGTCCTTATGTACAATGGAATATCACTCAGCCATGAAATCAATGTCATAAGGCTAGTAGCAGCATGATGAGTGGATTTAGGTACGACGATTCTAAGTGAAATAAGTCACACAGAAAAGGACACTTCTCATAAGGTATCACTTATAGAGGGAATGTAAAAACCGTTACACTTGAACTGAATTACAAAACAGAACAGAGTCACACATGCAGAAAACACACTATGGCTGCTTAACGGGAAAGGTGAGGTGGGGTGATACATAAAACAAGTGTTTCAAATTAGCTCAGATACCGTTCCATAAACCCAATATGTAATAGACAAGACCTACTCCTTGCTCAGAGAACTGGACTCAACACGCCCTATTCACCGCACAAGAATATATCTGACTAGTAATAATCTTAAAACCTATGTATTGATATCTCTCTGTTAGTGTGTCAAGTGGGTGAAAAGCGGCATAAACACAGCAGTGAAAAGCAGCTAAACCCATTTATAAAAATAAATTACTTTGAAAAACCCATGAAACAAAGACAGTGAAAGAGATAGAAATTCTTACACAATGCGTTCACGGGCTGTGATGCAACCTGGATTGACCATATCTAGACCCACAGCTGGATGAGACATAAGGGTGGACACTCTTGGGGCTGAGAGGTTTGGTGAGGTTAGGTGAGCAAACGCAAACCCTTTTAAGTAACACTGCGTGGTACCCATCGCATGGGTCCCAAATCTCCAGGTTCAAGGGCATCTTCCTACATCGAAAACATGCATGAGATACCCAGAAGATGGTACACCGTGTGATGGGGAAAGGTTTCTAAAACGCACCTCATTTCTCATCTCCTTGTGCTCGGGTTCGCCATTCCAGCCACTTTACTAGCAATCTCCCTCCTTGGAGCATCATCACGTTTAACCTCCTGTTCCGTACAGGTTGATATTTGTCCTGAGGATGAACGGGAAGACGTGGAACCAATGAGAGACTAGCTCTTGGTGTTGGGACAGGCACAGGTCACTCTATTTTCCCATCAGGAAGAAGAATTAACCACAGGCTCAGCCTGCCACTCGGAACCAGAACAGGGCCTGAAGCCAGCCGGTGCTATTGCGGCCAGCTCCCTAAAAAGCGAGTTGTAAAATGGAGGTTCAGGGCACTGCAATTCACAAACCTGCAGACTTATAAATGATAACTCTCGTCCACAAATATATTGAGGGAAGGCAAAGAAGAGGATTTGAAATCAAGGCAGAATTGCAGGAAACAGATTTCAGGAGGTAGATTCGAATCGCCTTTAAAGCACATGAAATGCGGCAAAACGTTGGCAATGATGCCCTTGGCCAAAAAGGGCGTATGCGTTTTTTCCTGAATATATTCAGGAAAAAACGCATACGCCCTTTTTGGCCAACCAAGCAACCTGGAAAGGCAAATCAGCGCTACAAAGATGTCTCGCTTCCCATCGGTCAAAAGGGCCATGCTGAAAAAAGTGTCAAAACCAGAAATGCAGGACAGGCCATGGAGAAATGGGAGCCTTGCTACACTGATGGGCGGAATGTAAATTGTCAACAGCCACTCTGGAGAAGTGTACGGTGAGTCCTGAAACATCTAAAAAACAAAGCTTAGAGAGCATAGGGCACTTCCACTCATGGGGTTATAAATTGGGAAAATGAAAAATCAGCAAGACACAAGCACCCCAAAGTTTAGGGCTGCTCTGTTGACAAGGACCTCCACTTCATTCCACCTTCAATATCCCAGGAAAGAGAAAAATGGATAAAGAAGTTGTGGTCCATATGTACAATGGAATATCACTCAGCCATGAAATCAATGTCATAAGGCTAGTAGCAGCATGATGAGTGGATTTAGGTACGACGATTCTAAGTGAAATAAGTCACACAGAAAAGGACACTTCTCATAAGGTATCACTTATAGAGGGAATGTAAAAACCGTTACACTTGAACTGAATTACAAAACAGAACAGAGTCACACATGCAGAAAACACACTATGGCTGCTTAACGGGAAAGGGGAGGTGGGGTGATACATAAAACAAGGGTTTCAAATTAGCTCAGATACCGTTCCATAAACCCAATATGTAATAGACAAGACCTACTCCTTGCTCAGAGAACTGGACTCAACACGCCCTATTCACCGCACAAGAATATATCTGACTAGTAATAATCTTAAAAGCTATGTATTGATATCTCTCTGTTAGTGTGTCAAGTGGGTGTAAAGCGGCATAAACACAGCAGTGAAAAGCAGCTAAACCCCATTATAAAAATAAATTACTTTGAAAAACCCATGAAACAAAGACAGTGAAAGAGAGCGAAATTCTTACACAATGCGTTCAGGGGCTGTGATGCAACCTGGATTGACCATATCTAGACCCACAGCTGGATGAGACATAAGGGTGGACACTGTTGCGGCTGAGAGGTTTGGTGAGGTTGGGTGAGCAAACGCAGCCCCTTTAAAGTAATACTGCGTGGTACCCATCGCATGGGTCCCAAATCTCCAGGTTCAAGGGCATCTTCCTACATCGAAAACATGCATGAGAAACCCAGAAGATGGTACACCGTGTGATGGGGAAAGGTTTCTAAAACGCACCTCATTTCTCATCTCCTTGTGCCCGGGTTCGCTATTCCAGCCGCTTTACTAACAATCTCCCTACTTGGAGAATCAGCACCTTTAACCTCCTTCTCCGTACAGGTTGCAATTTGTCCTGAGGGTGAACGGGAAGACGTGGAACCAATGAGAGACTAGCTCTTGGTGTTGGGACAGGCACAGGTCACTCTATTTTCCCATCAGGAAGAAGAATTAACCACAGGCTCAGCCTGCCCCCGGAACCAGAACAGGGCCTGAAGGCATCCTGCGCATTTGCGGCCAGCCCCCTAAAAAGCGAGTTGCAAAATGGAGGTTCAGGGCACTGCAATTCACAAACCTGCAGAGTTATAAATGATAACTCTCGTCCACAAATATATTGAGGGAAGGCAAAGAAGAGGATTTGAAATCAAGGCAGAATTGCAGGAAACAGATTTCAGGAGGTAGATTCGAATCGCCTTTAAAGCACATGAAAAGCGGCAAAACGTTGACAATGATGCCCTTGGCCAAAAAGGGCGTATGCGTTTTTTCCTGAATATATTCAGGAAAAAACGCATACGCCCTTTTTGGCCAACCAAGCAACCTGGAAAGGCAAATCAGCGCTACAAAGATGTCTCGCTTCCCATCGGTCAAAAGGGCCATGCTGAAAAAAGTGTCAAAACCAGAAATGCAGGACAGGCCATGGAGAAATGGGAGCCTTGCTACACTGATGGGCGGAATGTAAATTGTCAACAGCCACTCTGGAGAAGTGTACGGTGAGTCCTGAAACACCTAAAAAACAAAGCTTAGAGAGCATAGGGCACTTCCACTCATGGGGTTATAAATTGGGAAAATGAAAAATCAGCAAGACACAAGCACCCCAAAGTTTAGGGCTGCTCTGTTGACAAGGACCTCCACTTCATTCCACCTTCAATATCCCAGGAAAGAGAAAAATGGATAAAGAAGTTGTGGTCCTTATGTACAATGGAATATCACTCAGCCGTGAAATCAATGTCATAAGGCTAGTAGCAGCATGATGAGTGGATTTAGGTACGACGACTCTAAGTGAAATAAGTCACACAGAAAAGGACACTTCTCATAAGGTATCACTTATAGAGGGAATGTAAAAACCGTTACACTTGAACTGAATTACAAAACAGAACAGAGTCACACATGCAGAAAACACACTATGGCTGCTTAACGGGAAAGGTGAGGTGGGGTGATACATAAAACAAGGGTTTCAAATTAGCTCAGATACCATTCCATAAACCCAATATGTAATAGACAAGACCTACTCCTTGCTCAGAGAACTGGACTCAACACGCCCTATTCACCGCACAAGAATATATCTGACTAGTAATAATCTTAAAACCTATGTACTGATATCTCTCTGTTAGTGTGTCAAGTGGGTAAAAAGCGGCATAAACACAGCAGTGAAAAGCAGCTAAACCCCATTATAAAAATAAATTACTTTGAAAAACCCATGAAACAAAGACAGTGAAAGAGAGAGAAATTCTTACACAATGCGTTCAGGGGCTGTGATGCAACCTGGATTGACCATATCTAGACCCACAGCTGGATGAGACATAAGGGTGGACACTGTTGCGGCTGAGAGGTTTGGTGAGGTTGGGTGAGCAAACGCAGACCCTTTAAAGTAATACTGCGTGGTACCCATCGCATGGGTCCCAAATCTCCAGGTTCCAGGGCATCTTCCTACATCGAAAACATGCATGAGATACCCAGAAGATGGTACACCGTGTGATGGGGAAAGGTTTCTAAAACGCACCTCATTTCTCATCTGCTTGTGCCCGGGTTCGCCATTCCAGCCACTTAACTAGCAATCTCCCTCCTTGGAGCATCAGCACCTTTAACCTCCTGTTCCGTACAGGTTGCAATTTTTACTGAGGATGAACGGGAAGACGTGGAACCAATGAAAGACTAGCTCTTGGTGTTGGGACAGGCACAGGTCACTCTATTTTCCCATCAGGAAGAAGAATTAACCACAGGCTCAGCCTGCCCCCCGGAACCAGAACAGGGCCTGAAGCCATCCTGCGCTTTTGCGGCCAGCTCCCTAAAAAGCGAGTTGTAAAATGGAGGTTCAGGGCACTGCAATTCACAAACCTGCAGAGTTATAAATGATAACTCTCATCCACAAATATATTGAGGGAAGGCAAAGAAGAGGATTTGAAATCAAGGCAGAATTGCAGGAAACAGATTTCAGGAGGTAGATTCGAATCGCCTTTAAAGCACATGAAAAGCGGCAAAACGTTGACAATGATGCCCTTGGCCAAAAAGGGCGTATGCGTTTTTTCCTGAATATATTCAGGAAAAAACGCATACGCCCTTTTTGGCCAACCAAGCAACCTGGAAAGGCAAATCAGCGCTACAAAGATGTCTCGCTTCCCATCGGTCAAAAGGGCCATGCTGAAAAAAGTGTCAAAACCAGAAATGCAGGACAGGCCATGGAGAAATGGGAGCCTTGCTACACTGATGGGCGGGATGTAAATTGTCAACAGCCACTCTGGAGAAGTGTACGGTGAGTCCTGAAACGTCTAAAAAGCAAAGCTTAGGGAGCATAGGGCACTTCCACTCATGGGGGTATAAATTGGGAAAATTAAAAATCAGCAAGACACAAGCACCCCAAAGTTTAGGGCTGCTCTGTTGACAAGGACCTCCACTTCATTCCACCTTCAATATCCCAGGAAAGAGAAAAATGGATAAAGAAGTTGTGGTCCTTATGTACAATGGAATATCACTCAGCCATGAAATCAATGTCATAAGGCTAGTAGCAGCATGATGAGTGGATTTAGGTACGACGATTCTAAGTGAAATAAGTCACACAGAAAAGGACACTTCTCATAAGGTATCACTGATAGAGGGAATGTAAAAACCGTTACACTTGAACTGAATTACAAAACAGAACAGAGTCACACATGCAGAAAACACACTATGGCTGCTTAACGGGAAAGGTGAGGTGGGGTGATACATAAAACAAGGGTTTCAAATTAGCTCAGATACCGTTCCATAAAACCAATATGTAATAGACAAGACCTACTCCTTGCTCAGAGAACTGGACTCAACACGCCCTATTCACCGCACAAGAATATATCTGACTAGTAATAATCTTAAAACCTATGTATTGATATCTCTCTGTTAGTGTGTCAAGTGGGTGTAAAGCGGCATAAACACAGCAGTGAAAAGCAGCTAAACCCCATTATAAAAATAAATTACTTTGAAAAACCCGTGAAACAAAGACAGTGAAAGAGAGCGAAATTCTTACACAATGCGTTCAGGGGCTGTGATGCAACCTGGATTGACCATATCTAGACCCACAGCTGGATGAGACATAAGGGTGGACACTCTTGGGGCTGAGAGGTTTGGTGAGGTTGGGTGAGCAAACGCAGACCCTTTAAAGTAATACTGCGTGGTACCGATCGCATGGGTCCCAAATCTCCAGGTTCAAGGGCATCTTCCTACATCGAAAACATGCATGAGATACCCAGAAGATGGTACACCGTGTGATGGGGAAAGGTTTCTAAAACGCACCTCATTTCTCATCTGCTTGTGCCCGGGTTCGCCATTCCAGCCACTTTACTAGCAATCTCCCTCCTTGGAGCATCAGCACCTTTAACCTCCTGTTCCGTACAGGTTGCAATTTGTACTGAGGATGAACGGGAAGACGTGGAACCAATGAAAGACTAGCTCTTGGTGTTGGGACAGGCACAGGTCACTCTATTTTCCCATCAGGAAGAAGAATTAACCACAGGCTCAGCCTGTCCCCCGGAACCAGAACAGGGCCTGAAGCCATCCTGCGCTTTTGCGGCCAGCTCCCTAAAAAGCGAGTTGTAAATTGGAGGTTCAGGGCACTGCAATTCACAAACCTGCAGAGTTATAAATGATAACTCTCATCCACAAATATATTGAGGGAAGGCAAAGAAGAGGATTTGAAATCAAGGCAGAATTGCAGGAAACAGATTTCAGGAGGTAGATTCGAATCGCCTTTAAAGCACATGAAAAGCGGCAAAACGTTGACAATGATGCCCTTGGCCAAAAAGGGCGTATGCGTTTTTTCCTGAATATATTCAGGAAAAAACGCATACGCCCTTTTTGGCCAACCAAGCAACCTGGAAAGGCAAATCAGCGCTACAAAGATGTCTCGCTTCCCATCGGTCAAAAGGGCCAGGCTGAAAAAAGTGTCAAAACCAGAAACGCAGGACAGGCCATGGAGAAATGGGAGCCTTGCTACACTGATGGGCGGGATGTAAATTGTCAACAGCCACTCTGGAGAAGCGTACGGTGAGTCCTGAAACGTCTAAAAAGCAAAGCTTAGAGAGCATAGGGCACTTCCACTCATGGGGGTATAAATTGGGAAAATGAAAAATCAGCAAGACACAAGCACCCCAAAGTTTAGGGCTGCTCTGTTGACAAGGACCTCCACTTCATTCCACCTTCAATATCCCAGGAAAGAGAAAAATGGATAAAGAAGTTGTGGTCCTTATGTACAATGGAATATCACTCAGCCGTGAAATCAATGTCATAAGGCTAGTAGCAGCATGATGAGTGGATTTAGGTACGACGACTCTAAGTGAAATAAGTCACACAGAAAAGGACACTTCTCATAAGGTATCACTTATAGAGGGAATGTAAAAACCGTTACACTTGAACTGAATTACAAAACAGAACAGAGTCACACATGCAGAAAACACACTATGGCTGCTTCACGGGAAAGGTGAGGTGGGGTGATACATAAAACAAGGGTTTCAAATTAGCTCAGATACCGTTCCATAAACCCAATATGTAATAGACAAGACCTACTCCTTGCTCAGAGAACTGGACTCAACACGCCCTATTCACCGCACAAGAATATATCTGACTAGTAATAATCTTAAAACCTATGTATTGATATCTCTCTGTTAGTGTGTCAAGTGGGTGTAAAGCGGCATAAACACAGCAGTGAAAAGCAGCTAAACCCCATTATAAAAATAAATTACTTTGAAAAACCCATGAAACAAAGACAGTGAAAGAGAGCGAAATTCTTACACAATGCGTTCAGGGGCTGTGATGCAACCTGGATTGACCATATCTAGACCCACAGCTGGATGAGACATAAGGGTGGACACTCTTGGGGCTGAGAGGTTTGGTGAGGTTGGGTGAGCAAACGCAGACCCTTTAAAGTAATACTGCGTGGTACCGATCGCATGGGTCCCAAATCTCCAGGTTCAAGGGCATCTTCCTACATCGAAAACATGCATGAGATACCCAGAAGATGGTACACCGTGTGATGGGGAAAGGTTTCTGAAACGCACCTCATTTCTCATCTGCTTGTGCCCGGGTTCGCCATTCCAGCCACTTAACTAGCAATCTCCCTCCTTGGAGCATCAGCACCTTTAACCTCCTGTTCCGTACAGGTTGCAATTTGTACTGAGGATGAACGGGAAGACGTGGAACCAATGAAAGACTAGCTCTTGGTGTTGGGACAGGCACAGGTCACTCTATTTTCCCATCAGGAAGAAGAATTAACCACAGGCTCAGCCTGCCCCCCGGAACCAGAACAGGGCCTGAAGCCATCCTGCGCTTTTGCGGCCAGCTCCCTAAAAAGCGAGTTGTAAAATGGAGGTTCAGGGCACTGCAATTCACAAACCTGCAGAGTTATAAATGATAACTCTCATCCACAAATATATTGAGGGAAGGCAAAGAAGAGGATTTGAAATCAAGGCAGAATTGCAGGAAACAGATTTCAGGAGGTAGATTCGAATCGCCTTTAAAGCACATGAAAAGCGGCAAAACGTTGACAATGATGCCCTTGGCCAAAAAGGGCGTATGCGTTTTTTCCTGAATATATTCAGGAAAAAACGCATACGCCCTTTTTGGCCAACCAAGCAACCTGGAAAGGCAAATCAGCGCTACAAAGATGTCTCGCTTCCCATCGGTCAAAAGGGCCAGGCTGAAAAAAGTGTCAAAACCAGAAACGCAGGACAGGCCATGGAGAAATGGGAGCCTTGCTACACTGATGGGCGGGATGTAAATTGTCAACAGCCACTCTGGAGAAGCGTACGGTGAGTCCTGAAACGTCTAAAAAGCAAAGCTTAGAGAGCATAGGGCACTTCCACTCATGGGGGTATAAATTGGGAAAATGAAAAATCAGCAAGACACAAGCACCCCAAAGTTTAGGGCTGCTCTGTTGACAAGGACCTCCACTTCATTCCACCTTCAATATCCCAGGAAAGAGAAAAATGGATAAAGAAGTTGTGGTCCTTATGTACAATGGAATATCACTCAGCCGTGAAATCAATGTCATAAGGCTAGTAGCAGCATGATGAGTGGATTTAGGTACGACGACTCTAAGTGAAATAAGTCACACAGAAAAGGACACTTCTCATAAGGTATCACTTATAGAGGGAATGTAAAAACCGTTACACTTGAACTGAATTACAAAACAGAACAGAGTCACACATGCAGAAAACACACTATGGCTGCTTCACGGGAAAGGTGAGGTGGGGTGATACATAAAACAAGGGTTTCAAATTAGCTCAGATACCGTTCCATAAACCCAATATGTAATAGACAAGACCTACTCCTTGCTCAGAGAACTGGACTCAACACGCCCTATTCACCGCACAAGAATATATCTGACTAGTAATAATCTTAAAACCTATGTATTGATATCTCTCTGTTAGTGTGTCAAGTGGGTGTAAAGCGGCATAAACACAGCAGTGAAAAGCAGCTAAACCCCATTATAAAAATAAATTACTTTGAAAAACCCATGAAACAAAGACAGTGAAAGAGAGCGAAATTCTTACACAATGCGTTCAGGGGCTGTGATGCAACCTGGATTGACCATATCTAGACCCACAGCTGGATGAGACATAAGGGTGGACACTCTTGGGGCTGAGAGGTTTGGTGAGGTTGGGTGAGCAAACGCAGACCCTTTAAAGTAATACTGTGTGGTACCGATCGCATGGGTCCCAAATCTCCAGGTTCAAGGGCATCTTCCTACATCGAAAACATGCATGAGATACCCAGAAGATGGTACACCGTGTGATGGGGAAAGGTTTCTGAAACGCACCTCATTTCTCATCTGCTTGTGCCCGGGTTCGCCATTCCAGCCACTTAACTAGCAATCTCCCTCCTTGGAGCATCAGCACCTTTAACCTCCTGTTCCGTACAGGTTGCAATTTGTACTGAGGATGAACGGGAAGACGTGGAACCAATGAAAGACTAGCTCTTGGTGTTGGAACAGGCACAGGTCACTCTATTTTCCCATCAGGAAGAAGAATTAACCACAGGCTCAGCCTGCCCCCCGGAACCAGAACAGGGCCTGAAGCCATCCTGCGCTTTTGCGGCCAGCTCCCTAAAAAGCGAGTTGTAAAATGGAGGTTCAGGGCACTGCAATTCACAAACCTGCAGAGTTATAAATGATAACTCTCATCCACAAATATATTGAGGGAAGGCAAAGAAGAGGATTTGAAATCAAGGCAGAATTGCAGGAAACAGATTTCAGGAGGTAGATTCGAATCGCCTTTAAAGCACATGAAAAGCGGCAAAACGTTGACAATGATGCCCTTGGCCAAAAAGGGCGTATGCGTTTTTTCCTGAATATATTCAGGAAAAAACGCATACGCCCTTTTTGGCCAACCAAGCAACCTGGAAAGGCAAATCAGCGCTACAAAGATGTCTCGCTTCCCATCGGTCAAAAGGGCCAGGCTGAAAAAAGTGTCAAAACCAGAAACGCAGGACAGGCCATGGAGAAATGGGAGCCTTGCTACACTGATGGGCGGGATGTAAATTGTCAACAGCCACTCTGGAGAAGCGTACGGTGAGTCCTGAAACGTCTAAAAAGCAAAGCTTAGAGAGCATAGGGCACTTCCACTCATGGGGGTATAAATTGGGAAAATGAAAAATCAGCAAGACACAAGCACCCCAAAGTTTAGGGCTGCTCTGTTGACAAGGACCTCCACTTCATTCCACCTTCAATATCCCAGGAAAGAGAAAAATGGATAAAGAAGTTGTGGTCCTTATGTACAATGGAATATCACTCAGCCGTGAAATCAATGTCATAAGGCTAGTAGCAGCATGATGAGTGGATTTAGGTACGACGACTCTAAGTGAAATAAGTCACACAGAAAAGGACACTTCTCATAAGGTATCACTTATAGAGGGAATGTAAAAACCGTTACACTTGAACTGAATTACAAAACAGAACAGAGTCACACATGCAGAAAACACACTATGGCTGCTTCACGGGAAAGGTGAGGTGGGGTGATACATAAAACAAGGGTTTCAAATTAGCTCAGATACCGTTCCATAAACCCAATATGTAATAGACAAGACCTACTCCTTGCTCAGAGAACTGGACTCAACACGCCCTATTCACCGCACAAGAATATATCTGACTAGTAATAATCTTAAAACCTATGTATTGATATCTCTCTGTTAGTGTGTCAAGTGGGTGTAAAGCGGCATAAACACAGCAGTGAAAAGCAGCTAAACCCCATTATAAAAATAAATTACTTTGAAAAACCCATGAAACAAAGACAGTGAAAGAGAGCGAAATTCTTACACAATGCGTTCAGGGGCTGTGATGCAACCTGGATTGACCATATCTAGACCCACAGCTGGATGAGACATAAGGGTGGACACTCTTGGGGCTGAGAGGTTTGGTGAGGTTGGGTGAGCAAACGCAGACCCTTTAAAGTAATACTGCGTGGTACCCATCGCATGGGTCCCAAATCTCCAGGTTCAAGGGCATCTTCCTACATCGAAAACATGCATGAGAAACCCAGAAGATGGTACACCGTGTGATGGGGAAAGGTTTCTAAAACGCACCTCATTTCTCATCTCCTTGTGCCCGGGTTCGGTATTCCAGCCGCTTTACTAGCAATCTCCCTACTTGGAGCATCAACACCTTTAACCTCCTGTTCCGTACAGGTTGCAATTTGTCCTGAGGGTGAACGGGAAGACGTGGAACCAATGAGAGACTAGCTCTTGGTGTTGGGACAGGCACAGGTCACTCTATTTTCCCATCAGGAAGAAGAATTAACCACAGGCTCAGCCTGCCACCCGAAACCAGAACAGGGCCTGAAGCCATCCTGCGCTATTGCGGCCAGCTCCCTAAAAAGCGAGTTGTAAAATGGAGGTTCAGGGCACTGCATTTCACAAACCTGCAGACTTATAAATGATAACTCTCGTCCACAAATATATTGAGGGAAGGCAAAGAAGAGGATTTGAAATCAAGGCAGAATTGCAGGAAACAGATTTCAGGAGGTAGATTCGAATCTCCTTTAAAGCACATGAAAAGCGGAAAAACTTTGACAATGATGCCCTTGGCCAAAAAGGGCGTATGCGTTTTTTCCTGAATATATTCAGGAAAAAACGCATACGCCCTTTTTGGCCAAACAAGCAACCTGGAAAGGCAAATCAGCGCTACAAAGAAGTCTCGCTTCCCATCGGTTAAAAGGGCCATGCTGAAAAAAGTGTCAAAACCAGAAATGCAGGACAGGCCATGGAGAAATGGGAGCCTTGCTACACTGATGGGCGGGATGTAAATTGCCAACAGCCACACTGGAGAAGAGTACGGTGTGTCCTGAAACATCTAAAAAACACAGCTTAGAGAGCATAGGGCACTTCCACTCATGGGGGTATAAATTGGGAAAATGAAAAATCAGCAAGACACAAGCACCCCAAAGTTTAGGGTTGCTCTGTTGACAAGGACCTCCACTTCATTCCACCTTAAATATGCCAGGAAAGAGAAAAATGGATAAAAGAGTTGTGGTCCTTATGTACAAAGGAATATCACTCAGCCATGAAATTAATGTCATAAGGCTAGTAGCAGCATGATGAGTGGATTTAGGTACGACGATTCTAAGTGAAGTAAGTTACACAGAAAAGGACACTTCTCATAAGGTATCAGTGATAGAGGGAATGTAAAAACCGTTACACTTGAACTGAATTATAAAACAGAACGGAGTCACACTTGCAGAAAACACACTATGGCTGCTTAACGGGAAAGGTGAGGTGGGGTGATACATAAAACAAGGGTTTCAAATTAGCTCAGATACCGTTCCATAAACCCAATATGTAATAGACAAGACCTACTCCTTGCTCAGAGAACTGGACTCAACACGCCCTATTCACCGCACAAGAATATATCTGACTAGTAATAATCTTAAAACCTATGTATTGATATCTCTCTGTTAGTGTGTCAAGTGGGTGTAAAGCGGCATAAACACAGCAGTGAAAAGCAGCTAAACCCCATTATAAAAATAAATTACTTTGAAAAACCCATGAAACAAAGACAGTGAAAGAGAGCGAAATTCTTACACAATGCGTTCAGGGGCTGTGATGCAACCTGGATTGACCATATCTAGACCCACAGCTGGATGAGACATAAGGGTGGACACTCTTGGGGCTGAGAGGTTTGGTGAGGTTGGGTGAGCAAACGCAGACCCTTTAAAGTAATACTGCGTGGTACCGATCGCATGGGTCCCAAATCTCCAGGTTCAAGGGCATCTTCCTACATCGAAAACATGCATGAGATACCCAGAAGATGGTACACCGTGTGATGGGGAAAGGTTTCTGAAACGCACCTCATTTCTCATCTGCTTGTGCCCGGGTTCGCCATTCCAGCCACTTAACTAGCAATCTCCCTCCTTGGAGCATCAGCACCTTTAACCTCCTGTTCCGTACAGGTTGCAATTTGTACTGAGGATGAACGGGAAGACGTGGAACCAATGAAAGACTAGCTCTTGGTGTTGGGACAGGCACAGGTCACTCTATTTTCCCATCAGGAAGAAGAATTAACCACAGGCTCAGCCTGCCCCCCGGAACCAGAACAGGGCCTGAAGCCATCCTGCGCTTTTGCGGCCAGCTCCCTAAAAAGCGAGTTGTAAAATGGAGGTTCAGGGCACTGCAATTCACAAACCTGCAGAGTTATAAATGATAACTCTCATCCACAAATATATTGAGGGAAGGCAAAGAAGAGGATTTGAAATCAAGGCAGAATTGCAGGAAACAGATTTCAGGAGGTAGATTCGAATCGCCTTTAAAGCACATGAAAAGCGGCAAAACGTTGACAATGATGCCCTTGGCCAAAAAGGGCGTATGCGTTTTTTCCTGAATATATTCAGGAAAAAACGCATACGCCCTTTTTGGCCAACCAAGCAACCTGGAAAGGCAAATCAGCGCTACAAAGATGTCTCGCTTCCCATCGGTCAAAAGGGCCATGCTGAAAAAAGTGTCAAAACCAGAAATGCAGGACAGGCCATGGAGAAATGGGAGCCTTGCTACACTGATGGGCGGGATGTAAATTGTCAACAGCCACTCTGGAGAAGCGTACGGTGAGTCCTGAAACGTCTAAAAAGCAAAGCTAAGAGAGCATAGGGCACTTCCACTCATGGGGGTATAAATTGGGAAAATTAAAAATCAGCAAGACACAAGCACCCCAAAGTTTAGGGCTGCTCTGTTGACAAGGACCTCCACTTCATTCCACCTTCAATATCCCAGGAAAGAGAAAAATGGATAAAGAAGTTGTGGTCCTTATGTACAATGGAATATCACTCAGCCGTGAAATCAATGTCATAAGGCTAGTAGCAGCATGATGAGTGGATTTAGGTACGACGACTCTAAGTGAAATAAGTCACACAGAAAAGGACACTTCTCATAAGGTATCACTTATAGAGGGAATGTAAAAACCGTTACACTTGAACTGAATTACAAAACAGAACAGAGTCACACATGCAGAAAACACACTATGGCTGCTTCACGGGAAAGGTGAGGTGGGGTGATACATAAAACAAGGGTTTCAAATTAGCTCAGATACCGTTCCATAAACCCAATATGTAATAGACAAGACCTACTCCTTGCTCAGAGAACTGGACTCAACACGCCCTATTCACCGCACAAGAATATATCTGACTAGTAATAATCTTAAAACCTATGTATTGATATCTCTCTGTTAGTGTGTCAAGTGGGTGTAAAGCGGCATAAACACAGCAGTGAAAAGCAGCTAAACCCCATTATAAAAATAAATTACTTTGAAAAACCCATGAAACAAAGACAGTGAAAGAGAGCGAAATTCTTACACAATGCGTTCAGGGGCTGTGATGCAACCTGGATTGACCATATCTAGACCCACAGCTGGATGAGACATAAGGGTGGACACTCTTGGGGCTGAGAGGTTTGGTGAGGTTGGGTGAGCAAACACAGACCCTTTAAAGTAATACTGCGTGGTACCCATCGCATGGGTCCCAAATCTCCAGGTTCCAGGGCATCTTCCTACATCGAAAACATGCATGAGATACCCAGAAGATGGTACACCGTGTGATGGGGAAAGGTTTCTAAAACGCACCTCATTTCTCATCTGCTTGTGCCCGGGTTCGCCATTCCAGCCACTTAACTAGCAATCTCCCTCCTTGGAGCATCAGCACCTTTAACCTCCTGTTCCGTACAGGTTGCAATTTGTACTGAGGATGAACGGGAAGACGTGGAACCAATGAAAGACTAGCTCTTGGTGTTGGGACAGGCACAGGTCACTCTATTTTCCCATCAGGAAGAAGAATTAACCACAGGCTCAGCCTGCCCCCCGGAACCAGAACAGGGCCTGAAGCCATCCTGCGCTTTTGCGGCCAGCTCCCTAAAAAGCGAGTTGTAAAATGGAGGTTCAGGGCACTGCAATTCACAAACCTGCAGAGTTATAAATGATAACTCTCATCCACAAATATATTGAGGGAAGGCAAAGAAGAGGATTTGAAATCAAGGCAGAATTGCAGGAAACAGATTTCAGGAGGTAGATTCGAATCGCCTTTAAAGCACATGAAAAGCGGCAAAACGTTGACAATGATGCCCTTGGCCAAAAAGGGCGTATGCGTTTTTTCCTGAATATATTCAGGAAAAAACGCATACGCCCTTTTTGCCCAACCAAGCAACCTGGAAAGGCAAATCAGCGCTACAAAGATGTCTCGCTTCCCATCGGTCAAAAGGGCCATGCTGAAAAAAGTGTCAAAACCAGAAATGCAGGACAGGCCATGGAGAAATGGGAGCCTTGCTACAGTGATGGGCGGGATGTAAATTGTCAACAGCCACTCTGGAGAAGTGTACGGTGAGTCCTGAAACGTCTAAAAAGCAAAGCTTAGAGAGCATAGGGCACTTCCACTCATGGGGGTATAAATTGGGAAAATGAAAAATCAGCAAGACACAAGCACCCCAAAGTTTAGGGCTGCTCTGTTGACAAGGACCTCCACTTCATTCCACCTTCAATATCCCAGGAAAGAGAAAAATGGATAAAGAAGTTGTGGTCCTTATATACAATGGAATATCACTCAGCCATGAAATCAATGTCATAAGGCTAGTAGCAGCATGATGAGTGGATTTAGGTACGACGATTCTAAGTGAAATAAGTCACACAGAAAAGGACACTTCTCATAAGGTATCACTGATAGAGGGAATGTAAAAACCGTTACACTTGAACTGAATTACAAAACAGAACAGAGTCACACATGCAGAAAACACACTATGGCTGCTTCACGGGAAAGGTGAGGTGGGGTGATACATAAAACAAGGGTTTCAAATTAGCTCAGATACCGTTCCATAAACCCAATATGTAATAGACAAGACCTACTCCTTGCTCAGAGAACTGGACTCAACACGCCCTATTCACCGCACCAGAATATATCTGACTAGTAATAATCTTAAAACCTATGTATTGATATCTCTCTGTTAGTGTGTCAAGTGGGTGTAAAGCGGCATAAACACAGCAGTGAAAAGCAGCTAAACCCCATTATAAAAATAAATTACTTTGAAAAACCCATGAAACAAAGACAGTGAAAGAGAGCGAAATTCTTACACAATGCGTTCAGGGGCTGTGATGCAACCTGGATTGACCATATCTAGACCCACAGCTGGATGAGACATAAGGGTGGACACTCTTGGGGCTGAGAGGTTTGGTGAGGTTGGGTGAGCAAACGCAGACCCTTTAAAGTAATACTGCGTGGTACCGATCGCATGGGTCCCAAATCTCCAGGTTCAAGGGCATCTTCCTACATCGAAAACATGCATGAGATACCCAGAAGATGGTACACCGTGTGATGGGGAAAGGTTTCTGAAACGCACCTCATTTCTCATCTGCTTGTGCCCGGGTTCGCCATTCCAGCCACTTAACTAGCAATCTCCCTCCTTGGAGCATCAGCACCTTTAACCTCCTGTTCCGTACAGGTTGCAATTTGTACTGAGGATGAACGGGAAGACGTGGAACCAATGAAAGACTAGCTCTTGGTGTTGGGACAGGCACAGGTCACTCTATTTTCCCATCAGGAAGAAGAATTAACCACAGGCTCAGCCTGCCCCCCGGAACCAGAACAGGGCCTGAAGCCATCCTGCGCTTTTGCGGCCAGCTCCCTAAAAAGCGAGTTGTAAAATGGAGGTTCAGGGCACTGCAATTCACAAACCTGCAGAGTTATAAATGATAACTCTCATCCACAAATATATTGAGGGAAGGCAAAGAAGAGGATTTGAAATCAAGGCAGAATTGCAGGAAACAGATTTCAGGAGGTAGATTCGAATCGCCTTTAAAGCACATGAAAAGCGGCAAAACGTTGACAATGATGCCCTTGGCCAAAAAGGGCTTATGCGTTTTTTCCTGAATATATTCAGGAAAAAACGCATACGCCCTTTTTGGCCAACCAAGCAACCTGGAAAGGCAAATCAGCGCTACAAAGATGTCTCGCTTCCCATCGGTCAAAAGGGCCATGCTGAAAAAAGTGTCAAAACCAGAAATGCAGGACAGGCCATGGAGAAATGGGAGCCTTGCTACACTGATGGGCGGGATGTAAATTGTCAACAGCCACTCTGGAGAAGCGTACGGTGAGTCCTGAAACGTCTAAAAAGCAAAGCTTAGAGAGCATAGGGCACTTCCACTCATGGGGGTATAAATTGGGAAAATGAAAAATCAGCAAGACACAAGCACCCCAAAGTTTAGGGCTGCTCTGTTGACAAGGACCTCCACTTCATTCCACCTTCAATATCCCAGGAAAGAGAAAAATGGATAAAGAAGTTGTGGTCCTTATGTACAATGGAATATCACTCAGCCGTGAAATCAATGTCATAAGGCTAGTAGCAGCATGATGAGTGGATTTAGGTACGACGACTCTAAGTGAAATAAGTCACACAGAAAAGGACACTTCTCATAAGGTATCACTTATAGAGGGAATGTAAAAACCGTTACACTTGAACTGAATTACAAAACAGAACAGAGTCACACATGCAGAAAACACACTATGGCTGCTTCACGGGAAAGGTGAGGTGGGGTGATACATAAAACAAGGGTTTCAAATTAGCTCAGATACCGTTCCATAAACCCAATATGTAATAGACAAGACCTACTCCTTGCTCAGAGAACTGGACTCAACACGCCCTATTCACCGCACAAGAATATATCTGACTAGTAATAATCTTAAAACCTATGTATTGATATCTCTCTGTTAGTGTGTCAAGTGGGTGTAAAGCGGCATAAACACAGCAGTGAAAAGCAGCTAAACCCCATTATAAAAATAAATTACTTTGAAAAACCCATGAAACAAAGACAGTGAAAGAGAGCGAAATTCTTACACAATGCGTTCAGGGGCTGTGATGCAACCTGGATTGACCATATCTAGACCCACAGCTGGATGAGACATAAGGGTGGACACTCTTGGGGCTGAGAGGTTTGGTGAGGTTGGGTGAGCAAACGCAGACCCTTTAAAGTAATACTGCGTGGTACCCATCGCATGGGTCCCAAATCTCCAGGTTCAAGGGCATCTTCCTACATCGAAAACATGCATGAGAAACCCAGAAGATGGTACACCGTGTGATGGGGAAAGGTTTCTAAAACGCACCTCATTTCTCATCTCCTTGTGCCCGGGTTCGGTATTCCAGCCGCTTTACTAGCAATCTCCCTACTTGGAGCATCAACACCTTTAACCTCCTCTTCCGTACAGGTTGCAATTTGTCCTGAGGGTGAACGGGAAGACGTGGAACCAATGAGAGACTAGCTCTTGGTGTTGGGACAGGCACAGGTCACTCTATTTTCCCATCAGGAAGAAGAATTAACCACAGGCTCAGCCTGCCACCCGAAACCAGAACAGGGCCTGAAGCCATCCTGCGCTATTGCGGCCAGCTCCCTAAAAAGCGAGTTGTAAAATGGAGGTTCAGGGCACTGCATTTCACAAACCTGCAGACTTATAAATGATAACTCTCGTCCACAAATATATTGAGGGAAGGCAAAGAAGAGGATTTGAAATCAAGGCAGAATTGCAGGAAACAGATTTCAGGAGGTAGATTCGAATCTCCTTTAAAGCACATGAAAAGCGGAAAAACTTTGACAATGATGCCCTTGGCCAAAAAGGGCGTATGCGTTTTTTCCTGAATATATTCAGGAAAAAACGCATACGCCCTTTTTGGCCAACCAAGCAACCTGGAAAGGCAAATCAGCGCTACAAAGAAGTCTCGCTTCCCATCGGTTAAAAGGGCCATGCTGAAAAAAGTGTCAAAACCAGAAATGCAGGACAGGCCATGGAGAAATGGGAGCCTTGCTACACTGATGGGCGGGATGTAAATTGCCAACAGCCACACTGGAGAAGAGTACGGTGTGTCCTGAAACATCTAAAAAACACAGCTTAGAGAGCATAGGGCACTTCCACTCATGGGGGTATAAATTGGGAAAATGAAAAATCAGCAAGACACAAGCACCCCAAAGTTTAGGGTTGCTCTGTTGACAAGGACCTCCACTTCATTCCACCTTAAATATGCCAGGAAAGAGAAAAATGGATAAAAGAGTTGTGGTCCTTATGTACAAAGGAATATCACTCAGCCATGAAATTAATGTCATAAGGCTAGTAGCAGCATGATGAGTGGATTTAGGTACGACGATTCTAAGTGAAGTAAGTTACACAGAAAAGGACACTTCTCATAAGGTATCAGTGATAGAGGGAATGTAAAAACCGTTACACTTGAACTGAATTATAAAACAGAACGGAGTCACACTTGCAGAAAACACACTATGGCTGCTTAACGGGAAAGGTGAGGTGGGGTGATACATAAAACAAGGGTTTCAAATTAGCTCAGATACCGTTCCATAAACCCAATATGTAATAGACAAGACCTACTCCTTGCTCAGAGAACTGGACTCAACACGCCCTATTCACCGCACAAGAATATATCTGACTAGTAATAATCTTAAAACCTATGTATTCATATCTCTCTGTTAGTGTGTCAAGTGGGTGTAAAGCGGCATAAACACAGCAGTGAAAAGCAGCTAAACCCCATTATAAAAATAAATTACTTTGAAAAACCCATGAAACAAAGACAGTGAAAGAGAGCGAAATTCTTACACAATGCGTTCAGGGGCTGTGATGCAACCTGGATTGACCATATCTAGACCCACAGCTGGATGAGACATAAGGGTGGACACTCTTGGGGCTGAGAGTTTTGGTGAGGTTGGGTGAGCAAACGCAGACCCTTTAAAGTAATACTGCGTGGTACCCATCGCATGGGTCCCAAATCTCCAGGTTCAAGGGCATCTTCCTACATCGAAAACATGCATGAGATACCCAGAAGATGGTACACCGTGTGATGGGGAAAGGTTTCTGAAACGCACCTCATTTCTCATCTGCTTGTGCCCGGGTTCGCCATTCCAGCCACTTAACTAGCAATCTCCCTCCTTGGAGCATCAGCACCTTTAACCTCCTGTTCCGTACAGGTTGCAATTTGTACTGAGGATGAACGGGAAGACGTGGAACCAATGAAAGACTAGCTCTTGGTGTTGGGACAGGCACAGGTCACTCTATTTTCCCATCAGGAAGAAGAATTAACCACAGGCTCAGCCTGCCCCCCGGAACCAGAACAGGGCCTGAAGCCATCCTGCGCTTTTGCGGCCAGCTCCCTAAAAAGCGAGTTGTAAAATGGAGGTTCAGGGCACTGCAATTCACAAACCTGCAGAGTTATAAATGATAACTCTCATCCACAAATATATTGAGGGAAGGCAAAGAAGAGGATTTGAAATCAAGGCAGAATTGCAGGAAACAGATTTCAGGAGGTAGATTCGAATCGCCTTTAAAGCACATGAAAAGCGGCAAAACGTTGACAATGATGCCCTTGGCCAAAAAGGGCGTATGCGTTTTTTCCTGAATATATTCAGGAAAAAACGCATACGCCCTTTTTGGCCAACCAAGCAACCTGGAAAGGCAAATCAGCGCTACAAAGATGTCTCGCTTCCCATCGGTCAAAAGGGCCATGCTGAAAAAAGTGTCAAAACCAGAAATGCAGGACAGGCCATGGAGAAATGGGAGCCTTGCTACACTGATGGGCGGGATGTAAATTGTCAACAGCCACTCTGGAGAAGCGTACGGTGAGTCCTGAAACGTCTAAAAAGCAAAGCTTAGAGAGCATAGGGCACTTCCACTCATGGGGGTATAAATTGGGAAAATTAAAAATCAGCAAGACACAAGCACCCCAAAGTTTAGGGCTGCTCTGTTGACAAGGACCTCCACTTCATTCCACCTTCAATATCCCAGGAAAGAGAAAAATGGATAAAGAAGTTGTGGTCCTTATGTACAATGGAATATCACTCAGCCATGAAATCAATGTCATAAGGCTAGTAGCAGCATGATGAGTGGATTTAGGTACGACGATTCTAAGTGAAATAAGTCACACAGAAAAGGACACTTCTCATAAGGTATCACTGATAGAGGGAATGTAAAAACCGTTACACTTGAACTGAATTACAAAACAGAACAGAGTCACACATGCAGAAAACACACTATGGCTGCTTCACGGGAAAGGTGAGGTGGGGTGATACATAAAACAAGGGTTTCAAATTAGCTCAGATACCGTTCCATAAACCCAATATGTAATAGACAAGACCTACTCCTTGCTCAGAGAACTGGACTCAACACGCCCTATTCACCGCACCAGAATATATCTGACTAGTAATAATCTTAAAACCTATGTATTGATATCTCTCTGTTAGTGTGTCAAGTGGGTGTAAAGCGGCATAAACACAGCAGTGAAAAGCAGCTAAACCCCATTATAAAAATAAATTACTTTGAAAAACCCATGAAACAAAGACAGTGAAAGAGAGCGAAATTCTTACACAATGCGTTCAGGGGCTGTGATGCAACCTGGATTGACCATATCTAGACCCACAGCTGGATGAGACATAAGGGTGGACACTCTTGGGGCTGAGAGGTTTGGTGAGGTTGGGTGAGCAAACGCAGACCCTTTGAAGTAATACTGCGTGGTACCGATCGCATGGGTCCCAAATCTCCAGGTTCAAGGGCATCTTCCTACATCGAAAACATGCATGAGATACCCAGAAGATGGTACACCGTGTGATGGGGAAAGGTTTCTGAAACGCACCTCATTTCTCATCTGCTTGTGCCCGGGTTCGCCATTCCAGCCACTTAACTAGCAATCTCCCTCCTTGGAGCATCAGCACCTTTAACCTCCTGTTCCGTACAGGTTGCAATTTGTACTGAGGATGAACGGGAAGACGTGGAACCAATGAAAGACTAGCTCTTGGTGTTGGGACAGGCACAGGTCACTCTATTTTCCCATCAGGAAGAAGAATTAACCACAGGCTCAGCCTGCCCCCCGGAACCAGAAGAGGGCCTGAAGCCATCCTGCGCTTTTGCGGCCAGCTCCCTAAAAAGCGAGTTGTAAAATGGAGGTTCAGGGCACTGCAATTCACAAACCTGCAGAGTTATAAATGATAACTCTCATCCACAAATATATTGAGGGAAGGCAAAGAAGAGGATTTGAAATCAAGGCAGAATTGCAGGAAACAGATTTCAGGAGGTAGATTCGAATCGCCTTTAAAGCACATGAAAAGCGGCAAAACGTTGACAATGATGCCCTTGGCCAAAAAGGGCGTATGCGTTTTTTCCTGAATATATTCAGGAAAAAACGCATACGCCCTTTTTGCCCAACCAAGCAACCTGGAAAGGCAAATCAGCGCTACAAAGATGTCTCGCTTCCCATCGGTCAAAAGGGCCATGCTGAAAAAAGTGTCAAAACCAGAAACGCAGGACAGGCCATGGAGAAATGGGAGCCTTGCTACACTGATGGGCGGGATGTAAATTGTCAACAGCCACTCTGGAGAAGCGTACGGTGAGTCCTGAAACGTCTAAAAAGCAAAGCTTAGAGAGCATAGGGCACTTCCACTCATGGGGGTATAAATTGGGAAAATGAAAAATCAGCAAGACACAAGCACCCCAAAGTTTAGGGCTGCTCTGTTGACAAGGACCTCCACTTCATTCCACCTTCAATATCCCAGGAAAGAGAAAAATGGATAAAGAAGTTGTGGTCCTTATGTACAATGGAATATCACTCAGCCGTGAAATCAATGTCATAAGGCTAGTAGCAGCATGATGAGTGGATTTAGGTACGACGACTCTAAGTGAAATAAGTCACACAGAAAAGGACACTTCTCATAAGGTATCACTTATAGAGGGAATGTAAAAACCGTTACACTTGAACTGAATTACAAAACAGAACAGAGTCACACATGCAGAAAACACACTATGGCTGCTTCACGGGAAAGGTGAGGTGGGGTGATACATAAAACAAGGGTTTCAAATTAGCTCAGATACCGTTCCATAAACCCAATATGTAATAGACAAGACCTACTCCTTGCTCAGAGAACTGGACTCAACACGCCCTATTCACCGCACAAGAATATATCTGACTAGTAATAATCTTAAAACCTATGTATTGATATCTCTCTGTTAGTGTGTCAAGTGGGTGTAAAGCGGCATAAACACAGCAGTGAAAAGCAGCTAAACCCCATTATAAAAATAAATTACTTTGAAAAACCCATGAAACAAAGACAGTGAAAGAGAGCGAAATTCTTACACAATGCGTTCAGGGGCTGTGATGCAACCTGGATTGACCATATCTAGACCCACAGCTGGATGAGACATAAGGGTGGACACTCTTGGGGCTGAGAGGTTTGGTGAGGTTGGGTGAGCAAACGCAGACCCTTTAAAGTAATACTGCGTGGTACCCATCGCATGGGTCCCAAATCTCCAGGTTCCAGGGCATCTTCCTACATCGAAAACATGCATGAGATACCCAGAAGATGGTACACCGTGTGATGGGGAAAGGTTTCTAAAACGCACCTCATTTCTCATCTGCTTGTGCCCGGGTTCGCCATTCCAGCCACTTAACTAGCAATCTCCCTCCTTGGAGCATCAGCACCTTTAACCTCCTGTTCCGTACTGGTTGCAATTTGTACTGAGGATGAACGGGAAGACGTGGAACCAATGAAAGACTAGCTCTTGGTGTTGGGACAGGCACAGGTCACTCTATTTTCCCATCAGGAAGAAGAATTAACCACAGGCTCAGCCTGCCCCCCGGAACCAGAACAGGGCCTGAAGCCATCCTGCGCTTTTGCGGCCAGCTCCCTAAAAAGCGAGTTGTAAAATGGAGGTTCAGGGCACTGCAATTCACAAACCTGCAGAGTTATAAATGATAACTCTCATCCACAAATATATTGAGGGAAGGCAAAGAAGAGGATTTGAAATCAAGGCAGAATTGCAGGAAACAGATTTCAGGAGGTAGATTCGAATCGCCTTTAAAGCACATGAAAAGCGGCAAAACGTTGACAATGATGCCCTTGGCCAAAAAGGGCGTATGCGTTTTTTCCTGAATATATTCAGGAAAAAACGCATACGCCCTTTTTGGCCAACCAAGCAACCTGGAAAGGCAAATCAGCGCTACAAAGATGTCTCGCTTCCCATTGGTCAAAAGGGCCATGCTGAAAAAAGTGTCAAAACCAGAAATGCAGGACAGGCCATGGAGAAATGGGAGCCTTGCTACACTGATGGGCGGGATGTAAATTGTCAACAGCCACTCTGGAGAAGTGTACGGTGAGTCCTGAAACGTCTAAAAAGCAAAGCTTAGAGAGCATAGGGCACTTCCACTCATGGGGGTATAAATTGGGAAAATGAAAAATCAGCAAGACACAAGCACCCCAAAGTTTAGGGCTGCTCTGTTGACAAGGACCTCCACTTCATTCCACCTTCAATATCCCAGGAAAGAGAAAAATGGATAAAGAAGTTGTGGTCCTTATATACAATGGAATATCACTCAGCCATGAAATCAATGTCATAAGGCTAGTAGCAGCATGATGAGTGGATTTAGGTACGACGATTCTAAGTGAAATAAGTCACACAGAAAAGGACACTTCTCATAAGGTATCACTGATAGAGGGAATGTAAAAACCGTTACACTTGAACTGAATTACAAAACAGAACAGAATCACACATGCAGAAAACACACTATGGCTGCTTAACGGGAAAGGTGAGGTGGGGTGATATATAAAACAAGGGTTTCAAATTAGCTCAGATACCGTTCCATAAAACCAATATGTAATAGACAAGACCTACTCCTTGCTCAGAGAACTGGACTCAACACGCCCTATTCACCGCACACGAATATATCTGACTAGTAATAATCTTAAAACCTATGTATTGATATCTCTCTGTTAGTGTGTCAAGTGGGTGTAAAGCGGCATAAACACAGCAGTGAAAAGCAGCTAAACCCCATTATAAAAATAAATTACTTTGAAAAACCCATGAAACAAAGACAGTGAAAGAGAGCGAAATTCTTACACAATGCGTTCAGGGGCTGTGATGCAACCTGGATTGACCATATCTAGACCCACAGCTGGATGAGACATAAGGGTGGACACTCTTGGGGCTGAGAGGTTTGGTGAGGTTGGGTGAGCAAACGCAGACCCTTTAAAGTAATACTGCGTGGTACCGATCGCATGGGTCCCAAATCTCCAGGTTCAAGGGCATCTTCCTACATCGAAAACATGCATGAGATACCCAGAAGATGGTACACCGTGTGATGGGGAAAGGTTTCTGAAACGCACCTCATTTCTCATCTGCTTGTGCCCGGGTTCGCCATTCCAGCCACTTAACTAGCAATCTCCCTCCTTGGAGCATCAGCACCTTTAACCTCCTGTTCCGTACAGGTTGCAATTTGTACTGAGGATGAACGGGAAGACGTGGAACCAATGAAAGACTAGCTCTTGGTGTTGGGACAGGCACAGGTCACTCTATTTTCCCATCAGGAAGAAGAATTAACCACAGGCTCAGCCTGCCCCCCGGAACCAGAACAGGGCCTGAAGCCATCCTGCGCTTTTGCGGCCAGCTCCCTAAAAAGCGAGTTGTAAAATGGAGGTTCAGGGCACTGCAATTCACAAACCTGCAGAGTTATAAATGATAACTCTCATCCACAAATATATTGAGGGAAGGCAAAGAAGAGGATTTGAAATCAAGGCAGAATTGCAGGAAACAGATTTCAGGAGGTAGATTCGAATCGCCTTTAAAGCACATGAAAAGCGGCAAAACGTTGACAATGATGCCCTTGGCCAAAAAGGGCTTATGCGTTTTTTCCTGAATATATTCAGGAAAAAACGCATACGCCCTTTTTGGCCAACCAAGCAACCTGGAAAGGCAAATCAGCGCTACAAAGATGTCTCGCTTCCCATCGGTCAAAAGGGCCATGCTGAAAAAAGTGTCAAAACCAGAAATGCAGGACAGGCCATGGAGAAATGGGAGCCTTGCTACACTGATGGGCGGGATGTAAATTGTCAACAGCCACTCTGGAGAAGCGTACGGTGAGTCCTGAAACGTCTAAAAAGCAAAGCTTAGAGAGCATAGGGCACTTCCACTCATGGGGGTATAAATTGGGAAAATGAAAAATCAGCAAGACACAAGCACCCCAAAGTTTAGGGCTGCTCTGTTGACAAGGACCTCCACTTCATTCCACCTTCAATATCCCAGGAAAGAGAAAAATGGATAAAGAAGTTGTGGTCCTTATGTACAATGGAATATCACTCAGCCGTGAAATCAATGTCATAAGGCTAGTAGCAGCATGATGAGTGGATTTAGGTACGACGACTCTAAGTGAAATAAGTCACACAGAAAAGGACACTTCTCATAAGGTATCACTTATAGAGGGAATGTAAAAACCGTTACACTTGAACTGAATTACAAAACAGAACAGAGTCACACATGCAGAAAACACACTATGGCTGCTTCACGGGAAAGGTGAGGTGGGGTGATACATAAAACAAGGGTTTCAAATTAGCTCAGATACCGTTCCATAAACCCAATATGTAATAGACAAGACCTACTCCTTGCTCAGAGAACTGGACCCAACACGCCCTATTCACCGCACACGAATATATCTGACTAGTAATAATCTTAAAACCTATGTATTGATATGTCTCTGTTAGTGTGTCAAGTGGGTAAAAAGCGGCATAAACACAGCAGTGAAAAGCAGCTAAACCCCATTATAAAAATAAATGACTTTGAAAAACCCATGAAACAAAGACAGTGAAAGAGAGAGAAATTCTTACACAATGCGTTCAGGGGCTGTGATGCAACCTGGATTGACCATATCTAGACCCACAGCTGGATGAGACATAAGGGTGGACACTGTTGCGGCTGAGAGGTTTGGTGAGGTTGGGTGAGCAAACGCAGACCCTTTAAAGTAATACTGCGTGGTACCCATTGCATGGGTCCCAAATCTCCAGGTTCCAGGGCATCTTCCTACATCGAAAACATGCATGAGATACCCAGAAGATGGTACACCGTGTGATGGGGAAAGGTTTCTAAAACGCACCTCATTTCTCATCTGCTTGTGCCCGGGTTCGCCATTCCAGCCACTTAACTAGCAATCTCCCTCCTTGGAGCATCAGCACCTTTAACCTCCTGTTCCGTACAGGTTGCAATTTGTCCTGAGGATGAACAGGAAGACGTGGAACCAATGAGAGACTAGCTCTTGGTGTTGGGACAGGCACAGGTCACTCTATTTTCCCATCAGGAAGAAGAATTAACCACAGGCTCAGCCTGCCCCCCGGATCAAGAACAGGGCCTGAAGCCATCCTGCGCTTTTGCGGCCATCTCCCAAAAACGCGAGTTGTAAAATGGAGGTTCAGGGCACTGCAATTCACTAACCTGCAGACTTATAAATGATAACTCTCGTCCACAAATATATTGAGGGAAGGCAAAGAAGAGGATTTGAAATCAAGGCAGAATTGCAGGAAACAGATTTCAGGAGGTAGATTCGAATCACCTTTAAAGCACATGAAAAGCGGCAAAACGTTGACAATGATGCCCTTGGCCAAAAAGGGCGTATGCGTTTTTTCCTGAATATATTCAGGAAAAAACGCATACGCCCTTTTTGGCCAACCAAGCAACCTGGAAAGGCAAATCAGCGCTACAAAGAAGTCTCGCTTCCCATCGGTCAAAAGGGCCATGCTGAAAAAAGAGTCAAAACCAGAAATGCAGGACAGGCCATGGAGAAATGGGAGCCTTGCTACACTGATGGGCGGGATGTAAATTGCCAACAGCCACTCTGGAGAAGAGTACGGTGTGTCCTGAAACATCTAAAAAACACAGCTTAGAGAGCATAGGGCACTTCCACTCATGGGGGTATAAACTGAGAAAATGAAAAATCAGCAAGACACAAGCACCCCAAAGTTTAGGGCTGCTCTGTTGACAAGGACCTCCACTTCATTCCACCTTCAATATCCCAGGAAAGAGAAAAATGGATAAAGAAGTTGTGGTCCTTATGTACAATGGAATATCACTCAGCCATGAAATCAATGTCATAAGGCTAGTAGCAGCATGATGAGTGGATTTAGGTACGACAATTCTAAGTGAAATAAGTCACACAGAAAAGGACACTTCTCATAAGGTATGACTGATAGAGGGAATGTAAAAACCGTTACACTTGAACTGAATTACAAAACAGAACAGAGTCACACACGCAGAAAACACACTATGGCTGCTTAACGGGAAAGGTGAGGTGGGGTGATACATAAAACAAGGGTTTCAAATTAGCTCAGATACCGTTCCATAAACCCAATATGTAATAGACAAGACCTACTCCTTGCTCAGAGAACTGGACTCAACACGCCCTATTCACCGCACAATAATATATCTGACTAGTAATAATCTTAAAACCTATGTATTGATATCTCTCTGTTAGTGTGTCAAGTGGGTAAAAAGCCGCATAAACACAGCAGTGAAAAGCAGCTAAACCCCACTATAAAAATAAATTACTTTGAAAAACCCATGAAACAAAGACAGTGAAAGAGAGAGAAATTCTTACACAATGCGTTCAGGGGCTGTGATGCAACCTGGATTGACCATATCTAGAAACACAGCTGGATGAGACATAAGGGTGGACACTCTTGGGGCTGAGAGGTTTGGTGAGGTTGGGTGAGCAAACGCAGACCCTTTAAAGTAATACTGCGTGGTACCCATCGCATGGGTCCCAAATCTCCAGGTTCAAGGGCATCTTCCTACATCGAAAACATGCATGAGAAACCCAGAAGATGGTACACCGTGTGATGGGGAAAGGTTTCTAAAACGCACCTCATTTCTCATCTCCTTGTGCCCGGGTTCGCTATTCCAGCCGCTTTACTAGCAATCTCCCTACGTGGAGCATCATCACCTTTAACCTCCTGTTCCGTACAGGTTGCAATTTGTCCTGAGGATGAACGGGAAGACGTGGAACCAATGAGAGACTAGCTCTTGGTGTTGGGACAGGCACAGGTCACTCTATTTTCCCATCAGGAAGAAGAATTAACCACAGGCTCAGCCTGCCACCCGGAACCAGAACAGGGCCTGAAGCCATCCTGCGCTATTGCGGCCAGCTCCCTAAAAAGCGAGTTGTAAAATGGAGGTTCAGGGCACTGCAATTCACAAACCTGCAGACTTACAAATGATAACTCTCGTCCACAAATATATTGAGGGAAGGCAAAGAAGAGGATTTGAAATCAAGGCAGAATTGCAGGAAACAGATTTCAGGAGGTAGATTCGAATCGCCTTTAAAGCACATGAAAAGCGGCAAAACGTTGACAATGATGCCCTTGGCCAAAAAGGGCGTATGCGTTTTTTCCTGAATATATTCAGGAAAAAACGCATACGCCCTTTTTGGCCAACCAAGCAACCTGGAAAGGCAAATCAGCGCTACAAAGATGTCTCGCTTCCCATCGGTTAAAAAGGCCATGCTGAAAAAAGTGTCAAAACCAGAAATGCAGGACAGGCCATGGAGAAATGGGAGCCTTGCTACACTGATGGGCGGGATGTAAATTGCCAACAGCCACTCTGGAGAAGCGTACGGTGAGTCCTGAAACATCTAAAAAACAAAGCTTTGAGAGCATACGGCACTTCCACTCATGGGGTTATAAATTGGGAAAACTAAAAATCAGCAAGACACAAGCACCCCAAAGTTTAGGGCTGCTCTGTTGACAAGGACCTCCACTTCATTCCACCTTCAATATCCCAGGAAAGAGAAAAATGGATAAAGAAGTTGTGGTCCTTATGTACAATGGAATATCACTCAGCCATGAAATCAATGTCATAAGGCTAGTAGCAGCATGATGAGTGGATTTAGGTACGACGATTCTAAGTGAAATAAGTCACACAGAAAAGGACACTTCTCATCAGGTATCACTTATAGAGGGAATGTAAAAACCGTTACACTTGAACTGAATTACAAAACAGAACAGAGTCACACATGCAGAAAACACACTATGGCTGCTTAACGGGAAAGGTGAGGTGGGGTGATACATAAAACAAGGGTTTCAAATTAGCTCAGATACCGTTCCATAAACCCAATATGTAATAGACAAGACCTACTCCTTGCTCAGAGAACTGGACTCAACACGCCCTATTCACCGCACAAGAATATATCTGACTAGTAATAATCTTAAAACCTATGTATTGATATCTCTCTGTTAGTGTGTCAAGTGGGTAAAAAGCGGCATAAACACAGCAGTGAAAAGCAGCTAAACCCCATTATAAAAATAAATTACTTTGAAAAACCCATGAAACAAAGACAGTGAAAGAGAGAGAAATTCTTACGCAATGCGTTCAGGGGCTGTGATGCAACCTGGATTGACCATATCTAGACCCACAGCTGGATGAGACATAAGGGTGGACACTGTTGCGGCTGAGAGGTTTGGTGAGGTTGGGTGAGCAAACGCAGACCCTTTAAAGTAATACTGCGTGGTACCCATCGCATGGGTCCCAAATCTCCAGGTTGAAGGGCATCTTCCTACATCGTAAACATGCATGAGATACCCAGAAGATGGTACACCGTGTGATGGGGAAAGGTTTCTAAAACGCACCTCATTTCTCATCTGCCTGTGCCCGGGTTTGCCATTCCAGCCACTTTACTAGCAATCTCCCTCCTTGGAGCATCATCACCTTTAACCTCCTGTTCCATACAGGTTGCAATTTGTCCTGAGGATGAACGGGAAGACGTGGAAACAATGAGAGACTAGCTCTTGGTGTTGGGACAGGCACAGGTCACTCTATTTTCCCATCAGGAAGAAGAATTAACCACAGGCTCAGCCTGCCCCCCGGATCAAGAACAGGGCCTGAAGCCATCCTGCGCTTTTGCGGCCATCTCCCAAAAACGCGAGTTGTAAAATGGAGGTTCAGGGCACTGCAATTCACAAACCTGCAGAGTTATAAATGATAACTCTCGTCCACAAATATATTGAGGGAAGGCAAAGAAGAGGATTTGAAATCAAGGCAGAATTGCAGGAAACAGATTTCAGGAGGTAGATTCGAATCGCCTTTAAAGCACATGAAAAGCGGCAAAACGTTGACAATGATGCCCTTGGCCAAAAAGGGCGTATGCGTTTTTTCCTGAATATATTCAGGAAAAAACGCATACGCCCTTTTTGGCCAACCAAGCAACCTGGAAAGGCAAATCAGCGCTACAAAGAAGTCTCGCTTCCCATCGGTTAAAAGGGCCATGCTGAAAAAAGTGTCAAAACCAGAAATGCAGGACAGGCCATGGAGAAATGGGAGCCTTGCTACACTGATGGGCGGGATGTAAATTGCCAACAGCCACTCTGGAGAAGAGTACGGTGTGTCCTGAAACATCTAAAAAACACAGCTTAGAGAGCATAGGGCACTTCCACTCATGGGGGTATAAATTGGGAAAATGAAAAATCAGCAAGACACAAGCACCCCAAAGTTTAGGGCTGCTCTGTTGACAAGGACCTCCACTTCATTCCACCTTCAATATCCCAGGAAAGAGAAAAATGGATAAAGAAGTTGTGGTCCTTATGTACAATGGAATATCACTCAGCCGTGAAATCAATGTCATAAGGCTAGTAGCAGCATGATGAGTGGATTTAGGTATGACGACTCTAAGTGAAATAAGTCACACAGAAAAGGACACTTCTCAAAAGGTATCACTGATAGAGGGAATGTAAAAACCGTTACACTTGAACTGAATTACAAAACAGAACAGAGTCACACATGCAGAAAACACACTATGGCTGCTTAACGGGAAAGGTGAGGTGGGGTGATACATAAAACAAGGGTTTCAAATTAGCTCAGATACCGTTCCATAAACCCAATATGTAATAGACAAGACCTACTCCTTGCTCAGAGAACTGGACTCAACACGCCCTATTCACCGCACAAGAATATATCTGACTAGTAATAATCTTAAAACCTATGTATTGATATCTCTCTGTTAGTGTGTCAAGTGGGTAAAAAGCGGCATAAACACAGCAGTGAAAAGCAGCTAAACCCCATTATAAAAATAAATTACTTTGAAAAACCCATGAAACAAAGACAGTGAAAGAGAGAGAAATTCTTACACAATGCGTTCAGGGGCTGTGATGCAACCTGGATTGACCATATCTAGACCCACAGCTGGATGAGACATAAGGGTGGACACTGTTGCGGCTGAGAGGTTTGGTGAGGTTGGGTGAGCAAACGCAGACCCTTTAAAGTAATACTGCGTGGTACCCATCGCATGGGTCCCAAATCTCCAGGTTCAAGGGCATCTTCCTACATCGAAAACATGCATGAGAAACCCAGAAGATGGTACACCGTGTGATGTGGAAACGTTTCTAAAACGCACCTCATTTCTCATCTCCTTGTGCCCGGGTTCGCTATTCCAGCCACTTTACTAGCAATCTCCCTACTTGGAGCATCAGCACCTTTAACCTCCTGTTCCGTACAGGTTGCAATTTGTCCTGAGGATGAACGGGAAGACGTGGAACCAATGAGAGACTAGCTCTTGGTGTTGGGACAGGCACAGGTCACTCTATTTTCCCATCAGGAAGAAGAATTAACCACAGGCTCAGCCTGCCCACCGGAACCAGAACAGGGCCTGAAGCCATCCTGCGCTTTTGCGGCCAGCTCCCTAAAAAGCGAGTTGTAAATGGAGGTTCAGGGCACTGCAATTCACAAACCTGCAGAGTTATAAATGATAACTCTCGTCCACAAATATATTGAGGGAAGGCAAAGAAGAGGATTTGAAATCAAGGCAGAATTGCAGGAAACAGATTTCAGGAGGTAGATTCGAATCGCCTTTAAAGCACATGAAAAGCGGCAAAACGTTGACAATGATGCCCTTGGCCAAAAAGGGCGTATGCGTTTTTTCCTGAATATATTCAGGAAAAAACGCATACGCCCTTTTTGGCCAACCAAGCAACCTGGAAAGGCAAATCAGCGCTACAAAGAAGTCGCGCTTCCCATCGGTTAAAAAGGCCATGCTGAAAAAAGTGTCAAAACCAGAAATGCAGGACAGGCCATGGAGAAATGGGAGCCTTGGTACACTGATGGGCGGGATGTAAATTGCCAACAGCCACTCTGGAGGAGAGTACGGTGTGTCCTGAAACATCTAAAAAACACAGCTTAGAGAGCATAGGGCACTTCCACTCATGGGGGTATAAATTGGGAAAATGAAAAATCAGCAAGACACAAGCACCCCAAAGTTTAGGACTGCTCTGTTGACAAGGACCTCCATTTCATTCCACCTTCAATATCCCAGGAAAGAGAAAAATGGATAAAGAAGTTGTGGTCCTTATGTACACTGGAATATCACTCAGCCATGAAATCAATGTCATAAGGCTAGTAGCAGCATGACGAGTGGATTTAGGTACGACGATTCTAAGTGAAATAAGTCACACAGAAAAGGACACTTCTCATAAAGTATCACTGATAGAGGGAATGTAAAAACCGTTACACTTGAACTGAATTACAAAACAGAACAGAGTCACACATGCAGAAAACACACTATGGCTGCTTAACGGGAAAGGTGAGGTGGGGTGATACATAAAACAAGGGTTTCAAATTAGCTCAGATACCGTTCCATAAACCCAATATGTAATAGACAAGACCTACTCCTTGCTCAGAGAACTGGACTCAACACGCCCTATTCACCGCACAAGAATATATCTGACTAGTAATAATCTTAAAACCTATGTATTGATATCTCTCTGTTAGTGGGTCAAGTGGGTAAAAAGCGGCATAAACACAGCAGTGAAAAGCAGCTAAACCCCATTATAAAAATAAATTACTTTGAAAAACCCATGAAACAAAGACAGTGAAAGAGAGCGAAATTCTTACACAATGCGTTCAGGGGCTGTGATGCAACCTGGATTGACCATATCTAGACCCACAGCTGGATGAGACATAAGGGTGGACACTGTTGCGGCTGAGAGGTTTGGTGAGGTTGGGTGAGCAAACGTAGACCCTTTAAATAATACTGCGTGGTACCCATCGCATTGGTCCCAAATCTCCAGGTTCAAGGGCATCTTCCTACATCGAAAACATGCATGAGATACCCAGAAGACGGTACACCGTGTGATGGGGAAAGGTTTCTAAAACGCACCTCATTTCTTATCTGCTTGTGCCCGGGTTCACCATTCCAGCCACTTTACTAGCAATCTCCCTCCTTGGAGCATCAGCACCTTTAACCTCCTGTTCCGTACAGGTTGCAATTTGTACTGAGGATGAACGGGAAGACGTGGAACCAATGAAAGACTAGCTCTTGGTGTTGGGACAGGCACAGGTCACTCTATTTTCCCATCAGGAAGAAGAATTAACCACAGGCTCAGCCTGCCCCCCGGAACCAGAACAGGGCCTGAAGACATCCTGCGCTTTTGCGGCCAGCTCCCTAAAAAGCGAGTTGTAAAATGGAGGTTCAGGGCACTGCAATTCACAAACCTGCAGACTTATAAATGATAACTCTCATCCACAAATATATTGAGGGAAGGCAAAGAAGAGGATTTGAAATCAAGGCAGAATTGCAGGAAACAGATTTCAGGAGGTAGATTCGAATTGCCTTTAAAGCACATGAAAAGCAGCAAAACGTTGACAATGATGCCCTTGGCCAAAAAGGGCGTATGCGTTTTTTCCTAAATATATTCAGGAAAAAACGCATACGCACTTTTTGGCCAACCAAGCAACCTGGAAAGGCAAATCAGCACTACAAAGATGTCTCGCTTCCCATCGGTCAAAAGGGCCATGCTGAAAAGAGTGTCAAAACCAGAAATGCAGGACAGGCCATGGAGAAATGGGAGCCTTGCTACACTGATGGGCGGGATGTAAATTGTCAACAGCCACTCTGGAGAAGTGTACGGTGAGTCCTGAAACGTCTAAAAAGCAAAGCTTAGAGAGCATAGGGCACTTCCACTCATGGGGGTATAAATTGGGAAAATTAAAAATCAGCAAGACACAAGCACCCCAAAGTTTAGGGCTGCTCTGTTGACAAGGACCTCCACTTCATTCCACCTTCAATATCCCAGGAAAGAGAAAAATGGATAAAGAAGTTGTGGTCCTTATGTACAATGGAATATCACTCAGCCATGAAATCAATGTCATAAGGCTAGTAGCAGCATGATGAGTGGATTTAGGTACGACGATTCTAAGTGAAATAAGTCACACAGAAAAGGACACTTCTCATAAGGTATCACTGATAGAGGGAATGTAAAAACCGTTACACTTGAACTGAATTACAAAACAGAACAGAGTCACACATGCAGAAAACACACTATGGCTGCTTAACGGGAAAGGTGAGGTGGGGTGATACATAAAACAAGGGTTTCAAATTAGCTCAGATACCGTTCCATAAACCCAATATGTAATAGACAAGACCTACTCCTTGCTCAGAGAACTGGACTCAACACGCCCTATTCACCGCACAAGAATATATCTGACTAGTAATAATCTTAAAAGCTATGTATTGATATCTCTCTGTTAGTGTGTCAAGTGGGTGTAAAGCGACATAAACACAGCAGTGAAAAGCAGCTAAACCCCATTATAAAAATAAATTACTTTGAAAAACCCATGAAACAAAGACAGTGAAAGAGAGAGAAATTCTTACACAATGCGTTCAGGGGCTGTGATGCAACCTGGATTGACCATATCTAGACCCACAGCTGGATGAGACATAAGGGTGGACACTCTTGGGGCTGAGAGGTTTGGTGAGGTTGGGTGAGCAAACGCAGACCCTTTAAAGTAATACTGCATGGTACCCATCGCATGGGTCACAAATCTCCAGGTTCAAGGGCATCTTCCTACATCGAAAACATGCATGAGAAACCCAGAAGATGGTACACCGTGTGATGGGGAAAGGTTTCTAAAACGCACCTCATTTCTCATCTCCTTGTGCCCGGGTTCGCTATTCCAGCCGCTTTACTAGCAATCTCCCTACTTGGAGCATCAGCACCTTTAACCTCCTGTTCCGTACAGGTTGCAATTTGTCCTGAGGATGAACGGGAAGACGTGGAACCAATGAGAGACTAGCTCTTGGTGTTGGGACAGGCACAGGTCACTCTATTTTCCCATCAGGAAGAAGAATTAACCACAGGCTCAGCCTGCCCACCGGAACCAGAACAGGGCCTGAAGCCATCCTGCGCTTTTGCGGCCAGCTCCCTAAAAAGCGAGTTGTAAATGGAGGTTCAGGGCACTGCAATTCACAAACCTGCAGAGTTATAAATGATAACTCTCGTCCACAAATATATTGAGGGAAGGCAAAGAAGAGGATTTGAAATCAAGGCAGAATTGCAGGAAACAGATTTCAGGAGGTAGATTCGAATCGCCTTTAAAGCACATGAAAAGCGGCAAAACGTTGACAATGATGCCCTTGGCCAAAAAGGGCGTATGCGTTTTTTCCGGAATATATTCAGGAAAAAACGCATACGCCCTTTTTGGCCAACCAAGCAACCTGGAAAGGCAAATCAGCGCTACAAAGAAGTCTCGCTTCCCATCGGTTAAAAGGGCCATGCTGAAAAAAGTATCAAAACCGGAAATGCAGGACAGGCCATGGAGAAATGGGAGCCTTGCTACACTGATGGGCGGGATGTAAATTGCCAACAGCCACTCTGGAGAAGAGTACGGTGTGTCCTGAAACATCTAAAAAACACAGCTTAGAGAGCATAGGGCACTTCCACTCATGTGGGTATAAATTGGGAAAATGAAAAATCAGCAAGACACAAGCACCCCAAAGTTTAGGGCTGCTCTGTTGACAAGGACCTCCACTTCATTCCACCTTCAATATCCCAGGAAAGAGAAAAATCGATAAAGAAGTTGTGGTCCTTATGTACAATGGAATATCACTCAGCCATGAAATCAATGTCCTAAGGCTAGTAGTAGCATGATGAGTGGATTTAGGTACGACGATTCTAAGTGAAATAAGTCACACAGAAAAGGACACTTCTCATAAGGTATCACTGATAGAGGGAATGTAAAAACCGTTACACTTGAACTGAATTACAAAACAGAACAGAGTCACACATGCAGAAAACACACTATGGCTGCTTAACGGGAAAGGTGAGGTGGGGTGATACATAAAACAAGGGTTTCAAATTAGCTCAGATACCATTCCATAAACCCAATATGTAATAGACAAGACCTACTCCTTGCTCAGAGAACTGGACTCAACACGCCCTATTCACCGCACAAGAATATATCTGACTAGTAATAATCTTAAAACCTATGTATTCATATCTCTCTGTTAGTGTGCCAAGTGGGTGTAAAGCGGCATAAACACAGCAGTGAAAAGCAGCTAAACCCCATTATAAAAATAAATTACTTTGAAAAACCCATGAAACAAAGACAGTGAAAGAGAGAGAAATTCTTACACAATGCGTTCAGGGGCTGTGATGCAACCTGGATTGACCATATCTAGACCCACAGCTGGATGAGACATAAGGGTGGACACTCTTGGGGCTGAGAGGTTTGGTGAGGTTGGGTGAGCAAACGCAGACCCTTTAAAGTAACACTGCGTGGTACCCATCGCATGGGTCACAAATCTCCAGGTTCAAGGGCATCTTCCTACATCGAAAACATGCATGAGAAACCCAGAAGATGGTACACCGTGTGATGGGGAAAGGTTTCTAAAACGCACCTCATTTCTCATCTCCTTGTGCCCGGGTTCGCTATTCCAGCCGCTTTACTAGCAATCTCCCTACTTGGAGCATCAGCACCTTTAACCTCCTGTTCCGTACAGGTTGCAATTTGTCCTGAGGATGAACGGGAAGACGTGGAACCAATGAGAGACTAGCTCTTGGTGTTGGGACAGGCACAGGTCACTCTATTTTCCCATCAGGAAGAAGAATTAACCACAGGATCAGCCTGCCACCCGGAACCAAAACAGGGACTGAAGCCATCCTGCGCTATTGCGGCCAGCTCCCTAAAAATCGAGTTGTAAAATGGAGGTTCAGGGCACTGCAATTCACAAACCTGCAGACTTATAAATGATAACTCTCATCCACAAATATATTGAGGGAAGGCAAAGAAGAGGATTTGAAATCAAGGCAGAATTGCAGGAAACAGATTTCAGGAGGTAGATTCGAATCGCCTTTAAAGCACATGAAAAGCGGCAAAACGTTGACAATGATGCCCTTGGCCAAAAAGGGCGTATGCGTTTTTTCCTGAATATATTCAGGAAAAAACGCATACGCCCTTTTTGGCCAACCAAGCAACCTGGAAAGGCAAATCAGCGCTACAAAGATGTCTCGCTTCCCATCGGTTAAAAAGGCCATGCTGAAAAAAGTGTCAAAACCAGAAATGCAGGACAGGCCATGGAGAAATGGGAGCCTTCCTACACTGATGGGCGGGATGTAAATTGTCAACAGCCACTCTGGAGAAGCGTACGGTGAGTCCTGAAACATCTAAAAAACAAAGCTTAGAGAGCATAGGGCACTTCCACTCATGGGGTTATAAATTGGGAAAATTAAAAATCAGCAAGACACAAGCACCCCAAAGTTTAGGGCTGCTCTGTTGACAAGGACCTCCACTTCATTCCACCTTCAATATCCCAGGAAAGAGAAAAATGGATAAAGAAGTTGTGGTCCTTATGTACAATGGAATATCACTCAGCCATGAAATCAATGTCATAAGGCTAGTAGCAGCATGATGAGTGGATTTAGGTACGACGATTCTAAGTGAAATAAGTCACACAGAAAAGGACACTTCTCATAAGGTATCACTGATAGAGGGAATGTAAAAACCGTTACACTTGAACTGAATTACAAAACAGAACAGAGTCACACATGCAGAAAACACACTATGGCTGCTTAACGGGAAAGGTGAGGTGGGGTGATACATAAAACAAGGGTTTCAAATTAGCTCAGATACCGTTCCATAAACCCAATATGTAATAGACAAGACCTACTCCTTGCTCAGAGAACTGGACTCAACACGCCCTATTCACCGCACAAGAATATATCTGACTAGTAATAATCTTAAAACCTATGTATTGATATCTCTCTGTTAGTGTGTCAAGTGGGTAAAAAGCGGCATAAACACAGCAGTGAAAAGCAGCTAAACCCCATTATAAAAATAAATTACTTTGAAAAACCCATGAAACAAAGACAGTGAAAGAGAGAGAAATTCTTACACAATGCGTTCAGAGGCTGTGATGCAACCTGGATTGACCATATCTAGACCCACAGCTGGATGAGACATAAGGGTGGACACTGTTGCGGCTGAGAGGTTTGGTGAGGTTGGGTGAGCAAACACAGACCCTTTAAAGTAATACTGCGTGGTACCCATCGCATGGGTCCCAAATCTCCAGGTTCAAGGGCATCTTCCTACATCGTAAACATGCATGAGATACCCAGAAGATGGTACACCGTGTGATGGGGAAAGGTTTCTAAAATGCACCTCATTTCTCATCTGCCTGTGCCCGGGTTTGCCATTCCAGCCACTTTACTAGCAATCTCCCTCCTTGGAGCATCATCACCTTTAACCTCCTGTTCCGTACAGGTTGCAATTTGTCCTGAGGATGAACGGGAAGACGTGGAACCAATGAGAGACTAGCTCTTGGTGTTGGGACAGGCACAGGTCACTCTATTTTCCCATCAGGAAGAAGAATTAACCACAGGCTCAGCCTGCCCCCCGGATCAAGAACAGGGCCTGAAGCCATCCTGGGCTTTTGCGGCCATCTCCCAAAAACGCGAGTTGTAAAATGGAGGTTCAGGGCACTGCAATTCACAAACCTGCAGAGTTATGAATGATAACTCTCGTCCACAAATATATTGAGGGAAGGCAAAGAAGAGGATTTGAAATCAAGGCAGAATTGCAGGAAACAGATTTCAGGAGGTAGATTCGAATCGCCTTTAAAGCACATGAAAAGCGGCAAAACGTTGACAATGATGCCCTTGGCCAAAAAGGGCGTATGCGTTTTTTCCTGAATATATTCAGGAAAAAACGCATACGCCCTTTTTGGCCAACCAAGCAACCTGGAAAGGCAAATCAGCGCTACAAAGAAGTCGCGCTTCCCATCGGTTAAAAAGGCCATGCTGAAAAAAGTGTCAAAACCAGAAATGCAGGACAGGCCATGGAGAAATGGGAGCCTTGGTACACTGATGGGCGGGATGTAAATTGCCAACAGCCACTCTGGAGGAGAGTACGGTGTGTCCTGAAACATCTAAAAAACACAGCTTAGAGAGCATAGGGCACTTCCACTCATGGGGGTATAAATTGGGAAAATGAAAAATCAGCAAGACACAAGCACCCCAAAGTTTAGGACTGCTCTGTTGACAAGGACCTCCACTTCATTCCACCTTCAATATCCCAGGAAAGAGAAAAATGGATAAAGAAGTTGTGGTCCTTATGTACACTGGAATATCACTCAGCCATGAAATCAATGTCATAAGGCTAGTAGCAGCATGACGAGTGGATTTAGGTACGACGATTCTAAGTGAAATAAGTCACACAGAAAAGGACACTTCTCATAAAGTATCACTGATAGAGGGAATGTAAAAACCGTTACACTTGAACTGAATTACAAAACAGAACAGAGTCACACATGCAGAAAACACACTATGGCTGCTTAACGGGAAAGGTGAGGTGGGGTGATACATAAAACAAGGGTTTCAAATTAGCTCAGATACCGTTCCATAAACCCAATATGTAATAGACAAGACCTACTCCTTGCTCAGAGAACTGGACTCAACACGCCCTATTCACCGCACAAGAATATATCTGACTAGTAATAATCTTAAAACCTATGTATTGATATCTCTCTGTTAGTGGGTCAAGTGGGTAAAAAGCGGCATAAACACAGCAGTGAAAAGCAGCTAAACCCCATTATAAAAATAAATTACTTTGAAAAACCCATGAAACAAAGACAGTGAAAGAGAGAGAAATTCTTACACAATGCGTTCAGGGGCTGTGATGCAACCTGGATTGACCATATCTAGACCCACAGCTGGATGAGACATAAGGGTGGACACTGTTGCGGCTGAGAGGTTTGGTGAGGTTGGGTGAGCAAACGTAGACCCTTTAAATAATACTGCGTGGTACCCATCGCATTGGTCCCAAATCTCCAGGTTCAAGGGCATCTTCCTACATCGAAAACATGCATGAGATACCCAGAAGACGGTACACCGTGTGATGGGGAAAGGTTTCTAAAACGCACCTCATTTCTTATCTGCTTGTGCCCGGGTTCACCATTCCAGCCACTTTACTAGCAATCTCCCTCCTTGGAGCATCAGCACCTTTAACCTCCTGTTCCGTACAGGTTGCAATTTGTACTGAGGATGAACGGGAAGACGTGGAACCAATGAAAGACTAGCTCTTGGTGTTGGGACAGGCACAGGTCACTCTATTTTCCCATCAGGAAGAAGAATTAACCACAGGCTCAGCCTGCCCCCCGGAACCAGAACAGGGCCTGAAGACATCCTGCGCTTTTGCGGCCAGCTCCCTAAAAAGCGAGTTGTAAAATGGAGGTTCAGGGCACTGCAATTCACAAACCTGCAGACTTATAAATGATAACTCTCATCCACAAATATATTGAGGGAAGGCAAAGAAGAGGATTTGAAATCAAGGCAGAATTGCAGGAAACAGATTTCAGGAGGTAGATTCGAATTGCCTTTAAAGCACATGAAAAGCAGCAAAACGTTGACAATGATGCCCTTGGCCAAAAAGGGCGTATGCGTTTTTTCCTAAATATATTCAGGAAAAAACGCATACGCACTTTTTGGCCAACCAAGCAACCTGGAAAGGCAAATCAGCACTACAAAGATGTCTCGCTTCCCATCGGTCAAAAGGGCCATGCTGAAAAGAGTGTCAAAACCAGAAATGCAGGACAGGCCATGGAGAAATGGGAGCCTTGCTACACTGATGGGCGGGATGTAAATTGTCAACAGCCACTCTGGAGAAGTGTACGGTGAGTCCTGAAACGTCTAAAAAGCAAAGCTTAGAGAGCATAGGGCACTTCCACTCATGGGGGTATAAATTGGGAAAATTAAAAATCAGCAAGACACAAGCACCCCAAAGTTTAGGGCTGCTCTGTTGACAAGGACCTCCACTTCATTCCACCTTCAATATCCCAGGAAAGAGAAAAATGGATAAAGAAGTTGTGGTCCTTATGTACAATGGAATATCACTCAGCCATGAAATCAATGTCATAAGGCTAGTAGCAGCATGATGAGTGGATTTAGGTACGACGATTCTAAGTGAAATAAGTCACACAGAAAAGGACACTTCTCATAAGGTATCACTGATAGAGGGAATGTAAAAACCGTTACACTTGAACTGAATTACAAAACAGAACAGAGTCACACATGCAGAAAACACACTATGGCTGCTTAACGGGAAAGGTGAGGTGGGGTGATACATAAAACAAGGGTTTCAAATTAGCTCAGATACCGTTCCATAAACCCAATATGTAATAGACAAGACCTACTCCTTGCTCAGAGAACTGGACTCAACACGCCCTATTCACCGCACAAGAATATATCTGACTAGTAATAATCTTAAAAGCTATGTATTGATATCTCTCTGTTAGTGTGTCAAGTGGGTGTAAAGCGACATAAACACAGCAGTGAAAAGCAGCTAAACCCCATTATAAAAATAAATTACTTTGAAAAACCCATGAAACAAAGACAGTGAAAGAGAGAGAAATTCTTACACAATGCGTTCAGGGGCTGTGATGCAACCTGGATTGACCATATCTAGACCCACAGCTGGATGAGACATAAGGGTGGACACTCTTGGGGCTGAGAGGTTTGGTGAGGTTGGGTGAGCAAACGCAGACCCTTTAAAGTAATACTGCATGGTACCCATCGCATGGGTCACAAATCTCCAGGTTCAAGGGCATCTTCCTACATCGAAAACATGCATGAGAAACCCAGAAGATGGTACACCGTGTGATGGGGAAAGGTTTCTAAAACGCACCTCATTTCTCATCTCCTTGTGCCCGGGTTCGCTATTCCAGCCGCTTTACTAGCAATCTCCCTACTTGGAGCATCAGCACCTTTAACCTCCTGTTCCGTACAGGTTGCAATTTGTCCGGAGGATGAACGGGAAGACGTGGAACCAATGAGAGACTAGCTCTTGGTGTTGGGACAGGCACAGGTCACTCTATTTTCCCATCAGGAAGAAGAATTAACCACAGGCTCAGCCTGCCACCCGGAACCAAAACAGGGCCTGAAGCCATCCTGCGCTATTGCGGCCAGCTCCCTAAAAATCGAGTTGTAAAATGGAGGTTCAGGGCACTGCAATTCACAAACCTGCAGACTTATAAATGATAACTCTCGTCCACAAATATATTGAGGGAAGGCAAAGAAGAGGATTTGAAATCAAGGCAGAATTGCAGGAAACAGATTTCAGGAGGTAGATTCGAATCGCCTTTAAAGCACATGAAAAGCGGCAAAACGTTGACAATGATGCCCTTGGCCAAAAAGGGCGTATGCGTTTTTTCCTGAATATATTCAGGAAAAAACGCATACGCCCTTTTTGGCCAACCAAGCAACCTGGAAAGGCAAATCAGCGCTACAAAGATGTCTCGCTTCCCATCGGTAAAAAAGGCCATGCTGAAAAAAGTGTCAAAACCAGAAATGCAGGACAGGCCATGGAGAAATGGGAGCCTTCCTACACTGATGGGCGGGATGTAAATTGCCAACAGCCACTCTGGAGAAGCGTACGGTGAGTCCTGAAACATCTAAAAAACAAAGCTTAGAGAGCATGGGGCACTTCCACTCAGGGGTTATAAATTGGGAAAATGAAAAATCAGCAAGACACAAGCACCCCAAAGTTTAGGGCTGCTCTGTTGACAAGGACCTCCACTTCATTCCACCTTCAATATCCCAGGAAAGAGAAAAATCGATAAAGAAGTTGTGGTCCTTATGTACAATGGAATATCACTCAGCCATGAAATCAATGTCATAAGGCTAGTAGCAGCATGATGAGTGGATTTAGGTACGACGATTCTAAGTGAAATAAGTCACACAGAAAAGGACACTTCTCATAAGGTATCACTGATAGAGGGAATGTAAAAACCGTTACACTTGAACTGAATTACAAAACAGAACAGAGTCACACATGCAGAAAACACACTATGGCTGCTTAACGGGAAAGGTGAGGTGGGGTGATACATAAAACAAGGGTTTCAAATTAGCTCAGATACCGTTCCATAAACCCAATATGTAATAGACAAGACCTACTCCTTGCTCAGAGAACTGGACTCAACACGCCCTATTCACCGCACAAGAATATATCTGACTAGTAATAATCTTAAAACCTATGTATTGATATCTCTCTGTTAGTGTGTCAAGTGGGTAAAAAGCGGCATAAACACAGCAGTGAAAAGCAGCTAAACCCCATTATAAAAATAAATTACTTTGAAAAACCCATGAAACAAAGACAGTGAAAGAGAGAGAAATTCTTACACAATGCGTTCAGGGGCTGTGATGCAACCTGGATTGACCATATCTAGACCCACAGCTGGATGAGACATAAGGGTGGACACTGTTGCGGCTGAGAGGTTTGGTGAGGTTGGGTGAGCAAACGCAGACCCTTTAAAGTAATACTGCGTGGTACCCATCGCATGGGTCCCAAATCTCCAGGTTGAAGGGCATCTTCCTACATCGTAAACATGCATGAGATACCCAGAAGATGGTACACCGTGTGATGGGGAAAGGTTTCTAAAACGCACCTCATTTCTCATCTGCCTGTGCCCGGGTTTGCCATTCCAGCCACTTTACTAGCAATCTCCCTCCTTGGAGCATCATCACTTTTAACCTCCTGTTCCGTACAGGTTGCAATTTGTCCTGAGGATGAACGGGAAGACGTGGAACCAATGAGAGACTAGCTCTTGGTGTTGGGACAGGCACAGGTCACTCTATTTTCCCATCAGGAAGAAGAATTAACCACAGGCTCAGCCTGCCACCCGGAACCAAAACAGGGCCTGAAGCCATCCTGCGCTATTGCGGCCAGCTCCCTAAAAATCGAGTTGTAAAATGGAGGTTCAGGGCACTGCAATTCACAAACCTGCAGACTTATAAATGATAACTCTCGTCCACAAATATATTGAGGGAAGGCAAAGAAGAGGATTTGAAATCAAGGCAGAATTGCAGGAAACAGATTTCAGGAGGTAGATTCGAATCGCCTTTAAAGCACATGAAAAGCGGCAAAACGTTGACAATGATGCCCTTGGCCAAAAAGGGCGTATGCGTTTTTTCCGGAATATATTCAGGAAAAAACGCATACGCCCTTTTTGGCCAACCAAGCAACCTGGAAAGGCAAATCAGCGCTACAAAGAAGTCTCGCTTCCCATCGGTTAAAAGGGCCATGCTGAAAAAAGTATCAAAACCGGAAATGCAGGACAGGCCATGGAGAAATGGGAGCCTTGCTACACTGATGGGCGGGATGTAAATTGCCAACAGCCACTCTGGAGAAGAGTACGGTGTGTCCTGAAACATCTAAAAAACACAGCTTAGAGAGCATAGGGCACTTCCACTCATGTGGGTATAAATTGGGAAAATGAAAAATCAGCAAGACACAAGCACCCCAAAGTTTAGGGCTGCTCTGTTGACAAGGACCTCCACTTCATTCCACCTTCAATATCCCAGGAAAGAGAAAAATCGATAAAGAAGTTGTGGTCCTTATGTACAATGGAATATCACTCAGCCATGAAATCAATGTCCTAAGGCTAGTAGTAGCATGATGAGTGGATTTAGGTACGACGATTCTAAGTGAAATAAGTCACACAGAAAAGGACACTTCTCATAAGGTATCACTTATACAGGGAATGTAAAAACCGTTACACTTGAACTGAATTACAAAACAGAACAGAGTCACACATGCAGAAAACACACTATGGCTGCTTAACGGGAAAGGTGAGGTGGGGTGATACATAAAACAAGGGTTTCAAATTAGCTCAGATACCATTCCATAAACCCAATATGTAATAGACAAGACCTACTCCTTGCTCAGAGAACTGGACTCAACACGCCCTATTCACCGCACAAGAATATATCTGACTAGTAATAATCTTAAAACCTATGTATTCATATCTCTCTGTTAGTGTGCCAAGTGGGTGTAAAGCGGCATAAACACAGCAGTGAAAAGCAGCTAAACCCCATTATAAAAATAAATTACTTTGAAAAACCCATGAAACAAAGACAGTGAAAGAGAGAGAAATTCTTACACAATGCGTTCAGGGGCTGTGATGCAACCTGGATTGACCATATCTAGACCCACAGCTGGATGAGACATAAGGGTGGACACTCTTGGGGCTGAGAGGTTTGGTGAGGTTGGGTGAGCAAACGCAGACCCTTTAAAGTAACACTGCGTGGTACCCATCGCATGGGTCACAAATCTCCAGGTTCAAGGGCATCTTCCTACATCGAAAACATGCATGAGAAACCCAGAAGATGGTACACCGTGTGATGGGGAAAGGTTTCTAAAACGCACCTCATTTCTCATCTCCTTGTGCCCGGGTTCGCTATTCCAGCCGCTTTACTAGCAATCTCCCTACTTGGAGCATCAGCACCTTTAACCTCCTGTTCCGTACAGGTTGCAATTTGTCCTGAGGATGAACGGGAAGACGTGGAACCAATGAGAGACTAGCTCTTGGTGTTGGGACAGGCACAGGTCACTCTATTTTCCCATCAGGAAGAAGAATTAACCACAGGATCAGCCTGCCACCCGGAACCAAAACAGGGACTGAAGCCATCCTGCGCTATTGCGGCCAGCTCCCTAAAAATCGAGTTGTAAAATGGAGGTTCAGGGCACTGCAATTCACAAACCTGCAGACTTATAAATGATAACTCTCGTCCACAAATATATTGAGGGAAGGCAAAGAAGAGGATTTGAAATCAAGGCAGAATTGCAGGAAACAGATTTCAGGAGGTAGATTCGAATCGCCTTTAAAGCACATGAAAAGCGGCAAAACGTTGACAATGATGCCCTTGGCCAAAAAGGGCGTATGCGTTTTTTCCTGAATATATTCAGGAAAAAACGCATACGCCCTTTTTGGCCAACCAAGCAACCTGGAAAGGCAAATCAGCGCTACAAAGATGTCTCGCTTCCCATCGGTTAAAAAGGCCATGCTGAAAAAAGTGTCAAAACCAGAAATGCAGGACAGGCCATGGAGAAATGGGAGCCTTCCTACACTGATGGGCGGGATGTAAATTGTCAACAGCCACTCTGGAGAAGCGTACGGTGAGTCCTGAAACATCTAAAAAACAAAGCTTAGAGAGCATAGGGCACTTCCACTCATGGGGTTATAAATTGGGAAAATTAAAAATCAGCAAGACACAAGCACCCCAAAGTTTAGGGCTGCTCTGTTGACAAGGACCTCCACTTCATTCCACCTTCAATATCCCAGGAAAGAGAAAAATGGATAAAGAAGTTGTGGTCCTTATGTACAATGGAATATCACTCAGCCATGAAATCAATGTCATAAGGCTAGTAGCAGCATGATGAGTGGATTTAGGTACGACGATTCTAAGTGAAATAAGTCACACAGAAAAGGACACTTCTCATAAGGTATCACTGATAGAGGGAATGTAAAAACCGTTACACTTGAACTGAATTACAAAACAGAACAGAGTCACACATGCAGAAAACACACTATGGCTGCTTAACGGGAAAGGTGAGGTGGGGTGATACATAAAACAAGGGTTTCAAATTAGCTCAGATACCGTTCCATAAACCCAATATGTAATAGACAAGACCTACTCCTTGCTCAGAGAACTGGACTCAACACGCCCTATTCACCGCACAAGAATATATCTGACTAGTAATAATCTTAAAACCTATGTATTGATATCTCTCTGTTAGTGTGTCAAGTGGGTAAAAAGCGGCATAAACACAGCAGTGAAAAGCAGCTAAACCCCATTATAAAAATAAATTACTTTGAAAAACCCATGAAACAAAGACAGTGAAAGAGAGAGAAATTCTTACACAATGCGTTCAGAGGCTGTGATGCAACCTGGATTGACCATATCTAGACCCACAGCTGGATGAGACATAAGGGTGGACACTGTTGCGGCTGAGAGGTTTGGTGAGGTTGGGTGAGCAAACACAGACCCTTTAAAGTAATACTGCGTGGTACCCATCGCATGGGTCCCAAATCTCCAGGTTCAAGGGCATCTTCCTACATCGTAAACATGCATGAGATACCCAGAAGATGGTACACCGTGTGATGGGGAAAGGTTTCTAAAACGCACCTCATTTCTCATCTGCCTGTGCCCGGGTTTGCCATTCCAGCCACTTTACTAGCAATCTCCCTCCTTGGAGCATCATCACCTTTAACCTCCTGTTCCGTACAGGTTGCAATTTGTCCTGAGGATGAACGGGAAGACGTGGAACCAATGAGAGACTAGCTCTTGGTGTTGGGACAGGCACAGGTCACTCTATTTTCCCATCAGGAAGAAGAATTAACCACAGGCTCAGCCTGCCCCCCGGATCAAGAACAGGGCCTGAAGCCATCCTGCGCTTTTGCGGCCATCTCCCAAAAACGCGAGTTGTAAAATGGAGGTTCAGGGCACTGCAATTCACAAACCTGCAGAGTTATAAATGATAACTCTCGTCCACAAATATATTGAGGGAAGGCAAAGAAGAGGATTTGAAATCAAGGCAGAATTGCAGGAAACAGATTTCAGGAGGTAGATTCGAATCGCCTTTAAAGCACATGAAAAGCGGCAAAACGTTGACAATGATGCCCTTGGCCAAAAAGGGCGTATGCGTTTTTTCCTGAATATATTCAGGAAAAAACGCATACGCCCTTTTTGGCCAACCAAGCAACCTGGAAAGGCAAATCAGCGCTACAAAGAAGTCTCGCTTCCCATCGGTTAAAAGGGCCATGCTGAAAAAAGTGTCAAAACCAGAAATGCAGGAAAGGCCATGGAGAAATGGGAGCCTTGCTACACTGATGGGCGGGATGTAAATTGCCAACAGCCACTCTGGAGAAGAGTACGGTGTGTCCTGAAACATCTAAAAAACACAGCTTAGAGAGCATAGGGCACTTCCACTCATGGGGGTATAAATTGGGAAAATGAAAAATCAGCAAGACACAAGCACCCCAAAGTTTAGGGCTGCTCTGTTGACAAGGACCTCCACTTCATTCCACCTTCAATATCCCAGGAAAGAGAAAAATGGATAAAGAAGTTGTGGTCCTTATGTACAATGGAATATCACTCAGCCATGAAATCAATGTCCTAAGGCTGGTAGCAGCATGATGAGTGGATTTAGGTACGACGATTCTAAGTGAAATAAGTCACACAGAAAAGGACACTTCTCATAAGGTATCACTGATAGAGGGAATGTAAAAACCGTTACACTTGAACTGAATTACAAAACAGAACAGAGTCACACATGCAGAAAACACACTATGGCTGCTTAACGGGAAAGGTGAGGTGGGGTGATACATAAAACAAGGGTTTCAAATTAGCTCAGATACCGTTCCATAAACCCAATATGTAATAGACAAGACCTACTCCTTGCTCAGAGAACTGGACTCAACACGCCCTATTCACCGCACAAGAATATATCTGACTAGTAATAATCTTAAAACCTATGTATTGATATCTCTCTGTTAGTGTGTCAAGTGGGTGTAAAGCGGCATAAACACAGCAGTGAAAAGCAGCTAAACCCCATTATAAAAATAAATTACTTTGAAAAACCCATGAAACAAAGACAGTGAAAGAGATAGAAATTCTTACACAATGCGTTCACGGGCTGTGATGCAACCTGGATTGACCATATCTAGACCCACAGCTGGATGAGACATAAGGGTAGACACTCTTGGGGCTGAGAGGTTTGGTGAGGTTGGGTGAGCAAACGCAGACCCTTTAAAGTAATACTGCGTGGTACCCATCGCATGGGTCCCAAATCTCCAGGTTCAAGGGCATCTTCCTCCATCGAAAACATGCATGAGAAACCCAGAAGATGGTACACCGTGTGATGGGGAAAGGTTTCTAAAACGCACCTCATTTCTCATCTCCTTGTGCTCGGGTTCGCCATTCCAGCCACTTTACTAGCAATCTCCCTCCTTGGAGCATCAGCACCTTTAACCTCCTGTTCCGTACAGGTTGCAATTTGTCCTGAGGATGAACGGGTAGACGGGGAACCAGTGAGAGACTAGCTCTTGGTGTTGGAACACGCAGAGGTCACTCTATTTTCCCATCAGGAAGAAGAATTAACCACAGGCTCAGCCTGCCCCCCGGAACCAGAACAGGGCCTGAAGCCATCCTGCGCTTTTGCGGCCATCTCCCAAAAACGCGAGTTGTAAAATGGAGGTTCAGGGCACTGCAATTCAAAAACCTGCAGAGTTATAAATGATACCTCTCGTCCACAAATATATTGAGGGAAGGCAAAGAAGAGGATTTGAAATCAAGGCAGAATTGCAGGAAACAGATTTCAGGAGGTAGATTCGAATCGCCTTTAAAGCACATGAAAAGCGGCAAAACGTTGACAATGATGCCCTTGGCCAAAAAGGGCGTATGCGTTTTTTCCTGAATATATTCAGGAAAAAACGCATACGCCCTTTTTGGCCAACCAAGCAACCTGGAAAGGCAAATCAGCGCGACAAAGAAGTCTCGCTTCCCATCGGTCAAAAGGGCCATGCTGAAAAAAGTGTCAAAACCAGAAATGCAGGACAGGCCATGGAGAAATGGGAGCCTTGCTACACTGATGGGCGGGATGTAAATTGCCAACAGCCACTCTGGAGAAGAGTACGGTGTGTCCTGAAACATCTAAAAAACACAGCTTAGAGAGCATAGGGCACTTCCACTCATGGGGGTATAAATTGGGAAAATGAAAAATCAGCAAGACACAAGCACCCCAAAGTTTAGGGCTGCTCTGTTGACAAGGACCTCCACTTCATTCCACCTTCAATATCCCAGGAAAGAGAAAAATGGATAAAGAAGTTGTGGTCCTTATGTACAATGGAATATCACTCAGCCATGAAATCAATGTCATAAGGCTAGTAGCAGCATGATGAGTGGATTTAGGTACGACGATTCTAAGTGAAATAAGTCACACAGAAAAGGACACTTCTCATAAGGTATCACTGATAGAGGGAATGTAAAAACCGTTACACTTGAACTGAATTACAAAACAGAACAGAGTCACACATGCAGAAAACACACTATGGCTGCTTAACGGGAAAGGTGAGGTGGGGTGATACATAAAACAAGGGTTTCAAATTAGCTCAGATACCGTTCCATAAACCCAATATGTAATAGACAAGACCTACTCCTTGCTCAGAGAACTGGACTCAACACGCCCTATTCACCGCACAAGAATATATCTGACTAGTAATAATCTTAAAACCTATGTATTGATATCTCTCTGTTAGTGTGTCAAGTGGGTAAAAAGCGGCATAAACACAGCAGTGAAAAGCAGCTAAACCCCATTATAAAAATAAATTACTTTGAAAAACCCATGAAACAAAGACAGTGAAAGAGAGCGAAATTCTTACACAATGCGTTCACGGGCTGTGATGCAACCTGGATTGACCATATCTAGACCCACAGCAAGATGAGACATAAGGGTGGACACTGTTGCGGCTGAGAGGTTTGGTGAGGTTGGGTGAGCAAACGCAGACCCTTTAAAGTAATACTGCGTGGTACCCATCGCATGGGTCCCAAATCTCCAGGTTCAAGGGCATCTTCCTACATCGTAAACATGCATGAGATACCCAGAAGATGGTACACCGTGTGATGGGGAAAGGTTTCTAAAACGCACCTCATTTCTCATCTGCCTGTGCCCGGGTTTGCCATTCCAGCCAATTTACTAGCAATCTCCCTCCTTGGAGCATCATCACCTTTAACCTCCTGTTCCATACAGGTTGCAATTTGTCCTGAGGATGAACGGGAAGACGTGGAACCAATGAGAGACTAGCTCTTGGTGTTTGGACAGGCACAGGTCACTCTATTTTCCCATACGGAAGAAGAATTAACCACAGGCTCAGCCTGCCCCCCGGATCAAGAACAGGGCCTGAAGCCATCCTGTGCTTTTGCGGCCATCTCCCAAAAACGCGAGTTGTAAAATGGAGGTTCAGGGCACTGCAATTCACAAACCTGCAGAGTTATGAATGATAACTCTCGTCCACAAATATATTGAGGGAAGGCAAAGAAGAGGATTTGAAATCAAGGCAGAATTGCAGGAAACAGATTTCAGGAGGTAGATTCGAATCGCCTTTAAAGCACATGAAAAGCGGCAAAACGTTGACAATGATGCCCTTGGCCAAAAAGGGCGTATGCGTTTTTTCCGGAATATATTCAGGAAAAAACGCATAGGCCCTTTTTGGCCAACCAAGCAACCTGGAAAGGCAAATCAGCGCTACAAAGAAGTCTCGCTTCCCATCGGTTAAAAGGGCCATGCTGAAAAAAGTGTCAAAACCAGAAATGCAGGACAGGCCATGGAGAAATGGGAGCCTTGCTACACTGATGGGCGGGATGTAAATTGCCAACAGCCACTCTGGAGAAGAGTACGGTGTGTCCTGAAACATCTAAAAAACACAGCTTAGAGAGCATAGGGCACTTCCACTCATGGGGGTATAAATTGGGAAAATGAAAAATCAGCAAGACACAAGCACCCCAAAGTTTAGGGCTGCTCTGTTGACAAGGACCTCCACTTCATTCCACCTTCAATATCCCAGGAAAGAGAAAAATGGATAAAGAAGTTGTGGTCCTTATGTACAATGGAATATCACTCAGCCATGAAATCAATGTCATAAGGCTAGTAGCAGCATGATGAGTGGATTTAGGTACGACGATTCTAAGTGAAATAAGTCACACAGAAAAGGACACTTCTCATAAGGTATCACTGATAGAGGGAATGTAAAAACCGTTACACTTGAACTGAATTACAAAACAGAACAGAGTCACACATGCAGAAAACACACTATGGCTGCTTAACGGGAAAGGTGAGGTGGGGTGATACATAAAACAAGGGTTTCAAATTAGCTCAGATACCGTTCCATAAACCCAATATGTAATAGACAAGACCTACTCCTTGCTCAGAGAACTGGACTCAACACGCCCTATTCACCGCACAAGAATATATCTGACTAGTAATAATCTTAAAACCTATGTATTGATATCTCTCTGTTAGTGTGTCAAGTGGGTAAAAAGCGGCATAAACACAGCAGTGAAAAGCAGCTAAACCCCATTATAAAAATAAATTACTTTGAAAAACCCATGAAACAAAGACAGTGAAAGAGAGAGAAATTCTTACACAATGCGTTCAGGGGCTGTGATGCAACCTGGATTGACCATATCTAGACCCACAGCTGGATGAGACATAAGGGTGGACACTCTTGGGGCTGAGAGGTTTGGTGAGGTTGGGTGAGCAAACGCAGACCCTTTAAAGTAATACTGCATGGTACCCATCGCATGGGTCCCAAATCTCCAGGTTCAAGGGCATCTTCCTACATCGAAAACATGCATGAGAAACCCAGAAGATGGTACACCGTGTGATGGGGAAAGGTTTCTAAAACGCACCTCATTTCTCATCTCCTTGTGCCCGGGTTCGCTATTCCAGCCGCTTTACTAGCAATCTCCCTACTTGGAGCATCAGCACCTTTAACCTCCTGTTCCGTACAGGTTGCAATTTGTCCTGAGGATGAACGGGAAGACGTGGAACCAATGAGAGACTAGTTCTTGGTGTTGGGACAGGCACAGGTCACTCTATTTTCCCATCAGGAAGAAGAATTAACCACAGGCTCAGCCTGCCCCCCGGATCAAGAACAGGGCCTGAAGCCATCCTGCGCTTTTGCGGCCATCTCCCAAAAACGCGAGTTGTAAAACGGAGGTTCAGGGCACTGCAATTCACAAACCTGCAGAGTTATAAATGATAACTCTCGTCCACAAATATATTGAGGGAAGGCAAAGAAGAGGATTTGAAATCAAGGCAGAATTGCAGGAAACAGATTTCAGGAGGTAGATTCGAATCGCCTTCAAAGCGCATGAAAAGCGGCAAAACGTTGACAATGATGCCCTTGGCCAAAAAGGGCGTATGCGTTTTTTCCGGAATATATTCAGGAAAAAACGCATACGCCCTTTTTGGCCAACCAAGCAACCTGGAAAGGCAAATCAGCGCTACAAAGAAGTCTCGCTTCCCATCGGTTAAAAGGGCCATGCTGAAAAAAGTGTCAAAACCAGAAATGCAGGACAGGCCATGGAGAAATGGGAGCCTTGCTACACTGATGGGCGGGATGTAAATTGCCAACAGCCACTCTGGAGAAGAGTACGGTGTGTCCTGAAACATCTAAAAAACACAGCTTAGAGAGCATAGGGCACTTCCACTCATGGGGGTATAAATTGGGAAAATGAAAAATCAGCAAGACACAAGCACCCCAAAGTTTAGGGCTGCTCTGTTGACAAGGACCTCCACTTCATTCCACCTTCAATATCCCAGGAAAGAGAAAAATGGATAAAGAAGTTGTGGTCCTTATGTACAATGGAATATCACTCAGCCATGAAATCAATGTCATAAGGCTAGTAGCAGCATGATGAGTGGATTTAGGTACGATGATTCTAAGTGAAATAAGTCACACAGAAAAGGACACTTCTCATAAGGTATCACTTATAGAGGGAATGTAAAAACCGTTACACTTGAACTGAATTACAAAACAGAACAGAGTCACACATGCAGAAAACACACTATGGTTGCTTAATGGGAAAGGTGAGGTGGGGTGATACATAAAACAAGGGTTTCAAATTAGCTCAGATACCGTTCCATAAACCCAATATGTAATAGACAAGACCTACTCCTTGCTCAGAGAACTGGACTCAACACGCCCTATTCACCGCACAAGAATATATCTGACTAGTAATAATCTTAAAACCTATGTATTGATATCTCTCTGTTAGTGTGTCAAGTGGGTAAAAAGCGGCATAAACACAGCAGTGAAAAGCAGCTAAACCCCATTATAAAAATAAATTACTTTGAAAAACCCATGAAACAAAGACAGTGAAAGAGAGAGAAATTCTTACACAATGCGTTCAGGGGCTGTGATGCAACCTGGATTGACCATATCTAGACCCACAGCTGGATGAGACATAAGGGTGGACACTGTTGCGGCTGAGAGGTTTGGTGAGGTTGGGTGAGCAAACGCAGACCCTTTAAAGTAATACTGCGTGGTACCCATCGCATGGGTCCCAAATCTCCAGGTTCAAGGGCATCTTCCTACATCGTAAACATGCATGAGATACCCAGAAGATGGTACACCGTGTGATGGGGAAAGGTTTCTAAAACGCACCTCATTTCTCATCTCCTTGTGCTCGGGTTCGCCATTCCAGCCACTTTACTAGCAATCTCCCTCCTTGGAGCATCAGCACCTTTAACCTCCTGTTCCGTACAGGTTGCAATTTGTCCTGAGGATGAACGGGTAGATGGGGAACCAGTGAGAGACTAGCTCTTGGTGTTGGAACACGCAGAGGTCACTCTATTTTCCCATCAGGAAGAAGAATTAACCACAGGCTCAGCCTGCCCCCCGGAACCAGAACAGGGCCTGAAGCCATCCTGCGCTTTTGCGGCCATCTCCCAAAAACGCGAGTTGTAAAATGGAGGTTCAGGGCACTGCAATTCACAAACCTGCAGAGTTATAAATGATACCTCTCGTCCACAAATATATTGAGGGAAGGCAAAGAAGAGGATTTGAAATCAAGGCAGAATTGCAGGAAACAGATTTCAGGAGGTAGATACGAATCGCCTTTAAAGCACATGAAAAGCGGCAAAACGTTGACAATGATGCCCTTGGCCAAAAAGGGCGTATGCGTTTTTTCCTGAATATATTCAGGAAAAAACGCATACGCCCTTTTTGGCCAACCAAGCAACCTGGAAAGGCAAATCAGCGCTACAAAGAAGTTTCGCTTCCCATCGGTCAAAAGGGCCATGCTGAAAAAAGTGTCAAAACCAGAAATGCAGGACAGGCCATGGAGAAATGGGAGCCTTGCTACACTGATGGGCGGGATGTAAATTGCCAACAGCCACTCTGGAGAAGAGTACGGTGTGTCCTGAAACATCTAAAAAACACAGCTTAGAGAGCATAGGGCACTTCCACTCATGGGGGTATAAATTGGGAAAATGAAAAATCAGCAAGACACAAGCACCACAAAGTTTAGGGCTGCTCTGTTGACAAGGACCTCCACTTCATTCCACCTTCAATATCCCAGGAAAGAGAAAAATGGATAAAGAAGTTGTGGTCCTTATGTACAATGGAATATCACTCAGCCATGAAATCAATGTCATAAGGCTAGTAGCAGCATGATGAGTGGATTTAGGTACGACGATTCTAAGTGAAATAAGTCACACAGAAAAGGACACTTCTCATAAGGTATCACTGATAGAGGGAATGTAAAAACCGTTACACTTGAACTGAATTACAAAACAGAACAGAGTCACACATGCAGAAAACACACTATGGCTGCTTAACGGGAAAGGTGAGGTGGGGTGATACATAAAACAAGGGTTTCAAATTAGCTCAGATACCGTTCCATAAACCCAATATGTAATAGACAAGACCTACTCCTTGCTCAGAGAACTGGACTCAACACGCCCTATTCACCGCACAAGAATATATCTGACTAGTAATAATCTTAAAACCTATGTATTCATATCTCTCTGTTAGTGTGTCAAGTGGGTGTAAAGCGGCATAAACACAACAGTGAAAAGCAGCTAAACCCCATTATAAAAATAAATTACTTTGAAAAACCCATGAAACAAAGACAGTGAAAGAGATAGAAATTCTTACACAATGCGTTCACGGGCTGTGATGCAACCTGGATTGACCATATCTAGACCCACAGCTGGATGAGACATAAGGGTGGACACTGTTGCGGCTGAGAGGTTTGGTGAGGTTGGGTGAGCAAACGCAGACCCTTTAAAGTAATACTGCATGGTACCCATCGCATGGGTCCCATATCTCCAGGTTCAAGGGCATCTTCCTACATCGAAAACATGCATGAGAAACCCAGAAGATGGTACACCGTGTGATGGGGAAAGGTTTCTAAAACGCACCTCATTTCTCATCTCCTTGTGCCCGGATTCGCTATTCCAGCCCTTTACTAGCAATCTCCCTACTTGGAGCATCATCACCTTTAACCTCCTGTTCCGTACAGGTTGCAATTTGTCCTGAGGATGAACGGGAAGACGTGGAACCAATGAGAGACTAGCTCTTGGTGTTGGGACAGGCACAGGTCACTCTATTTTCCCATCAGGAAGAAGAATTAACCACAGGCTCAGCATGCCCCCCGGATCAAGAACAGGGCCTGAAGCCATCCTGCGCTTTTGCGGCCAGCTCCCAAAAACGCGAGTTGTAAAATGGAGGTTCAGGGCACTGCAATTCACAAACCTGCAGAGTTATAAATGATAACTCTCGTCCACAAATATATTGAGGGAAGGCAAAGAAGAGGATTTGAAATCAAGGCAGAATTGCAGGAAACAGATTTCAGGAGGTAGATTCGAATCGCCTTTAAAGCACATGAAAAGCGGCAAAACGTTGACAATGATGCCCTTGGCCAAAAAGGGCGTATGCGTTTTTTCCTGAATATATTCAGGAAAAAACGCATACGCCCTTTTTGGCCAACCAAGCAACCTGGAAAGGCAAATCAGCGCTACAAAGAAGTCTCGCTTCCCATCGGTTAAAAGGGCCATGCTGAAAAAAGTGTCAAAACCAGAAATGCAGGACAGGCCATGGAGAAATGGGAGCCTTGCTACACTGATGGGCGGGATGTAAATTGCCAACAGCCACTCTGGAGAAGAGTACGGTGTGTCCTGAAACATCTAAAAAACACAGCTTAGAGAGCATAGGGCATTTCCACTCATGGGGGTATAAATTGGGAAAATGAAAAATCAGCAAGACACAAGCACCCCAAAGTTTAGGGCTGCTCTGTTGACAAGGACCTCCACTTCATTCCACCTTCAATATCCCAGGAAAGAGAAAAATGGATAAAGAAGTTGTGGTCCTTATGTACAATGGAATATCACTCAGCCATGAAATCAATGTCATAAGGCTAGTAGCAGCATGATGAGTGGATTTAGGTACGACGATTCTAAGTGAAATAAGTCACACAGAAAAGGACACTTCTCATAAGGTATCACTGATAGAGGGAATGTAAAAACCGTTACACTTGAACTGAATTACAAAACAGAACAGAGTCACACATGCAGAAAACACACTATGGCTGCTTAACGGGAAAGGTGAGGTGGGGTGATACATAAAACAAGGGTTTCAAATTAGCTCAGATACCGTTCCATAAACCCAATATGTAATAGACAAGACCTACTCCTTGCTCAGAGAACTGGACTCAACACGCCCTATTCACCGCACAAGAATATATCTGACTAGTAATAATCTTAAAACCTATGTATTGATATCTCTCTGTTAGTGTGTCAAGTGGGTGTAAAGCGGCATAAACACAGCAGTGAAAAGCAGCTAAACCCCATTATAAAAATAAGTTACTTAGAAAAACCCATGAAACAAAGACAGTGAAAGAGAGCGAAATTCTTACACAATGCGTTCAGGGGCTGTGATGCAACCTGGATTGACCATATCTAGACCCACAGCTGGATGAGACATAAGGGTGGACACTCTTGGGGCTGAGAGGTTTGGTGAGGTTGGGTGAGCAAACGCAGACCCTTTAAAGTAATACTGCGTGGTACCCATCGCATGGGTCCCAAATCTCCAGGTTCAAGGGCATCTTCCTCCATCGAAAACATGCATGAGAAACCCAGAAGATGGTACACCGTGTGATGGGGAAAGGTTTCTAAAACGCACCTCATTTCTCATCTCCTTGTGCCCGGGTTCGGTATTCCAGCCGCTTTACTAGCAATCTCCCTACTTGGAGCATCAGCACCTTTAACCTCCTGTTCCGTACAGGTTGCAATTTGTCCTGAGGGTGAACGGGAAGACATGGAACCAATGAGAGACTAGCTCTTGGTGTTGGGACAGGCACAGGTCACTCTATTTTCCCATCAGGAAGAAGAATTAACCACAGGCTCAGCCTGCCACCCGGAACCAGAACAGGGCCTGAAGCCATCCTGCGCTATTGCGGCCAGCTCCCTAAAAAGCGAGTTGTAAAATGGAGGTTCAGGGCACTGCATTTCACAAACCTGCAGACTTATAAATGATAACTCTCGTCCACAAATATATTGAGGGAAGGCAAAGAAGAGGATTTGAAATCAAGGCAGAATTGCAGGAAACAGATTTCAGGAGGTAGATTCGAATCTCCTTTAAAGCACATGAAAAGCGGAAAAACTTTGACAATGATGCCCTTGGCCAAAAAGGGCGTATGCGTTTTTTCCTGAATATATTCAGGAAAAAACGCATACGCCCTTTTTGGCCAACCAAGCAACCTGGAAAGGCAAATCAGCGCTACAAAGAAGTCTCGCTTCCCATCGGTTAAAAGGGCCATGCTGAAAAAAGTGTCAAAACCAGAAATGCAGGACAGGCCATGGAGAAATGGGAGCCTTGCTACACTGATGGGCGGGATGTAAATTGCCAACAGCCACACTGGAGAAGAGTACGGTGTGTCCTGAAACATCTAAAACACACAGCTTAGAGAGCATAGGGCACTTCCACTCATGGGGTTATAAATTGGGAAAATTAAAAATCAGCAAGACACAAGCACCCCAAAGTTTAGGGCTGCTCTGTTGACAAGGACCTCCACTTCATTCCACCTTAAATATGCCAGGAAAGAGAAAAATGGATAAAAGAGTTGTGGTCCTTATGTACAAAGGAATATCACTCAGCCATGAAATTAATGTCATAAGGCTAGTAGCAGCATGATGAGTGGATTTAGGTACGACAATTCTAAGTGAAGTAAGTTACACAGAAAAGGACACTTCTCATAAGGTATCAGTGATAGAGGGAATGTAAAAACCGTTACACTTGAACTGAATTATAAAACAGAACGGAGTCACACATGCAGAAAACACAGTATGGCTGCTTAACGGGAAAGGTGAGGTGGGGTGATACATAAAACAAGGGTTTCAAATTAGCTCAGATACCGTTCCATAAACCCAATATGTAATAGACAAGACCTACTCCTTGCTCAGAGAACTGGACTCAACACGCCCTATTCACCGCACAAGAATATATCTGACTAGTAATAATCTTAAAACCTATGTATTCATATCTCTCTGTTAGTGTGTCAAGTGGGTGTAAAGCGGCATAAACACAGCAGTGAAAAGCAGCTAAACCCCATTATAAGAATAAATTACTTTTTGAAACCCATGAAACAAAGACAGTGAAAGAGAGCGAAATTCTTACACAATGCGTTCAGGGGCTGTGATCCAACCTGGATTGACCATATCTAGACCCACAGCTGGATGAGACATAAGGGTGGACACTCTTGAGGCTGAGAGGTTTGGTGAGGTTGGGTGAGCAAACGCAGACCCTTTAAAGTAATACTGCGTGGTACCCATCGCATGGGTCCCAAATCTCCAGGTTCAAGGGCATCTTCCTCCATCGAAAACATGCATGAGAAACCCAGAAGATGGTACACCGTGTGATGGGGAAAGGTTTCTAAAACGCACCTCATTTCTCATCTCCTTGTGCTCGGGTTCGCCATTCCAGCCACTTTACTAGCAATCTCCCTCCTTGGAGCATCAGCACCTTTAACCTCCTGTTCCGTACAGGTTGCAATTTGTCCTGAGGATGAACGGGAAGACGTGGAACCAATGAGAGACTAGCTCTTGGTGTTGGGACACGCAGAGGTCACTCTATTTTCCCATCAGGAAGAAGAATTAACCACAGGCTCAGCCTGCCCCCCGGAACAAGAACAGGGCCTGAAGCCATCCTGAGCTTTTGCGGCCATCTCCCAAAAACGCGAGTTGTAAAATGGAGGTTCAGGGCACTGCAATTCACAAACCTGCAGACTTATAAATGATACCTCTCGTCCACAAATATATTGAGGGAAGGCAAAGAAGAGGATTTGAAATCAAGGCAGAATTGCAGGAAACAGATTTCAGGAGGTAGATTCGAATCGCCTTTAAAGCACATGAAAAGCGGCAAAACGTTGACAATGATGCCCTTGGCCAAAAAGGGCGTATGCGTTTTTTCCTGAATATATTCAGGAAAAAACGCATACGCCCTTTTTGGCCAACCAAGCAACCTGGAAAGGCAAATCAGCGCTACAAAGAAGTCTCGCTTCCCATCGGTTAAAAGGGCCATGCTGAAAAAAGTGTCAAAACCAGAAATGCAGGACAGGCCATGGAGAAATGGGAGCCTTGCTACACTGATGGGCGGGATGTAAATTGCCAACAGCCACTCTGGAGAAGAGTACGGTGTGTCCTGAAACATCTAAAAAACACAGCTTAGAGAGCATAGGGCACTTCCACTCATGGGGGTATAAATTGGGAAAATGAAAAATCAGCAAGACACAAGCACCCCAAAGTTTAGGGCTGCTCTGTTGACAAGGACCTCCACTTCATTCCACCTTCAATATCCCAGGAAAGAGAAAAATGGATAAAGAAGTTGTGGTCCTTATGTACAATGGAATATCACTCAGCCATGAAATCAATGTCATAAGGCTAGTAGCAGCATGATGAGTGGATTTAGGTACGACGATTCTAAGTGAAATAAGTCACACAGAAAAGGACACTTCTCATAAGGTATCACCGATAGAGGGAATGTAAAAACCGTTACACTTGAACTGAATTACAAAACAGAACAGAGTCACACATGCAGAAAACACACTATGGCTGCTTAACGGGAAAGGTGAGGTGGGGTGATACATAAAACAAGGGTTTCAAATTAGCTCAGATACCGTTCCATAAACCCAATATGTAATAGACAAGACCTACTCCTTGCTCAGAGAACTGGACTCAACATGCCCTATTCACCGCACAAGAATATATCTGACTAGTAATAATCTTAAAACCTATGTATTGATATCTCTCTGTTAGTGTGTCAAGTGGGTGTAAAGCGGCATAAACACAGCAGTGAAAAGCAGCTAAACCCCATTATAAAAATAAGTTACTTAGAAAAACCCATGAAACAAAGACAGTGAAAGAGAGCGAAATTCTTACACAATGCGTTCAGGGGCTGTGATGCAACCTGGATTGACCATATCTAGACCCACAGATGGATGAGACATAAGGGTGGACACTCTTGGGGCTGAGAGGTTTGGTGAGGTTGGGTGAGCAAACGCAGACCCTTTAAAGTAATACTGCGTGGTACCCATCGCATGGGTCCCAAATCTCCAGGTTCAAGGGCATCTTCCTACAATCGAAAACATGCATGAGAAACCCAGAAGATGGTACACCGTGTGATGGGGAAAGGTTTCTAAAACGCACCTCATTTCTCATCTCCTTGTGCCCGGGTTCGGTATTCCAGCCGCTTTACTAGCAATCTCCCTACTTGGAGCATCAACACCTTTAACCTCCTGTTCCGTACAGGTTGCAATTTGTCCTGAGGGTGAACGGGAAGACGTGGAACCAATGAGAGACTAGCTCTTGGTGTTGGGACAGGCACAGGTCACTCTATTTTCCCATCAGGAAGAAGAATTAACCACAGGCTCAGCCTGCCACCCGGAACCAGAACAGGGCCTGAAGCCATCCTGCGCTATTGCGGCCAGCTCCCTAAAAAGCGAGTTGTAAAATGGAGGTTCAGGGCACTGCATTTCACAAACCTGCAGACTTATAAATGATAACTCTCGTCCACAAATATATTGAGGGAAGGCAAAGAAGAGGATTTGAAATCAAGGCAGAATTGCAGGAAACAGATTTCAGGAGGTAGATTCGAATCTCCTTTAAAGCACATGAAAAGCGGAAAAACTTTGACAATGATGCCCTTGGCCAAAAAGGGCGTATGCGTTTTTTCCTGAATATATTCAGGAAAAAACGCATACGCCCTTTTTGGCCAACCAAGCAACCTGGAAAGGCAAATCAGCGCTACAAAGAAGTCTCGCTTCCCATCGGTTAAAAGGGCCATGCTGAAAAAAGTGTCAAAACCAGAAATGCAGGACAGGCCATGGAGAAATGGGAGCCTTGCTACACTGATGGGCGGGATGTAAATTGCCAACAGCCACACTGGAGAAGAGTACGGTGTGTCCTGAAACATCTAAAAAACACAGCTTAGAGAGCATAGGGCACTTCCACTCATGGGGGTATAAATTGGGAAAATGAAAAATCAGCAAGACACAAGCACCCCAAAGTTTAGGGTTGCTCTGTTGACAAGGACCTCCACTTCATTCCACCTTAAATATGCCAGGAAAGAGAAAAATGGATAAAAGAGTTGTGGTCCTTATGTACAAAGGAATATCACTCAGCCATGAAATTAATGTCATAAGGCTAGTAGCAGCATGATGAGTGGATTTAGGTACGACGATTCTAAGTGAAGTAAGTTACACAGAAAAGGACACTTCTCATAAGGTATCAGTGATAGAGGGAATGTAAAAACCGTTACACTTGAACTGAATTATAAAACAGAACGGAGTCACACTTGCAGAAAACACACTATGGCTGCTTAACGGGAAAGGTGAGGTGGGGTGATACATAAAACAAGGGTTTCAAATTAGCTCAGATACCGTTCCATAAACCCAATATGTAATAGACAAGACCTACTCCTTGCTCAGAGAACTGGACTCAACACGCCCTATTCACCGCACAAGAATATATCTGACTAGTAATAATCTTAAAACCTATGTATTCATATCTCTCTGTTAGTGTGTCAAGTGGGTGTAAAGCGGCATAAACACAGCAGTGAAAAGCAGCTAAACCCCATTATAAGAATAAATTACTTTTTGAAACCCATGAAACAAAGACAGTGAAAGAGAGCGAAATTCTTACACAATGCGTTCAGGGGCTGTGATCCAACCTGGATTGACCATATCTAGACCCACAGCTGGATGAGACATAAGGGTGGACACTCTTGAGGCTGAGAGGTTTGGTGAGGTTGGGTGAGCAAACGCAGACCCTTTAAAGTAATACTGCGTGGTACCCATCGCATGGGTCCCAAATCTCCAGGTTCAAGGGCATCTTCCTCCATCGAAAACATGCATGAGAAACCCAGAAGATGGTACACCGTGTGATGGGGAAAGGTTTCTAAAACGCACCTCATTTCTCATCTCCTTGTGCTCGGGTTCGCCATTCCAGCCACTTTACTAGCAATCTCCCTCCTTGGAGCATCAGCACCTTTAACCTCCTGTTCCGTACAGGTTGCAATTTGTCCTGAGGATGAACGGGAAGACGTGGAACCAATGAGAGACTAGCTCTTGGTGTTGGGACACGCAGAGGTCACTCTATTTTCCCATCAGGAAGAAGAATTAACCACAGGCTCAGCCTGCCCCCCGGAACAAGAACAGGGCCTGAAGCCATCCTGAGCTTTTGCGGCCATCTCCCAAAAACGCGAGTTGTAAAATGGAGGTTCAGGGCACTGCAATTCACAAACCTGCAGACTTATAAATGATACCTCTCGTCCACAAATATATTGAGGGAAGGCAAAGAAGAGGATTTGAAATCAAGGCAGAATTGCAGGAAACAGATTTCAGGAGGTAGATTCGAATCGCCTTTAAAGCACATGAAAAGCGGCAAAACGTTGACAATGATGCCCTTGGCCAAAAAGGGCGTATGCGTTTTTTCCTGAATATATTCAGGAAAAAACGCATACGCCCTTTTTGGCCAACCAAGCAACCTGGAAAGGCAAATCAGCGCTACAAAGAAGTCTCGCTTCCCATCGGTTAAAAGGGCCATGCTGAAAAAAGTGTCAAAACCAGAAATGCAGGACAGGCCATGGAGAAATGGGAGCCTTGCTACACTGATGGGCGGGATGTAAATTGCCAACAGCCACTCTGGAGAAGAGTACGGTGTGTCCTGAAACATCTAAAAAACACAGCTTAGAGAGCATAGGGCACTTCCACTCATGGGGGTATAAATTGGGAAAATGAAAAATCAGCAAGACACAAGCACCCCAAAGTTTAGGGCTGCTCTGTTGACAAGGACCTCCACTTCATTCCACCTTCAATATCCCAGGAAAGAGAAAAATGGATAAAGAAGTTGTGGTCCTTATGTACAATGGAATATCACTCAGCCATGAAATCAATGTCATAAGGCTAGTAGCAGCATGATGAGTGGATTTAGGTACGACGATTCTAAGTGAAATAAGTCACACAGAAAAGGACACTTCTCATAAGGTATCACCGATAGAGGGAATGTAAAAACCGTTACACTTGAACTGAATTACAAAACAGAACAGAGTCACACATGCAGAAAACACACTATGGCTGCTTAACGGGAAAGGTGAGGTGGGGTGATACATAAAACAAGGGTTTCAAATTAGCTCAGATACCGTTCCATAAACCCAATATGTAATAGACAAGACCTACTCCTTGCTCAGAGAACTGGACTCAACATGCCCTATTCACCGCACAAGAATATATCTGACTAGTAATAATCTTAAAACCTATGTATTGATATCTCTCTGTTAGTGTGTCAAGTGGGTGTAAAGCGGCATAAACACAGCAGTGAAAAGCAGCTAAACCCCATTATAAAAATAAGTTACTTAGAAAAACCCATGAAACAAAGACAGTGAAAGAGAGCGAAATTCTTACACAATGCGTTCAGGGGCTGTGATGCAACCTGGATTGACCATATCTAGACCCACAGATGGATGAGACATAAGGGTGGACACTCTTGGGGCTGAGAGGTTTGGTGAGGTTGGGTGAGCAAACGCAGACCCTTTAAAGTAATACTGCGTGGTACCCATCGCATGGGTCCCAAATCTCCAGGTTCAAGGGCATCTTCCTACAATCGAAAACATGCATGAGAAACCCAGAAGATGGTACACCGTGTGATGGGGAAAGGTTTCTAAAACGCACCTCATTTCTCATCTCCTTGTGCCCGGGTTCGGTATTCCAGCCGCTTTACTAGCAATCTCCCTACTTGGAGCATCAACACCTTTAACCTCCTGTTCCGTACAGGTTGCAATTTGTCCTGAGGGTGAACGGGAAGACGTGGAACCAATGAGAGACTAGCTCTTGGTGTTGGGACAGGCACAGGTCACTCTATTTTCCCATCAGGAAGAAGAATTAACCACAGGCTCAGCCTGCCACCCGGAACCAGAACAGGGCCTGAAGCCATCCTGCGCTATTGCGGCCAGCTCCCTAAAAAGCGAGTTGTAAAATGGAGGTTCAGGGCACTGCATTTCACAAACCTGCAGACTTATAAATGATAACTCTCGTCCACAAATATATTGAGGGAAGGCAAAGAAGAGGATTTGAAATCAAGGCAGAATTGCAGGAAACAGATTTCAGGAGGTAGATTCGAATCTCCTTTAAAGCACATGAAAAGCGGAAAAACTTTGACAATGATGCCCTTGGCCAAAAAGGGCGTATGCGTTTTTTCCTGAATATATTCAGGAAAAAACGCATACGCCCTTTTTGGCCAACCAAGCAACCTGGAAAGGCAAATCAGCGCTACAAAGAAGTCTCGCTTCCCATCGGTTAAAAGGGCCATGCTGAAAAAAGTGTCAAAACCAGAAATGCAGGACAGGCCATGGAGAAATGGGAGCCTTGCTACACTGATGGGCGGGATGTAAATTGCCAACAGCCACACTGGAGAAGAGTACGGTGTGTCCTGAAACATCTAAAAAACACAGCTTAGAGAGCATAGGGCACTTCCACTCATGGGGGTATAAATTGGGAAAATGAAAAATCAGCAAGACACAAGCACCCCAAAGTTTAGGGTTGCTCTGTTGACAAGGACCTCCACTTCATTCCACCTTAAATATGCCAGGAAAGAGAAAAATGGATAAAAGAGTTGTGGTCCTTATGTACAAAGGAATATCACTCAGCCATGAAATTAATGTCATAAGGCTAGTAGCAGCATGATGAGTGGATTTAGGTACGACGATTCTAAGTGAAGTAAGTTACACAGAAAAGGACACTTCTCATAAGGTATCAGTGATAGAGGGAATGTAAAAACCGTTACACTTGAACTGAATTATAAAACAGAACGGAGTCACACTTGCAGAAAACACACTATGGCTGCTTAACGGGAAAGGTGAGGTGGGGTGATACATAAAACAAGGGTTTCAAATTAGCTCAGATACCGTTCCATAAACCCAATATGTAATAGACAAGACCTACTCCTTGCTCAGAGAACTGGACTCAACACGCCCTATTCACCGCACAAGAATATATCTGACTAGTAATAATCTTAAAACCTATGTATTCATATCTCTCTGTTAGTGTGTCAAGTGGGTGTAAAGCGGCATAAACACAGCAGTGAAAAGCAGCTAAACCCCATTATAAGAATAAATTACTTTTTCAAACCCATGAAACAAAGACAGTGAAAGAGAGCGAAATTCTTACACAATGCGTTCAGGGGCTGTGATCCAACCTGGATTGACCATATCTAGACCCACAGCTGGATGAGACATAAGGGTGGACACTCTTGAGGCTGAGAGGTTTGGTGAGGTTGGGTGAGCAAACGCAGACCCTTTAAAGTAATACTGCGTGGTACCCATCGCATGGGTCCCAAATCTCCAGGTTCAAGGGCATCTTCCTCCATCGAAAACATGCATGAGAAACCCAGAAGATGGTACACCGTGTGATGGGGAAAGGTTTCTAAAACGCACCTCATTTCTCATCTCCTTGTGCTCGGGTTCGCCATTCCAGCCACTTTACTAGCAATCTCCCTCCTTGGAGCATCAGCACCTTTAACCTCCTGTTCCGTACAGGTTGCAATTTGTCCTGAGGATGAACGGGAAGACGTGGAACCAATGAGAGACTAGCTCTTGGTGTTGGGACACGCAGAGGTCACTCTATTTTCCCATCAGGAAGAAGAATTAACCACAGGCTCAGCCTGCCCCCCGGAACAAGAACAGGGCCTGAAGCCATCCTGAGCTTTTGCGGCCATCTCCCAAAAACGCGAGTTGTAAAATGGAGGTTCAGGGCACTGCAATTCACAAACCTGCAGAGTTATAAATGATACCTCTCGTCCACAAATATATTGAGGGAAGGCAAAGAAGAGGATTTGAAATCAAGGCAGAATTGCAGGAAACAGATTTCAGGAGGTAGATTCGAATCGCCTTTAAAGCACATGAAAAGCGGCAAAACGTTGACAATGATGCCCTTGGCCAAAAAGGGCGTATGCGTTTTTTCCTGAATATATTCAGGAAAAAACGCATACGCCCTTTTTGGCCAACCAAGCAACCTGGAAAGGCAAATCAGCGCTACAAAGATGTCTCGCTTCCCATCGGTCAAAAGGGCCATGCTGAAAAAAGTCTCAAAACCAAAAATGCAGGACAGGCCATGGAGAAATGGGAGCCTTGCTACACTGATGGGCGGGATGTAAATTGTCAACAGCCACTCTGGAGAAGTGTACGGTGAGTCCTGAAACGTCTAAAAAGCAAAGCTTAGAGAGCATAGGGCACTTCCACTCATGGGGGTATAAATTGGGAAAATGAAAAATCAGCAAGACACAAGCACCCCAAAGTTTAGGGCTGCTCTGTTGACAAGGACCTCCACTTCATTCCACCTTCAATATCCCAGGAAAGAGAAAAATGGATAAAGAAGTTGTGGTCCTTATGTACAATGGAATATCACTCAGCCATGAAATCAATGTCTTAAGGCTAGTAGCAGCATGATAAGTGGATTTAGGTACGACGATTCTAAGTGAAATAAGTCACACAGAAAAGGACACTTCTCATAAGGTATCACTTATAGAGGGAATGTAAAAACCGTTACACTTGAACTGAATTACAAAACAGAACAGAGTCACACATGCAGAAAACACACTATGGCTGCTTAACGGGAAAGGTGAGGTGGGGTGATACATAAAACAAGGGTTTCAAATTAGCTCAGATACCGTTCCATAAACCCAATATGTAATAGACAAGACCTACTCCTTGCTCAGAGAACTGGACTCAACACGCCCTATTCACCGCACAAGAATATATCTGAGTAGTAATAATCTTAAAACCTATGTATTGATATCTCTCTGTTAGTGTGTCAAGTGGGTGTAAAGGGGCATAAACACAGCAGTGAAAAGCAGCTAAACCCCATTATAAAAATAAATTACTTTGAAAAACCCATGAAACAAAGACAGTGAAAGAGAGCGAAATTCTTACACAATGCGTTCAGGGGCTGTGATGCAACCTGGATTGACCATATCTAGACCCACAGCTGGATGAGACATAAGGGTGGACACTCTTGGGGCTGAGAGGTTTGGTGAGGTTGGGTGAGCAAATGCAGACCCTTTAAAGTAATACTGCGTGGTACCCATCGCATGGGTCCCAAATCTCCAGGTTCAAGGGCATCTTCCTACATCGAAAACATGCATGAGAAACCCAGAAGATGGTACACCGTGTGATGGGGAAAGGTTTCTAAAACGCACCTCATTTCTCATCTCCTTGTGCCCGGGTTCGGTATTCCAGCCGCTTTACTAGCAATCTCCCTACTTGGAGCATCAGCACCTTTAACCTCCTGTTCCGTACAGGTTGCAATTTGTCCTGAGGGTGAACGGGAAGACGTGGAACCAATGAGAGACTAGCTCTTGGTGTTGGGACAGGCACAGGTCACTCTATTTTCCCATCAGGAAGAAGAATTAACCACATGATCAGCCTGCCCCCTGGAACCAGAACAGGGCCTGAAGCCATCCTGCGCTATTGCGGCCAGCTCCCAAAAAAGCGAGTTGTAAAATGGAGGTTCAGGGCACTGCAATTCACAAACCTGCAGAGTTATAAATGATAACTCTCGTCCACAAATATATTGAGGGAAGGCAAAGAAGAGGATTTGAAATCAAGGCAGAATTGCAGGAAACAGATTTCAGGAGGTAGATTCGAATCGCCTTAAAGCACATGAAAAGCGGAAAAACTTTGACAATGATGCCCTTGGCCAAAAAGGGCGTATGCGTTTTTTCCTGAATATATTCAGGAAAAAACGCATACGCCCTTTTTGGCCAACCAAGCAACCTGGAAAGGCAAATCAGCGCTACAAAGAAGTCTCGCTTCCCATCGGTTAAAAGGGCCATGCTGAAAAAAGTGTCAAAACCAGAAATGCAGGACAGGCCATGGAGAAATGGGAGCCTTGCTACACTGATGGGCGGGATGTAAATTGCCAACAGCCACACTGGAGAAGAGTACGGTGTGTCCTGAAACATCTAAAAAACACAGCTTAGAGAGCATAGGGCACTTCCACTCATGGGGGTATAAATTGGGAAAATGAAAAATCAGCAAGACACAAGCACCCCAAAGTTTAGGGTTGCTCTGTTGACAAGGACCTCCACTTCATTCCACCTTCAATATCCCAGGAAAGAGAAAAATGGATAAAAGAGTTGTGGTCCTTATGTACAAAGGAATATCACTCAGCCATGAAATCAATGTCATAAGGCTAGTAGCAGCATGATGAGTGGATTTAGGTACGACGATTCTAAGTGAAGTAAGTTACACAGAAAAGGACACTTCTCATAAGGTATCAGTGATAGAGGGAATGTAAAAACCGTTACACTTGAACTGAATTACAAAACAGAACGGAGTCACACATGCAGAAAACACACTATGGCTGCTTAACGGGAAAGGTGAGGTGGGGTGATACATAAAACAAGGGTTTCAAATTAGCTCAGATACCGTTCCATAAACCCAATATGTAATAGACAAGACCTACTCCTTGCTCAGAGAACTGGACTCAACACGCCCTATTCACCGCACAAGAATATATCTGACTAGTAATAATCTTAAAACCTATGTATTCATATCTCTCTTTTTGTGTGTCAAGTGGGTGTAAAGCGGCATAAACACAGCAGTGAAAAGCAGCTAAACCCCATTATAAAAATAAATTACTTTGAAAAACCCATGAAACAAAGACAGTGAAAGAGAGCGAAATTCTTACACAATGCGTTCAGGGGCTGTGATGCAACCTGGATTGACCATATCTAGACCCACAGCTGGATGAGACATAAGGGTGGACACTCTTGGGGCTGAGAGGTTTGGTGAGGTTGGGTGAGCAAACGCAGACCCTTTAAAGTAATACTGCGTGGTACCCATCGCATGGGTCCCAAATCTCCAGGTTCAAGGGCATCTTCCTACATCGAAAACATGCATGAGAAACCCAGAAGATGGTACACCGTGTGATGGGGAAAGGTTTCTAAAACGCACCTCATTTCTCATCTCCTTGTGCCCGGGTTCGGTATTCCAGCCGCTTTACTAGCAATCTCCCTCCTTGGAGCATCAGCACCTTTAACCTCCTGTTCCGTACAGGTTGCAATTTGTCCTGAGTGTGAACGGGAAGACGTGGAACCAATGAGAGACTAGCTCTTGGTGTTGGGACAGGCACAGGTCACTCTATTTTCCCATCAGGAAGAAGAATTAACCACAGGCTCAGCCTGCCACCCGGAACAAGAACAGGGCCTGAAGCCATCCTGCGCTATTGCGGCCAGCTCCCTAAAAAGCGAGTTGTAAAATGGAGGTTCAGGGCACTGCATTTCACAAACCTGCAGACTTATAAATGACAACTCTCGTCCACAAATATATTGAGGGAAGGCAAAGAAGAGGATTTGAAATCAAGGCAGAATTGCAGGAAACATATTTCAGGAGGTAGATTCGAATCGCCTTTAAAGCACATGAAAAGCGGAAAAACGTTGACAATGATGCCCTTGGCCAAAAAGGGCGTATGCGTTTTTTCCTGAATATATTCAGGAAAAAACGCATACGCCCTTTTTGGCCAACCAAGCAACCTGGAAAGGCAAATCAGCGCTACAAAGAAGTCTCGCTTCCCATCGGTTAAAAGGGCCATGCTGAAAAAAGTGTCAAAACCAGAAATGCAGGACAGGCCATGGAGAAATGGGAGCCTTGCTACACTGATGGGCGGGATGTAAATTGCCAACAGCCACTCTGGAGAAGAGTACGGTGTGTCCTGAAACATCTAAAAAACACAGCTTAGAGAGCATAGGGCACTTCCACTCATGGGGGTATAAATTGGGAAAATGAAAAATCAGCAAGACACAAGCACCCCAAAGTTTATGGTTGCTCTGTTGACAAGGACCTCCACTTCATTCTACCTTAAATATGCCAGGGAAGAGAAAAATGGATAAAAGAGTTGTGGTCCTTATGTACAAAGGAATATCACTCAGCCATGAAATCAATGTCATAAGGCTAGTAGCAGCATGATGAGTGGATTTAGGTACGACGATTCTAAGTGAAGTAAGTTACACAGAAAAGGACACTTCTCATAAGGTATCAGTGATAGAGGGAATGTAAAAACCGTTACACTTGAACTGAATTACAAAACAGAACGGAGTCACACATGCAGAAAACACACTATGGCTGCTTAACGGGAAAGGTGAGGTGGGGTGATACATAAAACAAGGGTTTCAAATTAGCTCAGATACCGTTCCATAAACCCAATATGTAATAGACAAGACCTACTCCTTGCTCAGAGAACTGGACTCAACACGCCCTATTCACCGCACAAGAATATATCTGACTAGAAATAATCTTAAAACCTATGTATTCATATCTCTCTGTTAGTGTGTCAAGTGGGTGTAAAGCGGCATAAACACAGCAGTGAAAAGCAGCTAAACCCCATTATAAGAATAAATTACTTTTTCAAACCCATGAAACAAAGACAGTGAAAGAGAGCGAAATTCTTACACAATGCGTTCAGGGGCTATGATCCAACCTGGATTGACCATATCTAGACCCACAGCTGGATGAGACATAAGGGTGGACACTCTTGAGGCTGAGAGGTTTGGTGAGGTTGGGTGAGCAAACGCAGACCCTTTAAAGTAATACTGCGTGGTACCCATCGCATGGGTCCCAAATCTCCAGGTTCAAGGGCATCTTCCTACATCGAAAACATGCATGAGAAACCCAGAAGATGGTACACCGTGTGATGGGGAAAGGTTTCTAAAACGCACCTCATTTCTCATCTCCTTGTGCTCGGGTTCGCCATTCCAGCCACTTTACTAGCAATCTCCCTCCTTGGAGCATCAGAACCTTTAACCTCCTGTTCCGTACAGGTTGCAATTTGTCCTGAGGATGAACGGGAAGACGTGGAACCAATGAGAGACTAGCTCTTGGTGTTGGGACAGGCACAGGTCACTCTATTTTCCCATCAGGAAGAAGAATTAACCACAGGCTCAGCCTGCCCCCCGGAACCAGAACAGGGCCTGAAGCCATCCTGAGCTTTTGCGGCCATCTCCCAAAAACGCGAGTTGTAAAATGGAGGTTCAGGGCACTGCAATTCACAAACCTGCAGAGTTATAAATGATACCTCTCGTCCACAAATATATTGAGGGAAGGCAAAGAAGAGGATTTGAAATCAAGGCAGAATTGCAGGAAACAGATTTCAGGAGGTAGATTCGAATCGCCTTTAAAGCACATGAAAAGCGGCAAAACGTTGACAATGATGCCCTTGGCCAAAAAGGGCGTATGCGTTTTTTCCTGAATATATTCAGGAAAAAACGCATACGCCCTTTTTGGCCAACCAAGCAACCTGGAAAGGCAAATCAGCGCTACAAAGAAGTCTCGCTTCCCATCGGTCAAAAGGGCCATGCTGAAAAAAGTGGCAAAACCAGAAATGCAGGACAGGCCATGGAGAAATGGGAGCCTTGCTACACTGATGGGCGGGATGTAAATTGTCAACAGCCACTCTGGAGAAGTGTACGGTGAGTCCTGAAACGTCTAAAAAGCAAAGCTTAGAGAGCATAGGGCACTTCCACTCATGGGGGTATAAATTGGGAAAATGAAAAATCAGCAAGACACAAGCACCCCAAAGTTTAGGGCTGCTCTGTTGACAAGGACCTCCACTTCATTCCACCTTCAATATCCCAGGAAAGAGAAAAATGGATAAAGAAGTTGTGGTCCTTATGTACAATGGAATATCACTCAGCCATGAAATCAATGTCTTAAGGCTAGTAGCAGCATGATAAGTGGATTTAGGTACGACGATTCTAAGTGAAATAAGTCACACAGAAAAGGACACTTCTCATAAGGTATCACTTATAGAGGGAATGTAAAAACCGTTACACTTGAACTGAATTACAAAACAGAACAGAGTCACACATGCAGAAAACACACTATGGCTGCTTAACGGGAAAGGTGAGGTGGGGTGATACATAAAACAAGGGTTTCAAATTAGCTCAGATACCGTTCCATAAACCCAATATGTAATAGACAAGACCTACTCCTTGCTCAGAGAACTGGACTCAACACGCCCTATTCACCGCACAGGAATATATCTGAGTAGTAATAATCTTAAAACCTATGTATTGATATCTCTCTGTTAGTGTGTCAAGTGGGTGTAAAGCGGCATAAACACAGCAGTGAAAAGCAGCTAAACCCCATTATAAAAATAAATTTCTTTGAAAAACCCATGAAACAAAGTCAGTGAAAGAGAGCGAAATTCTTACACAATGCGTTCAGGGGCTGTGATCCAACCTGGATTGACCATATCTAGACCCACAGCTGGATGAGACATAAGGGTGGACACTCTTGGGGCTGAGAGGTTTGGTGAGGTTGGGTGAGCAAACGCAGACCCTTTAAAGTAATACTGCGTGGTACCCATCGCATGGGTCCCAAATCTCCAGGTTCAAGGGCATCTTCCTACATCGAAAACATGCATGAGAAACCCAGAAGATGGTACACCGTGTGATGGGGAAAGGTTTCTAAAACGCACCTCATTTCTCATCTCCTTGTGCCCGGGTTCGGTATTCCAGCCGCTTTACTAGCAATCTCCCTCCTTGGAGCATCAGCACCTTTAACCTCCTGTTCCGTACAGGTTGCAATTTGTCCTGAGGGTGAACGGGAAGACGTGGAACCAATGAGAGCCTAGCTCTTGGTGTTGGCACAGGCACAGGTCACTCTATTTTCCCATCAGGAAGAAGAATTAACCACAGGCTCAGCCTGCCCCCCGGAACCAGAACAGGGCCTGAAGCCATCCTGCGCTATTGCGGCCAGCTCCCTAAAAAGCGATTTGTAAAATGGAGGTTCAGGGCACAGCAATTCACAAACCTGCAGACTTATAAATGATAACTCTCGTCCACAAATATATTGAGGGAAGGCAAAGAAGAGGATTTGAAATCAAGGCAGAATTGCAGGAAACAGATTTCAGGAGGTAGATTCGAATCGCCTTAAAGCACATGAAAAGCGGCAAAACGTTGACAATGATGCCCTTGGCCAAAAAGGGCGTATGCGTTTTTTCCTGAATATATTCAGGAAAAAACGCATACGCCCTTTTTGGCCAACCAAGCAACCTGGAAAGGCAAATCAGCGATACAAAGAAGACTCGCTTCCCATCGGTCAAAAGGGCCATGCTGAAAAAAGTGTCAAAACCAGAAATGCAGGACATGCCATGGAGAAATGGGAGCCTTGCTACACTGATGGGCGGGATGTAAATTGCCAACAGCCACTCTGGAGAAGTGTACCGTGTGTCCTGAAACATCTAAAAAACACAGCTTAGAGAGCATAGGGCACTTCCACTCATGGGGGTATAAATTGGGAAAATTAAAAATCAGCAAGACACAAGCACCCCAAAGTTTAGGGCTGCTCTGTTGACAAGGACCTCCACTTCATTCCACCTTAAATATCCCAGGAAAGAGAAAAATGGATAAAGAAGTTGTGGTCCTTATGTACAATGGAATATCACTCAGCCATGAAATCAATGTCATAAGGCTAGTAGCAGCATGATGAGTGGATTTAGGTACGACGATTCCAAGTGAAATAAGTCACACAGAAAAGGACATTTCTCATAAGGTATCACTTATAGAGGGAATGTAAAAACCATTACACTTGAAGTGAATTACAAAACAGAACAGAGTCACACATTTAGAAAACACACTATGGCTGCTTAACGGGAAAGGTGAAGTGGGGTGATGCATAAAACAAGGGTTTCATATTAGCTCAAATACCGATCCATATACCCAATATGTAATAGACAAGACCTATTCCTTGCTCAGTGAAGTGGATGCAACACCCCCTATTCAACGAACAAGAATATATCTGACTAGTAAAAATCTTAAATCCTATGTATTGATGTCTCTCTGTTAGTGTGTCAATTGGGTGTAAAGGGGCATAAACACAGCAGTGAAAATCAGGTAAACCCCATTATAAAAATAAATTACTTTGAAAAACCCATGAAACAAAGACAGTGAAAGAGAGAGAAATTCTTACACAATTCTTTCAGGGGCTGTGATGCAACCTGGTGTGACCATATCTAGATCCACAGCCTGATGAGAAATAAAGCTGGACACTCTTGGGGCTGAAGGTCTCTTTCCCTATTTACCAGATTAGGAACGTAGAAAGGATGCCACCCTCTGGCCGTTACCTGCAAACGCAGCTTTAAAACATGTGCTAATGGTCACTTCATATGAACAAGTACTTCAGGGCTGTAAATGAAACGTGCCCTCAAAATGTCTTGAGGGAGGTAATGGCCAAAAATTTTCAAAATGTGACACTTACTTTAAGAAAACACTTTGAAGAACTGAGCTGTAATCACAGTTTGATAAATAAAAAGGGCATGCTTTAAAGCTCAATTTCAACAGATTATGGGACACATGCAAATTCAACCACAGATAGGCATCAGCTCGCACCGGTTAGAATAACCATCAGCAAGAAAACTACAAACAATAAATATTGAAGGTGTTTTGGAGAAATGCATACTCTCAATTTTAAGTGGGACGTAACCTGGAAAGAGCCACTAATGAGAACTGAATGGTGGTGCCTTTAAAACATACACACTGAGCTACCATATGATACAGCAAGCCCACTCCTTGGCCTATAACATAAGAAGATATAACTGGATAGACACAGGCAAACAAATGTGCATTGCAGCAGTATTACAATAGCCAAGACATGGAGGCAACCAGAAAGTCCATCAAGAGGTGCGTGGCCAAAGAAGAACTGGTACACGTACAGATGGAATATTAGCCAGGGAAAAAAATGAAACAATGCCATTTGCAGCACCATGTATGATTCTTGAGGTAATCAGGCAAATTGTACTAAGTCAGAAAGCAAAAGACACATATCCTATAATATCACTTATAGGTCTTAGCTAAAAATTGATACCAATGAAAATATTTCCACAGAGAAATGCAATCACAGATTCATTAAACAAACTTATGGTTCACCAAATGGAAAGGTGTGAGGATTGGATACATTAGGATATTGGGGTTAAGATAGATATAGAAACACATGTGAAATATGTAATCACCAAAGACCTACGTAATACCAAGACAAGACTACTCAACATTGTGTCATAACCTACATGGGAAAATGATCCAAAGAAGAATAGATATATGTATATGTTTAAAAGAACCACATCTTTCACACCTAGAAGAAACAAAACATTTTAATTAAATTTGCTCTGACAAAAAATAAAAATTAAATTAAAAAAAGAACAAGAAGTAATGAGACATAAACTTAAGGGGCTATTTGCTGGCACATTGCATTCTAATTTACAACCAGAACATGACTTCCATTAAGGCTCTGTCATCACTAATAAAGCAGCTTTATAAGCAATGTTGAAGGTAGCTTAAAAGAAGTCTCACTAATTATTGATAGTAACAAGGAAACAAAGAAAAGTAAAAATCTCACTGCAAAAAGTATACATAGGGTAAGGATAGTAGATCAAACACTTATTAAACTTCTGTAAAGAATAAAAGACAACAGTAGTATGTTTTTTTAAAAAGAGAGGGCCCAAATAAATCTGAAATGAAAGAGATGATGTTACAACAGACACCACAGAAATACAAAGTATCCTAAGATACACACAGGGTAACTCAGGGCTCAGACTGGACAGAGCCCACTCTCCAGTCCCCTGTACATGACTTACAGGAGCCTCAGGAACTGAGGAGGGGGTCCCTGAGGAGAGGCTCAAGATAGAATATGGTAGGCATTAACATGACTGCATTCATCTTAAACATGCCTGAACTACATTCACACGAGATGATTTTGTCCTGTATGTACATCGGCACCTCTAGTTGGAACTGCAAATCTTTGGCTTCAACACCTCTACTGACAACATTAGCGTCACCTGCTGTGGACCGTCTCCTATAGGATTTCTAGAATCACAAAACATCGAAGCTTCACAGGACCCAGAGTCTGTGCAACTCCACACAGAGTCTCAGAGTCTCAACTCCACTCAGATACTCCACTCTTGGAGGGCACACACAAAGTAGTGTGCACATCAGGACCCAGGGGAAGGAGCAGTGACCCTGTAGGAGAATGACCAGAACTACCTGCTACTTTTAGAGGGTCTCCTGCAGAGGCAGGTGGTGGCTGTGGCTGTGGCTCACCGTGAGGACAACGACACTGGCAGCAGAAGTTCTGGGAAATACTCCTTGGTGTGAGCCCTCCCAGAGTCCGCCATTAGCCCCACCAAGAGCAAGGTAGGCTCCAGGGCTGGGTCGCCTCAGGCCAAACAACCAACAGGGAGGGAACCCAGCCCCATGCATCAGCAGACAAGCGGATTAAACTTTTTATTAAAGTTTTATTTAATCCGAAGACAAGCGGATTAAAGCTCTGCCCACCAAAGCAACACCCAGCTCTACCCACCACCAGTCCCTCCCATCAGGAAGCTTGCACAAGCCTCTAAGATAGACTCATCCACCGGAGAGCAGACAGCAGAAGCAAGAAGAACTACAATTCTGCAGCCTGTGGAAGGAAAACCACATTCACAGAAAGATAGACAAAATGAAAAGGCAGAGGACTTTATACCAGATCAAGGAACAAGATAAAACCCCAGAAAAAAAATGAAATGAGGTGGAGATAGGGAACCTTCCAGAAAAAGAATTCAGAATAATGATAGTGAAGTTGAGCCAAGACCTTGGAAAAAGAAAGGAGGCAAAGATCGAGAAGATGCAAGAAATGTTTAACAAAGACCTAGAAGAATTAAGGAACAAACACCTAGAAGAATTAAAGAACAAACAAACAGAGGTGAACAATGGAATAACTGAAATGAAAAATACACTAGAAGGAATCAGTAGCAGAATAACTGTGGCAGAAGAACGGATAAGTGACCTGGAAGACAGAAAGGTGGAAATCACTGCCATGGAACAGAATAAAGAAAAAGAATGAAAATAAACGAAGATACCCCAAGAGTCCTCTGGGACAACTTTAAACGCAACAACATTCGCATTATAGGGGTCCCAGAAGGAGAAGAGAGAGAGAAAGGACCCAAGAATATATTTGAAGAGATTATGGTCAAAAACTTCCCTAGCATGGGAAAAGAAATAGCCACCCAAGTCCAGAAGCACAGAGTGTCCCAGGCAGGATAAACCAAAGGAGAAAAATGACAAGACACATAGTAATCAAATTGACAAAAATTAACGACAAAGAAAAATGATTGAAACCAGCAAGGGAAAAATGACAAATAACATACAAGGGAACTCCCATAAGGATAACAACTGATTTCTCAGCAGAAAATCTACAAGCCAGAAGGAAGTGGCATGATAAATTTAAAGTGATGAAAGGGAAGAACCTACAACCAAGAGTACTCCACCCTGCAAAGAGCTCATTCAGATTTGATGGAGAAATCAAAAGCCTTACAGACAAGCAAAAGCTAAGAGAATTCAGCACCATGAAACCAGCTCTACACCAAATGCTAAAGGAACTTCTCTAAGTGGGAAACACAAGAGAAGAAAAGGACCCACCAAGACAAACCCATAACAATTAAGAAAATAGTAGTAGGAACATACATATCGATAATTACCTTAAACGTGAATGCACTACATGTTCCAACCAAAAGACACAGGCTCGCTGAATGGATACAAAAACAAGACCCATATATATGCTGTCTACAAGAGATCCATTTCAGACCTAGGGACACATACAGACTCAAAGTGAGGCGATGGAAAAATATATTCTATGCAAATGAAAATCAAAAGAAAGCTGGAGTAGCAATACTCATATCAGATAAAATAGACTTTAAAATAAAGAATGTTACAAGAGACGAGGAAAGGCACTACATAATGGTCAGGGGATCAATCCAAGAAGAAGATATAACAATTATAAATATATATGTACCCAAAATAGGAGCAGCTCAATGTATAAGGCAACTGCTAACAGCTATAAAAGAGGAAATCGACAGTAACACAATAATAGCGGGGGACTTTAACAGCTCACTTACACCAGTGGAGATCAGCCAGACAGACAATTAATAAGGAAACACAAGCTTTAAATGACACAATAGACCAGATAGAGTTAATTGATATTTATAGGACATTCCATCCAAAAACAGCAGATTACACGTTCTTCTCAACTGCACACGGAACATTCTCCAGGATAGATCACAACTTGGGTCACAGATAAAGCCTCAGTAAATTTAAGAAAACTGAAATCATATCAAGCAGCTGTTCCGACCACAATGCTATGAGATTAGAAATCAATTACACGGAAAAAACCGTAAAAAACACAAACACATGGAAGCTAAACAATACGTTACTAAATAACCAAGAGATCACTGAAGAAATCAAAGAGGAAATCAAAAACTACCTAGAGACAAATGACAACAAAAACACGATGATCCAAAACCTATGGGATGCAGCAAAAGGAGTTCTAAGAGGGAAGTTTATAGCAATACAAGCCTACCTCAAGAAACAAGAAAAATCTCAAATAAACAATCTAACCTTACACCTAGAGGAACTAGAGAAAGAAGAACAAAACCCAAAGTTAGTAGAAGGAAAGAAATCATAAAGATCAGAGCAGAAATAAATGAAATAGAAACAAAGAAAACGAAAGCAAAGATCAATAAAACTAAAAGCTGGTTCTTTGAGAAGATAAGCAAAAATGATCAACCTTTAGCCAGACTCCAGAAAAAGAGGGAGAGGACGCAAATCAACAAAATTAGAAGTGAAAAAGCAGAAGTTACAACAGACACCACAGGAATACAAAGCATCCTAAGAGACTACTACAAGCAACTCTAGGCCAATAAAATGGACAATCTGGAAGAAATGGACAAATTCTTAGAAAGGGATAACCTTCTAAGACTGAACCAGGAAGAAATAGAAAATATGAACAAACCTATCACAAGCAATGAAATTGAAACTGTGATTAAAAATCTTCCAACAAACAAAAGTCCAGAACCAGATGGCATCACAGGTGAATTCTATCAAACATTTAGAGAAGAGCTAACACCCAACCTTCTCAAATTCTTCAAAACAATTGCAGCGGAAGGAACACTCCCAAACTCATTCTATGAGACCACCATCACCCTGATACCAAAATCAGACAGAGATACTACAAGGAAAGAAAATTATAGACCAATATCACTGATGAATATAGATGTAAAAATCCTCAACAAAATACTAGCAAACAGAATCGAACAACACATGAAAAGGATCATACACCATGATCAAGTGGGGTTTATCCCAGGGATGCGAGGATTCTTCAATATACACAAATCAATGTGATACACCATATTAACAAATTGTAGAATAAAACCATATGATCATCTCAATAGCTGAAGGAAAAGATTTTGAGAAAATTCAACACTCATTTACGATAAAAACTCTGCAGAGTGTGGGCATAGAGGGAAACTACCTCAACATAATAAAGGCCATATATGACAAACCCACAGCAAACAGCATTCTCAATGGTGAAAAACTGAAAGCGTTTCCTCTAAGATCAGGAACAAGACGAGGATGTCCACTCTCACCACTGCTATTCAACATAGTTTTGGAAGTCCTAGCCATGGCAATCAGAGAAGAAAAAGAAATAAAAGGAATACAAAAAGGAAAAGAAGAAGTAAAATTGTCACTGTTTGCAGATGACATGATATCATAGATAGAGAATCCTAAAGATGCCACCAGAAAACCACTGGAGCTAATCAATGAATTTGGTAAAGTTGCAGGATACAAAATTAATGCACAGAAATTGCTTGCATTCCTATACACTAACAATGAAAGATCAGAAAGAGAAATTAAGGAAACAATCCCATTACCACTGCAACAAAAAGAATAAAATACCTAGGAATAAACCTACCTAAGGAAGTAAAAGACCTGTACTCAGAAAACTATAAGACACTGATGAAAGAAATCAAAGATGATATAAACAGATGGAGACATATACCATGTTCTCGGATTAGAAGAATCAATATTGTGAAAATGACTATACTACCCAAAGCAATCTACAGATTCAATGCAATCCCGATCAAAATACCTTTGGCATTTTCTACAGAACAAGAAAAAAAAATCTTAAAATTTGTAGGGAGACACAAAAGACCCTGGATAGCCAAAGCAGTCTTGAGGGGGGAAAAAAAAGAGCTGGAGGAATCAGACTTCCAGACTTCAGACTATATTGCAAAGCTACAGTAATCAAGATAATATGGTACTGACACAAAAACAGAAATATAGGTCAATAGAACAGGATAGAAAGCACAGAGATAAACCCACGTACCTATGGTTCACTAATCTATGACAAAGGAGGCAAGGGTATACAATGGAGAAAAGACAGTGTCTTCAGCAAGTGGTGCTGGGAAAACTGGACAGTTACATGTAAAAGAATGAAATTAGTACACTCCCTAACACCATACACAAAAATAAACTCAAAATGGATTAGAGACCTAAATATAAGACCAGCCACTATAAAACTCTTAGAGGAAAACATAAGCAGAACAGTCTATGACATAAATCACAGCAAGATCCTTTTTGACCCACCTCCTAGAGAAATGGAAATAAAAACAAAAATAAAAAAATGGGACCGAATGAAACATAAATTCTTTTGCACAGCAAAGGAAAACATAAGCAAGATGAAAAGACAACCATCAGAATGGGAGAAAATATTTTCAAATGAAGCAAATGGCAAAGGATTAATCTCCAAAAAGCAGCTCATGTAGTTCAATATCACAAAACCAAACAACCCAATCCAAAAATGGGCAGAAGACCTAAATAGACATTTCTCCAAAGAAGATATACAGGTTGCCAACAAACACATGAAAGGATGCTGAACATCACTAATCATTAGAGAAATGCAAATCAAAACTACAGTGAGGTATCACCTCACACCAGTCAGAATGGCCATCATCAAAAAATCTACCAACAATAAATGCTGGAGAGGCATTTATTGGAGCAAAGGGAACCCTCTTGCACTGTTGGTGGGAATGTAAATTGATATAGCCACTAGGGAGAACGGTATGGGGGTTCCTTAAAAACTAAAAATAGAACTACCATACAACCCAGCAAACCCACTCCTGGACATTTACCCTGAGAAAACCATAATTCAAAAAGAGTCATGTACCACAATGTTCACTGTAGCTCTATTTACAATAGCCAGGACATGGAAGCAACCTAAGTGTCCATCAACAGATAAATGGATAAGGAAGATGTGGCACAAATATACAATGGAACATTATTCAGCCATAAAAAGAAACGAAATTGAGTTACTTTTAGTGAGGTGGATGGATCTAGAGTCTGTCCTACAGAGTGAAGTAAGTCAGAAAGAGAAAAACAAATACCGTATGCTAACACATATATATGGAATCTTAAAAAAAAAAGTTTATGAAGAACCTAGGGGCAGGAAAGGATTAAGGACACAGACGTAGAGAAAGGACTTGAGGACATGGGGAGAGGGAAGGGTAAGCTGGGACAAAGTGAGAGAGTGGTATGGACATATATACACTACCAAATGTAAAATTGATAGCTACTGGGAAGCAGCCACATAGCACAGGGAGATCAGCTCTGTGCTTTGTGACCACCTAAAAGGGTGGGATAAGGGAGTGAGAGGGAGGTGCAAGAGGGAGGGGATATGGTGTTATATGTATACGCACAGCTGATTCACTTTTTTATACAGCAGAAACTAACACACAATTGTAAAGCAATTATACTCCAATAAAGATGTAAAAGAAAAAAAAAAGCCCAGAGATAAACCTACACACCTATGGCCCACTAATCTATGACAAAGGAGGCAAGGGTATACAAAGGAGAAAAGACAGTCTCTTCAATAAGTGGTGCTGGGAAAAATGGACAGCTACATGTAAAAGAATGAAATTAGAACACTCCCTAACACCATACACAAAAAATAAACTCAAAATGGATTAGAGACCGAAATGTAAGACCGGACACTATAAAACTCTTAGAGGAAAACATAGGAAGAATACTCTTTGACATAAATCACAGCAAGATCTTTTTTGATCCACCTCCTAGAGTAATGGAATAAAAAAAAATAAACATATGGGAGCAAATGAAACCTAAAAGCTTTTGCAAAGCAAAGGAAACTACAAACAAGACGAAAAGACAACCCTCACAATGGGAGAAAATATTTGCAAACGAATCAATGGACAAAGGATTAATCTCCAATGTATATAAACAGCTCATGCAGCTCAACAGTAAAAAAACAAACAACCCAATCCAAAAATGGGCAGATGACGTAAATAGACATTTGTCCCAAGAAGACATACAGATGACCAAGAAGCACATGAAAAGCTGCTCAACATCACTAATTATTAGAGAAATATAAACCAAAACTACAATGAGGTATCGCCTCACACGAGTTAGAATGGGCATCATCAGAAAATCTACAAGCAACAAATGCTGGAGAGGGTGTGGAGAAAAGGGAACCCTCTTACACTATTTGTGGGAATGTAAATTGATACAGTCACGATGGAGAACAGTATGGAGGTTCCTTAAGAAACTAAAAATAGAATTACCATATGACCCAGCAATCCCACTACTGGCCATATACCCAGAGAAAACCATAATTCAAAAAGACATATTCACCACAATATTCATTGCAGCACTATTTACAATAGCCAGGTCATGGAAGCAACCTAAATGCCCATAGACAGACGAACAGAAAAGATGTGCTACATATATAAAATGGAATATTACTCAGCCATAAAAAGGAATGAAATTGGGTCATTTGTAGAGACGTGGATAGATCTAGAGACTGTCATACAGAGTGAAGTAAGTCAGAAAGAGAAAAACAAATATCGTATATTAACGCATACATGTGGAACCTAGAAAAATGGTAAAGATGAACCGGTTTGCAAGGCAGAAATAGAGACACAGATGTAGAGAACAAATGTATGGACACCAAGGGGGGAAAGTGGCAGGGTGGTGGTGGTGGGATGAATTGCGAGCCTGGGATTGACATATATACACTTATATGTATAAAATAGGTTACCAATAAGAGCCTGCTGTATAAAAAAATGAATAAAATAAATTCAAAAATTAAAAAATAAGTAATACTTAAAAAAATAAAACAGAAAAAAAGTTCTGTCCTTCCCATAGACGTATTTATATGAATGAATTATTTCCATGCTTATATCCATAAATACAAAAAGAGGAATAAAACTTACCTTGAACCAAAAAAGAAAAAAAAAAAAAAACAGAACCCACTGGTCATACAGAGGAAAACCCTATCAGGGCACTTGCTCCAGGGGTAAACAATTCTGAAGTTGGTCACAGGTGGGGAATCATCTCCCATGCAGCCAGCAGCCCCCACACGAGGAGCGTCCTCATTGCAAAGCTGGGGGACCGTGAGGAGGCGTCTCTGAGTAAACGTGAGCTGAGCCCCAGGCCAGCTGCTGCTGAACTTTTCCCACCCTTCCCAGGTAAAACACCTGAATGTGTGCAAAGACTTTAAAAACTAGAGGAAGGGGCTTGGAGTCACACCAGCGACAGCACGCAGGCCGACTTGGTGCCTGCAGGCCAGCCAGGATGGTCCTGGCCCCGGGCGCTCGTCTGGAAGCTTTCCATTTCCCTGCCTGAGGTACCCCTCCTGTCCCGGCCCCCACTGCTTTTTTCCTTCCTCACCTCTGCCCGGGGAGAAATTCCAGCAGCAAGTATGGGTGACACATCCTCTTCTTTAGCAGGTGGCAGCCCGGCAACTCCTGCAGAAAGTCCAGCAGAGCCCCAGTCACACTGGGCCACTCATAGAGCCGTGGGCCCTACTCCCTCCCACCAGCCCAACCCCGAGACTGCTGACGGGGCAGAGAATATGGCGTCAGGCACAGCTGCAGAGGCTTTTGCTGCCTGGAGGGGTGTTTATATTGACCTCAACCCAGGCACACCTGGGAAGGGCTGGCCGGCCGGGTCAGGCTGCCCAGGTCAGCCAATCCTCGCCCCTCAGGGGCTCAGAGTTGCAGAAAATGGGCCTTGCTGCACCGGCCAGATCCAAGGAACAGGTGTAGGGTCCCGAGAGTCAGGATAGATAAGGGGCGGCAGCCCTGGCTTGTTTTCGAATCATTTTATCTGGTCCATGAGTGGGAGACAACTTCAAGAAGACCCTCTGCTAATGAGAGGAACCCAGGAGTCAGGGAGAGGAGGGGTGGTGGGTGGAGACAGAGGCCTGGTGCCCCGGCTGCAGTGGAAGCCCCTGGAAGACCAGGCAGAGGGAGGCCGCACAGAGTGAAGCCTAGGGTCACAGACCTGTTGGAGCTGCTGTTTGTTAGTTCAAGCTCTGCTCTGAGGTGCTCTGTGTCAGCTCTGAGTGACAGGGGTGCTGGGGGTGCTCTGCAATGAGGGCTACGTGCACGGTTCCTGTGTGCCCAGCCCTGCCGGGGTACCTGTCCACGGGAGCTCCATATCCAGGGAGGGGCCTGCCCACGAGAGCCCCGTGGGCTGCTGCGTACCTGCCCAGGTGAGCTCCATATCCTGGGAGGGGCCTGACCACAAGAGCCCCGTGGGCTGCTGGGGACCTGGTAGAGGACGCCAGGACAGTCAGTGAAGCCACAGAGGATATACATCTAGTAGTTCCTAATTCCTACACCCTGCTGGTCATTCTACCATCCACCAGGACATGGCATTCTGTATTAGACTTCAATGATGCCTTCTTCTGTATTCCATTAGTCCCAGAGTCACAAGAAATTTTGGCTGTGAGTGGCAGGACTCAACCTACAACAAAAACAATACTGCTGGGCCGTCCTGCCCCAGGGGTTCAAAAATTCCCACACCATCTTTGGGGAAACGTTAGCTAAAGACCTAAAAGATCTACCTCTGGAGAAGGGAACCCTCCTTCAATATGCAGATGACATTCTGATCACCAGCCCGACTAAGGAGGCCTCTGAACTACCTAGCCAATAAAAGATAGAAGGTGTCCAAGGAAAAGGCTCAAATATCACAAACTAAGGTGGCCTTCCTGGGCTTCATTCGCACAGAAGGTCGGAGAAGCCCACCCCAGGAAAGGGAAGAAGCCATTTGCAGCCTCACCTTTCCTGAAACTAGAAGACAGCTTAGGGGTTCCTGGGGAGACCGGGGTTTGCTGCATCTGGATCCCTAACTACAGTCTAATAGCTGGGCCTCTATATGAAACACTGAAAGGAAAAGATGATGATCCTTTTGAATAGAATCCAGAAGCGGCCTTTCAAGAATGGAAAGAGCAGTCAATTCAGACCCTGGCCCTGGACCTCCCTAAGTTAGCTAAACCCTTTGACCTTTACATTCCTGGTCCAAGGCGAATCGCCCTTGGAGTATTAGTGCAAAAACTGGGACCACTTGAAATGGAACAATGTAAGAATGCCCTCCAGGCATTGGCCAGCCACCCCATCCGACCAGGATACTGGGGGTATCTAAAAACCTGGAAATCAGCAGCCCGCAAGGCCAGCTCCCTCCTAAGGGAAAAGGACGCCACTTGGTGATCCTAACCACCCACCATGCCCTGAAGTTGCAGGGATTGCTCTGTGGGCACAATGACCTCGAGTGAGGAGGCCCTCCAACACCAACCTCCAGAGAGACAACCTGGGGCAATGGGCCCCCATGACGACTCGTGTGACCATCACTTGACCTGGAGCTTCTCTCAGAAAACAACAAGAGTGTGCCCCAAAAGAGCAGACTATTGCTTACAGGACTTACTGCACCCAGAGTGGAGCTAATAAACTTGGCAGGGGAACCGTAAATAACGCTGCCACCATAGAAAAGCCTACAGACACCGCAGTGACGGTGGCCAATGAGACCGGCTGTACTCCTGGCTACTTCAAAAGGCCGTTGACTGAGTGGCCGTCATGGTCCTGGATCACCACCGGCCCTGGACTGTCTGGGAGTTGAGCAAGCAGGGCTCTGACACCTGGTGCTGTTTGTACGTTAATTCAGTGGCCTAACTGAAGAAAGCACAGACTACTGGTCAGAGCATCTAGGCTGGCAGAAACCATCAGCCTAAGGGGGCCGAACCAATGTGGAGCAGGGTAAAACCGCCCACCCCCCCAGCGTCTCTGCACATCTCTTTCCTGGACCCTTAAAGGTCATTAGAATCTATAAAACTTCCAATGCTGGTGCTCAGGCAGACGAGCAGTGAGGGAGGAGGCCTGCGGACAATCAACCTCACCTGGAGGCTGCTGGGGAGAAGTCCTGCCCCTCCCCCCGGGTATGAGGACACCCAACTCAGCATGAAGCATTTACAGAAGACGTGTCTGCACCCTCAGCGCCCCAAGAATGAGGAATGGGACAAAAGGCAGAGGAGGGCTTTGTCACTGGCAAAGCCCATTAAAAATTCCTGGGAGATAAAAATAGAATCTGGGCAATAAAATAAAGTCTAACCATTTTTTCCTTTGTGCTTTGTCTAATTTCACTTGCTCCTAGGTTTCCACATGCAGAGGTCCCACACCCGACACTTCAGACCCGATTTCCTCGTGCAAAATGGCTGGGCCGACACCTCAGCTCGTGGGGCCCCGTGCAGACTCTGCGACATAGAGCCTGAGCTCCAGCCAACCTGGCCCTCGAGAGCTCCGCCCCCTCCCTCCCGCTGATGCTGACAGGATCCCTACACAGCAGCCCGGCCCACAACCCGCAGGGGAGCACACACTCTCACCTCTCCATTCTCTGATCAAAATATAAAGTTTTCCTTTGCTTCTGAACCAAAGTCAGTCTCGATCTGTTGGCTCCAATGACACTGGGCAGGGAGACCCTTGTTGGGGCCCACTCTGCAGGATCAGTAACAGAATTTGAGAACATTGTAACTTCAATGCACAGATGTGTGAGCCAAACTGTAATTAACATAGAGCAGTGTATAAGGCTCGTGTAAAATAAGATGTTTCTAACACTTCCATTTGATATTTCCATCACTTTATTATAAGCAAGTTCAGTGGAGGGGATTGTCTTATTTGGCAGGTCAAGAGTAGAGAAATGCAGGGATTTCTTTCCAAGGATGTACATCTAATAATCTTGGTTGAAGTTTCAACCTTGTTTTGAATGATTTTCCATTGAAAATGATACCTCTCTTTCAGCTCCTAGATTTCTGAGAAGTATAAAATCTTATATTTTTTATTACCAAAGGGGAAAGGTGGGAGGAGGGATAAATTAACAGTTTCAGATTAACATATACACACTGCTATGTATAAAATATATCATCAACAGGGAACTACTGTATAGCACAGGGAACTATACTCAATATTTTGTAATGACCCCTGAGGGGAAATAATCTGAAAAACAATAGATATCTATATCGACATCATCTATCAACTACAGATAAAATGGAAACTAAAGGAGGCCGATGGTGAGCGTTTCTGAACCTGAAGACTTCAATCATCTAAAGTTCGGACTCTGCCTACGGCCCAAGTCCCTTAATGAACACACATGTACCAGTAGTTTAAAAATTCCCCAGATTGGAGTTCGGGGAGACACTGATTTGGAAAAATCCCTTGTGTTCTCCTTACATACACGGGACCTTTCCTACAGCTAAAACATGCCTGTGACACCCAGAAGATGGAACACGGTTGGATCAGGAAGATTTTTGGAAAAGGCACCAAAACGCCTAATTTCCTGGTTGTTGGGTTCACCCCTCCAGCCTTTTTCCTTAAAATCTCCCCACTAGAGGATGTCAGCACCTTCAACATCCAGTTGCACAGAAATCGGAATTTGTCCAAAGGAAGAAGGGGAAGGAGGAGAAACAAGGGGAGCCAAGCCCTAGATGTTCGGAGAGGCACATGTCACTCTACTTTCCAGTCAGGAAGAAGAATTAAGCAAAGGCTTAGCCTGCCACCGGGAACCAGAGTAGGGACAGAAGCAAACGAGCGGTTCTGCGGAAAGCTCCCAAAAAAGCGAGTTGAAAAATGGAGCTCAGGGGCACTGCAATTCACAAACCTGCAGAGTTATAAATGATAACTCTCGTCCACAAATATATTGAGGGAAGGCAACGAAGAGGATTTGAAATTAAGGCAGAATTGCAGGAAACAGATTTCAGG